>NC_137232.1:16269033-16929950 GCF_949987685.1 Ammodytes marinus | reverse complement strand
TCAAACAGTATAGATTCAGTGATGTGTCACGTCCGTTGGGTGGGGTGCAGCAGCATATAATGTGTGGCTGCAGCTGTGGAGAGGATTACAGTGGACAACCAATATTGGATGGTCCCTGTGTTCCATGTGGACTTCAGACTGTGCCTGCCGTGCTGGGACTGAATATTGTCACAATGAAATAAGAAAACAGGTCAGAATACACAAGGATGTGCAAATATTTTAGCGCTGCATAAAAGGGCAACATCTGCCTTGGTAAATAACACAGGAAATACTGTCATGTCAAGACACAAACAGGGAAGATATAGGCTAGCAGAATATCTACCAATCTTAATGCTGCAAGAAATTGCACCTTGACTCACTGATTTAATATTAATTTGCCTGGACACACTGATGTATTATTTATTAGACTGGACACACTTATTTATTATTCACTTGATTCAACCTAGGCTAATCAGTTTTTAACCTGCACTTGGTCTGTCTTTTACACTTTCTCCCTGCTCACTTACAGTAACACCTGCTCATGCTTTTGTTATGTATCAAAATCAGCGTTGTATCTTCAGACTTTCATCACTTGTAAGTTTCCTGGAAATGCAGGTAGGGTTGTCTTGTTTAATTTAGGATCATCTTTCACTCTCAATTCCTGGTTATGGGTCAAACATTAGGATTACTTTGGTTTAACCTGTGTTTAACAAGTGGTTATGGGTGAATGGTGCATTTAGCTTACCGGAAGAGGCTGAATCATGTACTTCAGAACTGCCTTTTAAGCTTGTGGATATGTGAAGAATACAGCCAAAGAGGTTTGTGTTTGTGTGTTTGGCACCGAGTCAAACATGTTTAGTTGGGCATCAGACTTTGCTACCTGTCTGCTCCCTGTGTATGTAATATTCATTGCGCTCGCATAAAGGCACAGCCGTGGGCTGGAGAGCATCCAGTTTGGTGACATTAGGGTGCCACCTCTGCTGTTTTTATGATGTCGTCCGTGAGGCTTCAACAGACCGTCATTTCTGGTGTTCACTGGAGCGCTTTGTAGCTGAGTGTGACGCAGTCGGGAGGAGTAGGAGCAGCACCTCAACGTTTTAGGCTACAGCACTCTCTCAGTTGGTCCTCATAGGCTGCATTTCAGTTGTAACGGATGTGGTGGCTGCCACAATGGTCTGTATATTATTGTTATATGGTTTCTACAATAATGTAGACTAGTTGAGGCAGAGAGCAGATTTTCTAACTGACCTGAGGAATTTTTCATATGCTGTTACGTGAGATTGGTGAAACCTTTAAAGTGAAACCACAGAACAAAATCTCAAAGGATATTGCTGCTTTGTCATCTTAATGTAAGGTCGGACATGTTGAACGTTATAGATTTTTTTTCAGCCATTTTCAACTAAGTTCTTGAGGTTTTGCTCAGTAATTGACAGTGAAAGCATTGTGAGATTGATGTGGCTGATGATGTTTTTGGAGAGAGAGCTCCTCCTCAGAGAACAGCTCTCAAGCCTTTGTTCTGACCGTCAGCTTTGATCATGAGTTTGGCTTGAGTGACTGGTAGAATGAGATTGCAGATATGAACCGCCATGTGGAGTTTTCTCTTTGTGCTGGACGGCCTCACCGTGAGTGAAGAGATCCTGTCATGAGGACTTGAGTGCCCAGCTGCTACTGAGGCTGAAATCAGCCCGCTGAAGTGGATCAGGCACCTTCTGAAGATCCATCCAGAGAGGCCCGACTCGCTCAGATCCATGATGTGCTGGAGAGATTACTGTGCATCTGATCTGGGAGCATTTGAGGATCCCTCATGAAGAACTTGAAGGAGCTTCTGGAGGAAAGTGTCCTCTGGGCACTTGCCTTTGACACTATAGGCTGGAGGGAAGAATGGACAGATGGACGTCTTAACCATGACATTTAAATGAATCATAATTGGAAAAAATGTTTTAAATAAAGTGCAAGTTTACTGGTGGAAGGGTGCAAAGTTAATTTACAATGGATCATGTTGCTGTACCTCTACTTTTGCTACCTGTGGTTGCTGCAACTCATGTTTTCTTTCTAGTGCCTCTCATAAGTTCCCAGAACCCAAGATGACATCTTCAAATGTTTTATTTTGTACAACCCAACACACAGGATTAAGTTTATCATTCTATAAGATGAAGAAAAGCAGCCAATTCTCACATTAGAGCGTCTAGAAGCACACACTGTTTGGCATCACTTAGCAAAATTGTTGCCAATTTATTTTTCTGTCAATCGACTAATGAATTTAGAGGCTTTGCATTTCCACTCTATTAGCAAGACTGCTTTCTGGCTACAATGGTCTTTAATACAATTGTTTCTTCAGGCACTTTAATTAGTTAGGTATTTGATTTCCAGGATCAGCCAAAAACAGACATTAATGTTTGTTATCCATAAAGCATTCTCCATGTATTGCCCTTTTACTGTAAATGGTTATTTGCAAGGCAGAGCAATCTTTATTAAAAGTAACATTTACAACTTTGTACAGTCACTGACAGTAACAATTGGAGGCCTGTATTTGCATTGTAGCTACTAGTGATGTTTTTGCAAGAATTGGAGAGTGAGGCAGTTTTATGCATATTTGAAGTGTATTGTGTATGAATTAAGCAATGACCTATCATATTTAAAACACCATATTTAAAACACCATAAACCATGGTTAATTGTTTTAACTATCAATTATAAAAATGTATCACTGACACTGTCAACACACATCTGACAATGTTGTACATTAAAGCGGCTACGAGTAACATTTAAATATCTTTTAAACAGCCTCATGTTTCCTCTGATAATCATAAATTACCTTTAACAGCAAACAAGACCAACAGTGCAAAGAAATATGTTTTTATATAGTTTTTATTACTTTTGGTCTGGTCACACACCCAGTCCGATTTTCGGTTCGCTCGTGCAGGCTCTTTGGTCACATATCCGTATTGGTCGCAGATTTCAGTGTGGGGCAGCAACGCGATATGAGAAGCCTATCCCTCCAGGTGAGGGAAGGGGAGCGGGAGCCTTGTTTGAGACAGTTATTTGTCGTCATAATGACTGATAACGGGGCTGAACCATACAAAAAAACAGAAGGCAATGAAGAAAAGTTAAAAGGGAGAGTGATATAGGCTACGGGCGGAACCAGGGCGTTGCCAAGCAACTTGTATACAATTTCACGAGAGTGAAAGTAGACTGCAGTGTTTACTCCTAAATGAATGAGCAGTTGGTACTAACACAAAGTTTGCTTTGCTTCACCATCATCAGATAACCATTATCTGAAATAGTCATTATTTACATCAACAACACAAACGCATTACCTCATCGTGATCCATACTAACTGCCGTCTCTCGTTCATTCGCTTTCTGTGAGGACACGTAATCTTTCAGCTCTGTGAGAGAGAGTAGTTAGGTGACGCTGCTGCATCAACTCATTGCAATCAGGTGTGTGTAGCACTGACTGGCATTAGTTGATGCAGTGTCAAAACCACTCTCACGGAGCCGAAAAGAGTCCTCACACTTTCAACACACGGACATGCACTATATTGCGCCCTTCTCAGTTCACACTCGCACGCCTGGCACGAGCTAGAAAACGGCTTTGCAACAGCGGGCGTCGTAAAAATACTACCGCTTTTGTCCAAAGGGGACGCCAACGTGCAATGTTACTCGTAGTGGCTTTAAAGGTGGGGTAAGCGATTCTGGAGAATATTCTTTGACAAATCACTTTTTGTTAATCGGTGAATATCTCACAATCTGCTACCCGCCCGTACTTTGTGGCCGTGTCTGAACTGCCATACTAGCGTCCTACATCCTACATACTCATGCATACTCTCTACTCAAAGATCGATTGTGTATGCGAGCTGCGTCTAAACGTTCTCAGTTGAAGTATACTCAAGCAATGAAGAATTTCTTCTTCTTCTTATAAGATTCAGGCAGTTTAGACACTGTTAAGCTTATAACCGCCCTCTACAGGTTAGATATTGAACTAGACTTTTACAGTCCTGTGTTCATCATCTGTGTTTTAGACCTCTTGTTTTATAATAATGATGTTTTGAGGCGGAGGATCCCTTTCGACGCTCTCTGTCCGGCTCATCAGCACTCAGCTGTCTGTGAGTTGAGCTGGACGAGCCGCGGTGTGTGGAACAGCGATCTGTTCTAATCTCTCTCCACTATCAGACTCACAACACTCATTTCACTTAGTGACTCTAATGTTGTTAGGTATTTATCTTCATCTCTTATCTATTGTAAGAGTGCATGAATGACTGCACGTACAGTTGTCAGATCACGGAACCCCAAACAATGTTGTTGCCTAGCAACTTGCTCGAAAATATTTCATTTTCCTGGGCGGGTAGAATTGACCCAGTGCATTGTGGGGCGGTTGAGTAGGAAAAGTATACAATCGATTCATACCCAAAATCTTCCCGGAAGTTAGTACTCATCCGGGAATTTCTCACATACCCAAACTCGCATACCCAACCGTCACATACTCAAATTGAAGTCAAAATGAGTATGAGTAGGACGTTAGTATGGCAGTTCAGACACGGCCAGAGTGTGCTGAGAAGGTAGTATGGACATGTCATGGATTGTGAAGAAATACTCACTGATTTTGACAAAGTGATTTGTCAACAAACATTATCCAGAATTGCTTACCCCACCTTCAAGTATAAAAAATAAGATAAACTGTAATTTGATACAATGGTTGATGGATGATAGCTGGCAGTGTTCGAGTTCCCATAAAAAGTTAAAATGTATTCCAACACAATGTTAGATGAAGCCTGTGCGTCCTGAATGCCTAACAGTTTGCAGAGTGCCATCTGTTCCATGTATCTTAGGAGCTACTGTTATTTTCATTCTGTTTGGTGCATTTGTCCCTGCAAAGTGTGATGTTTTTTTCATGAAGGAATCGTAGAAAGAAAACACTGCCATCTGGTTATTAACCTAACAGTTTTTTCTCCAACAATGAGGTTAAAACCCAAATTAATTTGTTTTTGATTCCCAGGGACCAGAGAGTAAAATGTAAAACTCTCAGTAACACACGTTGATCTGATATATCAACTTCCTAAAATGTGTTCAGAAAGAACACAAAACAAGGTTTCCAAGTGATTACACACAATCAAAAGGCGAAGATGTGTCCTAGGTGATACAAATTGAGGTCAGAACAGGTCTGCGTGGGTACAACATTTTTTTTATTGAGCTCTACGACTATGCTCCTTGAATGCACAAGAATAAAACAAATAGGGGTCATAATAGAAAGAATTTGAGGTCATTATAAGAACCCAATGGCCAGACGAGAGGACCCATAGAACAATTCTACACAACCCTAGAAAAGGTCCATGACAAAATTTTTAGGTTTTTTTTAAGCAGTATCAGATAGAAAAATATTTGCTTCCTGCAACATCTGCCTGCAGTAACTAGTTATAGTTAAAATTGGGAAAATTATCATGGCTATGGCTAAAATAGAAAGGCAAACGTTGCGCCGGGTAGCAAACACCCATCTCCTTCTACATGTCCATACACCACCCTGACATGCACCACTATAATGTACCACTACAATATTCATGACTTAACATAAATCGTAAGGCGCAGAAAACATTCAATATATGCATGTCATTTATTAGGTTCACTGGGCTGCAGACACCATCTGCACACACACACGCACACACACGGTCACTTAGCTCAGCTGACGCCTACAACTAACCTCTGTACGGTTAGTATTCATGCTGTGGTGAATAAGACTCTGTAGTCATCCATTTACATGAATAAAGCAAGATAAAAATGTTATTGTGTAAAGTTGAAGAACACATCTTAATGGTAGAAAGCAGAGCAACAAGAGAATCCCATTGAAGTCCAGTATTCACTCGCTTTTTATCTCCTTAATTCAATTTGTCAGCTGTAAAGGAAACGGAGTATTTATGGCTCACTGAATGTTTGACTGTCCTCACCAGCCACTCAAGTTGTGCCATACAGTTACCCTCTTGTTTGAACTTGAGACCTGCTGTCTATGGCTTTAGAAGAGGTGAGTGAGAGGTGAGTCCAGGTTAAATGGCCCTCAGCTCTGGGACGATTGTGCATTGGTCTCAGAAGAGCTTTCTGGATGGCAGCCCCACCATAAATACATCAGCATTGTGACGCTAACATGATGATGAACATTTATTGTCTTTGCCAGATGAAATAACTTTGTTTCTTGGAGAGCAGTGCAGCTGTAGTATGTGCTCCTCATTATTCAGCCTATTTGGAAACCTGTAGTCATCTAAACACTCGCATAAGAGTATGATTACGTATGGTGATTATCAAAGCATCTTTTAAGCTGACACTGGCTCCTTATTAGCATTAGTACACCTGCTACGACATCTTTTGTTAATGTGATTTGGCTACTTCACAGTACTTTCATGTGGTGTCTCATATTTTCCCCCTCTCCCTGTGCGCCTTTTAAATCCTCCATGAAGTGGAAAGTTTATTGCTTAATTACAATGAATCCACCAAGGTTTTTAGTAGTTAATTTATATAGAAAATGTTTCTAGGGTGAAGCAGCAGTATTTTGGACTAATGCATCGAGTCTAAATGCCTTTATCTGCCCTTGACATTTTCAATTTGTCAACCTCAAATTGAAGTTCAATTATTTCATATTTTCTTTGTTGTCAGATTCTTTGAATTCTGCTCAGATATACATACCAACTGCATTCTCTCCCTTTCTTATCAGCACAGTGTTTCCTTGCTAATTGCATTGGACGTGTGCTTTGACAATGCAAATGTGCAGGCTTGTTGAAAAGCGTGCAGCGAAACCCTTCAGAGCTTTTAGCATGTAAAGTGATATCCACAGTCGTCATAATCAAAGCAAGCAAGTTCCCCCATGGCGCGGCCCAATTGAAAACATGGTTGGAAACAACAGACTTGATTATGCAGGCTGGGGAGGCGAGAAGATGGAGGTGCTCCCATCAGCACTCCTGACACTGTGTAGGGAGTTACTCCCCCCCTCTCCCCCCCATTTTCAGCCTCTGCCTCCCCCTCTCCAGAGCAAGCCAAGCCAAGATGGGGAAGTTTGAGCAGATGTAGCAGAGCAGAATGTATCGTGAACTCCAATGTATTCCTTTAGGAAGCTCTGTTTCACGCCAATGTTGCATTTTTAATTCCGACAGAAAGTGGGATGCCAGAAGACAGTGTAGTAGTTTTACTCGCTCTGCCGAGCTCATGATTTGCTAGATCATGTTTGTGGACTGGAAATTAGATGATATTGTGTTCAGGATGAATTTGGTCTTGCTGGCCTTTTGTTGCTGAAAAAGAAGGCAGTGCAGTTAAAATGATTAGATTTACCCACATTGTACAATTTAGTTGCTCCCTTTTATCAGCAAGCAGGCTTTTCTTCTCTTTAGGAGCTGTAATGTTCTGTACCAAAGAGATACGATACACTTTGTTTGCTGTGAGGGATTGAAGAGGCAACCGTTAAGAAACAAGTTATTTTCA
Source organism: Ammodytes marinus (assembly GCF_949987685.1). Taxonomy (NCBI): domain Eukaryota; kingdom Metazoa; phylum Chordata; class Actinopteri; order Uranoscopiformes; family Ammodytidae; genus Ammodytes; species Ammodytes marinus. Next base: position 16,922,515 of record NC_137232.1, on the reverse strand, counting down.
CATAGAAGTGAAACTGAGCATGTCTCTTTTAAACTTCATTCTTGAGTTGAGTTAACTCTCGGCAGTAAAATAATTTCAACCCATCATTTTAAGTCAATTGATTTCATGTAACAACTCATGTTTATAGGTTCTGAACAGGTTAAAATAAAAAAATAAATTAGAGATTTTTAAGTTTAAATAACAATACAGTTTAGATTTTTTGAGTATGAAAAAAATGTGTTGAATGGAAAACAAAATATTTTATGTTTTACTGTGTAATATTTGATATCATTGAAATTGACTAAATTGATCAAGTTAATAAATGTGGTAATGCTTATGGCAGAAACATTGGGTTATCTTCAGGATAAACTGCAGCTCTTTTTTGTTTTCTGCTTGGTCTCATGGAAGAATGTCTATCTGTCTCCGTCACAACAAGACTCTATTAACTGTTAACTGCACTGAACCGTGTCTTCTTGCAGCAACAACATTTTTGTTTTTTTTATGTGAGGAAAATGGGATCTCCTTCCCTTTTGTATCTCTCTGTGAAATTCGGTAAACACCCCCCAGGTTCAATCACTACCTTTTTTTATATTGGTATTTTATTTTATGTCATGTTTTATGATGAAGGGAACATGAGAACCCATTTTCTTCATTGTGTCTCTTGGCAAATTTGGACTGTATGAAAACTGGCTTGCATCCATTGTTGTTATTTCATTCTTTCATGACTTGAATAATTAGGCGTGTTTCATTTTTCTTGAACTGGTGGCTTGTTACTCCAGGCTTTACACATAGCAGTGTTTTGAAGTTCACTCAGCACTTTAAATAATTCAGGGAGAGGGTTCCTTTGCAATGACTAGAATCAATATCCGACCAAAATACTGCAGATTGGTTCACAATTCTATTGTACCCATTTTATAAATTATATACATCTTTTGTGTTGGATTTCAGCTGCCTTTTTTCAAGAAGATATACTGTATATCTGTAGCTTGTAGTTGTTTGACACCCTCACAGTTGCACTTTTAATGGCTGCCATAGCAAGGCAGGATGAAGTTTATCTCTTGTTTCTATCACCTAATTAAAGTCAAATTGAACGCTGACTGATGTTAGAGTAAAAGCAGTTTGATCTAATCTAAACTAAACTGCTCAAAGTAAATTAATGCTCAGCGACACTGCTGCTTTTGATGTATTGATTTAAAATCCTCGGAATCTCTCTGTGAAGATTTTCTTGACTCGGAATCGATGGCAATGTAATGGGAAAGAAACTCTCCTGACTCTAATTACAAACTCAGAGATGAATAGGGCTCTCGCAGATCCAAAAGAATTAGGCTCCGAGTTACCTTTTCTTAATATGTAACTTTCCAAACATAAAACATTTTGTGTTTGTTAAGCCCTATCTTTTTCTATGCAGCTTTTAGATAGAGAAGCAGCCCATCCTGAAGGAAAAAAAAGGATGAAGTGTATTGTTCAGGTTAAAAAGGATTAATTGCGGTTTGTGTTAACTTATCTCAATTAATTGCATTTCTCTCGTCTTTCTTTTCTTACAGTTCATATTAACTTCTCTGCTGGCAGCTCAGGAAAAGGCTCCCAGGTAAGAAAAACAGTCGAGAGGTCATTCTGTTTTCCCTGTGTGCAGATGAGTCTGAAAACCCTGCGCTGTTGCTCCTTACTTGATAATTAGTGTTAATGATTAATTGCCTGCTCCCTTGCCTCTATTAAAGCTTTAATTACCTGACCAGCCCAAATTAAGGACCATGTTTGTTTTTGTCTTTTTAAATGGATTGATTATTGGCCTACGGATTTGGAAGTTTAATTTGCTCTTTAATACAAACCCATTCACAGTGTTTTCCCCCTTGCTATTGCCTTTTCCTACTCTGCAGTTTCTGCTTGATAAATAATTAACACGTTTAGTTGCTCCACTTCTTCTTGGTGTGAGAAGATGTTGACAGTAAGCCTCCTGGCAGAGGTGCTTAGCATCACAGAAATGGGGAAATTACTGTCTTGCTTTTTTCTACTGATGTCAACCATTTATTTTCCTGCAGACAAAGTTTCACCCTTTCACTTTATGCCTTTTTTTTTCGCCAATTGTTGTAAATAATGTTAAGCAGAAATGATCACCCCCTAAACCCTGCACCGTTATTTAAAATAAAAAAAAACATCCTGAAACAATTGGTTCTCTAAAGCACATGAAAATGTTGGCCTTTTAATTTTGCTCGTTTTCAGATTGTGCCAACATGATTGTATAATTATAATTGCCCCTTTTAAGAAAAAAAGGTATCGCAGTCAACATACAAATTTATTTTGATAAAAGAGCGATTAGGTACAGCTGCCTGTCCAAGTGATAAAGCAAAGATTTAAATGAGGTCCATTCATTAGAACGCCTTTTTAAGGGAATTGAAAATGCAGAATAAAAAGTAAAGTCTAACGGGCTAGGAAAAAGCTGATAAACTGGTTCTTGTCTGAACTGTTTAAATACATAGAGGAGTGAAAAATGAAAGAAAAAAACCTGAATAAATGACAAAACGTAACAAATGCAGATATTTCCACACAAGGGATCAACATCCAGTCATACTCTATGGCATGTATACAGAAATAAATGATATGATAAATGTTGTGCAGGACTAGTTCTCTTTTTGTATCAAGATGTGAAGAGGGAAAGATCTAAGGGACTTGGGAAGAAGGTTCATTGTGGGGGGAACAGATGGCAGGCGCTTCAGTCACAATGATGGCTCAATGTAGCGTTTCAATTGGTGACTGAAGTGACGTCTGTATTTAAATCTATAGGAAAGACGTGACTAAATAGGGTCAGGAATAAAAGTTAAATGGTCAGATGAGTCACCATATTCTACAAGTGGACGAGTGCAATTGTGGCCTTAGACCAGAGAATGGTACAAGCCTGCATGCTGGACCCCTACAGTGATGGGATCCAGTGGCTCTGTTATGTTACAGGGGGCATTTTGCTGCCATTATGTGAGACTCTTCCCCTAGAGCGAAAGGGTCACTGCAAATCAATGCAAAGTTGTCACCTATATGGTCCTATCCTGATGGGAGAGGTCTCTTCCAAGAGCTACATTTTGCCCTAATCCATCAGGCACAAAGGGTCACTCAATGGTTTCAGTACGAAAATGATGTGAATCATATTATTTAGACCTCACAGTCGCCGGAACTCAACCCATAGGAGATTTTGGACTGACGTTTAGATAGAGCTTTCCACCGTCATCATCAAAACTCAAATGAGAGAATATCATATGAGTGTTTAACCCTCGGAAGAGTTTGCTATAGTGTCCAAACCAAGGCGCATTGAAGCTGTTCTGTGGCCAAACAACTTACTAAAACACTTACCATTTTTTCTTTAATTTGTCATTGGTGTGTTTATTCTTTGATATGAATGTACACGAGAAGCACCATCAAAACCTTCATTTTTGTCCTCTCCATTCTCAACCTTGACTTGTGGCTGCTAATGCTTTAGAGAGCTCTTTGGGGAGTTGCCTGGTTACCACAGGACCCCGGCAGCACTGCATCTTCTCCTCTCTCCTATCATGCCCTTTGTGTCTTATTGCCTTCCCATGTATTTTTTTGATATATTTTTTAATACCACCACATTTTCATAGGTGGTTTCCAGACAGAGTAGTGTCAAATCTGTTTTACACCTTGTCGGAGTCAGACCTTTGCTGTTTTCATCATGTTTGTCATGTGTTTTTCTCACCAAACCCGACCGCTAAATGGAAGTCAGGTTGTTGCCCCCCTTTTAGTTCTCCTGAGCTGAAAAATCATCAAATTAGAACGGAATACAAATTTGTAAGTCATGACTGCCATTTTTGTTGAGCAAGCCATGGCTTTTCATTAGGGACATTGCAGAATGCTTGAAAGTTATTTACATGTTGATTACAACATTTTGTGACACATGCTTAAAAAACAAGTTTTTCGGGGCGCCCTTAGCTCAGTTGGTAGCTCACGACAGGTTGTGATATATGCTTATTTTATCACAGTTAAGGGGAGTTGTTCGGCAACCCCCTTGACAGTGCTATAATGAGCTTACAATATCAATTATTGCTAAATGACACACTACCATTTTTATTTTTTATTTAATTTAAAATTTATTTTTTAAATTTTTACAAAAAAAGTAGTTCCTCCTGGCTGCCTTACTGCACAACGGTTGCTATGCAACATAGTGTTCCTCATGATCAATCTATGAGGTGGTAGCTGGGTTCGCTGGCAATTTGTTGTGGAACAGTTCACATGTTACTTTGGGCCATAGCCAACGGCAAACAACAAGCACTCAACCTCACCATGTGCTCTGAGCTCCTGTTAGTTTCCTCAATATCACGCCGATACCTCACTCGCTCCCGGAACAACAATAACAACATTTACCTTCTCTCCGCCAGTCACCGCCTCTCAGCTTATAGCCTAACATGTTCAATGAACCTGAAGTAACTTTATTTACCATTGCTTTTTAAAGCCACTACGAGTGACATTGCACGTTGGCGGCCCCTTTGGACAAAAGCGGTAGTATTTTTACGGCACCCGCTGTCGCAAAGCTGTTTTCTAGCTCGTGCCAGGCGTGCGAGTGTGAACTGAGAAGGGCACAATATAGTGCATGTCTGTGTGTTGAAAGTGTGAGGACTCTTTTCAGCTCCGTGAGAGTGGTTTTGACACTGCATCAACTAATGCCAGTCAGTGCTACACAAACCTGATTGCAATGAGTTGATGCAGCAGCGTCACCTAACTACTCTCTCTCACGGAGCTGAAAGATTACGTGTCCTCACAGAAAGCGAATGAACGAGAGACGGCAGTTAGTATGGATCACGATGAGGTAATGTGTTTGTGTTGCTGATGTAAATAATGACTATTTCAGATAATGGTTATCTGATGATGGTGAAGCAAAGCAAACTTTGTGTTAGTACCAACCGCTCATTCATTTAGGAGTAAACACTGCAGTCTAGTTCGCTCTCGTGAAATTGTATACACGTTGCTTGGTAACGCCCTCGTCCCGCCCGTAGCCTATATCACTCTCCCTTTTAGCTTTTCTTCATTGCATTCTCTTTTGTTTCTTTGATGGTTCAGCCCCGTTATCAGTCATTATGACGACAAATAACTGTCTCAAACAAGGCTCCCGCTCACCTTCCCTCACCTGGAGGGATAGGCTTCTCAAATCGCGTTGCTGCCCCACACTGAAATCTGCGACCAATACGGATATGTGACCATGGAGCATGCACGCGTGAACCGAAAATCGAATTGGGTGTGCGACCAGACCAAACGCAGTAATAAAAACTATATAAAAACGTCTTTCTTTGCACTGATGGTCTCGTTTGCTGTTAAAGGTAATTTATGATTATCAGAGGAAACATGAGGCTGTTTAAAATATATTTAAATGTTACTCGGAGCTGCTTTAATCTTAGATGAACTCCCTCTCCTAAAAGTGACACTCATTACATAACATTAACATGTCCCCCAGGCTGTTACAGTACACACTAGCATGGAGAAAAATAGCTTCTCAGGCCTTGGTTCACCTTTCCATTTCTGACACTGGCATAGAAATTTCTAACATGTCAGTAAATGACTCTTTTGAGATGCTTGGAAAGTCTAATACTACACCTTTGTCTGTACACCAACATGTTGCACACTAATTCGACGTCATAGCTGTTATATACACCCATTATATCGCGGCTATGAACCAATCAGAGTGCTTGATTTGAGCTACCCATTTTATAATGCAATATAGGCCCACATCAAAATAGATAATTTGTGGTTTGCATAGTCCACATCCAAAATACCTTTTGGTTCCTGCTTCTCCAATCCTCGTTAACAAAGACAATTTATTCAAGACTGTTTTTGGTGTTGTTTTTGTGCCAGATACTCAAGTGTGCAGTGCAGCAGTCATAAATCAGTTGTCAAACTCAACAAACAAACAATATTAATTCCTCACAACCTTACTGGGTTGATGGAAGGATAGAGAAAGTACGTTTGAGTCCGTTTGAGGACTTTATTGCTTTAACAAAGGGTTTAATGTAATTTGGTCCATACTGGTGTTTTCAAGATTTAACCCTTTACAAATCAGTTCGTTTACCTTCCACTTATTTTTCCGAAAGTATGGATTTTCAGGGGTGTGAATCCATGATTTCCATCTTTCACCCATTGGTTTCCATATGAAAATCAACTCTTGGGAATTTGACAGTTTCACCGCAGAGTTTCTTCCAGAATATTCATTGTCTTATTGCAAGCTAAAATTTCTGACTTGCCAGTGAAACTAGTCTCCGAAACTTTGATATTAATGTGCATACTTTTTTTTTAATAATTTAATTAATCACAGTAATGTTAACAGTTAGAAGGCTGTGTTGGAACATCATTTCATAATTTTATGAACCTATTAATAACCATAAACATTTTGTTCTGTCTGGCTTCTGAAAGATTGAGACAATTAGTAAAATTATAGTCAGCTTTCGAAAAAAAATCTGGCAGACTGTTATGTAATAAATTGAATTTATTTTTCTTTTAATGGAGTCAAAATAGCAGTTTAGACTTTTTAAACCACTGTTTGATCATAGCTTATTTCATATGATTTCTGTGCCAGTGGTCAGCATATGATCTGGCACTGAATAAAAGAAGATTCACCATCGGAGTTCCAGCAGCTTGGCTCATCCCTACACCATTTAAATCAGGCTAAATCTGCTGGGGCTCCTGTAGTGTGTGTGTGCGATATGGGTAACGCTGATCTCAGAATGCAAAGTAGCAACAGCCGAGTAATATTAAACCTACAACAACATGGTTATAAAATGAATAAATATGTTGCTGGGTGACACTGCAACCCGTGGCTTATTGTTTGCTCCTGAACAGTGGAGAAGATTATCATCCATTTCAATTTTCAGGGAGGATTTGAAATGTTACATACTCTGCTTTGATCAATGCCGTTGCATATAATGTTGCTGCAAAAGGCTTATGTTACTGTATGTAAAGTAGGAAAGATAGTTGCGGCAGTAAACATTGAAGTGTAATTTTCAGTGGTTGTCTTTGAACACAGTCCATTCTATTCATATGGGACCACCTTTTGAAGAAAGCCTGAAGCCTCTGATGACTGCCATCAGTTTGAACATAAAATTACTTGGAAAGTTGGCACAGGTACTGTCATTATCCATGGAAAGCATTAACAACAAAAGTGTACTAAAGGTTTGCTAATGTAAGCAGAAGTGCCTTGATCTGATGAACTCAATGGAGTCACAGCGGCAAGTGGATGCATGGAGGGCTGCACAGTTTGAGAAATACTTTAGAAACTTCCTGCTGAGGGCCCTCCAAAACCAATGAATAACTAAAACTTGTTAGAAGTGCATATGAAGGTTCCTGTCACTTCACCACCATGCAGGTCTTCTCAAGATTTCACAAGACACTTTTAAAAGGAAATTATAGGACTCAAGCTTTCACTCTGGAAGGGAAGATTCACCTTCAGGCAATGTTCCTGGATGTGGTGGAAAAAGCAACATGCACTAACACCCAACAAGTACAGGACCGAAAATACAAATTCAAGATATGTTTGGGTCATTGGGCTCCATGTGTTTTCGAGGCTAAATGGTGTAGTAACACAATACAAACGTTTCTTAGGTTCATCCCTAGGCTTCTAAGGGAACGACAAGCAACAAAGAACAACTTATTTATATATATATACGCTAGTATGCCAAAATGACACCAAATTGCATCATTGTTAGCTTCTAAATCTTCTCATTTGCCACCATAACCACTTTCCTGAGTCTCTTTGTTCCTTTAAAAATGACCGATCTTTATCTCCGTTTTATCAGCACTCAATCTCAAATGCCATTCAGTTGTTGACTATAATTGTAGACCTATTTACCGAGAGCAGCGGAGAACACAGATTCACTGCCTGAAAAATCTCTGGAGATGTCCAGAAAACAAAAAACCATTGATAAGCAGGAGAAGGAGGAAGATAAAGGATATGCGGTAGAAATGAAAAAACTGTTGGCAGACTTGATGAGGGAGTCTGAGCTGGCACAGCTGCAGGCTGATTTGGTGCAGCTGAAGGCTGGGATCATTGAAGAATGGATGGGGCGTTTTGATGCAAAAATTTAAGAAAAAATTGCTGCTGGTCTGAAGCCACTGATGATCGAATTGAAGGAGCTTCAAGCCGTCAATGTGAAGTGTTTCCCGCAGGATTTTTTTCAGTAGCGGTGGTGTGGTCCCCCGAACCCTCTAGGGGGGTCCGGGGGCATGCCCCCCCGGCCAATTTTTTTTTGTACCCTTTAAATTTGAATGCATGAATCTGATGCACTTTGAGAGGAGAATATGCACTTAAATCCCATTCAAGGAGTCTTGTGTATTACTATAGATAGGATAATTGATGCTGACTCTTAAACAAGTTTAACCCTAGCCCCTAAGCTATTTTTGAGATGTTTTGGTTCGCCTGGATTTATTCTCTAAGCTTGCATTCATCACCCCTTTAACGCACAGCAGTCAAGCTATGAACATCATTTATTTGGGCCACAACCTGGACTATAAGAATATGTGTGCTGCAGTGATGTCGTTTGAATGTAGGAAATATCAATTAGACAGGGGTGTCAAACTCATTTTCACAAAGGGCCACTCTACGATATGATAATCACACTAAGGGCCAGACATGTAGTTTACCGACATGACTTCCTTTTTAATCCAAAAAGTAAAAACAACATACCTATCTATGTATATTGTAAACCAACCTGCGCACAGGGCAAATAGGCTAGGTTTTGTTTCAACATTTGGGGGTACAAATTATAGGTGGGGGGTATAGCAAATTTTGAATTTAACACTTAATTTCCTGCATTCTGGTGAATACAAATCAACCGATCTGTGCCTTTTCTAGAATCAATTTAGTGGAAATGTATTTTTTTTTCTGTGAAGGAGAAGACAACATCCAGGTTCATTGAGAAAGCTGTTATGGAATAAATTTTTTTTAGGAATCATGACCCAGCACCGGTGTAAACTATTGATGACAGTTTACATTGGTAATGAAAAAAGCCACCACTGGAAACAAAAGGGAGCAGCGCCAGCTAGCCAACGTTAGCTACATAACACATAACCAGATAATGTTTGCATTAATCCTTAGACACTTGACACAATCAAACATCAATATTAGCATGCTATTTTTTAGCCACACAGATTGGCCTATTTAAAGCTTTTAGAAAACTGACATCTTTTTCATTGATGCAAGTTCATCAATTCATGGCTTAAAAACCATGAGCTGTAGAACTTTCAGCAGACATTCCTAGCGGTAAGCTGCGCGACGCGCCGCTGCTGTGTGAACCTGGGGGAAACACTGGAAGAAAGATCAGCTCTTGAAAGAGCTGGGAGATAAAATTGATGACCAAGAACAACAAGCAAAAAATAGAGATGTGATCCTGACTGGTATGGTTATTAAACCAAGGTCGTATGCATCTGCCGGGAATGGAGAAGAAGAGGGCGATACAGGGAATGTAACGGTGGAAAATCAAGTGGCAATGTTTCTGAGAAGCAAAGCCATTAATCTGGATCTAGAGAACGTGGAGTCCTGTTTTCTTCTCCCGAAGGGGAAATTCGCCAAAAAGCGTGCTGTCATTCTGAAATTTGTGAGTAGAAAGCATAAGATAAATCTGCTTAGTCAAGGCAAGAAGCTTAAAGTTGAACAAATTGGAATGAGTGAAAATTTAACCAAGAGAAAGGCTTATCTGGCCTATCAAGCGAGAGGGTTAAAAAAATGTGGATAGGTCCAACAAACTTGGATGAGAGATGGAAGAATCTTCATCAAAATTAAGGGAGCTACACACGAGGAAGCCAAAATTGTGCAAATCAAAACGGAGGAGGATTTGGATCGATTCCGGAGGGACGAGGATCTGATCAACCCAAGCAGCGAGAATGAGCAAAACATCCGCTTGGATAAATGATCATGAAAGTCTGGAGTTATTAGATAATCATTGACCCATCACTTCTACACTATCGGAAAAAGAGACTGTCATTACCATACTGAGGATTAATTCATCAGATGCTTTCAAACAAATGGGAAATTGTCCATCTTTCATTTTTAATAGCAGAAGTCTCTACACTAACTTTTCACAAATTAAGGAATATCTACAGAAATTCTCCAACCAGTTCAACATCATTGCAGTGTCAGAAACATGGATTAAAGAAGGCAAAAGCATGGACTTTGAACTAAAGGGATTTAAACTGGTTTGTGTCAAAATATAAGGTTTGAAATCGTAAATACAATGTGCTCTGCAATTGATAACCTAATGGAATGTGTGACTATTGAAATTCAAATGAAAAATAAATGTTAATTATCAGCTGTGTGTACAGAACACCCGATTAAAAAATGGAAGACTTTATAGAATACGTGGGAGAATTACTTTCAAAGACAAATCAAAAGAAGATATTTATCTGTGGGGATACAAACATTGATTTACTTAAAAAAAATTAAATAAATAAAAACTCATTCACTGACTGAAGAATTTGTAAATACACTGCATGTTATGGGCCTGCAGCCGAGGTCAGCAGACAGACTGACTGTTTTGAATACTTTTGCAGATGTGTTTAGACTACCAGAGAAGAAATGGACAAGGCCATATCACTATCTGAGGCAGAGAGGAAAATTGAAAGCATGTCTGGTGTACACTGTCAATGAATAAGGAGACCTAAAATTGTTTGTGCATCTTCTTAAAAAAATTAAAATAAATGTTTTAACTGTATCAGTATCTGTGCATCTGAATCTTATGGCAGTGGGGTATAGCCTTTGGCTTCTCCTGCCACCCTTCGGACGATAACACAAAGTAATATGTGTGAATATGCAAAGAGAAAATTGTGTATTGTGTGTAATTGTCCGGAATAATAAATAAATAATAACCAGTCTTGTGGGAGAAAAAAAGAGCTGCTTCCTTCCTTTAATGACACACTCAATTCAAGCCATCATGTCTGATGGGTCAATAAAATCCTCTGTTTGCACGTTTTTGTGCTTTCTGCTAAACATCATTTATCAACGATTTGTGTAAAAACTCTTAACTGCACTACCTTAATGGCTGCAAAAAGAGCTTTTCTTTTTCTCCAACATCCTTTGATCGTCAGCAGTTGTAGGAAAATTCAATGGAGATGTGAGTGTCATACTTATGTCTGAATCATTACTTCACCGACACGGTGATGACCTCATCGCAGTAGAGAAGACAGATACTTCTCTGAGAAAGTTGAATGCTGCCAATGGGCATCTGAAGAGCCCACTGCATATGGACAGAAACTGTTAATATGTATAGTTACCCAGGCAGTACAACATCGTCGGCATCCATTTAACATGATCTTTTTCTGGAATTATTGGGACAAACCTGTGATACGCTTTAACAGTATACTCTTGGTAAAGTTTCCCAATTGGTCACAATATTAAGTCATCCATTTTTGCAGTACAAAAAATCAGCATGTCTTTTCTCATTTATTTTCGATGCTTTATCATCATAAATAAAAAGATATTTTGGAAATATCAGCTGGAGTGGCGTATCAGTGTCTGTGTTTGATTGGCAGCAGCTGGCAGACTGGGCCAGCTGTCAAAACAAACAAACTTGCTAACACTGTCTGCTTGTAGACTGTGTTAGCAGTAAGTGAGTGATGCCTCTACCAGCATCAAAACTGACAAGGTGACATCTTCAAGAAGGTTTACATGCTGCTGCTTGATGCACTGCAGCTAATTAGAATATATAGTCTTCAAACTGATGTTAGCAGTGCACTTCTTCCCAGTAAATATTCTGCTGGCGGGTACTTAAACATGCTAAGGTGCTGCGCAGGACGTGGTTTCATGGTTGTGGGTTAGACGGCTGGAAAGCTAATGTGGTTGTTCAAGGTGTGTGGCTCCTGGGACGTGTAGCAGGATGCTGTCTGGCTCAGTGTGACCGTCGGCTTTATGCAAGATTTGATTGGCTGCATCCAAATAAGGTCTCCAACTACGTAGGCGAATAAATATGATTCCAATTAAACTTGAATTATTTAATTATCTCTCAATAAAACACTAGCTAAATGTTATTTGAAGAAGTTCTTTGCAACTATTTATATTACCTTGTCATATGTATAGATAACGAGTTGTTCCCACTAATTTAATTTACTTGAATCTGAGCGGTGGTAATATGTTTCTTATGAGTTACATATCAAGTAACTCTAAGCTTGTCATCATATAAGACATGCTAAGATTGTATATTTTTACCACAATCAGACCTGTGTCATGCTATCCTCACAGAGGTACAGCACAGAGAAATCATGAAAAGTAATCCACAATAATGAGATGTAGCTCACAGTGTTTTGGCAAAAATTGGTAAAAAAATATCAGTCTTCTCAGTAAGCATACTGTGACCCTAACTAACTCGCACAGCAGGGCTTGGCCATAAGAGTCCCTTGTGCCCAAGGCAACCAGATTTGGACCATTGTCAACAATTTTGTGCGGTCTGGTCGCTTCTGTTGGCAACAGTTTTTCCTGTGCTTAAAAATACAAAGTTGAATCCCTCTGTGATCATCTTCTAACTAAATGCAGGGTTCAACATAACTTTTTTTTCCTACTGGCCCGCCGGGCCAGTGGATCTGAGTTTTACTGGCCCCTTGTATATTTTCACTGGCCCTGCACACACTTTTTTTTTCTTCATAATTTAGTGTCAATAATTATAATACCTGTATTAGAAAAATAAAGAAAGATAACCAGATCTAAAGGGAATATCTATACTGTAACAGTATAGATATTCCCTTTAGATTTGGTTATTTTTATTTTAGTTAATTATATGAAATGTTGATATTGCTCATACACATAATATAAAACCAGGCAAACATATTGAATTAGAAGCCTACAACTGAAAGTATGTTGAAAGAGTCGGCCAGTATTTTAAAGTCCAGTAGTTTGATTTTATGATTTTTGATTGTTTTTATTCTTGAATTTGGGCAGTTTAATGAATAGTTCACCTGCAGAAGTCATGTTCAAACATAAAAAAAAAATAAGAGATGAAGGTCTGATCATTCTTTGTGGTGTGGTAGGCTGTTTTTTACTTTCTCTATATGCATTAGGGATGTGAATGTGTCGACCGAATGACCGGTTTTCCACTTGCGCTCAAGTTGACTTTAAAAATAGAATAGAAATACGAAAATCAGGGGGTTATGCCGTTTTTTTAATGGGATATTTCACCGTGTATGTGAGTTCACGTCTGGTCGTGAGCGCGCTGCAGGAGTGTCACTTCTCCATGAAGTGTCAGCTTCACATAAGAGTCCGGTGTGGGACCATTTTTTCAAACTATTGATAAAAAACAATGCAGTGCAAAATATGCAGCATAAGTTAAACGCTCGTCTGAGACTATGACGTTAAATCACCTTAGAAACACACAATGCGTTCGTCCGATCACAGCAGCGTTTCACCGTGTGATCTCGCCAGCGAGTGAGCCGCCGCGCAGATGAACTGTGGTTTGTGGCTAAAATAATAACCGGGGATATTCTCCCCGTTAGCAATTTCAATGGGAAAGACTTCCGCGATTTGATTGAATGTCTCGAGCCTGAAAACACAGTGCCAAACTGCGCGACTATAGGAACTGTACAGTGAGCGGAGTCCCTCCGTTCGTTTCTGTCTACAACCGACACAATCACCGGAGACGCATTCACAGCGTTAAAATAACGCCTCTCATTTGTATTACCATTGGGGCTTGTATGCAAATACTGTAACATTCCGGTGGCAGATAAAGGAAAAGCGCAGTTATCACTTTCTGCACCTCAACCTCTGCTGTGGGAAGAAAGAAAGGGGGCAAAGCAAGTCGATTGATTTGTCGACTCGCAGGCGGACGGTAGGCAGCTCTGCCAACGGAGCGAGAGTGCACCCGCTTCTTGCTCCACCTGTCAAAACGCCCACGCATCGGTTGTCCATTAAAAAATATATTTAATATTAGGTTTATTATATTGAGTCTTAAATAAACACTGCTTTCATTACGACTCTCAACGCGCATTTCAATAAACCATGATAGTCTACAAAAAAGGTAGTCTACAAAAAGATACTGAACTGTGATTGGCCAGTCACAACACATATGATTTTACTGGCCCCGGGCCATCGGGCTATACGTTATGTCGAACCCTGCTAAATGTGAGTGCCCCTGCTGAACTGTTTCGCTTCACAAGAAAATTATAAAGCCATGGATTGAAAAATGCCAAATATAAACCTTTTTCAAGTTTATATAACAACAAAATAACTCAAAATATATACCTACCACAAACTCACAGGACATGTAGCCTATTTCAGCACTTGAAAAATGTTTCTTGTTAGGGTTAACACAGTATTAGTCAAAGGGCTGATGATCAAGAGAAGGCAGCAAAAACATTTTTATTAGAGTAGGAGAGAAGTAGTATAACAGTTGCACCTTTACATCATCTCACCAAAACTGTACTTATTGAGTTCAGAAATCTGGAAAGTGTAAAGGCTACAACACCCTGGACCGCAAATAACCTTTTTTTAATTATTCCTAACTTGTCTCCTGATGCAACACAACTGTCAGGCTGTAGATGCAACCAGACATACAGGAGTTACATATTCATCGTATTATTATTAATCCTGTTAATTGTATTACCTTGGAAATCTGAAATTGAAATGCAGTGACATTAGTTGCTCACTCACTAACTAAATCCAATGTTTAAAATCTTAATGGTTGTGTGCCTGTTACATGAACAGAGAGCAAGAACATTTTGTTATTTAAAGTTGTTTAAACTTAAATACAAAAATAATTAAGACAGGTAATTTGCTGCATCTCCACGTGGACAAATAATGCTAGTTACAATGGATACAATCCAATGCTATACCATGCTAATACAAATCTTAAAGTGAAATTAGTATTCTACCTAATTTGTTTTGTATTTGGCCTAACATTGTTGGCCAATGAAACTGTACCTAACATTTGGGGGGGGGGGACATGGTATTATTACCACTTGGGAACTCTTATGTACCTTTTTGGTCCTCAAACATGTACATTTAGTTACTTGAGGTCCAATATTTAACCCCTAGGGGTACGTTAGTGTAGCTGCCACCATAATATTTGAATACTGAATATGTTATTCATGTAACCTTGACAGGCTTATCATCACGCTACAGGTAAGAGCAAAAGATTGGCAATTATTTCTAAAAGCTATATTTAGGCACACCATCATATGTTCATTTGTATCATTAAGAGAAAGTTAACAGTTTAACTCCTCAGTTTAAAGTCTCAATGCTCTGATATTATTTCGAACAGCTTTTTTTCTTCAAAGTGACAAAAAGCAGAAAATTGCTATAAGAGAACCTGACAAGAATAGCCTGCTGCTGTTCATAGGCAGCAGATGTTTCAAGTCATGAAGTCCATATGCATTAAGAGCTTTTGCTTGTGTATGAAAAATGACTACTGAACGAGATTTTAATCTTTAAATTCTTTGTGGTTCCTTGACATGGAGGAGATGCACCATATGCGTTTAAATTCTAAAACCTCCCAGTAAATATGAAATAAGAATGAAGCTGTGTTTTGCTTTGTTTTTACTTTACCACAATATAATTTTATTCCTCAATTAATAGAAATTGTAGAGTGAAAACACAAAATGAAGTGATCAACGATTCAGATGTTGAGGGCGCTTATAGTCCTTTCCGACGGCCAGCTCCTGTAGAGATCACATATTTTTCTCCCACAAAATTCAGAAAATATTGCAACCTTGAACCTTGCTGGCCATCAGTGATCTGAAAGCTAATGTGTTTTGACGGGTAACTCACCTCAGTGGAGCATCGGTGCCCTTTGTGACTTGTAGCAGATATGTAGCAGTGGGCAGCTCTGCGGTGAATGTGTGTGAAGAGCTTCCAAATGAAAAGCTGGATTCAAATGTTTGTCTTTGAGGGTGTCCTTGTTACTCAACCATCAAGTTAAGTAGGTAGAGCATTGCTTTTGAGGAGTTTACACGTGTACACCTTGGCCAGGAAACACATGCTGCCGCTGTTCTGAGGTTAAACACAAAGCCCAATCTCTCTGTCTGTCTGTCTGCATCAGTGCTGCGGTGCACCCAGATCAAAAGCGCTCAAGAGATGCTGAAACTAACCCCTTTTAGGATGGACAGTGTATACTCATAGCAATTCCTTTTTAACACCAATGGGTGTCTTGATTCCCGCTGCAAATGGCTGACAGCCTGCTGTCAGATGGGATTAAGGAGAGTGTTACCTGGATGCAGAAGGATAGACGGAAGGAAAGAGCTGTGGTCTGTAAACTGGGAATAATTATTTTCACAGTAATGGTGGAAGTCATTTTAGACCTGGTCTGAGTTCACTCTGCTGCAGATTTATAGCCCTCGTTCCACACCACTGCTGGGATTTTCTTAAAAAAATATTTTAAGTGAAACCAAGGAGCAGGATTTAAAAAGCCATTGAGTCATAAAAGTCCAATAAGTAACATTCTGACCACATATAATTGAGGTACATTCACGTTGTGATTTACATTAGGATAATTTTACATCTTTTTAAAGAAAAAATACATTGTTTTAAAAATCAACACAGGTGATGAGATTGTGATGAGTCTCTTGGCATCTCACAATTCTATTCAGGGGCCGTATTCACAAAACATTTTAAGGCTAAGAGTAGGTCCTAACGTGCTGATTTAGGAGTAACTCTCAAAAATAAGGGGCGTTTCACTCCTAATTTTAGGACTCCTAACTTTTTAAGATAAGTTTAATTCACAAAGCATTTTAGCGCTAAAACTAGCTCCTAAATCTATGAAAAGCTAAGAGTCCTCGAGAGGACTCCTAAGTCACTAAGAGTAATTCACAGACAACCATTTGATGGCATTTTGGAGAGATTTAATGATAGTGAGCTTAACAAAAGGTACCTTTTAATAACTGTGAGGGTTTAATGATCTTAGTGAAGTTATATTTAGAAAGTATAGACACATTTATATGTATTATATTCATATATATATTTATTAAGTTCCTTTTCCTGCAGTTGCTTTGGGTTTACGATGCGCTGAAAGTTACTGTTGGTGTCACGTTTGGGTTTAATTTCGTACTAGAGTAGGCCTATAGCCTATGTGGCGCTTCGCAGCATCTCCTCCGTTCCACAGGTCCGCTGTCTGTATAGGTGCGCGTCTCGCCTTTTCCCTTCCGCATGCACTTTACGATTTCGCCGGCTGTTGTTTCCAAATTGTGAATTTCCTGGTTTGTCGCTGTCTGACTATTGCTGCATAGTCGCCGTTGAGAGAAATACAGTGAGAGTGCATGGCGTGCAGCTGTTCAATGAGGATATTTGTCCCGATTCAAATCATTGTAAAATGTAAAATGAATAGACCTATGTGGCGCTATTGTAGCCTATAGGTTAATAGTGAACGAATGTGTGGGAAACCCTGCAGTACCTTGGTTTCATGTTAAATCAGTGTCACTTGTCATTAATTGTATTAAAAACTCTTAACTTTAATACAGCGACACGATATGATATCTCCCACAGTGTTTCTATCATAAATTCACTCTTAGCTCTCATTCCCTTTCAGCCAATCACTGTGGGCATAGAAGGTATGAACATGACGTCATCCATAGCAACAGGGTCAACCCCGCCCCCTCATTTTAGCTTAGTAGTCCCTCCATTCCTTAGTAAAAGTTGGTCTTATCAGCTTTGTGAATAGGTTTTAAGAAATGACTCCTTACTAAGAACTTTTAGTGCTCCTTAGGAGTACTCTTAGCGCTAAGATAAAATGTTTTGTGAATACGGCCCCAGAGGTCTTCGATTCAAAATCGATTATCAATGCAATCCTACTTTTGTAATGATCATTAAATACAATCAACAGATTAAACTAAATATGTGTTTCTCCAGACTACAAATTTGAATGATTTTAATATTTTTACAAAGAATGGATTTTTAATTGAAAGACTCACAGAGTACAAATATCTCTGCATCTGTTTAGATGATAAACTCACTTTTAATTTTCATATAAATAATCTTGTTTGTTGACTACAAAAAAAATTGGCTATTTTTAGAGGAACAAAACCACCTTCCCTTTATTTAGTAGGAAAAGGATTATTGAGGCAGTTGTCATGTCTGTCCTTGACTAGGGTGATGTGGTTTACCGGCATGCATCTCATTCATGTCTTAAACTCCTAGACTCACTCTGCTTTAAGGTTCATCACAGGAGATGCTTATGACACACCATTGTGTTTTATATGAAAAGGTTGGGTGGTCCTCCCTTAAAGAGAGACTTGATGCACATTGGCACATTTTTATTTACATAGCCTTGACCGCGAAGCTTCCTCGTTATTTAACAGAAATGCTGCAAATTTCAGATGGGCTTTATCAGACCCGCTCCACTGACATGCTTTTGCTTTATGTCCCACAAGCCCGGTCTGAGCTGGGAAAGACAACTTTTAGCTTCAGTGCCCCTGACTCCTGGAACAACTTATAGCAAAAAATTAAACTAAATACCTTCATATCCTTTAACCAATTTAAACAAACTATCTTAAATCTGCCAAACTCTACCTGTAACTGTTTTTATTAGGCTATATTGTACTTTCACCCATTTCATTTTAATTGCTGCCACTCTTCACCACTAAATGTGTAAATGTTTCAATTGTTTTTTCTCTTCACCTGTTGTTGTGTATTTGATGTATTTGCATTGAATATTTTGTATGTATTGTTTTTCCTTTGAATTTGTTTTGAACTCGACGTCATTGTAAATGAGGGTCACCCCTCAATTGGTCTCTCGAGGATAAATAAAAGTTTAATGAAATGAAATGAATTGCCTTCTTTGATATTGTATTAGAGAAAAAGCTTTTCTTGTCACAAATATGATTTGCTATGAACAGTGTAATAATCAATGCAGCTTGCATTTCAACACAATATGGAAGTATGTAAAAACTAAACCGATTCAGTTTAATGTTCTTTCTACTCTTGTAAATTGTGTTTCTATAGGATTTCTATTCTATTATTTTTTATGTCATTTCAACACATTGTGCAAAAAGTATGGCCTGGAATTCAGATCTCATACAAAAACTTAAACAGAAACAAAGCCGGTGCAGGTCATATGGGTTTGCTGCCCTCAGCACTTTTGTCACCACTTTTAACAACTCGCACTTGTGTTGTGTGCATTCGCAGTGGCGCAGGAAATACTATTATTTACGAATCTAATTTATTTAAATTAGGGCTGTCAAACGATTAAAACATTTTATCAGATTAATCACAGGATTCTGTGGATTAATCACGATTAATTTTACCATTCGAAATATGCCCGAAAAATGAGTGCGTGCGTGCGTTTGTATACGCGACCACGTCCTAGGGGACTGTTCATGTGTACCTGGAAGCCGACGTTATGTTGATGTCTGATCACACACACCTCTGAAAACTGCAGACGTTTGTGTCCTCGCGGGCTCTGTTCAGAGCGGACAATGTTTCTCCTCCTGTTGCTCCCGACATCAACTGCCACCCGCGGCAGTTGATTTTATACTAGCTATGCCCCCGACACAGACGTGACCGTTAGCAGTTTAAAACTTTAAAACACGGCACGGGCTAACATGCTGCTATGTTTTGCTGCGCTCAGCTACTGATCCTGGGTCAGCTACAACGTTAGATGACTGTAGTACAGAGCCGGTGGGATGTACGGGGCGGATCATTCTGCGCATGCGTTAAATGCGTTAAAAAAATTAGCGCCGTTAATTCCAGAAATTAATCACCTTGCGTTAACGCGTTAATTTTGACAGCCCTAATTTAAATATAAATAAATGAAAATTAAATTAAATTCCGATTATTAACTTATATGAATCGATTCGGAATCGTTCGAGAGAGAGAATCGCGATACATCGGAGAATCGATTATTTTCCCCACCCCTTCTAAACAGAGGGTTAAACCAACACATCATAGTCTTTTCAACTCTGATGTTTTCACAGCAAGAGTTAGTTTATCCTCCTGTTACAGCAATTTGCAAGTAAACAGTAGTTCACAATTCATAGAGTATTATTGGGCAAAGCTTCCTGGTTGTTTATGCGTAGTGGAAAAACTTGAGCCAGGTTCAACCTTTTTTTTAAACCTTATTTTTTTTTCAACTGCTAATTTACCACACATTACAAATATGTTTAACAGTATCTACAGTTAGGCTCAATTTCCAGATTTCTCAATTCAGCCCCATTTAAACCCGTCATAAAACATTAACTCTTATTTGTGTCCATGCAAAATCCTGTTGCAGGCACACATGCACAGTTTCACACACACACAATCCCTATAATTGTTTACGTTTCACCTGCCACTTAATTCATCACACTGTACGTCTGAATTTATTTGGACGGCGACAGTGCAGCGATTTTCTGTGTTCCTTCTGCCTGAGAGTTGAGGTGTGCTGAAGGAGACAGTGACAAACTTGCACCTGTCACTCATCTGACAACACCATCATATTCATTTTTTTTATGAGTTCCCCCTCCATATAAATATTGTAATTTTTTTTTTTTTTAAGTTGAAAAGATTTTTTATGGGTAATTATCTGATAAGGAGTTGGATTCTCCTGGCTTATGAGATGCATGTTTTCCTTGAAGAGCCTCTCCTCACGTTAGGAAATGATTTCAGACAAGTAGTTTGTGATGAGGTGAAACGGGAACCTTTTGGGCATGACTAATGCTACGGAGTCCAATTAAGCGGATGTCATGTACCCACTGAATTAAATCACTCTGATATGATCTGGATGTGCATATATTTGCCTCTATCTCCGATCACCTAGAAAAAAATAAGAGAAGATAGAGAGCGACACTTATGCACGAATCATCGCTGCGCATATCTTTATAATTGGTGAACTTTCTACTGTTATTTCTACAGCTGAAAAGGTGCCCGCTGGATGCTTGTCAAAACACTCAATTCAGGAGTTGATGAATATGATAAGAAGAAAGATAGGGAGAACAGGAAACGTGCCCTACAAAAAAATATATTAAGTGTAGTCGTGACAGTTGCAGGAAATTGTTCATGGGCAGGAAATTGACTGACTTAATAGTTTGTTCTTTTATTTTTATTAAAATTGCAAGCTCTCTTAATATTCTGAGATAGTAGGTTACATTTAGGATGGTTGAGTCCCTGTAACCACTGTGCCACACCCGCTGAGAGGTGAATTTACGACTTAGTTAAGCTCTGTGAAGGCTGCAACAGCTTGCCAATGAAATGATTGTTAGTCTAGAGGAAGTCATAAATCAAAACAGGCCTCAGTGTGTCATTATCTATTAATACTCTGGCACTGTATTGCTCTGGAAAAAGCCAGAACTCGCACGTTCTCTTTGGCTCCCAAGATTGAGAAATGCTTCTCTGAAAGATGGAGGGAAAAGACAGCTCTTCAAAGTTTGCTTAGCTTGTGATTGATTCACTCTTCTCTTTGTGGTCCACACCGCGTGCACCAACAGCTCTGGAGACAGAACAGTGTGTAATGCCTTAATTGAGTCGAACACGCGCTAAGCTTAAATTCCACAGGCACAAAACCCACACAATTAGGAACGACTAATGAAGGAGTATTACCTATTATATCGACAAATAACCCCTAGGGCTTTCCATATTTAGTATCACTAAGTCTTAATTAGATATTAGGAAGAGGGAATGGAATATTCAGCTCAAACTGAGCTCTTCTTTTTGACAGTTCTCACATCTTAGGTAAAATATCCTTTGGTAAGTTGATGTAAGTAGGTCATTATTTGAAGACGTGTCTGAATATCTTTTTTTGTTGCTGTAATTATTAATTCGTTTCTCTGTCTTTTCAGAGCCAAGATGATAGGCATGTCATCCACAACAATCAACTGGGTGAGTCTTTTTTTTTTTCAAAATTAAAACAGGAAGTCAATATTTTTTGTTGTAAATGTGCTGGGTAAAAGTATGTGCTCCTCCTTCAATGATATGATATAACAGAGCATAAAAGCCGGTCTTCAGTTATTCATAAATATAAGCTTTTATCATCTATATGTTTACCTTGTTTGTCCTCTTCAGACTTAGTCTAATGTTTTGTTCCCCAGAAAGGATTATGTACAACATACTAATTATAGTTAATTTTAAAATACATAATTAATAAAACCGTAACTAATTCTGCTGTATCACTAATGACATTTTCCTGTCTAATTATTAAGCAACAATATTACTGTATATTGTATAGTAAATATTTAGTGCAACTTATTTTTCTAAACATCTCTTAAACACAAAGTTATCTTGTTATTTGATATTACCTCTTCCCAGTACACAGAAATTATTTGATTTATAACATGTACATACAAAAACATCACATTTTAATATGTAGGCTCTAATCGCGGGAAATTTTGGACTCTGTAATATTGAGTTTAGTCTGACTCATTTGGAACTCATTTTTAATGTTGGATAACATTCAAAAGGATGAATAACTAATTTCAGTTGAAAGAGAAATGAATGCATTTGTCAATTGATGTAATCATGAAAATTCAATCCTTAAATGTAAATTGTTCTACAGTGAAATCTTAATAGCAAATGCTCTTAAATTAAAGGGCTTTTGTCTGCTGCCTGCCTTGAAAATTGTAATCTTCAAAGATCCCCAGTCTTCTTCAAAAATATAGTTCCATCCCTTTATCGATTTGACAGCAACCAGGAAAGGAGAGCAAATAAAAAGATCTCAGGCATGCCTTTCATGCTTCAGGGGGCTCATACAATCACCATCTGAGAGTGATTTTTCGGGGAGCCTGCAGAGGAGTTTGGAGCCAGTTCTCTGGACCTCTGCCTGTTGTTCATTCAACTGGGTCACCACGGACGCAAAAGCACACAAAAGCAACTTCATAATGCTCTCATTTGGCACCTCAGCACAGAGAGGAAATACAAACAGACAGATATCTGAAAAATGAAGCTTCGCTATCTGGCAACACCACAGTAATTCCCTTTGTCACACCAGAGCAGCTCTACGCGGCTGCAGAGAATATTGTTCGTGGGCAGGAATTCAAAAGATGGATAAAGAAAAGTCAGACTTTCTGTTGTTTAGAACAATACAGCGGACATCACAAGGTAGAACTACCTTGTTTACTCTAAGGGAGCTGGTGACCTTTTTAAAGGGTACTGGAAGTGAGCACACAAAGATCTTTAGAGGGAATTCAAGGTGCTAAACCTAACTAAAATGATGCCTCGTATAAGTCTGAATAAGAAAAGGCACTACATAGAGTTTGTATTCACTGCAGAGCCACATTTTTACATATATTTATACATTGAAAGTAGCAGTATTCATTTGGCCAACATTCATCAACACATACAGGGCTGTACAGTGCGACAGTTTTGATCGCATTTGCTACTGAAATTGATCACGTGCGATGATGAATACAAATCCATTCGCACTCATGCGACAGGTTGATAATGAGGAGAGGCTGTCTTTGAAACACAGAGGAGCGCTGCACAACACTGCTTAGAGGGCTCTACATTAACACTGCGGGTAAATGAGTCTTAGGCAAGTAAGTTATTGAGTCCACCCTTCACTTTGGCTGGTGAAAGATATGTGTCCTCGCGATCTGTGCTTGTGCAGCGATTCTACCTATAAAAACTTCACCAACGGCAATTACCGGAAGGAGACGGCACATTACCGCAGTTAAGTTAGCGCGTGTACAAACAGAGCATTTCCTGTGCGCCTTCACATTAAAAGCCTGTTACTAGCCAAACGTGAGTTGACTTTTATTTTGAAGCCGGTAAGAACAGGAAGTTAGCGCTTTTTTCTAGCTTGAAAGGCAACTCATTCAGCTGCAGTGAGCAGTCAACAGTAGCCTAGTCTATTTACAAAGTTTTAAATAAGCCACTGAAAAGCTACTCCCAACACATTCACAACAACCTATTTAGGCCTAATGTATCCTAAATTGTACCAATATGTATACTTATTTATTTAATAGGCTATGTTTAATGTTTTAAAGTTTGGTTTTAATTAACAGAAGCAATTGGCAGGTTAGATTATTTTTTCTAAATTGCAATCAGTGCACCCCTATTCATTTTTCCATAATTATTACTACACACACTAGGATATAATATGAGTTGAGAATCTCAAATGAGACCAAGATGACATGCTCAAAGGTAATTAGAGCGAAATGCAAGGGTTAAGGTTATGCAAGTTTTCAATCATACTTTGTGTGCTACCAAATTTATTTTTGTGCTACTGAATTTTTTTGCTTGCTAGCACCAGTGCTACCACCTAAAAAAATAAGCGTACAGCCCTGACATAACCTTTCACCTAGTGAAATGCCTATCATTCAGAGCAAACAATATAGTATTAAAAAGAAAATGAGTGCAAGGAAAAAATATTATAATAAAAATGCTTTGGCGCAAATGATCTTCAGCAGTGCCTAGGGCCATAAGTCCCTATTGAATGTAACATAACCTCCTACAGCGCAATCAAAAGATGGAATCTGTTTTTTCTCTAGCTTCACAGTTCCAGTAGAAATGTTGGCAGACAGGAGCACACTTCTTCAATTTGCCATTACATTTAGTATATAAATGGAGAAAGAATACATTAAATATATCTCTCTCTCTCTAAATGTGGTTGTATTAAAGTATGTGAAAGAAATGTAATTTGCTGCCGCATCAGAATAAACTGTAGAATAATACAAACATGTTGTAAGACTTCCAGCTGCCTTGACCAGTCCATTATGTCAATGCACCTTGTTCAATGAAAATGGATCAAACAATGTTTCATATGCACAATGTAACAGTAGAGGAGTCACCGTTGTGAATGATAATGAATGTTATAAACCTTTTTATAGCTTCTATAAAAACAGTATTCTAACATGCTGCTCCTGGTTTAGCGCAGACATGCATATTCACAGCCATTTTTTTCATTTGAGTTGACCGATCTGTGAAGATAAAGAAATATTGCTGCTGGCCTTCTCTTAATGAATCTTTTTCTATCGAGATGTCTTATTGCAACCTGAGACCTGTGGGGAACAGTCATCATCTGACAGTATAAGTCTTAAAATTCTACTTTCACAACAGTTTGTGTTTAGTTGGTCATATCGTGCCTTAAAACTCAGGACATGCTGATTTGTAAAACATGATTGAACTATAAGGAAAGTAAATAAAAGGTCTGAATCTGAT
The DNA here is from genome assembly GCF_949987685.1 of Ammodytes marinus. Classification (NCBI taxonomy): domain Eukaryota; kingdom Metazoa; phylum Chordata; class Actinopteri; order Uranoscopiformes; family Ammodytidae; genus Ammodytes; species Ammodytes marinus. The sequence goes on along the minus strand of NC_137232.1, from coordinate 16,897,515 downwards.
TGCAACAAATGCAACACACTTGGTGTAGGTGCGCAAAACACCTTAATGCAGAGATCATAAAGCAGTGTTTGTATCTTAATCATTACATGGTTTGATCTGCTTAGAAAAACTCTTGCCTGCATTACATCATGGTCAAGTGAGGTCCATATGGCAGAGAAGATGGTATTGCTGCCTCTTATTCTCCTTTTTATTCTACAGTTTCTTTTGGTCATGGCCAGGACTCCTGTTTATTGGTACCTGTGTTTCAAGATAGCGAATATATAAATAAACCCTTTGCTCTTTGACTTTAAAGAAATTGTACTAAAATCTGATTTTAACCATCCAATGTTTTCGAAAGAGAAATGACCTGTAGGTTTGGTTTCTAATCTAAAAGAGAAATGTTCCAGCAAACAGCTGATGCAAGTGACATCGCCATGAAGCAATTTTTTTAAAAGATGGATTTATTTATTTATAGGGGGGGTTGTATAGTTGAAGTTATAGGGCACCACTGTGTCACCAGTGGACTGTATAGCTTGAGAAAGGAAGGATGTGCCAGAATTTAAATCGGATTATCTCTATAACCATAAATGACGCCCTGGAAAGCTGTGCTAGTGTCCCTGTGCAGCTGTATTATATTCATGTAGTGGCTCGGAGCCAGCTTCTTCAGGCCAGGGAGGATATGCATTGCATCTTAGAAGGTAATTGTCCCAATATGTTGACTGAAGTTTTCTCGATAACATTGCCTGTGCATTAAGTTCTCCTCATCTTCTTTCTCTTCCCCGGTCACGTTTCCTGGTGCCAGGCTGCATGCCTACTCCATTGTCTCTGTATCTTTTAAAAATGTCAGAAACATGAGGCATATATTGCATTGTGCGGTATTAAATTATGCATAATTTTAGAAAAATCTCCTAGGCTTTTCTTTTTTTATTACAAAAAAAGCTGTTCATTTTTCAAGAGTTTTCATTGATTTTCAAAATACAATTTGGGATAGTGAATGGGTTCCAAAAGCAGAACCAGGAATATGTTTTATGTTAATTGCATTGCCTTAGTTTCCTGAATCATTGATGCTAAGTGAGGTTTAAGGGTTGAGTTCAGAATTCATTATTTTCAGCAGAGCTGTCCATTGAGTCATGAACTCTAGAGGACCTCTAATGAGTGCGATTATCACTGGAGGGAGACCCTTTTTCCCAACCTATACTTGCTGCATCTGCCGTGTGATTGTTTTGTATGTAGGTCTTTGCGTTCCTACATTGAGAGAATTCCAATGAGACATCTTTCGCCACTCTTTGTCACACGCTTTTCTCTCCTTTTTTTCAACTGTTCTGCATCCCCTTTCCTGCTGTCATTTCACTCACTTTCTGTCGCCTTCCTCTCTGCCTTTTTTCTGAGAGATATTGATAACACTGACCTTTTCAGTTGCGAGCTGAAAGTTAAATACACTATGCTGTCTATTGATCTGGTTGCAAGGCAATTAAAAGCCTGTATTAATATGAAAAGAAAGCTGATAGAACATCATTTCACTTGCTGCATGACACATTAGGCCCCTGCCACGCTAGACGATTGTCTCTAGGGAAGGTAAATAATGTTTTGCGTCTAAATCAAACCCTTAACAGGCTAAATAGTTGGCTATATCGAATGTGTACTCGCAGATTGAAAATCACCGGATGTCTCTGGATTGGCTATGAAATCCTGCTGCTGTGTGGCGTGTCGGTCATGGTTAGTTTGGTCAGGAATGTGCAACCCAATTTTCTTCGGTGTAGTATGTCTCTTGGATCGTTCGTTTTGGACGTGAGGCTGAGGGAGATGGAGGGGAATTTTTAGGGGGAATAATTTGAGGCCATCTTGTCTCTCGGAGTCCAATGATGTAAGTCGGTGGAGTGTAACAGGTTTTACAGCAGCACTATCAGCTGTTGGACCGGGAGTCAGGCCCGCCGACTATGGAAATACGCTTTTGAATCCCTCAGTCCTCACGAAATATGTGCTGGCAATAGAGAGCTCTGGATCTGTCATGACGGTTTCATTGTTCCCACAACAGCCTATTGGCCCCACTTATAGCATCTTATCCCTCTAGGCTTTTTCTGACATTTGTCGTTGGAATTGCACTATTGATTGGCTTTCCATCCTTATGCTCCACCGTTTTTCTTCAGAATTTTTTACTGAAATTCAAAATCCTCCATTCCAATACTTCTCCATGCGTTAATGTGTGCGCTGTTGGTTGCCTTGCTATGGACGTGCGTTTATTTATAACTGTGTGGATGGAGACGATTTTAGGCTGGAATCAAATGTTCATGTGACTTCGCTGGTGACTCCACACACCTGCTCTGTGACACTGATTGAGATGACAGAGCTGCAGGACTTGCCTATGGTTCAGTGTGCTCTCAGTTCCTCTGCCACTTGGCAACGTCTGCAATGCGCTCTAAGGAAGTGTCACTATTGATTTGTGTCAATGAGGTGACAACACTGCAGGGCAAGGCCACTACGAGAGCGCACCGTCTACACTGAAGTCCGGATACATTTTACATTTTACATCCTCCTGTATTCGTGCATGCACCTAAACCATCAAACACATTTTACTAATTCATCATTGATCCTTTCATGAGTATAATCCAATGCCCTCTCATAAGCAGAGAAGGTGAAGACGTGAGTACGCACCCCGCTCAAAGCCTTCACACATAGTTGCCATTGACCAGATGGAGATGACCTTTAAATAATTGTTCCAAGTATTGAGAAAAGCATCGGGTCACAGGGAGAAGGAGGCACAATTCTGCTGTGTCCCATTTCATTCAATATATTTCAAGGCTGATACAGTCTTTTATTCCAATAGTGGCCTCTGTGGAATACTGAAGGAGTGGAGGGGAGATAAACGAACACTAGACTCAGGCTTTCTAGTTCCATCAGCCTGGCAAAATAAAATACAATTTTCCTCCTGGTCTTCATTCCCCCCCCCCCAGGAACCTTCCATGACTTTCATTCAAGGAATGTTATTATCAGCCAAGAGGCATCCTTCAAATAATTTCACTTGACCATGAAGCTTTGTGGCACTAGCTGCTTCTTGCTTTCTGCTTTACATATTTGCCTGTACTGTTTAATAGATACATTGATTGCACACATTCATCTCTGATACATACTGTCATTAATACAACTAGAGTTTCCTTCTGCTGGCTCTAATATAATTACTTCTGTGACAACTGTAAAGACAAAATATCCAAGCAAACAAATACACCTTTTCAAGGACCCAGTCACCCTCACTACCACTGCATTGACCGCAAAGTCCTAAGCAAAAACCTGGCAACATCCTACCCAAATACACCAGCAACTGCAAAGTAAAAAACAAAACAACCATCCTTAATTTCAAGATTACTTAAAAACAGAAGCTGAAAAGTGTTTTTAGAAGAACAGAAATTGAGCACCTTTCACACGTTAACCCCGGACAATATCTAGATAATCTGATCTTGTTAATGTGCGGATCTACCTGTTCTCAAATGCAGGGTTCTGCCTTTCCCTGAAGTCCCTCCTCCAAAGACCTGAAATACCAAAGGCCTAACAACTGTGGACAGTAGTTCTTTGGCCTCACCAACTCCCAACAACTTAACATCCTCTTGTAATCCTCGAGCAATGCAACATACACACTGTTAAAATTTGTTTTCTTATTAATATTCTCCTCAGCCCAGTGGCATCCTTAGATGATCTTACCAACTTAATAAAAAAAAGTGCTTTGTGGCGTCTTTGGCACAACAGTCGTCGTTTTAAATCTTCAGCCTATAAAATACAAGTAGATTTATTGACTGCACATTTGTAGTCTGGCACGGGCTGCCACCAGTGTCACCGGAGTGCAGAGAGCAGATTTTTACCTGAGAACGAGGAGGACACAGGAGTGATGGAGGTGAAGATGGGCACTATATGAGGATCTTTTCCTTTTCCCCCTTTTTCTTCTCATTACTTGATGATTAATCGAAAGCCATTAGTGCGGAGCCAAGGCCAGTGAATTCACTCTTAATTAGTTTATTTTTTTACCCCTCATTCTCCTCTGCTTTGACATAGGGTACGCATTATCTGCACAATGAGGGATTGGCACACCGCTTATCTGATTTTGCTGTTCGTCTCTTGCCGCTAGTGTTATTGCTGTACTGTGCAGTAACAGGAGGCTGGTACCTCACCATGGGCTTTAAAACGCACTGCTGTATGTGAAACCAGATGCGCGCACACACACACACACACACACACACACACACACACACACACACACACACACACACACACACACACACACACACACACACACACACACACACACACACACACACACACACACACACACACACACACACACACACACACACACACACACACACACACACACACACACACACACACACACTCACACACACACACGTAGTCATTAATTTAGCAAACTCAGCAGAAGGACATTTAGAGGTGGTGCAGTGGTATTCACTCTCTAAGCTGGGCTCTCGGCGGAGGTTAGATCTGTTGGGAGATGGACATGCTGAGATTTAGTAAGTAAATCCCCCCTCTCACTAGGGCTCCAGGATGAATGGGATCTTTGTTATGAGTGGAGCAAGGGAGCGACACACCCCACCAACACTTAATTAAAAAGATCTGACACAGATACTGTACGCTGACATAGTGTCTACCCCTGACCCTACTGCTAATAACTGAGCCCAGGGTGGGAATAGGTTCAAGCAGCGTAATTGAGGAGGAGGCAATCCATCTAAACCTGCCATCTAAACCATTGTCAACACTCGCCCTTACCCTCTTTCTTTGTATTGCTTTTTGCTCAACTATTCCAATGGGAAGATTATAAACCTGTCAGCAATGGCTGATACTTATTTATGTTTTGTGAGACACGAGAATATACTTAGTCAGCAAGTTTTGGAACAGCTTCATATTAGAAACTCCTGGTTATCATAATTTATGACACGGTATATCCTTCATGACTATATTTTATGAAAATCCTTAAGCAGCTAATTAAAATGTCTAAAGCAAGTGAGAATTACTTGGCACAATATTGGCACCGTTATATGTGTTCGAGCTCAAATTAAGAGGAAAATTCACAGAAGGCCCCATACATCTCATTACTGGGACATTTCTGAGCTGCCTGTCATAGCAGGAAAACTCCGACATCTCTCATGCTCTTCTTGTTTACTTCACAACTGGATATTGGCTGCCACCTCTCAGCTTTAAATCCTTGAAAAGCCTTTTTGTTGTCACACTTATTCCAGCCAGGTGCCGCAGACTTCATGTTGATGTGAGGGACAGCTTACAGGATTTAGTAGTTGTCAGATGTAATTGTACAGAGCCAATGACAAAATGACAGCTTTTTTTTTTTTTTTTCCTCCCCCCATGGTCCTTTGGTGTGGACGTGATAGTACTGGCAGTGCGAGCCACAGGGTTTATGTGGACTTGTTTTTGCTGGCAATGGCATTTCTTTACTGAGCTGTGTCCCCATTACTACCCTTTTAAAATGGATTTCACATGAAGAGGAACAGTAGCAAACACGGCTAATAAAAACGATGGTATCTTTAACATGTTGTCAGCATTGAAGTAGCCTGTATTAGCATTTTTTTACTGACATTAATGATCTAGTAGTTCCCTTTTTTAAATTGGTTTAAATAGGCAGTAACAATGCTGCGTTTTACTTAAAAATGAAATTGTGTAGCCCTAACAGAAGTGGACAGCTGGGCTGGTTTAACCTTTTGGGTGTCAGGTAACCTCAGAGAAAAACTCTTCTGACTGCTAGTCTTTATTAAGTCATACAGTCCAGGCTGTGATATTTACAGTGTAGTGTGCAAGTTTGTGAACCCCTTGAGCCTTTTGGAATTTTATTTCTTTTAACCATTATTAATTAATTTTGATCAATACCAGTATTTTTTATATGAAATAACAGATGTTTGTTTATCAATTCAACATTTTTCTTTTCCAGAAATCAACTGTTAAAACAGATAAAACAAATTATTTGACAAATGTTGTATGTGCAAAAGTTTGTGAACCCTGAGCTGCATTGCTTAAATCGAGCAAGGTAAACACAATCAGGTGGGCCAAATCGAGTGATGAAATAGACCAATGTAATGAGAGATCTTCAGGGAAGAAATTGGGCGGCACTAGATAAAACAAAGATAAAACCAGGTCAGTTTAGGCCCACCAAACTGAACCCATACAGGTCAGACATGCTCAAAGGGGAAAAAATCTTAGAGGATCTCAGGAATAGAGTTTTGATGTTGCACATTTGTCTGGGGACAGCTATAAATTCATATAAAAAAGTTTGAGCTCCATCGGTCCACCGTGAGGCAAATCATCTACAAATGGAGAGCTTTAAGAGTGACTTAACATCTGCCTAGAAGTGGACTTCCTTCAACAATATCCTCAAGCGCCACAAGAAAAGGGATTTTTCAGGTAAAAGCCAACCCAAACATTACATCTGGAGATTTGCAGACCATTTGCCACCACTGTTCTTCACTTGGGAGAAGGTTCTCTTGGTGGTAGGCAGAGTTGCGTTTTTGCCCAAACATGGCGGTTTTGGTTGTGACCAAACAGTTCAATTTTGGACAAATCTGTCCACAGAAAATACTTCAGGTATCTCCAGGTGCTCTCTGGCAAAGTTGTGACAAGCACTTTTGTTCTTTTTTGAGAGTAGAGGCTTCTTCAGCAACCCTCCCTTGAAAGCCATGCTGACTTATTCTTATTCTTATTGTGGAACCATGCACATCTGTCCCAGATGCTGCAAGAGAGGTCTGCAAATCACTAGATGTAATGTTTGGGTTGGCTTTTAACTGAAAAATAACTTTTTTTGTGGTGCTTATGGATATTTTTGAAGGAAGTCTACTTCTAGGCAGATATTCGGTCACTCTTAAAGCTCTCCATTTGTAGATGATTTGCCTCACGGTGTACCGATGGAGCTCAAACTTTTTTTAAATTAATTTATAGCTGTCCCCAGACAAATGTGCAGCATCCGAACTCTATTCCTGAGATGCTCTGAGATTTTTTTCGCTTTTAGCATGTCTGACCTGTATGGGTTCACTTTGGTGAGCCTAAACTGACCTGGTTTGATCTCTGTTTTATCTAGTGCCGCCCAATTTCTTCCCTAAAGATCTCTCACTACATTGGTCCATTTCATCACTCAATTTGGCCCATCTGATTGTGTTTACCTGCTCCATTTACCAGCTCAGGGTTCACAAACTTTTGCAGATACAACATTTGTCAAATAATTTGTTTTATCTGTTTTAACAGTTGATTTCTGGAAAAGAAAAATGTTGAATTGATAAACAAACATCTGTTATTTCATATAAAAAATACTGGTATTGATAAAAATGAATTAATAATAGTTAAAATAAATAAAATTCCAAAAGGCTCAAGGGGTTCACAAACTTTCACACAGCATTGTACATACTCTCTTCCTGAGCCAATTAAGCCCTTGATGTGCTGGCTTATTATCACTCGGCCTATAATGGAGATAAGCACACACAAAAAAAGGAATCCACATAGTTATTCTGACTCTGGCTCTTATCTTGCTCTCAGAAGGTCATGGATTGCCCTGATCCTTTTTTCACAGTATGTGAACAGTCTCACATCTCTGTCCTTTGTGTTCCTCCAGACCTGAGGGAGATAGTGTTCGTCCTGCAGAGCCAGAGCAACTCCTTCCACGTGAGGCAGGCGGACAGACGGAAAGCAGATCTACTGAAGCAGGCACACAGTCTCACAGAGGTAAGAGTCAAGCCACCTTTACCCATCCAACACATGCTCTTATTTGGATATATAAAGAGCACATGAAAGCTGACGCGTGATTGAGTTGTAATGTGTGTAGAGAACGATCACTAGCATCAAAACTTACATCTGATTATGAGTTGTCGTAAGCTGTGTATGTAGCCACATGGTGTCACTACTGATTATTGGTAATGATCATCAAAAAAAAGGAAACATTTAAATCCATTTGGGAAAAGGTAAAAAATAACATTAATTCGCACCCTCAAAGAAAATCCTTACCACGTGGTTTCTATTTGTTAAAATATTACTACTCATTTTGAATATTACATTTTAGAATGAAGATTTATTCATTCATACACTCCAGATGAAACCGAGAAAGTACTTTCAAAGTTTGAAATATGCAGCAGCATCTTCAGCCTTTTAGCAACAGTAGATCATGTGTTTACATGACATTTTCTGTATTTGTGCAGCTTTGATATTCAGATATAATGTATATCTCTTCTCAACAAAACATCCCTCCATTTCTAGGCCTCTTGTGTGGGTAGTGTGTACATGTTTTAATGAGAAATGATGATCATCTAAAGGCATCGGTTCTTCTTAATGCATATTGCTATTTCTGATTATGATTCAGATACTCCAAAGAGGGCTGGAGGAAAGGAAAATAACCTATGTTTTCTCCTGGGACATCAGCTCGGTATTTTGTGCAATTTGTAAAATTTCAGTAAGCACATCAGCTTCATGTCACGAAGAGATGGAGCACTTTCACAGGTCAAAATGCCCTGTGCTTCCGTTCATTAAATCTATTCAGAGACAGATGAAATATGATGTAATACATTAGTTATATTTTCCCGTTGGTTAACAAGTGAATGCAGCATCACTAATTACAACATTACATCAAGTGTGCAGTGTGTCCTATATCAGGAGAGCAATTAAGATCTTGTATTTGTGTTTCTGTGGCGTTGGCTTAGTTGTTGTCTCAGCCTCCTTCACTGCTGGATGTCACATTCTATAAATATACAATATTGACTGACTATGCCAAACTGACTCACTGTTTTTAGGGTTTGAAAGTAAATGAAAAGTTTGCCATGCTCTGGCAAAATGCTGAACAACAACCCTGAAAACTTGCAGCAATACAAAGTAAAATATAAGAATGTATGCAACCGTTCGCTCCCTCATTTTATCATTATTGAAATCAAATCATTCAAATTGTCCAACATTTGGAAAGATTGTTTCATGTTTTCTGTAATGGATATTGCCATGGCATCACTGTGTCCCAGCAGATAAGATTTGTCATGCCAAATTTGTGTAACATGTAGTTGCTCTAATGGACATCAAATCTTACAAGATGAGACAGACTTCATCATGTTCTGTTTGCATTTATGATCTCAGGGGTGTCTGGCGTTTTAGTATCTGTTGCATGCAATTACACAAACTAAATCAAGTCCGAAATTTTAATCAGCAACCTCTCCAAGAGGCGGCAGTAAAGCCTTGACAGCTTTTCAAATAGATATACGGCCCTAGGACCTGTGATCGAAATTAGTTATCTTCACACAATTGCAGTAAAAAATACCTTGAGCCTCAGGTGTTCCCAAAAGCAATCGCAGATCGCATGCTGTTCCTTCACCAAGGCTGTATATTTACCATTTTGAATTTAATTTCGATACAAAACTTTTCACTTTACCTGCATATTCAAAAACAAAATACCTAAACTCTTTTTGTGGATATGTTCTTCTATACAGATGTTATTTTTTATTTCGGCTTCATTTTATTTTCCATTTTTTCAAATCTCGTCATTTCAGTATCCAATTTTGTTTCATTTTTTTACTACTTTTCTTTGTAATTCTTAATTATGGCTTGATTGTCCTAAGTAGTATAATTTATGTTTTTTATTTTAAGTTCCAATTTGACTTTCTGGGTAAAATTATCCCCTTTTTAGATCAGCACAAAAATATAAAGAGTGATGGTGACAAGCATTTAATTAGCATCATGTAAGAAATGTCCTGTCTTTTCAGTTGTAACTATTCTTAAATTGCCTGACATAGAAGCTTTGAAACTAGACTAGACTAGTATTAACCAGCCTTTATGATAACTGTCTGCATTGTGACATACTTTGGGGCTGGATTTCACAGAATGAAAATGCAGCAAAAAACTTGGCTAACATTAGAATATATGGATAGTATTCTAACCGTTCTATATATCTTCTTTACTACTGCACCCACCTTCCTAAGCTGTATATGAGTTACAGCCATCCACCACTTTATCCCCCCTATGAGGCAAAACCCACAAACGCTGATAATTCTACTTTTTTATCAGTCTTAGCGTGTTCCTGGTATATTTAAGAAAAAAATCCAAGCCAAATACAAGAGATGTTCTGAGATTGTAGCTGTGAAACATGTTGGCTGTATGGTGTGGAACATTGGGATGGATAGCTTTGTGCTAAGCCCTTTTTTAAAGTCTTAAAAATATATTGAAATCATTTTTGCGATACATAGAACTGAAATAAGAGTTTACTATATTTCTAATCCTACTCAAGAGAGAAAGAGCAGGTGTTGGTCAAACTTGTCATACAGTCGTAGTTGGAAAAAAATATTTGATTAAAAAAATGTATTTCAGGCTGACTTGGTGTCACTAAATATGGGATATTTCAGACCAACGTCAGTGATAAAATAAGAAGTATGGTCTGATTAATGCACCAATGTATGTACTATCATTATTATTTATTGGTGTTTGACTGTGAAAGGTTTTGTGATATTCGCCAGAGTTTACAGGGACTTGTGTATTCTATGTGGCAGCTATCAGCATATGTTCTTACTATATGACATTCCGCCTTCTGGGAAGAATTCACAATACATTTATTCAGTAAAAAATTATATTATAATATGTGTCATTTAGCCGATGCTCATTTCCACAGAGCTCCACCAAGTACAACAGAATTGGATTAAACTCTGAAACCTTTAACAGCAGCAGTAAAATAATTTTTTTTTATGTTTGAATGCTTTCTCATGCATCACTTTTTTTTGTACAACTCATGCATGTAAGGCATCATGATGATGATGTGATAAATGAAATTATTTAAAAATAGAACCCTATTCTTCATACAGACATTTTGGCTTAAGTGATCATCCCAAATGTCAACAATTTATCACAAAAAAGGGTTTGACAGGTGGCTGCTCTGTGTCCAGGCTCCCCCTCCAGCCCGTCCTTTGGTTAAAGCTTCCTCTCCCTTCATTAGACAAAGGTCTCACTGACCCTCATCTTCCCCCAAGTCAGTGTCCTATTCGTTGCAATCATGTCAACACGAGAGGACTCTTATCTGTTGATTAGGATTTCGCACACACTTGTCTTAAAGGATTCAGCCTGGCCTTTTATCACAGGATTGTCAATAGCTATTTGAAGTGAAAGCTTGGCTTTTGAGATTGCATTATTATCTGAACACTAGGCCTCTTCTTTTCTATTTAACTTTTCGCCAAGTCATTCTTTTTTATTTTTTTTAACAGTGATGTTGTGAATGTCAAGTAGAGAGCACTTTAATAAAACATGGTAGGTGTCATTATGGCATTAGCTTTAAGATAAAAAAAACTAATATTAGATGTGAGATGGCTAACCCCGATAACTAATAGGGTTTAATAAGTGTAAACAGTGGCAGACGCATTGCCTAAATCAAACAGGCTTCTGTTGAGATATAATGGCTCAGAGGCAACTGTTCCCCCTGACTTCCTACATGATGAGTGGACCATGCAGTAATGAACCACAGACTGTCTCACGCTCGGCTGCATTGTTTTCTTCTCAGTGTGAAACAGGGGCTCGCTCACACAATCATCACACACCTTCTTTCTTTCTGTTCTTTCCACATAACAATTCTGCTAAAAACATCCTCTTATTATTTATTGAGTAAATGTGTGCAATGCCTTCAATGTCTTGCACTTGTCTCCAGTGATATTTCTGGCTTGGTAACAGGTTATTTATTCATGTAACAGCAGTGATCCTCAAGGCAATTTGGGGTTTAAAGGATCGTACCAAATGTGTTTTTAAATGAGCCTGATTATTGCACGACCCAATGGACAAATATAAGGCATATAGGGGAGAACGGGGTAATTTGTCACACAATTTGTCACACGGGTTGGTCGTCACAATCGTTATATCTCGGAACCAGAAGGCGCTGTCTGTGAAATTTTGATATGTAAATATCCAGAATTGGGATCAGAGGTCACCTACATAGTCTTCCTTGGAGTTAGACTGCTGCATTTGAGGTGAGATGACTGTTTGTGTTTTTCGTGTCAAATTGAAAATATTTAGCTCCTCAATATTTTTCTTCTAGGCTTTTACACAATGGGTTTATAACAAAACACTTGTTACCCATACAAAGTGTGAAGGGTTAACTATAGTTTAGATTGTGGTTAGCAAGCTAATTAGTTGTCAGATGGTTGTTGGCCTTGATGCTAGCAAGAAATTCAAGTTGGGGTTGGTCGTCAAATTTTTTGGGGGGTTGGTTGTCACATGTTATCTCAAGGCTGCAGCCAGAAAAGGAACCCAATAACGAAATAAATTGTGAAGCTGTATCCTCACTGACACCCCAGAGAAGGAAAGAATGGAGCAGGAAAAGGCAGCTAGCAAGCAAAAGAAAAAAGGGCAACAAAATCAAAACAACCCAGTGCATCCCAAACTAGACCAGCTGCCAAGGAGTAAGTTCTGTAGGCCTATTTGTCAACTTGACAATGCAATTAAACTTTCAAATTTAGTTATACTTTCTTGCCTTCTTTTTAAGATTATTCCCATTAAGATTACATTGTGACAAACAACCCCATAGTGTTTGACAACCGACCCCTTGATGGGGTTGGTTGTCACAATGTGTAAGGGTGTATTTGATGATTAATTTCTTCTTTATTACAATAAGATAGAAAAAGTGAGGGGTACACATTTCAAGCCAACACCTTAAGCTTCAATTTAATATAGGAATGACTATTGAAAGATGTTTTGGTGATAAGCAATTCTCACTAGAGTAAAAAGTGTGCCTACTTACCCCGTTCTCCCCTACTTGATATAAGGCTATATAAATAAAACTGGAATATATATGTTTTTATTTTTACTTTATTGTAAAACGAACATTTGGGATGCCTCACTTGGTTAAAACAAAAAGACTAGCATTTTTTCTCCTGCACTTCTACAGTGTGTTATGTGATGTCCGTCCGTAGGCAAAGAGAAAAAAAATTAACAATATTATACTTTATCTAATTATTTTTTTATTATTACATTATACCACAATAATTACCCATGTGAGTGTGACTTTACATCACCCTCTGGATACATACTGTTTGTGTAGCTTTGCTGAGCGGCAGGTAAATACTAAGCCTACTTGCCCTGACAAGCCAAAATGAACGATATAGGTTCATTTTCATTCATAAAAGTGTTTTTTTTTGTCAAGTGGAATATTGAAGTCATTTCCTGGGACTTTGCCGTTGGTGACTTGCATGTAGTCAAAAGACAAAAATAATATTTCTGATCCCTGCATTAGTACGTCTCTTAATAATACATATTCAGTTGGGTCACAAATAGATATAGATATTAAATACCTTCTAAAATAGTTGTGGTAGCTTCAAGTAAGAGTATATGTAATGTGTTAGAAAATGGGATAAAACAGGAAAAACCACAGCTCATTAAGTAAGGGACTGGGACATGGTCCAGAACTTCAGAGATCATTAGCATTGACCTTTTAGTTATAGGACAGTTTCACCCAACGCTAGACTACCCTCTAGTCTTTCGCCCCAGAAATGTTCCTTTCAATGACTTAAGCTTGGTGTAGCTGTCGTACAGTTAATACACTTAACTGTATCTCTGGTTTGTCCTTTCAGAAACCACCAGTGGTTTTGCTGCTCCACAGTTTATCAGATAATGAGGGAGATTGGAGTATCCTTCCACTGCTGCCTTAGTAAGTATCCCTGGACGCTCAGAATTTAATGTTCACGTGATTACCCAAAAGATTTAATACTTTAATATTCATACAAAGGATCAGATACAATGTGTCTTCCTCTAGTTGATATTTTGGAGGGTACACGTTGATCTTGAGGACATTTTGTTACCCTCGTTTGAAGGCTACAACTTGCTTAGTAGCTATTACTAACACACAAAGTGTGATTGATTGCTTCACATTATGATAGTAATGTTCCTAATGTATCTATAATGTATCATAAGCCTAATAATGAATGCACTTACCTAGTTGTCTGAACAGCATGATAATCCCATTAGCAGCCGTGCTTGGGCGTTCTAAAAAATCTAGTTTGTTCAATAATTGTTTTTTGGGGAGATTTGAAACAATGTCTGAATTGGTTTTCTTCTTCCATCATACATAGAGATTTAGCATCTAAATCACCATAAGTCCACCAAACCATTACACAGGCGCCCTCCCTGAAAGTAGTCTCTGATTGTATTTATTTTTTGTAGGGAAAGCTGGCTGCCTTGATCTGACTTGGTCCAAGGATTTTTTTGTAGTCTGTCAGCATGTTTACATGGAGAATCATAATCGGGTAAATAAACAAATAAGACTTCAATAGGACTTTTAAAATGCATGTAAACACCTTTATCCGATCTACTTTGCACAAAAATCAGCACATTAACGAACACAAAGTCGGATAAGAAAACCTAGATAAGTTGTTCATAGTCGGCATTCTACCTGCGTGTATACAGCCATCGTATTGGAGTTTGCGTTCTCCGCATGTTGATCATTCCCACCGGGGATTTCACAAGGAAGTGGAAAGAGATGACGTAATAAATAGCAGTGTTGTTGCCGGAAAAGAACCGGACGTGGCTCTATAACCACTTGTTGAAAGGGCTACAGCGCCACCAAGCGTAGTGGAGTCAGCCATGCTCCGGCCATTTATTAGATTCTCTGAAAGGCCATGTATACTCAGACAAGTGACGCGGTCCGTTCGAGTGGCGAAATCGATATGGCTTTATCCTATTTAGCTGTCCTATGTAAACGCACTGAGTGACTGGGCATGGCAATGTTCAATTTCTTGTTAATTTTTAATTAACTTAAGTTTTGATGTTTATATTTGTGTGTGTGTGTCCTCAGCTTTTCAAACTCATTTGGTAAAAACTCATCCTGGATTGTATTTCTTGAGGAGGACACGAATGTGAAGATGGCCGAGCTTCTTCAAGTCCTTGCAAAATTTGACAAGAAAAAAGTAAGTGTACGATTTTCCCATCAAACTTCCAATCTTTCTCTGTCTCTGGTGGTCGCTCCATCTCTTTCTCTCTCTCACTCTGTCTGTCTGTCTGTCTGTCTGTCTGTCTGTCTGTCTGTCTGTCTGTCTGTCTGTCTGTCTGTCTGTGAGAATTCATCAGCGAGACGGAAGCTTCCAGTCTTAGCACCGGCTTAGTTGATCATCGGTTCAATTAAGAGATACAGGATATCAGGTTGGCTCAAGACCCTGAGCTGCACTGCGCTCTGCCAGCTCACAAAGTAACCTGTCAAACGTGTCACTCCTATCCCTGCTCTAGACCTAATTTAAGGCCTGTTTCTCCACTCATGAAATTATTATTTCTTGTATATGGGTTGGTGGGTAGGTCGACTATAAATATGTAATAACGCTGCAGTCAGAAAATCATACATCGGGGTTGCAAGGATAATATTGTTTCTTAATCAAAGCAGCTTAGCCAAAATAGCAAAATAGCTTTCTTCAGCGATGAATTTTCAAAATAACCCAAATTTGAAGTTTATAGCTATTGACAAGCTTTGAGCTTGCTTTCAAGTGGAACAAGTTAACAATCATGTTAACTACACGTTGAAATATAGCCTACAGCAAAACATAGCTTGTCTCTTGTTCAGCAGATGCTCAAGTTTGCTATGGCCTGTCAGCAAACTCTGCAAAACTAGGCATGCTCCATGGCTGTGGGTAGAATGCATACCACATAGGCTCAGTCCTTGTCACAGCAGACCTGGGTTCGAATCCTACCTGTGGCCATTTACTGCATACATGTACCATCTGCCCATTTCCACTCTGCACTCGCTATGCATTTCTTTGTAATCTTGTCCCATTTTGACCATGCATAGAGTATTGTAATTCCAAGTCAGAGCTGGAATAAAGTATTGTGTGACTGACCTCATTCTGAGGACTGAGAGGGAATAATGAATAAGTAACCTTGTGATTGGATTCATTACAACATGCCTCAAAGCAAAGACTCCTCTCTCAGGTGTTAAAGTGGTCAGTCTCGTATTGTGAACAAAGACAGAAGGAGTTTTCAGAATATTTTAAAGGATCTTTATAACTGCGACTTCTGAATCATCTTTCACCAGTGACATACTGAGACACTGACAACGATAATTAGATATACAAGTAGCCTACATCTTGTGATACATGTAACATAAGTTGAGTGTTTTGGTAGATATAACTCTTAAAAGGGAAGGATTGAAAGCTGGTGTTTCTGTCTTTTGACATTGAAACACAAGTAAGCATCATAAACTTACATTTATTGAACTAGAAAGTCTTATATAGGTATATAGAAGTTGCCTGCAATAATGCTGCCATCCTGTCACTTACTTGTCATTTATCAGGAGTGGTTTCTTGGTAAGCCTCTCCATGACGAGGAGTCCACCATCATCCATCACTACGCCTTTGCAGAGAAACCCTCCGTCTTTAAATACCCAGACTTTACTGCTGCTTGGGCCCTAAGCATTCCTCTTGTTGTTAGGTGAGTGTGTGCACTGACTCAGTTTTTCTGTAAAAAATGAGACGTTTGGTTCATATTACTAGCGTATTTCCATATTTGTAATGGGTTATATTTTGTATTCATTGCATATTTCAAAACACAATTGTGTGATTTGTTATGTTAGGCTTGCAGACAAAGTGAGAGATGAGCCCCTTAAATCTGACTTCACCATTGACCTGAAACATGAGGTAAGATAATATTCTAGTCACAACAGACATATATTTGTTTGGAAGATGACGCTGAGGCTCCTGGTTTCCAGCCATTTCTTGTTCTAATAATCGTATGTTTAGCCAAACTCAAGACGACAGTGAGTGACTATTATGTATTTGCACACACAAAAAAAGCAAGGCATGAAATCCATCTAACCTTGAAGTGAAATCTCATTACTTTGGAGAATTGTCATGGCGCAGCATCGAGGTTCTTATTTGTATCACTGCGATTCAGTCAGCGAGGCATGTAGGGATTTTATGTTGAGTAAACACGGCATCAGACTTATCAGGCTCAGTGGGTAAAAGGTGGTCCAGTCTAAGATGGCACGAGTACAGTCCCAGAGATTCAATTATGATACAGTATAGTCTTAATATAGTCTTCTTTTGCAAAGGATTCAAAAGGAATTAAGGAATTTTAGGTTGAAGTATTGTATTTCTGTGAAATTAAAGATGATTCACATTGTATGCAAAAGTATAGGCAGACATTGCATGAATCTTCAGTGTCAATCCAGTTCACTGGTAGTAGATTAGCTCCAGGCTGTGAACCAGCGAAACATGACAGTTTACAGTTTCTGTTTCCTGTGTTTCCTGTGTTTCAAGCGGCACTTAATGTACTGTCCTCATTACATATTCTCTTACTGTAACGGCAGGATCTTCCCCTGTAGATAAACCACATCCTAGATATAATTTCGCTCTTCCTCAGACCGAGGTACAGTAATACCCACCAGCTCTGTTTTTACTACTTTTTCCATCCCCCTCCATCAGCTCATAAAGTCTTCTACAATATTAAATATTCTCAACAAAGACCTGTTGTGAGAGGAGAATTGCCATGTTCGCTATGAAAGAAGACCACGTCCGTCTCGTTAAATTAATAACAAAGCGTTAATGTCTGAAAGCTTGCATCTATTTATCTGTGTAAAGTTGAAACTGCTCAATCTGTGTTCCAACAGGTTGCCTTGTATATCTGGGACAACGGGAACGGTCCACATCTCACTGCTGTTCCTGAGCTGTGCACTGAGCCGGAGGACTCTCCTCAGACCAACCACTGTGCCACCACTCTGAGCAGCAGCCCTCCACTGTGTGTGAGTATCTGCTTTCCCTTCACATCAGTTACATGGGCAAATAGCAAGGGAACCAAATGAAACAACAACAAGAATAAGGTTCCTCCCTGTGAGACTGTTGCAGTTCTTTGATTATGTTCAGCCTTATTGCCCACGACTGCAGCAAAGCAGCACAACCTTGAACCAGAACATTGTGCATTAACCTTAAAAGGACAGCAGTTTTTCTTGGGTTTCTTCTGTTAAATTGAATTTAGTCATCCACCAAGAAAGAAATCCGTCTCTGTTGCTAAGCAATGTCCTTTTACTTCCCCTCAGCATATTGGGTTGCGTCTGACAGCTTGATTTCAAAATTATTTGTGATATTATTCATCTAAATGTGTTCAAGTTCATCCATCTTCAACTCTGACTGGGTGTCAAAATTAAAGGTCATTCTAACAGGTTTTTTGTCTTAATTTTCTGTTAGATTTTTCATTTATACCAAATTCAGACAAAGGAAATCAAAATTCACATGAAAAGTTATTTTGTCGGGGGCGCCCTTAGCTCAGTTGGTAGGGCGTCCCCCCCATGGGCCTCTGCCAGCAGCGGACCCGGGTTTGATTCCAGCCCGTGGTTGTTCTCTGCATGTCACTCCCCTCTCTGTCCCATTTCAACTCTGTCTCTACACTATCAATAAAGCATAAAAATGCCCCAAAAAATATCTTAAAAAAAAAAAAAAAAAGTTATTTTGTCCACAGCTAGTGACTATCATACCTCCTTCATCCTCTTAATGTCCTTTGTTGGCCACTGTACACACAAGCTCAAAATAAAATGAATCATATCACACATTTTGTGAGGAATTTAAAGTAAAGCATAGTGTACTTGTCTGAAGGATATGTGTTGCTTGTAAAAAATGAAACTTAGAAGAGACCGCTTAAACAATCAGAAACTGCTGCTAATCTGCAATAATAACAGTTCATTGAATATCTCTCATCTCTCATCGTGTCCCAAAGGCTGTATTACAAAATGAGTATTGATCTTCAGTAATTCATCTCATGTGTAGTTTCCTATTTACTCTCAAACCGAGAAAAGAATATACAGTTGATTTGTATGCGCAAGGGAAAACTGACTAGGTGGCAGGCAGTTACTTATAGAATAATACTGCAGTAAATAATTGGCATTGTCTTTAGACTGTATGATATTGTTTGTATCGGAGTGGGTGTGGCTGAAGGAAGAAAAAAAATGATTGTGTAAAAAAGTAAGTGAGGCCAGAACTTTTATTGTCATGTAGAAATGCTAGTCCAGTTTGACCTGATTGACGTGCACTTTTGGAACCTTACTCTTTAGTATTTCTCTGACTGATGTGTTGGTTTGTTGAATTATAAACTTGTCCACACACTGATTGTATTATGTCGGCTCTAGTAGAATGATGTTGACCCCACATGAACCCAAATAATTGAATCTTTGGATGCTGGAACTGCAGCTGAAAGTGTCCCAATTCAGATGTATCTTTCTTCCTCTCTCTATTTTGACAGGGGAAAAAAATCCAATCTGATATTTTCAGTTATGATCCAAATCACATACTGCACACGTGCATAATGTGTTCTAGAGTCATGTGTGTCTAAACTATAAGATTGATATGAACGTGTTTTTTCCCAATTTACCTCCCTCTCAATGGAAAACACTATCCTCATAAAACTGCATTCATTAGACCAGAGAAACAGGACAACAACTGGAGCAGGCAGTATAGAAACATGAAGGTCACAGGTTTAATAAGTATTCAGGGAGAAGTTTCCATCCAGACAAAAACAAGATGGGACGTATCGTAATGGGCTCGCGTTGGAAAACGGTTGCAAGACAAATTGCCAAGTGGGGCCAAGGCAGCACTTGGCTGCGATGTCAACAAACAATCAAGAGCCTCTAGAGGCAGATTCAAGGGGGGTGAAGGACGACAATCTACAAAGTGGCAAAACATGTTGTCCTTATTTTAGTCATGAAAACGTGCTATGGTGTTACTCATACTATATCTGCATGGCGAACATTTCATTTCAGAGGCTTGTTTACATTTCTATCAGGCATGAGTCATTTTTTTTTAATAAGTGAAAAAGACAAATAAAAAGACAATGAAGTCTGAGGAGGAAGATGAAAGTATAGTAGGAATGTATTTTCAGTCTCTGGAGCTCTCAGGCATCATCTCCAAATATAACAGGACGAGGTATGTCTGACAGTGCTGTAGATGAGCATCACGGCAGTATCATGCTCTGTACGGCCAACAATGTTAGGTTTCACGTGTGCTTAAACTAAGTAAAAATATTAATGCATCAATTTTGACAAATGATTGATCATGCTTATTTATCAAGCGAATAAAAACTTTTTGGTTGTTGTACTTGGTTGTGCTTTGGTAAAAATGTTTAACCATACTATAACCATAACCATACCCTCTCAAGCCCCAACTGCAGACAGACACAGTTAGAGACTAGCTGGTGAACAGTGTGGAGCATTTACGAGGGAAACAGTTTTCTTCAGGAGTTGATAGCCAAAAACAGAGCTAAAATAAAAGTGATTACATTGTGTTGCTCTGTAACTGTTGATTTGTCCTGTAAATAAATAGCTGCTAATATCAGGTTCAACATATCAACTTAAAAGCTGATATGGCCATGTGTGAGGAAAAACTACTGAAGTAGAGAGGGTTTGGGGCACATATGTTTTAATAAAGGCACCTGTAGGACATAAACCAAGCTTTTTCAGGAGTGTAAAAACATAAAGGTAGTGGACACACCATCCAACACAATGCCATGCAGGCTACACAGTTGCTATGAGCAATTGTCTGCTCTGCTCTCAGCTGTTTCTGCTTCCTTATATAGTAGTCCCCAGACCCAGCCTATCCTTACATTGCTCGTCACTTATTACCTGATTCTGTCCAGCTGTTTCTCCGGCTGAGTCACTCCCATCTCTCCACATGCAGCCGGTGCCTTAACAGCATCTCTCTTCCAACGCAGGTTTTTGCTTAATGATTTTAAATAGTAAAACAAAATTTAGAATAATAAGCTGGGTTTTACAGGTATTATTTACATTTCCAGCTTCTAGTTCTAGCTCCTGTTTAAGGTTCAGGCCCGATCACGGCACCAGAGATGGTTACTGTACATCTCATCCTGTGATTATTATAGAAAAGTGATGGTTTGTGCAGCAGCTGATGACACTATAACATAGCATACATTTTGAACACACTCTGTCTGCTGTTGTTTCAGGGATATTTTTTGTATATGCCTGCAGTCTGAGCGCAAAGAAAAAAAAACCTTTCAGTCTCTTGAATGTGGTAGCAAAGGGCACGGAGATGCATATCGACGTGTTCCATTTCCAGTTTTTTATTCTCTCTTCATTTCATTTATCCTTTTTTCTGCTTTTATTACTATATGGCCTTTTTTTATTCCACAGATGCACTCCTAATTGAGTATAAAGTAATAAGACATTCTGTACATGCTGCAGTAGTATCTGCTATCTTTAGTTCGAGAGGCAGAGCCAGAGACGACCGGAGGGCCAAATGACCTCAGACCATTAACAGAAATATCCCATTTTAATTTCACTGTGAAGATAACAACTCCCACTGCTCACTTTGACTTTTAATACCCTCTGAAAAGCTCAATTGCCACCATTTGCCTGCATATGAGATGAATTCTGTTTTAATGATGGGTGATTTATGCTATATATTAATACTACACATTCCTGTGATCCACGTTTCCTATTTTCATCATATAGGGGGAGCCTGTTAGCAAAGAAGAAATATTCATCGCTGTGAAAACGTGTAGGAAGTTTCACAGTGAAAGAGGTGAGTCATACTCCCACCGCTTATACAGAATCCACCAAAGATGCACATCTTCCCCTTTAAATGTCACGGTCCTCTTGTCCTCTTGTCCTTTTGTTTTTGTCGTAATGGATTTGTTTTACCTCTGACACGCGTGGCCTTTTTTAAGAGCTTTGCCTTATTATCATGATAAAGTCTTCCAATGGATAATTGGACCGTCATGTCTGAGAAGTAGTGAAGTGCTTAATTACAGGCCCGTCCTCCTTCCGTGCTGGATATGTACAATCAGTCAACAATCCTGCGGATGTGAGGAAATCACTTAATGATCTCAAGCCATTTGTTTTGCAGCTTTCCCATTTTAACTTGATCAAAATGTAGCAGGTTCATTTCGTGATCAGAGTATTTGTTCAGTGTACTATAAGAGCGTTGTTCAAAAGTAAGTCCATTTAATTAGTCAAATGATCATTTCCTCTGCCAAGCTGCCATTATCGGTTTAAAATGTAGACAGGCTGAAAATTAATATGAGATGAATATATCAAAGGGGTTAGTTTAAAATCAATCAGCCAGCAGACATGAAAGAGCCTCGCATTGGATTCACAGTGAATTATACTTCTAAAGGCTCTTCATTAGTCTTTATCTCCAGTGATTCAATTGTAAAAAGCATTAGGGACAATGCACATTCATCCATTTAGAAATTAGAATTGATGTAAAAATAGGGGGAACATACTTGTGGTTGCAGTATCTTTTTTTTTCGTATTTCTTTTTATAGTGGCTCAGACTATTACTGTAACAGCATGAAACCTTCACACTATGTCTATCTTTCTTATTTTGCCTTTAAGTGTTCATACTGCAACATAGCACAACTACCACAAAAAGGTATTTGTTATTTCTTGTGTTCCGGCGTTATGTGTGGCTATGTGTAGATTTTGCACATTTGAAATACAATAGAGGAAATGAGTGGAAATTCTTCCCAATTCTTTGTTTGGTTGGGTTTTTATTCAGTCAAAAACAACCCTATGCATGGCACTTGTTTTTTTATGGCTATACAATCTAAAAGGAAACAACAAACATGTAATCCCTACATGTAGAACAAAAATGGAGCTTAATTTGTTATTGTGATTCATCAGTGCAGTTGTCTATTTCTCAGAGCCTTTAATGGGACTGAGCGCTAGCCAACTCAACTTTTTAGTTTTTTGGTTCATTATTTCAATGCTAAATATGCCACTGATTCAATTTGAGTTGATTAATGAGAGTTGAAGACAGCCTGGAGATGCTGCTGCAGATCTCTGGGTGTTACATGTTTCTCAGCCCTCATACCCTCTCGCCTCCACAACCCAGAAACTCAGTAGTCATTCTTCTAACAAGTCTATAGTAAATTAGGAATGTTGG
This sequence comes from Ammodytes marinus, assembly GCF_949987685.1. NCBI lineage: Eukaryota > Metazoa > Chordata > Actinopteri > Uranoscopiformes > Ammodytidae > Ammodytes > Ammodytes marinus. Next base: position 16,874,674 of record NC_137232.1, on the reverse strand, counting down.
ATGCTACTCAGTTGGCCCAGTGACAGATTAATGCTATATTTACTATTAGCTTAACTGAAGGACACTGTGTATAAATCGAAGGGAAACGTGCACACAGAAGCAGCTGACAAAGGAAGAAAAAGTCAAAAGGCCACCGGTCCCTGAGTGTTACAGCATAGAGCACAAGCTGCCAAAACCAAGATGATTCTCTGACAAAAATCACAGGATTTCATTCTGAGCTTGAACTGCTGAAGAGAGTGCTTTTTGTTGTACAGTGTGCAGAATATTTGTGAATTTCATTAGGTATAACCATTTTGTCAGATGAAAAAGGGTTTGCCCATCAGCACAAAATACCAATTCTAATCATTTATTCCGATTTATTTTGGGCATTCAACAGAGGAAGGAATGTAGAAGGGTACAATTTTATCTGATGTATTTCTTCTTCTTTTCTTTTTTTTCAATTTTTCCCCTCAACTAATGATTAATTTCTTTATAAACCTATTCAATGGTCTTTAATATGATATGTTACCAAAAGCGGACATCAGATAACCTATGTATTACATTGCATATGAAATAATGATTTGTTTGGGTATTGGAACAAGTCTACTTTGCAAAGAGCCGCTTGCACAGCTCTGCTTTTTGTTTTCTTGTAAAACCTGTATTGATTTTCTCCCCTTTGCTCTAGTTCCAGTGATAAAGAAGACTTGGGAAAAGGATGCCTTATTTTTAGAGTACTACAGTGACCACGCTGATCCTTCAATACCAACCATTGATATAGGAGTACCAAATACTGAAAGAGGTAAGTGCTCCTTTATGCAGACTTGCCCCTGTAAAGCACTTTGAGTGGCCTTGTGTCTGAATTGTGCTATATAAATAAACTTGCCTTGCCTTGCCTTGCCTCCCCTCAGCCTCAGTCACACAACACTAATTACTGGCCTTGTGTAATGGTGCAAGTTCAGCTGCATGTAAGGTACATAAAAAATGAAATGTCGAAATGTCTCCAACCTAACAGCTTGTGGAAGAGATGGCAGTAACTCAAGGCTAATATTGCAGGAGAATTGGAAGTAAAGCAAGTTGCAAGTTTTGCCTTTTGCTTCACTGAAAATGTGTTTGCCTTCCAAAATGACACAATGGCACAGCTCGATATTTTATTCGGTGCCCTGTGTAAATAGAAGAGTCTAGTACATTTTTTATTTAATTTGTTTTGGTGTGCTTTTATAACTAATGCAGGCTTTATTTTATTTATTTATTTTTTCTCATAAGTGATAAATGTGTCTGTGCCTTCTGCTTGTTTTTTATTTTGAGTAACTTTTCTCTGCCTGAAAACAAACCTCACATGTTCTCACCAGAGGCTTGGCCAACATCCCCTGCTATTTCCACAAACTGCTGGACTGTTAACTAATAACTGAAGTGTTTGTTTATTGGCGGTGATCTGAAATTTCATTTCATCACTCGAAGGAGTTTGCTTTTAACCACAGCACCTTTTACACTTCACCAGACTTCCCGTCAGGTCCTTCACTGCCAAGTGCTCAATATAATCGTTTGTCATTTCCGACCTCGCTTCTACCAACAAGAAAACAAAGAGCTTATTGTGCGGGCAAACAGATACTAACTGAAGCTTATCAGCTACTAAGTGTGTCGTTATATTTAATGGACAGATATGATGGTGGTATTTATCCTCTCTCAACTTTTTTGTAAGAAGGCCAATAAGTGTATTTCTCTAAAAATAAAACCTCAAAACCTCACTTTAAATTCTAGAGAAGCTCTAAAATCTAATCATCGATATTGCGAGTTTGAGGAAAATTATCCTTGAGGCATCTTCACTTCTTGATTTCATGCAAGAGTGCACACACACACACACACACATACATGCACACACTCACACACACACACACACGCTAAAAAAATGTGATTATCACAAATGTAAGGTGAAATTTAAGGAGAAAATGGAGGGCTCAGAGTTAAATGACCACTGTTCCTCTGTATTAAGAGGCTGCACCTGTTAAGAAATCCCCAAATTGCCTCCCTCTGCCAGTGCACGGTGCACTGCTGACCACACTACGCTTCTGTCAGTCAAAACACATCCCCCTCTGTACGCCTGGTGATCCCTCATAAGAAATGTAGCCCAACAACATCCCCCAGCTTCACCTTAGGGAGAGTAAGAAGCTGTGAATGCATAATGTATTACAATCACAGGCAAGTATAAGAACATGTACATGGAGTGTAAGTAGTTTGTAAAGACAGGACAAGCTCTTTTTGCCTGGGCGCCCTCACGGTTGCCTGAGGCAGAAGGTCATTTTGGTGGGGAATTACTTTACACCCTGATGGCTGTTGGCACAAAACGCCACCTAAGACCCCTCATGTTGCACTTTGATGATGATGCATCGGCTTTAGCCACTTTGAGCCCACTGTAGGAGGGGAGAGGATTTTTTGTTCCAAAGACTGTGCATCAGTGTCAAGCCTCCCTTCACTTACTGTCTCCAGGCACCTCACTTCTTTTAACAAGGACGTCTTTTGCAACCTGTTTGCGAGGCAGTTAAGGACGTAAATTGCCACCGGGTGCTTGCTGGATCATGCGGACATGTTGCAGAGCTGTGCCTCGTCAAGAATAAGAGTCAAGCTTTTTCTCATAAAGGTAGTCTGCTATCAGATCGGTTTGTTGATATGCAACCCCTGTACTTTAGCGCGGCTTCATCTCCACCTCCTTGGTTGTGGATAGTGACAGGTTTCAGTGGCTTGTCGCTCTGTAACAAATCCACTCCCAGCGTCTTTGCCTTCTTGACTCTGAACTACTGATAGTTTGTCCTGCACAAATCTGGCATCGCTCTCAGGGTTTTTTTTTTTTTTTTTTTAGAAAGTTTGATCAAATTTCGAAAGATGTGTCTCAACCCACCTGCTCCCATTCTGAATTCAATCTGATCTTAAAACTGTACCTCACTCACAATGTGAAAAGAAACCTTTCCAGAGTGATGTTATCCCTGTCGGCTAACCACATGGCAGCAACAGGAATCAGCAGTGATGGATGAATTTGTACACTGCACCTCGACGCTGTTGATCTGTGAGAAGCCAGACAATGCATATGGTGCTTGCTGTTTTCCTTCAGTGTTTGAAAAGGACACCAGTAAATGCTAGGGCTGCTGGATTAGAAATCACGATCGCGATTATTTTGATTTGATATTCAGATCATAATAATTACTTTTATATAGTTGACTTTGGAAACATCATGCATGAAGTAACTTTTTTTGAAATGTATTGGAAAAGCCGTCTCTTTAATAGTGGATTTCCTTGAATATAAATGTTGACCTGACTTAAAAAACATCATCCTGTAAATCAGTGGTTCTCAATTACTTTCTGTCATGCCCCCCCTAAGGGACCGAAATTTTTTCGCGCCCCCCCTAAATTGAAATACTGTTGAGAACCTGCTAATATTTATTTATTTATCTGTACAAAACCACTGTATGAGTTTCTGGCACGAGCATTCTGCATACAATCACCTTATTATCAAATTAGAAACAAAAATTAGCTGATGTAACTTCTGCAGCAAAAAAATTAAAAGTTCAGTTTATTAGCTCAATTTGTAACATTTAAACAAGACTGCTCAGTCTGTGTGAATCAGAGACAGGACAGAGAAACAAGAGCAAACAATTCACTGAGGTTTGCATTTTATTCAAAACATTTTTAAACTGTGAACATAGTTAAGGTGGTGTTTTTTTATTATTATAGGCCAATAAGCCTTCTGTGATGCGATAACCAATAATTCATTAATGTTATTATTAGTCTACTAACTTGCTTGATTTATTTTTAAATAGCCTACAGAGACACTTGGAGAAACACGTGGACATTTATTTACTGCAAATCGCGGCCTTCCGCGCGGGTATGACCATACACAAGCACACATCGCTAGCTAGCACTAAAAAAAAAAAAAATCTTTTTTTTTTATGGTCAGTTGGAAATCAAGGCAGCTCGCGCCCCCCCTGGCGCGCCCCACCATTTCAGAAGCACTGCTGTAAATGCTAATGTGTGTAATTTGTGATTATTTAACATGATAACAGATCAATTGTATCCTGACCTCACTGATGCATCTCATTTAAACAGAGCCATAACTGCAGAGTTTCTTGAGGACACAAATTGTTAAATGGTTGTCATTTCCATGTATCCGTGCAGTATTAATATGATGTTTGTCATGAAGTTCTCCCTCCTCATGCCAGACACTGGGGTCAGGGTGAGATATCATTATCTGTGCTCCCGTTCACCGTTTGCTTACTGCCAAGCTGACAGGATGGCAGCTGGTTTCTCTTGACAGAAAAGAAATTCAAGTGGAAGTTCTCCGACTTCTCATTTGCATAGCTTGACACGTTTCCTCTCACTCAGGGTGTTCCGAGAACCGGTGTGGCTTACTACTCAAGAAAAAGCCTCTCAAACAGTACATTATGTTAGTGTTTTTTCATAGATCGTCTAGGGGGAAAGTGTCTTCTGCTGCATGCCAGTATTTTTACATTGGGGGACAGCAGTCAGCATTGTACTTATTTTTACCGTGGTTTGAGTCTTGAAAAGGGAAGATTTATAACATGTTTAAACAACACCATGACAATGGGGGAAATGTAATTGGTATCATATTGTATCTTTCAACAGAAACATTACAATAGTCAGTCACTTATGGAAATACAATGAAGCCACTTGCCACTGTGTTAAATCAGATAACCACGGATATACTCACTGTATGATTGAGGTCAAATGCAAAAATTTTCCTCAGTGCCAAATTCCCACATGATACTGATTCAGTTATTGGATTAAAACCAAGTCAGCACATAATTACTGCCCCTTCTCCAAGACCCTAAAGGTTTATGCTAATGATTGCTGAGGAGCAGCCACAGAGTTCATCAACAGTCAACAAGCATCAATACCTCAGGAATGTGTAGTCACATTCATTCTTCCTTATTTTTTCACCTACCAATGACTCAATTAATCCCATTGACTTGCAACTGTTTTTAGTCTGTATTGCCAATGAATGTTGTAAAATACAGTAATTGTGTATATTCTGAAGAGTTCAGAATGCCAAGCTATCTATTTCATTTTAAGCAACATGTTTGTAAAGCCGCAGCAAACTTCGACGTAGTGAAATTTGGCAATCAGATGGATGGACCAAGACAATTTAAACGTTAAAGAAATGGACTTGGTTGCTACTGGAAACAATCTTTGACCCACATTTAGAACTGTGAGGTTAACTATCATGCTGCCATCTGAAGTCACAAATAAACTTTCTATTTTATATATGTTTCAAATGGAACTACAAAAACAACAGGAGGTTAACATTTGAGATAGTCTGAGTGGAAGTGATTTGACCTTTCCCATTTTAATGGTCTTGCATCAGAAAGTTGCTGTCATGGGAAAATGGCAAAATAATTTTATCTACACACAAACTTTTCATGGTCAGCTGTGTTGTACTTCCTTTCAACGTGTCGAACAACAAATACCTGATAATGCATAGATAATCCTTATTCAAAACACTTATGTAAACAAGGTGGAACTACATGTAGCAAAGTGTTCGAGAAAAGGTAGCTTTGGTAGGTCTTTTTTTGGGGGGTTGACATTTTAATGATGGATGCTACCTGAGACATGCATGTGTGGAAACCACTGCATCTTTTCAGCCCCCTGCCTGCACATCACTCACTAACTCCAAGTAGAAATAACATTACCAGGCTTGTCTGGAGACCTGTCTCTAAAAGTACTTTTTATTGTATTCCTCTCAGCCGTTCAAGGTGTCCTTACTTATTCTATATTCAGATAATAAAAAAAAAACACGTTGGGTGCCTTATAAATAAAACAGCAGGCCCTCAGTATTCTTTGTGATGCTTGCCACGAGGGATTTCCATGTCTTCACTCTCAGCCCTGATGGTTTGCAGATATTTGCTTTCTGATGGGTATATTTCTCTGGGTTCCTTGTATTTATTCTGCACTGCCAAACCACTGTTTTTTGTTTGTTTTTTCAGGAGTTGGCAGAACATTTTGTTCCATCTGGCAGTCATGTCAAACATGCCGAAGCAAAAGTTTGATCTTTGTCGTCCGTCATGCCAAACATACCTTATTATTTGGTTGCGATGTCAGAATGCAAACAACGTCTTTCTTTCTGTTCACAAAGCTCTAGAGGACGCATCCTCACATTGTCACGATTTTCTGTAATGCTGCAGAATCTTAAAATGGTGGTTGAGGTCTTTTTGCCCCTTTTTTAAATCTCAGGTATTTTTTCTGATCACTGCTGTAGTTGATCTGTCTGCCTACAGCCACATGTGCTTTTGAGGTGTCCTTCAACAGAATGAAGGGATACTTGTTCACACATTATAGCTCATGATGCATGACTGACTGTCAGGTTAATGCTGAAATATAAATACATGAATGTTACAAATGTACTGGGGCGTCTGTGGCTCAGGTGGTTAAGCTGGTTGGCCAATGATCCTAGGGTTGGCGGTTCGATCCCAGCCCGGCCGCTTGTGTCATGGTCGTTGTGTCCCTGGGCAAGACACTTCACCCACCTTGCCTCGTGTGAATGTGTATGACTGCTGTATGTTTGAGGTGGTGGTCGGAGGGGCCGATGGCGCTGAATGGCAGCCTCGCTTCTGTCAGTCTGCCCCAGGGCAGCTGTGGCTACTATGGTAGTTTACCACCACCGGTATGACTGTGTGAACAAATAGTCTGGAACCCTGTAAAGCGCTTTGAGTATCATGAAAGGCGCTATATAAATCCAAGCAATTATTATTATTATTAATTATTACTGCACCCTTGTTAGGTGTGGACACAATATAGTCCCACTTATTTTTGTTGGCACCCTAAAGGCTCCTATCAAGAATTGTAGAGCATTAGCGTTTTAATTGTTTGCCTTAAAGAGATGTCTAAGTAAACTAAAAGGTTTTTTTATAGTCATGAGCTATCACTCTTGGTTCGGCTGATTCCTTTCAAATCCTTCAGCTTAGCCATCATTTACGCCTGTTCTCTACACCTGTGTGTGTGTGTGTGTATGTGTGTGTGTGTGTGTGTGTGTGTATATGTTAATACTTGCTTAGGCAAAGTGTGTTTTTCTAACTGTAACAGGGTCATTTATCTCTTTTAAACCAGAAAGCGGTCAATATGTGATTAAGCCGTAACAGGCCTATCTTATTGATGGCTTGCTTCTATTTGCAGGCCACTGTGGGAAAACCTTTGCCATCCTTCACAGATTTCTAAGCAGCTCCGTGCCAAACACCAAATGGCTCATCGTTGTGGACGACGACACACTGATCAGGTGATGTGTCCATGATGTCTTAAGATGCTTTTTTCAACATGGCATTTTCAGCCTGGGACACAGTGTCCTGCTCTTTAAATGTCATTCTTTCCTGTTCCTCTCTAGCGTTTGACTGACATTTCATTCATACATTGTCTTAATAGATTCTGTCTCACAGCCATTAAAAGGTTTGAACGGTGAAAGAGATAAGTGTCATTCTTAGAAAATGAGTCCAATGATATCAGCATCCTGTTGAAACATCTAAAGAGCTCTGTACATATATTCCAGTCCAGCTAACTTTCGCTTTCTATCCGTCAAGTTGCCCTCCTTCATATATAAAAGCCTGTGGATGTGTAATGGTACCTGAGGGAAAGGAGTTATTTCAGCTTTCTAAATGGACAGTTTTAGTCTTGGACTATGTGTTTACATTCAGGCATGCGTGTGTATGGTGATGATGGGTGTGTGATGACTTTGGATCTGTGCTTTTCTCACTGCAGCCTCCCCAGACTGCAAGACTTGCTGAGTTGTTACAACCCGTCTGAACCAGTGTGTCTGGGGGAGAGATACGGCTATGGCCTGAGCCAAGGCGGCTACAGCTACATCACGGGAGGTGGAGGGTGAGTTTCACAGCTCAGATGCTCGGGGAATAATGATGAAGGATGCAGGCGCAGCTGAGGGACTATAAAAAATCTGTAATGGAAAAAACCTGTAGTTTGTAATTTATGGATAAACAGTTTTTAAATTCAATTTCCAAAGTCTGTTGCTCCCTTAAGGGACATTTTTGCTTCGCAGGCGGCATTACAGTTCAGACATTTTCTACAAGAATGGAATAAATCTCCACAAATACACAGTAAACACTCGCTTATCATTTGATAAGAGAAAAAGAGTCTTTGCTTAATACTCACACTGTGTTATACAAACTGTTGGTTATTGCAAGCAAAACATATCGCACAAAAATAATTGCACTTCCATAGGTTCAACATTTGGAAGCCCTCCTACTGCATGCAGTAAAAACTGGGCAATAAGAACAAGTTATGTGTCATCTGTCAGCATTGGGTGGAAGGCTGTGTCCTCCAGATAAATCTTGAGCCATGTGAGAAACTCTATTTAGGGACACTTCAGTTGCTGTGACAATAAACAGCACTGAAACTGCCAGTTATCTCCAAAGTGATGGCTCCTAAATACGGTTTTGAGTGGCAATGAGGGATTTTATTTTGGCAGCTTAAATATTTGTTTCTCATGTGTAATTGTGTCTATTTTCAAAGATGTCAAATCATTGTTGTGCAGAACTGATTCACAGAATAATCACGTCTCCCTCTCAGATTGACCTGGAGTTTCAAACCCATGTAAACCCACATCCACAAACTCCTTTTAACTATGTCATTGGGGGAATTAGTTGCATGATAGTACCTCTCTGAGAAGAGTTAGGCATATTTATAAACCCAAATTAAAGATATTGTCATTTCAGTTTTGTTAAACTTTACAGAAATCCGGTGTAGATGACGCGTGCTATGCTCTGGTTCTTATGACATTATTGGTATTTTAAACCAATCACGGCAGTTAGCTGCCATTGCTGCCAAAGCAATGACTTTTGCTTTGGGACCTTATTATGATATTTATGAATATTTTCTTTCAATCTGATTCCTGTAAAAGCTTATTAAGACACCCAATTTTGATATTGTATATTATTTTTTACTATTTTAGATCAGGCTTTAAAACACATATTTTATTTTCTGGACGTTTGCTTCTAAAACTTAGCTTAGCTTGATTCAGCTGTGTTATGTATCTATGTGGCATGTCTCTGATGTCAGCCTCTGTGTTGCCGCAGTATGGTGTTCAGCAGGGAGGCGGTGGTTCAACTTCTTGGCAGCGGCTGCAAGTGCTACAGCAATGACGCGCCGGATGACATGGTGCTAGGAATGTGCCTCAATGCTCTCGGACTGCCCGTCACACACAGTCCACTCTTCCACCAGGTTGTTTTCAAGTCTAACAATATATTTGTTTTGTCTTTCTATGTGTGCGTTTGTATTCTACTTGATGAATTAACATCCAAATATTTTCTTTTATTAATAATCAGAGTTTCACAGTTGTAATTATAACTTGGATATTGATGTACACCATATTTACAAATCAAAATAGGTTATTATTGGAGCTCAGACTTGAATGTGGCATTACGTGTAGGTTGAAGGTGATACTGCATGCAAACTGTTACACAGTAGGAAAATGCAGGTGCTACTAATATTATTAACAAAAAGTCCCAGAAAGCCATGGCTTTTCTCAGTTTTTCAGTATGCAGTGTCTGTTTCTACATACACTTTTAGAACTTTACTCTTGCTATCTGTGGCACTTGCACACAGTCTCTTGTGACTGCTTCCAAATATAAATTTCCGTACTTAATCTTACCTTGCAGGCACGCCCAGAGGACTACGCCAGAGACTTCTTAGCCCACCAGGTGCCCATCTCTTTCCATAAACACTGGAACATCGACCCCGTTGCCGTTTTCAACAAATGGCTTAGAGAAGATGTGATAGTAAACGCTTCAGATGGACTAAATAAGAGCACTAAGACGGAGTTATAATTATTTTAAGCACACAATGAGTGTGTGTGTGTGCGCGTGTGTTTATGTGTGTGTACCTGTTGGAGTCATGGAAATGAAATATTGTCCTTTACAAATGTAAATGTTTTTGTATTGTTGATGTTATCAAGAGGGACCATGCGAGCGTGTGTCTATGAATTAAAGTGTCTTTATGACAGAGTTGCGTGTTGAGGTAACTATTATTTTGGAAATATGGATGTAATGTGTGTATATTTATATCATGAATAATCTTACCATACAGAGGAGAATCTTCCTCTTTGGGAGATCCTGTATCCTTCAGAAAGCATCACTAATGCTGTACAATGTGCTCTATTTTGACATAAAAGTTATAAATATTTGAGAATGATTTCATTTTCTACTGTTTCATTGGAGGCCTATTAAGCAAATTTAGTGTAAACCAATGAATTAGTTATGAAGCTGTTAAAAAGCTAAAGCAGTATGAACACTCTAAAATGCAGGCTCAAGGTTTATTACTTCCAAAATGTACCCAACATTTAGTATTTAATAGGGGTCTAGCTGCTGCTCATTACATTTGGCCAAATACATATTTTTCTCAATGTGTCCATATGTAATGGACATTGGCTGATATTCTGAGGTACATAGGTTTTATCACCATCAATACCAATTTTGCATTTTTTTTCTCCACAAAATGAACTGCTTCATATAATTAATTGGCGGACTCAATGGCTTTGCTGACCATTATTAAAGGTCTCTCATAGACCTTGAGCCTCTGTTGGTGTGTTGAATCTTTCTCCTGGCCGTTTGCCATCATCCAGGCTTCATTCCCAAATAAACTGGAAGTGACTACGGACTCATAATGGTCGCAAAAGCTTTCGAAAACCTGTGGATTATGAAATGCCTGTTAACTACACTGAACTAATGAGAATTTGAAATGTTAATGTGTGAAAACGTATTACCGTCAGTCTGTGAAACGCAGAGTGTTCCTCAACTCATTACGTCGGTATTGTGTGGTGCTAAATTGACAATGTCCTATTAGCACACTAGGCCAGCTCCACTCCATGAAAAGACCATTAGCTTCAGGCATTTGAAGCGCTGCAATAAGTCAAGTAGACATCTCCGAGCACACCTGTGAATTGTAACCTATTTGCGGGAAACAAGCTAAATTCCTAGAGGGGCACACCCACACATGGAGAGATGAGTGGTGGTGCTGAGACAGAGCTTTGCACTGAGGGAAATCCTCCGCGTGATTCTCAATAGGGTCCACACAACGTGCTTGCTCTGCCAATATTTCTAGCAAGTCAGCAACAGCCAGGTCGGACTGTTTCTGGCCTTGATTTTTATTATTTGATCCTTGTCCAAAACCATGAAAGAAAGATGTCTCAGTCACTGAAATACATGTTTCCCATCCAGTTCAGCTAAGAGTTGTACGGGTTAATGAAAAACTGAGGTTATACACTCCAGCCCCTCATTAAAAAAAATAAAAAATCCTTTTTCACATATTGTTTTAATGAGGTGAACTGCATGATTGTATTCCTCTACTGTTTCAAAGGCTCTGCACACTGCCAGGTATAAAATCTTCACATCGAATAACTGGATTCCTTCATATTTTATTCTGTTTCCCTAAAGATATGGAATCATGCTTAAGAAAACAAATGTAACTTTAAACCGTAAACTCCCCTGCAGACAAATGTTAATTTCTACATAATAAAAGAGGTTACATCAGTGTCCTCAGTGGTAAGAGCACCACAGTCTACTGGATGTCCAAACATCCGCCATGCAACTATGAATATGGCTTTGATGATCATTTAGGGCACTCAAGGGGGTTTGCATCATGTGCTTCAGAAAACATCACAGATGTCTACAATACCTAATTCCAGTCGTTTGTGCCAATATATTGCTCTGTGAGCCGTTTCGGTTTTCAAAAATGTGGTTTTTATTCCCTTTGGTATCATCATAATGAATGCATTTTATCCAGTTAGGGGTTTGTGATGTATTAGTTATTTGATCCTTATATTCATAATGAGTAGTGTGGTTTGCTTTGTAATTTGGGCGAATCAGTCCTTTCAATTTGCTGTGGGTTAAATTTGGAGCAACAGCAAAAGGTTGCACTTTGCAGAAGCACACACCTTTGCACCTATTTTGGGCTGATTAGGGAGCAGTTGAAAGGAGTGGTCATTTGGGACAGTCTGAACATATGTTTGTCTTTTCCTCAGAGGATTCACTGTTATCAGTACGGAGCCAATGAGAGCCGCCACAGTCACTGCCATCTGAAATCTCTGTCACCGTTGGCTCAGCTGACACTTATCATCACTTGTTGCCTATCTCTTTTCCATCCCCCTAAGCAGAACAACAGTGACAGCAAAAGCCTCTTTCGCAAAAACAAAAGTGATCCATGTTCTATATAATATAATGTTCATGTTTCTGTTGTTGTTGATGTGTGTTATTGTCATCTCTAAACAGTGGCATCAGTTGGCCTAGAGGTGACAATTATGTCCTTTGGTCAATCCACCTCTTTTTAGTCCTGTCAGAATTATCTTAACAACTATAGTGACTGGATGAATTGCCATGACATTTTGGTGATCCCCATTCGCCTCGGCTGTGTTTTGTTAAGTAATATTTATCAAATGGTAGCAGGCCATCTCATTAAACTTAGATGAGAACAGGGGAATAGTACCTGCTGGACATCCCCATGCTAGCACTGTCATTGTGAGCATGTTAGCATTTAGGTCAAATGTGCTTGACTATCTTTAAGTTATGAACAAAAAGAAAGCAGAGTTTTTTTTAACATTATTTCAGGTAAGGTTTCAGGTTGAGAGTGCAAACAGATTTATTCATAAGTCAACATATGCTAATTATCTTCTCCTTAATATGGACCACTGAGGGTCACACTCTTCTGCCATACAGTTCTAGGGCCAACTATTACCCAGATGGCTTTCGATGGGTCAAAAGTGTAACTTTGCTTGTAAGTTAACAGTTTGATGCATATATACACAGAAGCCTCAGAAGTGTTTAAAACTGTGTTTTGCCCCAGGGAAATTTTACTGATGCTATCCAATAAAAAACGGTAAACAGATTTTAAACATTACGCATTCATAAGGTGTTCCTCAGCAAGAGGCATCTCTGTGCTTGTCTATTTCGAATATACAAAATTCCTCATAATGAATGTTGGCACGGCTGGGGAATGAATTAGTTTCCTGTATATCTATAATAAAGCAGTGGCCTGTAAAGGGTAATATGATTGTTACTGAGCAATTTAGCCCCTCGAAATAAATGCAGTGCTACATTAAGATACTGGGCTTGAAAGTGGTATCTAGTGGATGACACAGAAGGTGTTAAACGTGCACAGATGTGCTGGTAAATTGGCCGGTTGCACTTAAAGCCAGGCCAAGGACAAATGAATTGAAAGTCAAAATGATAGCTCTTAAACACCGGTTACACAACATTGGTTTTTACAGCTCGGTTAATATTAAAATAAATAGTGCTGTCATAGTGCCAGGCTACTGATAGCGATTAGAATATCTCTGAATACCTACCCTCTGCCAGCTGCTTATTCCAAAAGAGGATTAGATTACATCAAATAATCGTAGCCCATCCAGGGAAATCTTTCTTGGACATGGAAGTCTCAGCAGCAAGGACACCAAAATGTCACTGAAAACATCAGCAAAAGGGCAGTGCAGGATAAAAACACAATATATCATACAAAACTGCAATTACTTGAAGTACTCTATGGGGATAAATCCTGTCCAATTACTGTTCATAACCTGTCAATATTATTAATGTGTGTTTGTGCAGTGGAGACCCAACCTATCATTTTGAGTTAATCAGTTTTATCGGCAGGGGAACAACAGGCTCCATGTGTCTGTTTAGGCTGCAGCATGGGACATGATCTGCCTGACTAGGAGAGTTGAAATTAGCTGTCCAAGTTGATAGCTGACTTTACTGTGTGTGTGTGTGTGTGTGTGTGTGTGTGTGTGTGTGTGTGTGTGTGTGTGTGTGTGTGTGTGTGTGTGTGTGTGTGTGTGTGTGTGTGTGTGTGTGTGTGTGTGTGTGTGTGTGTGTGTGTGTGTGTGTGTGTGTGTGTGTGTGTGTGTGTGTGTGTGTGTGTGTGTGTGTGTGTGTGTGTTCAGCCTTTTATTGATATAACAAAAACAATTTTTTTCTGTTTGACTTTCAACCCCCAACACACACACACACAAATGCAGATCATTTGTGGGTTTGATCTTTTTCAAACATTCGAAAAACTTCTTCCAGACACAGAGAATAACTGTTTGTACATGACGTTTATGACGTGTGGTATTCAATTTAAACTATCAATCAGAGTGTGTCGGTGTCAAACCTGAGGTTTTAATGACATAAATGTTAGGAGTGTGGTTGTTCTTAACACGCGTGACTGTAAAAACTAAGAAGGGTGGAGGACCGACCGACAGCAGCTCGGTTCATAGTCATGGGCTCAGGGAAAGTATTCACTTTAACAGGCTTAGTTTGTTACGTGAGAAAGGGGTGGAAGAGCCTGATTTCTGTGTTCCTTCGGTTCCTTACTTCAGGTGTGACACAGCTGCAGGATTAGGGTTGAGCTTTGTATCACTGAGCTGATTTCGCTCCAGCGTTGTAACCCTGCATGTGACAACTGTCTGTCTTCTTTTACTGCAGTATAAGGACTATAACGGGGTTTGGTCTGTCACATTAATCTACTCTGCACCCAGATTAATGTATGGTGTGGCACAGTGTCTATGAGTTTATTGGTACTTTATCAATGCCTGAGGGTCATTCTCGTCCTCCGAATCATGACCTGAACTTACTTTGCAGGAGATACACGGCTGTAACTGGGGAGCAACTCTTGTTTTGAGGCCACTGTCCTTGACTGGGGCACCTATTATTTTCAGGTGGTGTATGGTAGAATACTATGCTGCACACAGAAAGCATAGTCTGCTGGAACCTAACCAGCTCAGTGTGTAGGTTCCTGGAAACTGTAACTGCACAATGAAACAACGTGTCGTGATGAAAGTATAGTAGAATTCCTCCCACACGTCAAATCAAAATCAAATCAGTTTTATTTGTATAGCCCAAAATCACAAATACATTTGTCTCAGTGGGCTTTACATTTCATACAATATGATACAATATGACACCCTGCCCTTACACCCTTAGCTCGGCTGAGAAAAAACTCCCAGTAAAAACCCTTTACCGGGATTTAAAAAATGTTTAAGAAATCTCAGGGAGAGTCGACAAAGTAAGGGATCCCTCTGCCAGGACGGACATACTGTAATAGATGTCATAAGTAGAGAAAATCACGAAGTAATTTGATCATTGACCAGGTGATTACATGGTAATACTAAAGTAAAGTGTGAATAGTGTGGATGCAGGAAGACTTCAGATGCTGCCAGAGGATCCACACCGTCTCACATGTTAACCCTAATTTATCTTTGAGACACAGAAAGCAGAGAAAAACTGGCCACCTGTTCACTTTCATCCCGGCATGAAATGTAATTATCTGGAGAGAGGTGTGGGAAAGTCGGAGCAGCATAAGCTCCAATAATTCACAGCTATAGTCTCCGATATGTGAAGAAAGGTCTGGAAATTCTTCGCAATCCCGTATGTTTGGATTCAATAATGGAAGGCTGCTATTTGAACTTTTCATTCAAAGTATTTCATTATTACCAACAGTTGTACTATGGAAACTGAACCAAACTTTGTTTTTGATCACAAACAAGAAAACGATGGAGACAACAAAAGGATTTAGTTCAGCCAGCTGTGAGCGTAGCTTTCACAAGACAGTACGCATTCAGTGCTGGTTAATGAATGTTTTGTCTTTTTCACTTGCACTCTCTCTCTCTCTCTCTCTCTCTCTCTCTCTCTCTCTCTCTCTCTCTCTCTCTCTCTTTCTCTCTCTCTCTGTACTTTACCTTAACCAATGCCAGTATTTTATTTTGTATTTGTTAAGCATCATACCCCCTCTACATGGATATTGTGTTGAATAATGATAAGGGGACTTATTATGTCCGTGCCTAAATGTGATCTAAACAAGATATAATCATGAGCAATAATGTTTAATGTATCTATGTACTATCCGTCTTGCTTATATATTTATGCTTTAACGATTATTATCATTTATTTTAACCTCATTTAATTTTCAACATCAAAGTTTAATGTTGGAAGCGAAAAATTAATTTGGAATGACTTCAGAAAAGCTCATTAATCCTCTCATGTTATGGGATGTTTTATGATATGCAGAATTAAATCAGCAGACGACTACAGATCAAATTAGGCTGAAGTAACCAAGACCGCCTGCCTCTCTGACTTACAATTGGTGATCAGAACAATAGAATACACCTGGCAACTATCTATGACATGAGCTTTGATGTTTGGACAAAAAACCATGTGGTCTGATTTTATAGATCCTCGATCACTCAATGATGATCTATTGACATTCATTGTATCAATCAAAATGCCCAATAACAAAAAAACTGTATTTTTTTAATTAAAGTGAATAGTATGGGATAATTGCTTATTGATATTTGTGCGTATGAGTTGGAGCAGAAAAATAACAATACCTTGAACGAATGACCTGTAGCCCTTAAAGGCATCATAGGAGATTATCTGCAATATGCACTTTTTAATATGTTGTGAAAAGTGCTTTTTACACCCCAACAGCAA
Source organism: Ammodytes marinus (assembly GCF_949987685.1). Lineage (NCBI taxonomy): Eukaryota > Metazoa > Chordata > Actinopteri > Uranoscopiformes > Ammodytidae > Ammodytes > Ammodytes marinus. The sequence continues at coordinate 16,858,229 of NC_137232.1, read as the reverse complement.
TAAATGACTTATGGGCAATGAAAAAGAAACGAAAAACCCCCAAATTCTGTACCTTCTATAAACCTGTTAAAATGCTGACCAATCGGAGACGATGGACCCGTATCTAATGAACCAATCACAATCCTGCGCGTTCTCTCCCCTCTGTGTGCGAGCCTGAGCGCGTTCACGGAGGGCAGAGAAAGCGTTCGTGCCATATCGTAGTAGGCTACCTGGCAGTGGACTAGACCTAGTGGAAGTAGCATAACAAGCTTACACAATGGAACCTACACAGAAGTTACCAGAGGTGTGGACTCGAGTCACATGACTTGGACTCGAGTCAGACTCGAGTCATGAATTTGATGACTTGAGACTCGACTTGACAAAATGTAAAGAGACTTGCAACTTGACTTGGACTTTAACATCAATGACTCGTGACTTGAGCCTTTTGACTTGACAAGACTTGCTACTTTCCCCAAAACCCAAAGATTAAATAGTAGGCTATATTTTTAAGTAGGCTACTGCTCTGTATCTTTCATCATGTAGCCTAGTGTAGCGGAGGAAACTGGTGGATGTCGCCTACCGGTACCGCGCTGATCTGCTTATCACTGGTTTCACTTCAGAGGTGTCGGCCAGAACACCACTTAAGGCCAAAAACGTCAGACTATAAGCATGAGAAGAGGAGTATGGTTTTTCCGCTCTTTATTTTCCTTCTTTCACAGGCACAGCAGCATAGATCGCAGGAAAAGAGACACAGGCTTACATTCCGCTCGTGAGGAGACGTTAGAACAGCTGTTGCCACCTGCGAATCGCGGCCATCAATAACATCCATAAACTGTAACTTATAACAGCGATCGGGACTGCATGTACTTACTCACACACGGGTGATTCACATAAACACGTTTCAACTGTGTCGACTACTGCGGCAACATGCGCGCTCACACACCTGACCGAGAGAGAAGAGAAAAGGAACTTACTAGACAGACCCTCCGGCCGACTGACGTCACGGCCACTAACTGACAGCTATACTGTCATCCACACTGAACAAAACTCATCTCAACACTCTATAAGAAATAACAACACTGTAACCTATAAACTTTGGGGCCTTTTCTGCATGTAGCCTATGTGTGAGTGTTTGTGTGTGTGAGTTAAATGTTAACAATCACTGGTAAACAGTGCAATTGGGAAGTGCAGCCAGCAGCGCCATGGACATATAAAGAAATGGACACCGTATTGAAACATGGCGCCCATTCATTCCTATGAAAGCTGCTCATAGGCGCAGAGAAGCAACAAGGAAGTATAATCCGGAAATTCCATACGGCCCAAAGCATGACGTAGCATCGACGTAGCTGCATTATGGACCTATCAAGAAAGAGGGCGGCAAGCGTAGCGGACTGGAGGCGGGAGTAGAATCATTCTCGTTCTGTAGCATCTAGCCTGGCGAAAACAAACTGAAAGCCGTTAAAAGCCGTTGGGCTAATAAAACGCTTGAGGTGGCGTTTTGAAATGAGAAAACTTCAGTTTTAATAGTATATGGTCTAAAGATAAGTATGAGCCTATGATTGATATCCAGAAAAATTTTGCAGAGACACAATCTTGTTCGCCGCTTGTACTGTGTGGACAGGGAAATCTGCCTACGGGCCGTATGAAAATAAGCTCCACCCCTCACCATGCAATACTAATGGGTTGGCCACATGTCCATGCTGGTTGCTCGGAGAAGGCACAGTCCTGGGGGCCTGAGCAGCGCTCGTGCACGGCTGTGTGTCGAGGGGTGGGGGGGAGTCCCGAGGGGAGAGGGAGGAGTTAAACGGAACTCCGAGGACAAGCTAATTTCAAATCATGCTAGCTCTCTCAGATCGTACAGTATAGCTTTAAGCCAGAATATCTTATTGTGGTGGAAGGGCGGAGATATCTTATTGTGGTGGAAGGGCGGAGAAAGGAGGTGCAACATGCATTTCAATAAGGTGCAGAATTAAATATGAGCAACCTGAGAACCTGTGTAGAATTCCAAAGATAAAATTGTAATTTTGTTTTTTTGGCAATTGTTTGTGGTTGGTGTTTACTGTTGGTTCGTTGTTTTTCTTGTGCATTTTGGCTTTGCATGAAGTTCTCCAGGCTGCACATTTGAGGCAGTTGCTAATTTCTGTATCTGCACTGTAATTGTGGCCCCACACAGGGAAAGCAATCCACATAAATACTCTCTCCTGCTGGCATCTGTTGCCAAATATCAAGCAGCATGGTAGCTACAACTGAGTGGCCATTTCTTACAAAGTGTCAGGGCCGGCGGTAGCCAGGGGCCAGGGTGGGCAGTGCCCACCCAAATGTGGGCTGTGCCCACCCAATCAAAAAAAATAAAAATAAAACATTTTATTTTTATTTTTTTTTGGTGGAAGTCCAGACCCACTATCGGACGGACCTGTTTATTCGCTGTCCAAGAAAATGTCAAATAAAATTCAGACAATTGATTAATACTAAAGACTATACCATTGCCATGCATTGCTTCTAATTGTATTATTGGGTGGGCAGGATAGCCTGCCTCCAAGTTACCCACCCGCTTATAGTGGTCACTGGTCAGCAGAGCCGGCCCGAGGCATAAGCGAAATGAGCGGTTGCTTAGGGTCCTGACTGCCAGAGGGGCCCCCCCAATTTAGTTTAGTTTTTTTTTTAGTTTGTGTGTTTGATATCAACATCATATTATATAAATGTAAATTATCATACAATAAAAGGAATACAATGTTTTGGTAGATAGTTAATAGCTTAATAATTGAATCAGTTCATCTGGGAGGTAATCCGAGGTTAACTGATCACGTCAAATTCAAGTCCATGGCATGCACAGTGTGTATTGAGTTTATTTAAAAATATTTGAAAATGGGGCTGCCCTCTGTTGCCCATGCACTGTGTATAGTCTATAGCCTATTTCAGCCTCGTCTGTGGAAAAAAAGATAACTGGACAACAGAGTTCTTCTGCTTCGTTCCTCTCACTGCATTTAAATGAATTCATTATATTACAGAAAAATATGTCCCGTAAAAGAAAAAGAGCACCAAGCCCAACCCAGAGGACCCTGCCTAATATTTTATTTCAAATTTATATTTCTATGGAAAATCCATGTGTCTTTCTTCAATAGCTTCTAATTCATCTGACCCAGTGTCTCAAAATTATTTGTTCACACAAAATTCCTCAGATTTAGCCTCTTAATTTTCCACTCAAAGTGCACCAGATTCATGCATTTCACTTTAAAAAGGTAAAAAATTATCTATACCCCCGGACCCCCCTAGCAGAGTCGTGACCTCGGCTGGCTACTACTTTCACCCAGCTGGACATCGGAGGCAATAGTGGAAAGACTATATACAGTATCTATATATAGTGTGTATAGTATATAGCTCTGGACTACCACCATCCAGGTTGCCCAGTTCCAAAGCTTTCTCTTCAATCAGCTCAGGCTGCCTACAGCTAATACTGCGATTAAAAAAAAAGATACATTATGTTGTATATAATGTATATTATATGTTATTCATAAACATTTGGGAAAAAAAACATGCAAGAATCAAATCTCCCACACAGCACTCGCATCTTCGGTCTCTCTGCCCAGTGTGCCCACCTAAAATTTCTACAGGCCCACTCTAATCTAACTGTCTAGAACCGGGCCTGCATAGTGTTGCTCTTGAAGCCCATGGATAATGATGATTTTTGTTCATCATGGTTCTCCTGGTTAGGTTTGGTGTGCAGTGACTTTCATATTCAGGTCTAGATAACTATATTTTTATAATATATGCAATTTCATTAGTGTTCCCTAACCCTCTTTTATCCAAAGTGGTCATGAGTAAATACATTTTTGTTGTTTTTTCTAGTGTAGGTAATGCCAGTGGGAAATTAGCTCCCTAAATCTCGTGCTTACAATTCCATGCTCTGCCCAGAGAGCCTGTATAAGCCCAAACATGAATGATCAGGCATAAATACGGGGCAAACATGGATTGCTGGATCCATCAATGCCCACTCAGCTGAACAAAAATAGTACAAATATGCACAGCAAACTGTATGCATGAGTGGGCCAGGGGTTGATTAAATATATGGCTACAAATTGCTTGCCATCTAATTACTACTATATAAGCAACGGTCATCATGACTCTAGAGGCTGTTCCAGCTTCCTATTTTCTTCATTCCCCCTCTATATGTAGGACCATACTTTACACGTGGGAGCTTTTATTTGTGCTTCCACAGCATGAAGGGAATAAGATCAAGCACCTTTCAAAAGAGTTTGCCCTTCAGCAGCTGTGGTATGTAACTATAAGCACAGCGATGCTTGTCCTTGTTTTTTGAGTGCAGGTTGGTTTCTGGTCTCTATGTATTTGTGTTGATCACACTCCTCTTACACTACTGAATGGAATGAGTCAGTGACAGAAGCAAGTGGTTGAAATAGTTTACAGTGAAAACATTATTTCCCTTGAGTGTTTTGTATCTCCTCAGTTTCACCATATAATGAATGTGAAAGAATAATTATGGTGAAATCCTCAAGCGTATTTTGAAATTGTAATCAAAGCCATCAAGCTGTCAACGATTGCTCTGGATGGCATAATTCTTCTTTAGGCAAAAGGCCAATATGTTGGTAGAAGAGCACAGATGACAGACACGCACACTAACCGTTTTAGTTCCCCTTGCCTGTGAGGAAATAACTCCAAATGCTTAGGGATACATTTATCACGTCATTCAGTTTAAATCTAGTTATAGTTGAGTCTTTCTCTTTTTTATTACAGTAATGCGTCCCGATGGTCATTAATATCACTCAGATTACTGTCAATATTAAATTATCTTTATTGTCTATATGGCCTCAGGAAACTCCAGATTCAAATTGAAATTCATAGAGCAGCGGGGAAGCCAGAGTTTGGAAACCTTTAACAGATCAGGACAAAAAAGGAAAAGATGTAATCAATCGTGACATTTGAAGCAGAATGTAGCTCTGTAGTTTCATCAGACATTGCAGGGAGCCAGATACTGACGGTCTCCAATTTTTAGTTTTATGTAGTAATCTCACTGTGCTCGATAATAGCCCTCAGTTCAGTTTGCATGCCTGTTTCAGGTCAATGATGTATTGGAAGTGTATGACTCCAGGTACTTTGAAATACTGTTTCTAAAGAGAGTATAGTGCCACACTAGCTGTACTTAGACACATCAGTGCACTGTGTTAACGTCAGCATGCTAATATGCTCACAGTGACGGCTAAAATGCTGATGGTTGGTCGGTATTACCTTTACCATGTCCATCATCGTCAGTTAAGTGTGTTAGAATGCTAACATTTGCTATTTAGAACTGAACGCAAAGAACAGATGATGGGAATTGCCTTATTTTTTAATTAATTTAGATATAACAACAAATTGACCCCATGATGACGCTATGAAAAGACAGAATTATTCAGATTTATCCTGAGAGGGACATACATTTGTGCACCAAATGTCAAATAACATTTTATCTAATGCTGTAGTTGTTAAGACATTGTACTAAAAAACACAAATGTCAACCTAAAGTCTGAGCCAGAGGAAAGGTCGAGGGTTCACCAAAGAAAGGACGAATTATCCTCAGGTCATCATGAATGCCACATTCTACAACAATCTAGTGAAGCGTTGAGATATTTCTGTCTGGAACAAAGTAGTAGCCTGGTCCTACCAGACCTTCATACTTCATTTCATTTGTACAGAAGGTCTGGAATCGCTCAATTGACAAACGTAAACTCCCTTGATGGCGGGTGTCAGTTGAAGTTTAAAACTATTGGATCTGCCCAGTGCCACTCTGGATCTGCCAACCAATCGCATAACGTTTGGTCGTGACATATGTCATGCGCCGGCTTCTGACTACAAGTTAAACTGGCGCACAAATTCAACGGCATTGTTCTTAGCCACTCCCTCTGTTTGCTGATTGGACCGGTAAAAATCTGTCCAGAGAAAAAATCTGCGAATATACCGTGGACCAAGACTGACTGTAGGTAGGCGGGCTGTGCCAGGCTACCAAAGTAGAGGATCTACCAACAGATTGCAATCCCTAAAGTCAATGTGTTATAACTTTCTTGATTTAAGCCCTTTTTGCCCCTTCATCGTACTCACAGAACAGTGAAAATTTAACAAAGTTGAGATGTGAGTAAGCATGTTCTTATTACTTGAGTTAACCTTCTCGCCCTGACATGATTGCTTTGCCAAAGTTGTAATGATTTTTTGTTGTAATGCAGTCTCCTCTGGACCTAAGGGCTCCTTGGTCCGCTGAGTGTTTACACTGCTAATCTAAAGCGTTTAAGAAAAACCCATCACAGATGTAATTAAAAATGCATTTGATTGCGTTAATGGCATGAGGATATTGCACTATTAGAATTATGAGACAACTAATTCCACAAGATATATGGAGATTAATATAATATTGTTCAGCTCTGTTTGGTTGAAATATAATTATGCATCATGTTGGTGAGTAAGAGCTGCATTATAAGAACATTAAGAATAAATTGTATTGTATATGGTGTAATCTGTCTGCATTTGCGTCCCTGCAAGCATACTCTTTGCCAGAATGTCTCTCTTAATATTATTAGTTTCAACTTGTGTGTTACAGATTTATCGTCGCAGATATAGGCTCTGTTTTGTAGTTGTCCAATCCTCTTATATGAGGAAAAATAGTGTAAAGCAGAACTGAAGGGTGTATAGGCCTACATATTCCTGCAGTTAATGAGTTGATATCACTGTCTCTCATCCTTTAGATCCGTGCACAGTAATCAAATTAGGGGACGACCAGAGGACAAAATTCACACCTTACACTAAACAAAATGCAGAGAGAGGTAGAATGGGCTGATGGTGAGAAACAGCAGCTTTCCCAAGAAGCGCCCACAGAATGATTCCCTTGTTGATTATACTGCTATGAATAAACCTGGCCATACAGCAGAAGGTATAAAATCCATGCACGATCACCGAAGGCTTACCTCATGTAGATGCACTGACAGTGTTGTTTTAATTACTCAGAATTCCTCATTGGAGCGACAGAAGTTACTCACTGTAGCTTTAAAGGGCTGTATGTGTTTCCAGGCAGAATTGATCACCCGTTTCCTTCAACTTCTGAGGATGCATCTCGGTGACTGTGAGTTTTTAACACGCCCAATAACCTCTCTTCTCAAAATGATTTGATGAGCTCATCTGGGCATTTACTTTATCTTTAATTATTTTTTAATTGGAGCTGTATTTCTTACAGTAGCCTCATAACTTGAAGCTGCGTCGCCCTTGTGGCATGTTATATTTCCAGCGAAGCACATTGTTGATAAAATCAAAGATAAACAAGCAGCCTTCCTGCACACTTTTGAGCCTGGGCCAGGGCCTGTTATCCCTCCTGGGGGAGATTAGCAGGTAGAGGACAGATTGAAACCAGACTGAAAGCTGGATGATGAATTGGGGCATCGGTTCCAGGGAAAATGATACACAGTACTCACCTCTACTCTCCCATTGGGTCCTAAGAGAGAGAGAGATGCTGTTCAAACACACACTCACACAGATGTTACAGCTGCTCTCAAGCATTCACATCCTTGTCCTCTCTGTAAACTCCCACTCATTTAGCATAATTCAATTCATTTTTGCCGCCTCACATGTGGAGCAGCTAATAAGAAACACAGAGCAACAAAAACATCACAAGGTCAAAGACAGAGAGATCAGAGGCAATATCGTGCAGATTGTGCAAATGAAGCCAGATTGGGATGCAAAGGTCATTATATTAATAACCAGTAATGATATGAGCCGAGCAGCAGTGAGGCGCTAACACTCAGTCATGCTTCAAGTTTCAAGTGAAGTGAAGACGATACAGAGAGCACTCAAGGCTAAATTATTTTGTACAATGTTTGTAATCACCTGAATAACACTACATTAAGAGTTTGACAACCCTGCCTAATACATTCTTAATAGAAAATGACGACATCCTAGGGAAAACAAGCTAATTTAACAGATCCATCAGATGTTTACAGGTGTGAAAGTAATGAATTCATCTCTGGAAAAACCTACATTGCAGTGGATCTTAATAGGAATGCTGGCACCATCCACAGCTTATCATTAATAACAGTGCTACTTTAAATGCACTCACTGCTTATTTGTCTTCTTAGCCTTGACAACAACTGTCTGTGACGGGTAAACAGTTATGAATACAGAACATCTGTTCATTGGGCTATCACTACCTCCTGAAAGCTATAACGACCAGGGCAACAAGCTACAAGCTCCTTACCAATCACTTTGAGGCTACATTATTGTGTGTGAATCGCTGACTGTGCAAAATGCACTAGAACGAGACAGGTGTGACGCCGACGCCGATGTCCCGACTAGAAAAGTCTAGAAAGTGCCAGTAGGTTTTGTCGCTAAACCTAAAGTTGAATGAAAAACCCATTATAGTAGCCCTCTTAGAGCATCAGGGCTGCAGTGTGCCGTGAATGGTGTGCCAAGTGGCTAGATGTGAATTGTGGCATAGGCTGCCAGCTCCTCATTTGCATATAAGTCAATTGAAACTGTTTTATCTGAATAATATAATACAGTGTCTTTAAAGTTCATACTGTCCCATGTCCCTTGTTTGACCTCTCTGTATACATTTCAGGCCCTTCGCTGGAGGAGAATTTATCTCTGGACACTGGTGTGGAGGAGAATACATTAATGTGGGGGTGTAAGTATTACTGTGTTTCAGGTTTGGTTGCATAGAATGCATCGTAACTTCAATATTTTGGCATTTATCATCTCTGCTCATGTGCAAATAGTCTTGACATGCATATTAAACAAGCCTTTGCTGTGGTGGCATTAAAGACCATAATGAGGGTGGCAGAGCAGCTTTTAAACGCCACACTAGGCCAGATATTAATGGAGAAGTACACCTGTATTAGCAGCATGGGTTTATAAAAATGGGGCTGCAGTGGAGAATAGCGTCCCACCCCTGTTAAGTGGAGCCTTGAACACAGAAAATAACCAAATTTAAAAGCAAAATACTAACAGAAAACTGTGATTGCTCCATTTAGAGAAGGCTGGTCTCATTAGATATTTTTCTTCCCTTCTCCCTTTGGTATCCCTTGGCATAAAGCAATCAGAGCCTGGGTTAGTAAACATGAGCGTGCTGTGAGCAGTTTACTGATGATACATGCATTCTGGGTAAGAACTGTTACTTCTTGCTTCCATTCGGAGCTGTCAGCATGCCAGCAAGTGAGGCTTTGGAGACATTTCAAAAATCAATGATTGAAAGGCTTACTCTGGTATTTAGGCCTTAAGATGTTGATATGGAAATATGAGTGGTGTAAGACGGTGTCTTAACACCTCCCCAGGTCCTGAATGCAAATGCCGCAGGATCTCAGACACTTTTTATTGGTTTGAAAACCAATAATCGCATCAAACAGATGGTTGTCAGACTTAAAAACGGGCACAGGTCTGTAGATTGTACAAGCCTAGAAGTACTCGCCCATACACATCCACTCTCACCTAATTTCTCATGTTCCTTCTCTCCGGAAACAACAACATCACCTGCGGCTTCCAAGCTCCTCTCCAAGTAAACCACTGTTAATTGTGCCAAGTTTCTCTTTGGCAAGAATTACAAATACCTCAGTCGCCTCCGATTATCTGAGAAATGTTAGGAACAGTATTCTAAGTAACTCACTGATGGTAATTCAAATTATGAGACTAAGCTCTGTGCAGCTGAGCTTTATAACTGATGGTGGGATCTACATTGTTTTCCAAACGGTCAAACCTGACACACCATCCAATTAATATAACGGCATACATCCATTATAGGGCTGTGTCACCAGTGTGTCATCATTCAAATACTCGATGAGGCTCGCTGTGTCTCATCAATATTGTTTGTGGAAAACGTGCTGCACCTTCCAATTCATGCAGTCAAGCACCCCGGCAAGGACACGACAAATCTGATCCACACTCCTGATTGGTCGCTTTAGTGCCCTCTCCTTCTGCAGCCACCTCTATGTGGTAGCCTGAACTTTTGTGCTTCAACTCAAAGGCAGAAATCTATTCTCCATTTAAAGAGCCACGGTCTGAATTAAGGGTCATTGTGCCTCTGACATTCGGCAGGGGTCTACAGGGGCAGCTTCCAAGCTGGAAACTTTCACATTGTTGCAAAAAAATCCCCCCAATGTGAAGTTGCTACAGTAGTTTTAGCAGCCACAGAAATATCCCCCTGGAAAAAAAAAAGTCAAGACAGCATTGAACCCACAACCCCCCAGAGTGGAAAGTAAAAGACGGCTTACTTTGAAGAAGTTGTGGCTAATGTGATTTTATGCGCGTCTGTGTGGGTCATGGCTTCCACAAGCGGTTCACGCAAGCTCTTTTTAATTGGTTGGCAGACTTTCATCTGAGTGGAAAAATAAAAAACCTGCATGTGTGCATCAAGGCGCCGCGCTCTGACAATCATCCACATCCCCCCTTTATGCTGGCTTCTCTCTACTCCGTGAAGAAGCCAGACAGGAGCACTTGGATCAGGTCAGAACTGTGGAGAACTGGAGTTATGAAACTGTCTGTTCTGTTGTTGCTGTGTGGCACTGATGTGTTATAGCAGAACGATCACCACAGGCAATGTGCTGCAGCCAAGGACACCTGGCTCACTTTAGAAGAAGAAATGACACATCAAAACATTCCTCAAAGCCAAATTATGAAACAATTTGCATTGCATCAGTGCTCCTTTTATTCAACTTGAATACATGCTGGGTTTTTTTCTCTCTCACAACACCACAATTATGTCCTTGCTTGTGGCTGTTTACTTCACGGTTTTAAAATGTCATCTAAACTTAGTCGAAACATTGACAAACAATTGTCTTGTAGTGCACCTGATGCTCTATTACTCAGCAGCATTGTTGAGCTGTGCTGCCGTTGTGACAGGCCCTGGTGTGCGCATTCAGTTGACGAAGCAATTTTATTTGTTCTGGTGTTGTAGACAGAGCTTTTGGGCAATGCCATCATCTTGAATCAGTAGCATGCTATCCCTGGGCACTAAGACAGTAATGTCAGAGAGGTTGATGGTCAGCCATTGAACTGTGTCCGTCCTGATCTACAACAGCTGTGTCTCTCTGAGGCTTTGGCTTTCACACATTACAAAGATCAGCAGCAGAGACCGTACAGTTTGACTCCTCCTGACACATCTATTAGAGCAGAGAGAGATATTTGTGGATGGTGCTTTCTCTCAAGATGTGTGTGTGGGTGTAAACCATAATGAAAACATCACGCCTTGTCAAACAGTCAAAACTTAACTTATATCCCCTCAGGCCTCTCTTTGAAACTCATTCTCCCATCACTTCTTGTTCTCTTCCAAACACACATGTCAGTGGTGCTGCTCTTCACCAACGTCAAGCTATTTCCACTCTCATCATGTTCTTTGACGCCATCTGCTGGATCCTCATTCAATTCATTTGAAAAGTGCCAGTCCCTCACTGACTGAAGACATCATGAAGACAGCACACACATCCTCCTTTTATCTCTTAGCACATGTCTGTTTTGTATTGATTTTACAATAAATAAATATAGACTAAGTTATAGGCCTAAATATAGTTGTTTAGCCTACACAAACATTATAGGTCTATCTATAATGTTGTTTACGCAAAATAAACAAAGCAGTTAAAAAAATCGTGTTGGTAACTCTGTTTTATATTCAAACACTACAGTTTAATGTTAGTAAAGTTTTGTTATATTTGCTATAGGGTCTGATTATATTCGGTAGTAGGCTACTTGTGCTCTCTTCCCTGTAAAACTAACCACCCTGAGCAGGGCCGACGGACTGGGTAGAAAAGTGATACAGTCGTGGGGGGGCCCAAGGCAGAGGGGGGCCAATAAAATTTTTTTTTTTTTTTTTTTTTTTTTTTAACAAGCTAAATGTGTGGCCCCGATCTTTGAAGGCCCTGAACAATGCCATTCCAAAAAAAGAAATAATTGACTGGCTCGTGATAGGCCCTTGACCCTTGCAAGGAGATCAGGGGCCTGCGCATGACTAAGCCATGTATGCGGGAGAGTAAGCAGGAGCAAGCCAACATTGAGTTGAACTGGTGGCGAAAATAAACGCAGCGATGTTTCTATGGGGATATATAGCTGTACAGAAATAAGTGCTGGCAAAGCTAGGACAGTTTAAGACTCCACATCACTGTGGCAACACAACCTATCTATCAGCTCAGACAGCGCAAAGAAAAGTCTGATGAATACATGAGAGTGATGGCCCCTGCAAGTTTCAGTAAGTTTAAAGAAGTGCCACACTGTTACTGCCTTTGAAATGCATTTCGACATTTTAAGGGGAAAACACATTGTATTTATTATTTCAACTATTGAGTTATTTGTAGAACAGCATGCTAGCGTAGGCCAACAAGATTGATTTTCTGAATTTTCAATGCTGCTTTATTTTTATGTTTTAAATTGGGAAAGACATGTTCCAAAACAACCTGTATTTAAAAAGAAATCAAGCAAGTAGGCTAATAATAACCATTAATGAAGTATAGGCTATCGCATCACAGTAGGCCTATTGTCCACAATAATCACAGTTTAATTTGCACTTGATGTGCCTACACAAGTGTATGGTCTATTATCTGTATTTAGTGTGTCTGCATAGTATTGCACAAAAACAGTAGAAGTTTTCTTTAATTGTGTTTTGTACTGTCTGTAAAATTATACTTGCACATAGCAAACAAAATTGCACATCTGTATTCAAATAAACAGTTGTTTTTTTCTATAGTGCGCATTGGCATCTTTGAGCAAAATACCCCCAAAATTTTAGCCTCCTGAGACCCTGCCCAGTGACCACCTTGACTAGGACATATTATGGGGGAAACACCGGTAAAAGTAATGATTTGGTCATTCATCAGATGAAATATTGTGGAGTTGTCTGGCTCAGAGAGACATGTGTATTGTAAGACCGCTTTTCAGGGGGCCCATCAGGACTTTTTGTATAGGGGCCCAGAATTTGGTGCTACGCCCCTGACCCTGAGACACGAGCCCGGGCATCGTGCAGATTGCAGAAAGCTGATGCTTGGCATGTTTTTCATTATTCAAGAGATGAGCAGGTTGGCTGCTGGGGGCGGAGTCTGTTCCCGCCAAGCAGAGAGAGAGAGAGAGAGAGAAAGAGAGAAAGAGAGAGAGAGAGAGAGAGAGAGAGAGAGAGAGAGAGAGAGAGAGAGAGAGAGAGAGAGAGAGAGAGAGAGAGAGAGAGCATCTAAACAAGTGTGGCGCCTGCAGGGACGCGGAGGCTGGATCTTGGACTCACTGCGCGAGTGTAGATGGAGTAAGCAAAACTAACGCACCTGCTCTACTTGAAGGTATTTATCATATTTTTCAAATGTAAGCAGGTCTTCTGAAGTTTGTGCTTTTCCTGCACTTCCACTGCGTTTTTATTTTGGTGCAATACAAGCTGTTTTGTTTTTAAGTTAGAAGAAAACTGAGCGGTGCTGTCTTAAGTTACATTGAAGTTATAGCTTAACAAGTGTTTTGTTGTTATAGCATAGGCTACTGAACACACTTCTGAACAAAGGCTACCACCTAAACATAATCACCTAACGAGTGCGATGTGTTGCTTTGAGAGAGAAAAAACAGTAGGCCTATTTTGCACATTCATATCGGTTCCTGTATTGTCTGCCAATGTAGCAATAACTTTTAAAGACACATTTTTGATAGCCTAGCAACCTCCTAAATGATCAAACCCCGATTACCTCGGCTTGAAAAAGATGTGAAACTGTACAATTAGTAGCCTAGTAGCCATTGATTTACATACAGTTTTCAGCACTGTCATGGTCCAGAATAAAGCGTGCCAAAGCGTTCCATAAATAACGCTGACTACAACTGTCACTCCAGTAACTAATGCGCATCATGTCAATGTGATAGTGAACCAAACATTTCTCTCACATGAACAAACTTTGCTTTAAAAATAAAACTACCACTTGTCAATACTGACATCTTTAACACTGTAAAAGGAGACATGGAGACATGCCATTTCCAGTTAGAATTCAGTGGCAGCGTTTCCTTTCCTTTTCCACATGGCTGCTTGTGTCCCCCACCCCCCACGTTGATAATAGCCAGGCAGAGCAGGCAACAGGTGCAGGTGCAGACTTGTTAGCAGCCTTTCCAGCGTCCCTTGTGTGTGTTCAACCAAGCTCAACTCAGAACTGTGTAGGTAAAGAGTTGACCTGTTGAATAATTACTCACTGTGGATGCTGGCCCTCTGCAGTGGAAAAGATGGGTTGAATCAAATAGCCAAGATCAGTAGCAGACTGTGGCGTGCTTGACCTGTGAACGTTTGAATCAGCTTTAAAGGGTTTGCAAACCTTGATTCCATCTAGTATTAAGTTGTTTTTATGCAAAGTCCTTCCACTTAGCTTTCAAGATATTTGTAAATGTTTAAACAGCACTCGGTACAGCATCTTAATGTTGCTTCTTCCCTGAGCCTCTAAGGTAAACCGTTAAGTGAAATGCACTTTAGTAGCACATTGAATACACGTTGATATTTTATCACTTGAAGTTGCTAAGTGTGTTACATAACTGTTGGCTGTATCCAGCCTCAGCCCCCACAGTGTACTGTGTGTTTGTCTTCTTGTTGCATAGTGTGCTGTTCAAAAGTCCACGAGCATAGTTGGGATTAACCTTCAGCTGGGTTTTGTGCTAACATTAGGGCCTGATATCTATCAATTATTTATCATGTCCTGCTGTGCCTGTTCAAATCTAAATATGTCTCACCATGGAAACAGCCTTCTGTGTCTGCCGCAGGGTGTTGGTTTCAGGGGCCGTGCCGACACCCCAACCTCGTTTCTCAGTCCAGGCGGTCATGCCCTGCTCCACATTCTGAAAGAAATGACATGAAAACGTCACTTGTCATCGGTTCAGTTTGATTGTATTCAAGTTATAATAGCTGATCAAGGACAGTAGACTTATCTATTATATGATTCTTTGTCCAGTTGTCTACATTGTTGATGGTTTATTTGCTTGTGTGGATTTCTGTTAAACGTCAGTATTATCAGTCTTATATTAGTTGTAGATTTTATTCACTCTTAATGCTGATCTTTTATTTATTTTTACTTCTATTTTATAGATTGTTATACATTTATATAATATAATAACCATCATTACATTATAATCTGCAAAATCTTATAAATATGCGGCTCAAACTGTTTGGAGGGATTTTTTTAATTATTTTACGCAACAGCTCACCTGTACTTTAAAAGTTAAATTCATTGTTTTTTTTAAGATGTCCAAATATTGCAATATAAGCCATTAGATTAATATTAAGTTAAACCACCTTCAGCATCGGTCAATATACAGAATGACCAGTTATTATCAGTGAAGAAAAATAAATATGACATCTGTGACTCCTGTTGGATTGCAACTTTGTTTTCTGTTTAACTCAGATTAAGGTCATTTATTGTCTCACAATGAGTGTGTTTGCATGTATGCGAAGTGAAGCATACTGTCAGAAGCTCTTGCTCAGATAAAGTTATACTGAAACCGTATCATAAATATACAGTATAGTATATAATATAGTAATGAATTATGAGTGTATTTTCTTTGAACACTAGAGGGGGCACTGTTACCACAACATCCTTTGCTAGTTCATGTAATTTAAATCTTTATAGAGTACAGTAGCCTCTGTCTCAGGTACTTAGGATCTATGAATTCAGGAGTGTGTGAGAATTTTGATACTTTTGATATATCTAAATTCGAAAATGCAGTTATAAAACGTAAGTTGCATATGATGTAATTGGAACCACAAGGGACAAGGGTCATTTCTGATGAGAGAACAAGTTAAAATAACAATCTTAAAAATCTATATCAAACACAAAGTTAAACACTTCAATCATGTATATTTAGGCGTTTGAAAAAATCTGCTCATTTGGTACAGGACTAGAGTGAGCATATGCAGCCAATGTAGTGTGTGTGTGTGTGTGTGTGTGTGTGTGTGTGTGTGTGTGTGTGTGTGTGTGTGTGTGTGTGTGTGTGTGTGTGTGTGTGTGTGTGTGTGTGTGTGTGTGTGTGTGTGTGTGTGCGTTTGTGTGTGTGTGTGTGTGTGTGTGTGTGTGTGTGTGTGTGTGTGTGTGTGTGTGTGTGTTTGTGTGTGTGTGTGTGTGTGTGTGTGTGTGTGTGTGTGTGTGTTTGTGTGTGTTATTATCAGTAATTCTAATGTGTTCACTGGCTGACTTGTGTTCATGTCCTTCAACCCCAAAACAGAAGGCACGTCTTTAGATGTTGTGAAGACATGTCTTTGTTCTGCTTGTCATTTATTGTGACAACATGATGATTCTTCTCCTGAAGGAAGTTTCAAATTCGGCCAGGCTCATAGCTAATTGTAATTCAGACTCCATTACTATGCACGAGTGCTGGAAACTTGATGAATGTACTTTGTTGTTTTTGACAGTTTTCCTCAAGCGTGCCACTGCAGAAGCATTCCATTGAAACTGTTTTCTTTAGGCTACCTTTTTGTTTTGACTGGAGGATGAAAAGGGAAATTACTGCAAAACTCATTAGATTGAAGAAAAACCTGTTGCCGAGGGCTCCCTCTTGACATCAGTGCTGTATGTTCAGTCATCCCTGAAGTCATGTTTAGTTTTCGATTTAACATTTTAAATGGGGGCCACATTGTTCTGTTACGCAAGACAAATCCTTGATGAAAAAAAAACATTAATTATTTGAAAAAAAAGTGAGTGTAGAGGCTGATTGTTCCATGTTCTAACTGTGGGTTTCTTACTAAAACAGAAAACGCCTTCACTTCACCTACGTACACAGGGTGTTTGTATTGCTGATGTAGGTCGGACTAGGAAAAACTGGTTCATGCGGTAGGTGTGTCCAGCTACTGTTCACTTTCAGAGAGTGAATAGAGCAGAAGCTGCAGGCTAAAGTGAATGGTTCTCACTCTCTCTCTCTCTCTCTCTGGATCGCTGCTGACTTGTTACTTGATGGCTTCACACCTTTCACTCATTTCCTCAATGACGCCAGCCATGAATGCCAGGAAATAACGCGGTGGGAGAACAACAAGGGGACTGGATTTAGGAGAAAGTGCTGGGAATGGGCAGGTGTTGTTGTGTATCGAACTGATGGAACCACTGAGTGAGGACTTTCAGCAGTACGTGTGGAGGATGTCATTCTGTGTATATGATTGTGAAGAGGAGATATTACAGATTTGAAGAAAAAAAATCTAATCCATGCTGCGAATGAGTGCATTATTATTTAAGGAATTATTTTGCATCTCATCAACACTGCCAGTGGGCAAAACATGTCTGTTTATATTTTGATGAGTAGACTCCAAGATAAATACAGGATATTTATTCAGGAATGCCTTGTGGGCATACAGTAGGTGGGGATGTTGTAGCTGTCAGAGCGACCTCTCTCTCTCTCTCTCTCTCACTCTCTCTCTCCCTCTCCCACCCTCTTCAGTCTCTGCGACTTTGCCCCCTCTCTTCTCTGTCTCTTGCCTTCTAGCTGAAAAGAGGAGGGGCTCTCCTAAGTAATCCAATACCTGCCCAATTCATGACTGTTACTGTAACTTGCTGAACTGCCCGGACAAGTGCAAGGGGTTAAAACACATTAGCAGACCGAAGCTGACAGCTCTGGCCGCATCTCCCCGCGCACAGCAGAAGCATTTGCTGCTCGACCCGAGAGAAAGAGATTATAGTTTGTGAGGAAGGAAAAGGAAGAGAAAAGTTTATCACTACACTAAAAAAAGGGGGAAATCCTGGCACAACTCCAAATGACTGCTTTGGACGCATGATAGAAGTTAGCCGCGGGCCCCCTGCCATCCGACCATGTCTTTGGAGGAAAGTGCTGCTGTGAGAGACATGGCTCAGAGTGAGACGGATTGCTCTGAGGGACGGGATGAGGTTGTCCCGGGGCGCATTGCCAGCTCACCTCTGGATCCATTCCCACCCAGTAACTTCAGAGGGAAGTTTAAAAAGATGCACCAAAAGAAGAGGCCCACCATTCTTGAAAGTAGGTATAATGCTTTGACTCTGAAGCTGTGGTAAATTATCGACCTCAAATATTCTGTATTTTAAACTGGGAGATATTTGATTTTACTATAGTTTTGAATGTGGTACTGACATTTGTGCTACTAGCACCGGCACTTTGTGAAGTGCCTTATTGTATTCATCATAGTTACCAAGGAATCTGATGGCATGTTAATAATGGAGTCAGACAGTGGAGAGAGTATACATCACACAATTTCTGATGCGATAAAGATTTGAAGATTGTCACAAAATGAGTTTCGTAGATCTCACTTTCCAAAATATCGCTACTCCTTATGCTCTTGCCTTCAGAAAAAATTGGAAAAAAGGACACAGTAATGGGTTGAGGTAGAGAGGTAAAGCAGCAAAAATATTTGAGCAGAAAGAGAGAAGCAAGATGAAGGAACAAGGGGCGCTATAGGGGCAGAGAGTAAGAGTAAGGGGGAGTCAAGTGTTTGAGCTTGATAACCACTAAGATGGCTGAACTGGACTGACATACCTCACATTCCTACCCTTCATCAGAGCCTAATAATGCTTTTAATAAGTGCTTAATGTGTCCCAGCCTACACACACACACACACACACACACACACACACACACACACACACACACACACACACACACACACACACACACACACACACACACACACACACACACACACACACACACACACACCTAAAGTCCAATTAGGGAAACATGTTTATAGTTGTTTTTCTAATCAGGAACACATTTCACAATGACTGAATGCGGCTGCTGGTAAAGCTGCCAATAGACAAACCTGCAAAGCTGGTAATTTTGATAGTACTACTCCTTCTGAAGAAGTGTGCCAGCAAACGTGCAAGACGTGCTTTATGTCTTAATGTTTGACAAGCTGAGGGATGGGCATTGTGTCTGATTCCTTCATGATATCCACTTTTGGATGTTCTGTTGTGATGTGATACAAAGATTTAGTTTTCTTTTCTGGGATATTCACTACATATCAATGCCATCATGCCAGCTATGACTGCTTGCCTGTTATGTTGTGCATTTGACGAATAAACTAACTTAACTAACTAACTACATATTGTTGTTCTGCTTTGACACTTTAGATATTTTTATTAGCGTACAATCTGCTTCTTGGCTTTCTAGTACACTCATCTCAAAATCTTCTCAAAATTCTCTCTGAAACACAAGTTATTACCGTATTACTTCTTGTCAAATAATAATGTTTTTCTGAATTTTACTCAAGTCTGAGATCTCTCCACCTCTACTTTACCTTTTTACTGTTGAACAGCCTTGTTAAAAGAACATCTAAAATTATTCAAATATGGAATTACATAACTGTTGACCCTTCAGAGGGCCTCTTCCTGGACATGTCAGGCTGACCAGATTATAACTGATGGATAAGTTAGGAAGTAAACGGTGTTTGTTGAGAGAATGTTGAGAACATCCATTTCAAAGTGTTTACCTGTGACCATAATAGGGCAAGCACTGGCCCATCATTAGTCAAATATGCTCTCAATAAACGTTATTAGACATATTCCTAATTGCGCTTTTTTTGTAATTGTTTTGTACAGATCTCATAGACATTTTGGCAACCAGGGTTAAATACAGTATACTTTCTGTAATAAGTAAATGTCCTTGTTTAGAACATGCCGAGATAATATTTAAGAACAGTCGCTTTGCAAAACCCTCAACTTGTCATACTGTGAAAACACAGAGCTGATTGTAGAGTTTGTTCCTGACTGCAGCAGGGTGGTTGTTACTGAGGAGATGTTTGCTGATAGGGCAAAGATGCCGACATCTGAAGATTTATTTATCAATACAAATATTTAGGTAAAAACCAAAACAGAAGCAGTTACAGTAGAGTGTTCATCAGATACCTGTGTAGTTTTTACTCCCTTCATTTTATCATTTAAGGAAATGCAGATTTGTATGAATAATTAGTTGGAGATTTTCACCAACTAGTTCATCCCCAAGTGAATTAGGAAAGTGTCAGCACCACTTAAGCTCTGAGAACTTATTTCTTAATATGATAGTTAAGCTTACAGTATCAGTATCAACCATAAAGCACACAGTGCTCTTGGACTGTCAACACTCAACAGACTGTCCCGCATACAATGTTGATTACACTATTCATCACTAATTGTTGCGTTGTCATGACATAACTAAAACAACAAATGCAACATCTTTATTTGCATAACCAGCCGAACTGCTCACATTGTCACCTGTGCTGTTCTTCATGTGTTTAAAACTCCATTTGGGGTGTTAATTTGTTACAGTGTGAAACAATGTGGCAGCGTCTAGCAAAGTGTAACACGTTTCAACGTGTAACAAGTTGGAAACAGATCCCTCGTAAATGATGGCGCAAGACACAAGTGAACCTTTGTACAAGTTGGTTTATTTTCTTTAGTGGTACCAACATATAGTCATTGCTGTGGGAAGGAGGGCGGGATTGTACACAAACAAACTGCTTGCTATGTCACGGTGCTCAAAACTAAAATATCCTGTGGGACTATAAAAGATACCAGTTCACCACAGCAGCCAGGCAGGCAGAACTGTCAGGGGTATATTATAGTCGGGGCACCTGAGCCCCAGGAAATGTGTGTTTACCAAAGCCGGTGATGGCTTTTCTATCACAGACTGTGTTATGTAAGGAAGGTCAAGTGGCTGTCGCTTGATGGACAGACAGGGTTCTGATAGGATTATAGTAAGAGCGCTGAGAGGCAGCAGAGGAAAGGGGATTGGAGGATGTGTGTTATAGTCCATATGGTTGACAACATGCCTTTGCTCTTAACATCGCATGGCGTGAATATTGGATTTAGTTGTCAGATGTAAACAAGCAGCTGGGAAGTTTATTTTCATTTGACCCTTTGTGAGAGTATAGAAAGAGTATTGTATTGGCATCCATGAAAAGAAGGGGACTTCCACTGGTTTGCCTTCACATTTATCATCTCCACAAGTTCTGTTGTTTTAGTCTCGTAGGCTGAAAATACAAACGTGGAAGTGATTTATATCTTAATTTCAGCATGCCTGCAATGCATATGTCTTAATTGATTGATTTATTTTCTGTTAAGCTAACAACAGTGATGACAGGAAGGCTCCTAAATGATTTAAGAGATAATTCATAATGGTAATGGTGCTGAAACGGCCTCACAAGTAATTAATGAATTTAACTTTTAAAATAATAAGTCGATCAGATGCGACATACCATTAGCATAACCAGCTGAACTCAATAACATTTTTTCTGTATTTAATTTTTGGAGTTTGGACTATTTTTCAAGCATGCTGAATATGTCACAACATGGTACTCTGGGACTACCTTTCTTATTTGACCCTTTTTATGATAGGACAAAAGAATGCCCCGATGAAATGATTTTTTTTAAAGGAATACACAATATTTTACTAGCTTTTTTTTTAATATGACAGCTGTTCATAGATTCTTAAATTAAAAGGGTCAGAAGACAAAAGCCAGCCCCTGTATGTGCAGATCCCTCGTGGGCAGTTAATCCCGTATGCTCGCTGATAACTCGAGTGTCTTCTTCTTTCCACTGCTCTCCCAGATGTTTATGTGTCATACTTCCAGATACGTTTCTCCATCTCCCTCAGTGGTGGCCTGTCAGATGATCCCTGTCACTCTGTCCGACGCAGTGATGTCATCATTTTCAGGCCCTGCACGCAGACCAATAGTAGTTATTATTAACTCCGCTCCGCTAAGAGGATTGCTTCCTGCACTCTCAGCCTCCGCGCAGTTATTTAAAGGGAGCTTGCATTGCCGCCCACTGCCTGCCACGGCTTTAGACAGAGAGGGAGAGGGAGAGAGAGAGAGAGGGAAAGAGAGATGTTAAGACAGTTTCGAGGGAGGGAGAGAGAGAGAGAGAGAGGGGGCTGATAGCCACGCACAGGACACAAGAGGAGGGGTAAAGCAATCCTAGTGTGTTTTCCCAGGGTCTTGTCAGCAGCGCAGCATTGTGGTGCGTCACAGAGAGAGGTGACAGCAGGCGCTATACCTGCTGGACCCTGGCTCAGCTGCTCCTGCTACCGCTGCTACTGGAGGGAAAGCACAAGTAGAGAGAGAGAGAGAGAGAGAGAGAGGGGGGAACACTCAACAAGAAGCTGCAGCCATGGCCAGCCAGCAGGACTCTGGCTTCTTTGAAATCAGCATCAAATCCTTGCTGAAATCGTGGAGCGGCAGTGAGTAGCAGTTTGTCTCTTGTAGTTGCCTTGGTGGTTTTGTTGTGTGATCAGCTGACAGAGCTGAGTGACAGAGCTTTAGGCTGCAGCTCTACCGGGAGCCTTGACTTCATTGTAGCCTATTTGTTCTGTTATGGTAGTTGTTGACGCGGATGTGCTAAGTGTTGTGCTTACTGCAGATTGGGATGAGTGTGAATGTATTGTTGCCGCAAACTTGGAAGCATCACACTTTTAGCAACAAAGCAGCTCCACCACACTTCAAAAGGGTTTCACTTGTCTCATAGCAACAGCCAGAGGCACAGCTACAAGCATCTATAGCAAGAGTTACTGGTTGAGAAGAAGATACACAGGCACACAGTCACAGTGGCACAGTTACCATTACTCACATTGACCTGTGCATTATAAATTCTGATGGCAGTTCAGCAATCACATTTTTTCTGCCTCTTTCTAAATTCCACCCTTATTTTAGCTCACGCGTGTGAGTCTCTGACAGATTCTAAATAGCTCCTATTATGTGCAAGGACAGAGTAATAGGATTAGTGGAGGTTCAGCCCGGTTGCATATTCTGTCCACAGCTCACAGCTACACTGCTGTCAATCTGGCCCATGTAGATGGGAGTGGAAGTAAATATCCCCTCACTATACTTTACTTGTCCATACTGTGTGCACTGAAAAATAATCCAGTGTTAATTCACAGCCATATGCTATGTAAAATGGTATGTAAACAAAGGGTGTGTAAACAAAAGGACCCACCAGAGCTATCAACAAGCCCGTTTACGCGCACACATAGTATGGACAGGTAGCAGATCTTGAGGAGATATTCACTGATTTTGACTAAAAAAGATTTTGACAACAAGTGTTCTCCAGAATCGCTGTCTCCACCTTTATGGAGGATACAAGAGATGGACTAAAGATTGACTCCTTTACTTTAGAAGTAAAACAAACAGAAGAGCAGTAGCCAAACCAGGAAATTGCACCTCAGCCAATGAAAAACTTGCGATATTGATTATCAGTCACAATCTAGTAACAAACCATCCGTCTGTCATGTCCCAATGCTTAAAATCTAGAAAGAGCAAAGCTAGCAGTCTAGTCAGCTGCACCTGTCAGGCAGCCTGCTGGCTTGTGTATATACATTAAACTGACTGTAAAGAGATACTGTAGAACAAGCTGTCCCTGTCCACACACTCAACATTGAGCCATCTCCTGATGATGTTGCATAATCCTCACAGTGGGTCACTTTGCTGATAAAAGCACAGGCAGTCATTGTACTGTATCAGCAGTGACCCACGGCTATGCATTTAACATTTTCATTGAAAATGTGATCTCGTAATCCCATCTCTCTGCTCCCATTAACACGAGGCGTTATGTAATGAATCACAAGATGATGGCAAAGGAGACCGTTTAGTCAATAAAAACTCATCTAAAAGCTCTAGGATTCCAGACATAGACGCTGCTGACACGGACATTTTTTAAATATGGAAATAATCTTGTCGTTTTCAAATCTATACGAATTGATCAGGTTTGAATAAGTGACTTCAACCAACAGTATGTGTTTCTCTGCTGTCTACCAGATACTGTTTGCACTGTTGACCACAAGGTAAACAAAGTCAAGGCTATTTAGACACTGGTCTCTCAAAAGTCAGTGTGTCCAGCTCTAATAAAACAGTGGCACCAGCAGCACAGACCTGGCTTTGTCCAGCGACGGCTTCAAATTGCCTCAAGGCTGGTCCTCCGTCAGCCAATCAGAGCAGGAGATGAGCTGCAGTGAGCCGCGAGCACACTGCACACCTCTGATAGGTGGTCAACCATGGTGTTGTTGTTTACTTCATTATGAGATGCAATAGTGCACAAATAGTTTGTTCAGTAGCAGTAGTAGTGGATTTTTGATTATTTTCTATAATTCTACATGTTTAGCTTCATGCAACTATGTGTGCAATGCAATACTTGTTTTGGAGGAGCCGAAAAAAACAGGGTTGCATGATTTATGCATATAGACGAATCCCTTCCCTTTAGCTGGAAAAAGACAGATGCAGACTTTTTAACAGGGACTTATATAAATGGCCTGAAATGCTCTCTCACAGCAGGCAGCAGTTTCTAGCATGATGTCATCTTGCTAAAATGGGACTGATGGTCAGTAGTTTGAGGTCGACGTTTAATCTGCTTTTCACAGAGGTCTGTAATCACTCCCTTCACTCTCCCCTTTTTTTTCAAGACACTCAGAACTTGTGATAATGTCTCAGTATTCTGATGTTGTAACATTGGCTCCAGCTGTTGCCTCCTCTTTTGATAAATATTTCAACAAGAAATAGTTCAGCGTCAACTCCAGACAGAATTTTCTTTTGGAGATATGTAGCAAGTATTGTGGAAATGTTACTGTTATTATTAGTTATCCAACTATCTGGTTATTTATTTCTTTATACAAATGCCTAGATTAAACCTAAGGTCTTGTGACCTATTCGGTTCTATTTAAATGTGGAAATATAGTCAGTCTGACACATCTGGTTGTTAACATGGACTCTGCTTGTTTTCCTTTGACCTAAAACTTTATGATCTAGACCGGTCGGCAACATTTTCCCACTTATTACGTCACATGACGCAACATTTTTTTTATTGCAACCCACCTGAAGAACAGTGCCTCTTTATTCCCAGCCTGGAGGTAAATTGTATGAATACTGCACACACAGTGGTGAAGGAGAGGATTATTGTTTTGCGATTTCAAAGCCTGTATTTCCTATTACTCCCTATGACAGAAGTGCAGGGTCAATGTTTCTCACAGCAGCTGGACTGTGCTCCCAACGGCCTATGTTGACACTGGAATTTCTGGTCCAGTTTAAGGAGGTCAGTGGTATCTAAATATCCACCCACTCTGTTCACAAACGATTGCTAAAGAGGTTGTTTACTCAGCGGGACAGTCTCTGTGGATGCATATATAGGGTGTGTTTGTGTGTGTGTGTGTGTGTGAGCGAGCCACTTGTTAGCCTGTTTGCATTGTCCTGTAGGGAGCACCACCATGCTCAGGGTGTTTCCAGCATGGCGATGATGTCATGCACACTGTGCCGAGCTCCTTGTTTGCAGAGTCACATGTTGAGTCTGAGACCTGGTACAGCGGCCCAGAGCAACAGAAAGAACTATATGCACACGGGTTGCTCTTCTTCATATCCATGCACAAGTCCATGTCATTTTTTAAAACATATTGTTCCATGTGAAATGTTTCTTCAATTCGATTTCATCCAGACCCCCTGGCCCTCTTAAAATATCTGATATTTTTATACATTTAGATTTTGCACTTATGACTATAGTGCTTGACAAAGTCCTTTAAATACTACATTGGGCCAAAGCAATGCTTGATAAAGATTGTGTTTACACTCTGGTGGTGTGTGCCTCGTGGTTTAGGATCACAGAGCAGGGCGGAAAGGGGAGGGCTGCTCTGTCAGTATAGTGTGTACCCTCCTGGGATAAATATAGTCACACAACTATGCCACCATAGCATGTTGGACCTCATCACTGTGCTATGCCTCAGCTAAAAATTCCTGTCTGACCTTCACTCTTGGAAGGCAGCGGGTTGGTCACAAGGCTAGAGGAAGCCATAGCAGACGCAGCTCCCAGAGAGTGAGAGTGAGATATAGAGATTGCGTGGTCTCCCGTACCAAACACTACTCCCACCTTTTTTTGAAACACACCCGCCCGCCGTTTGGCTCAGTGCGCCATGGAAACTATGCCCAGCCGGACAGAGCCAGCTGACACACAACACATGGACGTTGGTGGATTTTACTAGCGAGCAATTTGTCTTGATTCAGGGCAAAGCTGGATACCACCATATCCTCCTTCCCCACTATGGACGGGACGGCTGTGTGCTGGAGTAAGGCCAGCGTCATCAGCTTCATCAAGGGTCTGGGTAGGTGCTGAGTTGCCATGAGTGATGGAAGCATGTTCTGAAAGCCACACCAGACCGTCAGACATGCTGATCATTCCTTGACCGATAACCAAACATTTTACATCGCAAAAGTTTTGGAGATGAAGACCTGTTTACTGGTGGACGGCACAGCGTTTCTCCAGCGCTCCTTGTGCAGATTTGGCAAAGCTTTTCAATTCATACTTACTGTGAAGCCTCTAACAAAAAATGCTGATTGGTACTTTGCTCAACTCCTTTTGTTTTTAAGCTGTGCTCAACATGTGCTGATGTATCTCAATTCCGCATTCACTTACTGTATGTGTATGTTTCCTTCAACTAACTATAAAGAGGAACTTGTTTTGAGGCAATTTATTAGAACTGTTTCATCCTGACAGCCTTTGATGTGAAAATAATATTTATGCTTCTGCTTCTATTAGCTCTCTTTTGACAGACTAAGAACTTACCAGTTATTTAAGTTTCCTCTGTTAGGGACATGCTGTAGGTTTTTCTCTTGTCCCAACTTGACACAGAGCAGGCTGTGCTTTGCTGCTGCCGCTGCAGATTAATGTCCAGTCACATTTATTTATCATATGCACACTCACACTTTCACACACCCACAATGTAGTAGCTGAAGGAAATGTGCTTCTCATTGTGAGGCAGTTAGTCTATTCTGATTGTCCCGAAACCCCTCTGAATATTTTACACATCCGATTCATGGCAGTTCCAGAGGTGGACGAGCAGTTAATGGTTGTGGAGTTTCAGGCTGAATAAAAATGTTCACTGTTCGTATGCAGTTCTCTGCTATATTTAGCACTTTTGTGTCTGGAAGCAGCAGAGTGTAACACTGGGCTGTACTTTAACTTTTGTGTTAGTGTGTTCTAGGGTTTTATGGCCTAAGCCAGGCCAACCATGATTAAACGTGGGCCACATCATAACACTGCCTGAAAGACGGTCACATGGACAAGATTTTTGCTTCCCTCAAAGGGCAATGACATCTTTGGTATGAAATGAAAACACCAGCTGCTGGCCGTGGTGTTTTTAATTTCCATATGCGCGTCTCCGTTCACGGTAGCAGTAGGAAAGAAAGAGCCGTGTCAGGGCAAGCCAGTGCCCTTTGGACAGTCTCCCTCAGGAATGATCAACATGTTGGGAACTTCATGTCCATGTTTGGGAACTTCTCAGTAGTACTCTATTAGGTCATCTCTCTTTGTAAACAGATCTGCAGCTGATCTTGTCCCACTCATTTGTTGTGGTGTAACGATTCATCAATATTGTTCAATATATTGATTCATTGGCGAATATATAAATATAACAGGTTGTGTTAAATGGGCATATGATATCGTCTCATATCGATCGCCTGCCCCTCAATCGTATTGAATCGAATTTGTATCGCTGCAGACTACAGTATGTATCTAATATTGTATCGTGATGAAACCAGCTATTTACACCCCTACTTATTTGTGTATCAGTTGGTAATGTTTGACTATCTTTCTGTGTGTTTCCGCAGCCTCGCCCGTGGGGAACGGATACAGTAAACCCCCCCTCCCTCCAGTGTGCTATCCTCAGGGAGAGAAGGGTCCACCAGCTATGATGCCCATCAGCATCGACCCGGAGAGCAAGCCGGGCGAGTACGTCCTCAAGAGCCTGTTCGCCAACTTCACCACCGTGTCAGAGCGCAAGATACGCATCATCATGGCTGAGCCGCTGGTGAGTGTATTTTTTGATGGAGAAGATTTTCCTTCAGCAGTTTCGACAAAATCAAAAAAAATAGGCTATTGGTATTAACAGGGGGAGGCGAGGTTTTGACATTGTGCTCTGCTACATCCTTGATACAAAGATTTCTATTTGCAGTTGTAGTTGCAGTTTATGTCTTGTTTGCTGCCCTCTTAATCAACTCATGACCCTTTGCGGGTGTCCCGACCCCCAGGTTGTAAACCAATAATAGGTCAGACAGGCAGCCTGATGGACAGGCCCGCAGGAGCCGGTTTGGCAGTAATAGTCTGTGCTAAAGTGGAAGTGGAAAATGTACATGTATACAGTATATTGATCTACTTAAAATACCTCTAAATTGTACTTACATGTATATACAGTACCTGGATAAATGTTCTGTATGTGGTTTATTTCCAATACTGCCAAAAAACATAACAAGTTTCTACACAATCTCAAACTGCCATACAGTAACTTTTGATGTAGAAGGTTTCTGTCAGCTGTTATCACCTGATTTGTGATGAATGACATAAATATTTTAAATTTTGACAAGAGGCAGCCTGGCTTCTGCTAATGAAGCCCTTAACCGTTCAGACTGCACAGTGATATATCACTGTCAGGGCCTCGGGCATGCACACACACACACACACACACACACACACACAAAAGCAGAGCTTCTAACTACCTTGTCATGTTAAATTGCTGTCAGCTGAAGGCCTCATAGGAAGTTTTGTTTAAAGCAGCAGCTCCATCAGCAGCACTGGGACAAACTGTGGAATCTTTACTTTGCTTCATAGTGCAAGCTTCAGTGTTTACAGGCTTCTGCTGTGTTCAGCACATTCAGTTTACTATAGTTATAAGCTCTGGGAGAATCAGATAATATCAACCTCACTTGGCTGTTCAGTTCAGTGAATTGTACTTCATAGTGACTTACAGCAGGGCTGCAACTAACAACCCTTTTTTTTTATTATCGTTTAATCTGCTGATTGTTTTTCCTTTAATCAGTCTATTGTTTAGTCTATGAAATTTATAAAAGAACAGAACAGAAAAGGCTGGAATTTTAGGATTTTGGGCTTGGGAAATGTCAGAAAATAATTATATGTTTGTGTCAATATCTAAATGTTTTGTCAAGTCTCTAAAAGGTATAAAATAAAAAGGTATTCTGACTCTCAAGCTTTGAATTAGTCTAGAGAATGTTCTCAATAGGCTGGATTTAGAACATGAACAATTAGAAAACAATAAATTGATTAAAACAAAATATATAAAATATCAAATCAGTTAATATCTTTGACTTTTTTACTGTTTGGCAGACAAAGCCACCTGAAGACGTCATATTTGACTCTTTTGGGGGGAGGGGGGAGTGTAACTTCAGTATTATCTACATTTTTATAGACCAAACAATTAATTGAGAAAATCATGATCAGATTACTCGAAAAGGAAAATAATCGCTTGTTGCAGCCCTTATCCAAATTCAATAGACAAAGTGCCTAATACCTGAAGATAAAAGTCTCTGTCTTTATATTGTGACCAAAGGTAATGACTAATGAGCCTTCCTGAAATTGAGAGATGAATCGAGATCCTTTTTGTCCAGTGGAGGTTGAAGCTGATTGGTAGGCTTGACAGCAACAGATGTCCTACAAAAATGTGTTGACAGACAGACAGGCAGACAGGGAAGAGCCGCTGTGTGTTAGTGTGGGCACCTCTCACCACCTGCTCCTAGAACCACATTAGCAATCATCAAGTGCTACTAAAAGTCCACAAAAAAATGGCTATACGGTATATACAGTATACAGGAAATAAAACATTAACACCAAATAAAGTTACCAATGCAAAAGTAAACTAAATTAAAACTAAACGCAGACCTAAAATTCATATTCAGGTGCAAATATTTCAAACAGAAATACCACCCTGCAGATCCCAGGGCTGTTATCGATACTTGTGTAATAATATTGAAACAATATGATTATGTTTGTTATACAGCTCTGATAGATTGTCGGTTTACTCGTGGCTGCTATGAACAGGCCGTCACCAGTTTGTGATTTCCAGGAAGCTGTTAGTCATTGGTCCACAGGGAAGTGTTAATTACCACCACCCCTCGTTCCAGCGTAGCTCCCTACAGAGAACTACAGGGAGCATGTGTCTCACTTTGCTTTCCTCTTAGTGGAAACCTGGCAGAGTCATT
Organism: Ammodytes marinus; assembly: GCF_949987685.1. Classification (NCBI taxonomy): domain Eukaryota; kingdom Metazoa; phylum Chordata; class Actinopteri; order Uranoscopiformes; family Ammodytidae; genus Ammodytes; species Ammodytes marinus. Next base: position 16,828,351 of record NC_137232.1, on the reverse strand, counting down.
TGTTGTAGCCCGGCCTTGTATTTATTTGCGTACAGTACACTACACTTGTTGATTCTGCTCATATTTGTTCAACTGAATCCATCATGTTGAATAATCCGTTGTTAATTAATTTATCGAACACAGAAAAAATTACAATAAATCTATATACAGAGCAGAAGTACATAATAACTAAGTTGCAGAAAATGAATATACTGTAGTAAAATGCTAAGTCTGTAAGATGATGAAATACACAATACACATTTTTGCTTTACCAGTCTTCAACAAAGGGCAGTAAAATCCTTTGAGGCCTGACAGTGCAGCGGGCATCGACTTTCCTGTCATTCTATCACGGACGGGCTCCTCAGGTGCAAGCGTTTGTCCAAAAGCTAAAGGATTTATTATAGCGTGGGGGCTTAGTTGGCATTCCAGCTGCAAAGAGAGAGAGAGAGAGAGAGAGAGAGAGAGAGAGAGAGAGACACACAGTGACATTACCATCAGCCCACACACAGTCAATGTCAGACACATCAGACAGAGTTAGCTATTTAGATTAATCGTCAAGTAAGTGATGCGGTTTTCTGTGAGGCTAACGAGACATCAGAGGGAACTATCCATCAGAGCATAGTGGCAAAAAAGGTGAAGGACAGCAGATGCTTTGATTTGTACAAGGATAGAATAGATGGCAACTGTGGGTTAAGTGTGGATGTTAACACTGTTAGATACACTCCAAAAGTGTAGGAATACATCCGGCCAGTGTTGTGTGATAGAGCATAACACCTAAAGCTCAAATTAAGCCTTCCTAACAATTGTCCGCATTCCTCTTCATTTTAATTGTGTTAGCATTATAGCAATGTAATCAGATAGCACCTTATTTCTGACATAATGTGAGTTAGATTGTTTGGTTTGTAATTTCTGTGATCTGGGCACATTTTCAGTAATGTATAGTGGAAAAATAAATACTGATTGTGCACTATTAAATGGACTAAACAAATGCCTGCTTTATTGAACCAGTTAGAAATATCTCAAGGCCAAAAAATTAATTAAATATTTTAAGGTTAAACATCACTGTTAACAATTACATTCAGACTCAGGATGATAATTGAGTTAGCAGCTAGCGCCATGCTATAGTTACCCAAAATTGTAACGTTTAAAGAAGTTGACAAATTAATGTTTTGTTCAGGTGTAACCTGTGTTGCCAAGCAGGTCTCCAGGTCCTTCAATGTTTTGAACATAATTCTAAAAAAAACATGAAGGCAGCATTTATCAGGAAGTGAATAATATCATTAAATTCACCGTCCTGTTCATATCTGAACAAAACCAGCCTTAATCTACTAACATATAGGGTGTGCTTCTATGATGTGATAATCAGAAGTCAGGACACCATCCAACAGAGCTTAGAAGAATATTGTGTTCAACCCAAATCCCTCATGGAGGCCATTATCTCAGATGATAGAAGACTGTAATAATGGGAGCTGTCATGAATGTCCCATCTCTAATATGTGACCCTGCCCCGCTCATGCTTGGCATCAGACTGATTGATGGCTCTCTCATTAGCCAGATTGTAATGAGTCCCTGTTTCAAAAATACTCTACAGTCCTTCGCGACAGGGCCGGCAGATTTATGAGCTTCACACCAGACTTCAGAGAACTTTGCCACTTTGAATTTGTACAAATAAGAAAACCCACGAAAAAGTTCTAATTAATTAATTCGCTTTCTTTTTTTTATTTTAGGAGAAGCCATTAACAAAGTCACTGCAGAGGGGAGAAGATCCTCAGTTTGACCAAGTAAGTGCGTTGACATTGCAAAAACTGATGATAAGCGTTGCTGTTGTTGACTAAACGTGCGGTTTGTTTTCATTTCTCCATTATATAAAAGGATGAGGTGCTGTTTTTGTGGTAGTATTTGTATTGCCTACATCATAACCTGCAAGCCATTATGATAAAACAACACATATCTGTTTGCCTCTCCCTATGAGCACCTCGACAGGTCAGTTTTATTAAATGCTGCCCCTGTGTGTGACACCATGAAAGAGCTGATGGGTGAAAGCCATGCTCACATCCCCCAATAGGTCTTTTCAGCTCCAGTCAAGGGCAGGGAGTGTTTACCTTGAGAGCTGGCACTGACTCCTGCGCTAGGTGTGTCAGTCCAGCAGGTCTGTGGCTGTGCAGAGAGAGAAGGCCCTTTTCACAGGCTACAGGGGCGTGTTTGTGCTGCTGCGTGAGGCCATTCAGCCAGCCGCACAGAGCCAGGATTCTTCTCCGGCCTGGTGCTGAATGAAGGGCTCGCTGTGTTCCCCCGGCCCCCGAGCCACCAGACTCTCCTCCCTTCCTGTGTGCCCGGCCCTTCCTCTCCCTCTCCCTCCCCCCAAGACTGAGGAGAGGCTAGCTGCCCCCATGGGCACCTTGGCCCTCCGCATACTACAGTCCCAATGAGGACAAGCTTACCCCTTCAGTCTCATTTCTCTCCCTTAAAGCCTCTGTAAACCTGCTATAAAATAGTAAAAAGAAATCAATTCATGATATCAAAGTCGGGTGGCTAATTAAGCTTTTACAAAAATCTGATTGAAAAGAAATGATACATGTGGCCATATCAAACGATCTTGCTTAATGTGTCCGGAGAACCACCAGAGCATAGCCCGCCTCATCTACATCTCATTTCTGTAACAATATCTTCAATTTGGATTGATAAATATGCCTTACATGCAATAACTTTGGACTTTACCTTAAAAAACTGCCTCACGTGACTGTTTATTGTTCAAATGTAGCCAATATGATCAAATGTAAATGGTTTCTCTTGTGCTGTTTGATTTTCTGTTTACATAGCTGCCCAGATAAACAAAGGAAACACTGATTCTTATCTCTTACTTTGGTATGTTAACCTGCCAAAACCCAAACACGCACTTGAACGCTGCATGTCTTGCTTGTTTCAGCTGATAAGCACCATGAGCTCTCTGGCTGAGTACTGCCTCCCCTCCATCCTGCGCACTCTGTTCGACTGGTACAAAAGACAGAATGGGCTGGACGAGGAGCTGCACGAGTACCGGCCAAGAGCCAACACCAAGTCCAAAAAGTGAGAGGCATTAAGTTGATTGCTCCGTGTGACATGCATACAAAACCTGTATATTTGATGTAAAAATAAAAAATAAAAAATTGCAATGCATTTTGGGAGCGTGGCAAACCTGTTGCTCTTGTCTGTTCTCTCTCTAACAGCGACGAGCAGCAGAGAGATTATCTACTTGAAAGGAGGGATTTGGCCATTGACTTCATCTTCTCTCTTGTACTTATAGAGGTTTTGAAACAGGTGATTTGACTTAGCTCTGCTGTTCACAAAGGCTACTGGGTTTATCTTTTATGTTTATGATTTAAAAAATCACTTTAGGAGAGCTGTTCTGATTTGCTGCTGCTGAAACATTAGGAACATAATATGCCCATTAGTTTGAAAAATATGTTTATTGAGCCTTTATTGATATGCTGTTGTGTCTCCTTATTCCTAACTAGATGCCGCTCCATCCGGTCCTTGACAGTTTGGTCAATGAAGTCATTAACTTAGCCTTTAAGCACTTTAGATACAAAGAAGGGTAAGCTGTCTATCTCTCTCAAGCACCATTCCTTTTTTCCTTCATAGTTTTAAGTTACTCTAACATATGTTTACCTTTTTCTTATGTTGTTTTTTCCCCAACAGGTATCATGGTCCAAACACTGGCAACATGCACACTGTAGCAGACCTTTATGCTGAAATCATAGGAGTATTAGCCCAGTCAAAGTAAGTAGAAAAGACAGAACTATGCTATTATATAACCAACTATTATTGTTTTTCTCTCTTTTCTGTCCTCTGCACTGTTGGACACTGGTGCCATGCCACATCATAATGGTGTGTTACCACTCGTAATGCATTCCCCGGTTCAGGAGACTGGAACATACTCTCTAGGGACAACACACTTTTGGGCAGGAACCCTTCACACCAAACTAGGACTGGAAATGGATGTGTGTTTATTTGAGGTTTTCAGATCATTGCGGCAAGGACCAAACCCCTAAAATAGAGATATGGTCTGTGAGCACACTGCATACCTCCTCTCCATAGCCCACAATGCTTCATTTTCCTGGAGGAGATACTACTTTGAGAGGCTTAAATATCTATCTTTACTTTTTCTCAGAAGTCAAGAAAGGAAGATAGATGTCAATAATGTTACAGTGAACTCAAATCAATCAAATATGATTCATTATTTTATTTGGAATATCTCCAGATAGATCAATGCTGTATTAAATATGTTTAAATTAGTTATTTGTGGAAGAGATTCATGCTGAGGCAAGAAAGGCCTTCAAAGCATGGGTTGAGTCAGGCAGACATAAACATGGTCCCTTATTTGAATATAAGAAGCATGCAAATGCAAAATTTAAATATGCACTACGTTTCATTAAGAGGAATGAAAATACAATGAGGTCTGACTCTCTTGCAAAGAAACTGCAATACAATAGTCCTGTTGATTTCTGGAAAGAAATCAAAAGAATTAATAATTGTAAAACATCGTTACCAACAAATATTGATGGTGTCAGCGGCTCAGAGAAAATTACTCAGTTGTGGCAGAAACATTTTTATGATCTCCTCAACTGTGTTAAAAGTAACTCTTTCACAGCGAGTAACATTGATAGCAATGAAGACGTGATGGTTTACCCTCAAGAGATATATGATGCTATTATGATGCTAAAAGATAATAAGGCTTGTGGTATGGATAAGATATCTGCGGAGCACTTAAAACATGCAAGTAGAAAACTATGCCCCCTAATTGCTATTTGTTTCACTGGGTTCTTAACCCATGGTATTCTACCTGATTCTATTTTATCTGTCACATTAGTGCCCATCATTAAAGACAAAGCTGGAAAAATTAACAGCTCGGATAACTACCGGCCTATAGCTCTGGCCAGTGTTTTATCCAAGGTCTTGGAGAGGATTATACTGAATAGGTTGGAGCATTTTCTATTGACCTCTGACAACCAGTTCGGCTTTAAACCTAAACATGGCACAGATATGTGTATTTTTGCCTTAAATTAGGTACTTGATGTGTATAACAGGCAAAATTCCACAATTTTTATGTGTTTTATTGATGCTTCAAAAGCCTTTGATCGTGTGAATCATGAGAAGCTATTCCTCAAACTGTACAACCGAGGGGTTCCCAAATATTTAGTTAGAATCTTGGCTTTTTGGTATGCTCATCAGTCTATGTATGTGAAATGGGGTAACTCTATGTCTGCCCCATTCAATGTAAGTAACGGAGTTAGGCAGGGAAGCATTTTATCTCCCTTTCTTTTTAATATTTATTTGGATGATCTTTCAAAGCTGCTAAATAACTGTGGAACAGGCTGTATGATCGGGAACACCATTATCAACCACCTGATGTACGCAGATGATCTGGTGATTCTTTGTCCATACAGTGCTGGCCTCCAACAGCTGATAAGGGTCTGCTCCCAATATGGTGCAGACTTTGATATTAAGTACAACTCCAAAAAGAGCAATATCATGATCGCTAGAAGCAGGGAGGACAATAAACTGTTGGTTCCTGATTTTCTTCTGTCCGGTGCTGTCCTTAAAGTATGTGAGGAGGTCAAATACTTAGGGAACTTTATAACTGCTGACCTGTCTGACGACAGGGACATCCGCAGACAGTACTGTATGATGTATGCACAAGCTAATATGTTGAAGCGCAAGTTTAGTATGTGTTCATTGTCTGTGAAGACCACTCTTTTTAGAGCTTTTTGCACCCCAATGTATACTGCCCACTTGTGGCGACGCTATAAGAAAAGCAGTATGCAGAAACTCAATGTAGCATATAATGATGGCATGAGGCTGCTGCTTCATATGCCACGTTGGAGCAGTGCAAGCCAAATGTTTGTCAGTGTTAATGTGCCCACCTGTCCTGCTGTGCTCAGGAATCTTATGTACAGATGTATGTGTAGACTATCGGAGTCATGTAATGGCATAATCACAACTCTAGTGAACCCTACAATGAGTGCGGTTAGGTTCACTTCCACATTATGGAACCATTGGCGCTTTAGCCTATATGCTAATATCTGAACACTCTTTGTGTAGTGTGGAACTGACAGCTGGAGTCTTTTTTAGTCTTTTTTATTGTTGTTTGTCTTTTTACTGTTTTTGTATTGTATTATGGACCGTTTTTCTCTGTGTCTGGAATAAAATTAAATCAATCAATCTATTCTCTTCATCAGCTTTTGTATGTTATGCTTTTGTATGTAGAAACAATGAACAGTTCCTCCTTACATTAGCAAGCTGGAGAAAAAAGCTGTATTCGGTATCTTATGAGTATTTGACTAGCTACCAGTGAAGAAGTGAAGAGATGCTCATATAAGCCCCTCAATGATGAATTATCTTCCAAATTTAGACCAGCTAAAGAATCACGTCTCTGGCTCAGTTTAGACAAGGGATCAGCTGCTGGACGAGGAGTTCATCTTGGTGCACAGACTCACAGTCTGCATTTTTAGGGTGCTGTGAAGGGGGGATGATATTTTTGGGAGGTGTGCCCTCTCAACATTGTGACTGTATTCTACCAGAGTGGAAGTGGAAAGTGGAAGTGCTGATTTGGGGATTTATTTTTTTGCCTAAGGCAAGCATGTCTTTATTTAGAATTTCATTTTATTTTCTCTCTTTCTCTCTCTCTCTCTCACTCTCTCTCTCTCTCTCTTAGGTTTCCTGCTGTGAAGAAGAAGTTCATGACTGAGCTAAAGGAGCTGCGTCAGAAAGAGCAGAGTCCATACGTAATCCAGAGTACCATCAGTCTCATCATGGGGGTCAAGTTCTTCAGAATTAAGATGTATCCTGTCGAGGATTTCGAAGCCTCATTTCAGTTCATGCAGGTACAACAGGCATTAGTTGCTGAACAATATTTCAATGTATATAGACATACTATATAGTAATATATAGACTTGAATGGATGAATAGTTGTATTTATATGGAACAAACTTAAAGGCCTACTTCACCGGTTGGAATATGAAGGTGTATTGAACTTGGAGATCCTATTTAGTAAAAATGTACAAAAAATAATTAAATCGGATCATCTTAGCCTGAGAAAAGGCAGAAAGAGTATGTTATGGTCTCACTGTCTAACCCTACAGTTTCCTTCTTGTGACATCACAGTAAGGGTTAGGATTAATAGGACAGCTGGGCCAAGGGAAGACTAAGGGAAGACTGAGGGAAGAAAAACCTCATTCATTATATTATAATATTTATTTTATAATGATAGAACGCTGGTTCCGTATGGGTGAAGTATTCCTTTAACAATGTGTGTGAATGCAACGGATCAACATACATTTCACATCAATTGATTTCACACAAATACAAATTCATTTCAAGGCATTTTTTGCCTTTCCTACATAAACCACTCATTCACAAAGAAAAAATTAATTGATAGTAGATTTAAAGTGATATAACATTTTACTCTTTTCCATAGGAGTGCGCCAAGTATTTCCTGGAAGTCAAGGATAAGGACATAAAACACGCTTTGGCGGGTCTCTTTGTTGAAATCTTGGTTCCTGTTGCTGCAGTACGTTTGTTTTCCTCCAGTACATGTTGCATTACACGTCATTTTAATTTAAATAGTAAGAGAGCAATACCCTGTAGACGTTGTCATGTGACCTTGTGTGATGTCACCCTAGGCCGTGAAGAACGAGGTGAACGTACCCTGCCTGAGGAACTTCGTGGACAGCTTATATGACACAACCCTGGACTTGTCCTCCAGAAAAAAGCACTCGCTGGTGAGTTCCTCTAGCAAAAAAAAAAGACAAACTGACATTGATTCTTTGGCAGTGGTGTTTGTTTTTGTTTATCTCCCCGTTTCCACTCTGACACCCTCTGTTGTCGCATGCTTGGATTGCCCTGGATGCCAGTGGTCTCTCTGTGAATCCTCAAGCATTTCAAGGTCACCCTTTTAGTAATGTTCTCCCTCTCCACGCTGGAAATAATTTATGAGGGGAAGACATTCAGCCTTCTTTTTTTCAAAGTATAAAAAAACAAGCATGAAAGCGGTGTGTCTTCAATAAAGCATTTCACCACAGCGGTTCACTGTGAAACAGAGAGACAACAACCCGTATTATGCAGTTTTGCTCTTACAGAAGGCCTACATTCCCCCCGAGGCAGCGATTATGGCTCAAAGTCACATTTTATGAGCGAGGCATTGTCAGCAAAAAAAAGAAGAAAAAAGGGAGAAAAACCTCAGTATGTCTTCAAAAAGAAAAAAACTGGCTCACGTCTTAAATCGCAGTCTTGGAGAAATGGTATAGACATAATGTATACCTCCTCAGATTATCCTCTCAAAGGATAAGCTTGAATAATAAATGTGGAAACTACTAAGTGTTCAGCCTATTTTTAAGTCTGTGTGTAAAGCTCTTGAAACAATGCCATATACGATAAAAAGAGATCTAAGCTGCACTGCCTGTTCTCTTCACAGGCGTTTTACCCGCTGGTGACGTGCCTGCTGTGTGTCAGCCAGAAACAGTTCTTCCTTAACAGATGGCATGTCTTCCTTAACAACTGCCTCTCAAATCTGAAGGTAACCTGGGAACCAGCCGCCTTTAATCCACAGTTACAGAGCTATTTTGTTTATATCAGAGGAATAAGTTGTACAAATATGCATCAGTGTTACACACAATATGTTTCATCAATGAAGTCAAACAGAAACTTGTTTTGTGGTATTTTTGTATATTTAAGGCATGATTGTAGTGTGTTGAATGTTTTAGTCAGTAATTACTCTTTTTTAAATCATTGATAGCATAGTGTTACTAGTACTACAGTATTCAACTCTGTAATCTTGTTCTTCTATCATTGCCTACAATAAAATGTCATTTTTTGTGATACTTCTTCCAGCATTGTTCTATTCCTGATTTTCTTTTATAACTATCATTGTATTACAGAGCAGAGATCCTAAAATGGCTCGTGTTGCACTGGAGTCCTTGTATCGACTTTTGTGGGTCTACATGATCAGAATCAAGTGCGAGAGCAACACTGCAACGCAGGGGTAAATATCTCTAACTGACATGTGTGGATTCCATTTGCTCTTGTTCCTTTGCTATCTATTGCCAATGGGGCAGAATGAGAATGTCTCTATGTCATTTAACACAACCTGTTTGATGCTTGTAAGAGGTATGCTCATAACACCATCTGTTCTCTGTTTCCACAGTCGCCTCAACACAATTATAACAACACTTTTCCCCAAAGGATCCCGCAGTGTGGTACCAAGAGACATGCCTCTCAATATCTTTGTCAAAATCATTCAGTTTATTGCACAGGTAAACACAATGGCATGCTATATGGCATTATATAAATGTCACTAACAGTATTTCATGGAACTCCTTGTTAGAGCCAGTATTGTATCTTACTGAAACTCAATAAGATCTCTTGACATCATATTAAAACAAATTTCTTCCCCTTTTATTTCATTCCAGGAAAGACTTGATTTTGCCATGAAAGAGATTATCTTTGACCTTCTTTGTGTTGGGAAACCCGCGAAAGCCTTTAGTCTTAATCCAGAGGTATGGATTCAACATTTACTTAATAATGTTTTCTAATCTAGTCCTGATCATAATTGAATAATACTGACGCAGATAAAGTTTCCTTGGCTCCTTTTTATTAATTTATATTTCACAAAGAAAATGAAGAGTAGGTGACTGGTATTCACATCAATGCACATAGGAGCTACTATATACTACTATCAACAGGACTTGCAACTTAACATCACTGAATTGTTCTCGATTGTATAGCAGCAAATCTATTTAAAAATGTGCCTACAATAGCATAGACTACTGTTGCTAGGTAACTTCCTGTAACTGTAGGCACTGCTGTTGAAATTGAATCTTTTCTGCTGAAGTGGCGTTTCAGTGTTCGTTTCTCATTGGGACTATTAATACAGTAAATTGTAAATTGATATCCAAACTGCTTCTCCTCTGTCCAGAGAATGAATATTGGTCTGAGAGCATTCCTGGTCGTAGCCGATAAACTGCAGCAGAAGGACGGCGAGCCTCCCATGCCTAACACTGGTTGCACTTTACCCTCTGGGCACACGCTCCGAGTCAAGAAGACATACCTGAGCAAGACGCTGACAGATGAGGAGGCCAAAGTCATTGGTGAGTGACACCGGGCTATTGGTCGGGGAATGTTGGAAATGGCATGCATCTGCTCACACTCACATATCAGTGACAACATAAGCAGTATATTTAAAGTTCTTTTTTTTCTCTGTCAACTTCTCCAGGGATGTCACAGTATTATTTCCACGTGCGTAAAGCTATTGACAACATCCTCAGACACCTGGACAAGGAGGTGGGACGCTGCATGATGATGACCAACGCTCAGATGTTGAACAAGGAACCCGAGGACATGATCACGTAAGTAGCCAAACCGTCATCCCTCCTGCTGACCAAACATTTTCAAGTTGGCCGAACGCCAGAGTGACTCAGCAGAGGAGTGATACAATGTGTTACCACTCCAGCTCATCCCCAGCTTAATTAGCTCTGCATGACACAAACAGGGTTATTTATAGCAACGCTTGTTTAGTTGACACGTGACAGTTGAAACACACACTGAAAGCAAGCATGTTGTAGTAAAACGCAAAATCTGACCTTTATTGCAGTGGTGAAAGGAAGCCCAAGATTGACTTGTTCAGGACGTGTGTCGCTGCCATCCCTCGTATGCTGCCTGATGGGATGTCCAAACCAGAGCTTATAGACCTGCTCTCTCGGTGAGTGGCCTCTTTGGGGGACATCCCCCTCAATAAGGAGGTACAAGCACTGATTTCAAACTCTATGGCCATCTGACAACATTATTAACTGGAATGTAAACCAGTCAGTGTTATTATTGTTTGTGTGGAATGAACAAACTGCCATGGAGGGCAAGAGCCTGAATTTCCTGCTGCTCCAGTTTGTATCTCCAACCAATTATTTTATTGTTTGACGATACCTTTGATAATGTTATTTTCCTATTCACATATGATGGCCATGACTATTTATAGAACGTATCTGTCATGAAATAAGTGTTAAATTAAAGCCTAATTGTATTCCACTTAAGATACATGTTTAATTTTTGTTTTTCCTCTTTGTCTTGTTTGTCAGACTGACGATCCACATGGACGACGAGCTGCGACTCATCGCCCAGAATTCTTTGCAGAGTCTGCTGGTGGATTTCCCTGACTGGCGCGACGATGTCCTGTTCGGTTTCACAAACTTCCTGTTGCGCGAGGTCCAGGACACTCACCCGGCACTCTTAGATTCATCCCTCAAACTGCTGCTGCAGCTGCTCACACAGTGGAAACTCACCCTGGCTGCACCGGGAAAGAGCCACAACACGGCAAAAATACACACCGCAGAGGTACACACCTTTGTTTTCTTTGATGACATACCGTATTTGTGTGCCTCTCACCAAGACTATTTGTAATTCGACTGGTATTTTTTCCTGCTATTTTCCCCTCCTGATTGCCACTGCTAAAACTTTGTTTTTACCTGTGTGACAAACGTCTGTTGTAGAAATGGAATGTATTATATTCTTTTAAATCAAATTATTTTTATTAAGTTTCAGGTCATAACAAGGTGCAACGTTGTTCATTTCTTATAGACAGATCATATGAAAAGAATAAATAGATTACAACGTATGTTCATATAACAAAACAACAACAATAAAAGGAATATCAAATACCAAAAATAATCCCTCCCAAGTCACTGCCAGTGAAAAAAAATATATTCTAAGCAAGGGATTATGAAATCATCTTTTGTTTTGTTGTTTTCCTATGTCTATCTCCCAGCTATTGCAAACCAACTCAAGTCTGAAGTTACCTGCAGAGCGAGGTCCTCACTCCACTGTGCTGCATGCTGTGGAGGGTCTGGTGCTGGTGCTGCTGTGCTCCTGTCAGCTGAGCACACGCAGACTGGGCATCTCCATACTCAAAGAGATACGGAGTCTCTTTATGACCATCGGACAGTCGGAGGTAAAAATCAGACCAAAGATCATCTCAGCTGACATAACACAGGGGAGTTTGAGTACTGAGTTTGTGACCTGTGATATGATTTATGCTTTGTCGACTGCAGGACGATGATAAACCAATGATAGAGATCATGGACCAGCTCAGCCCTGTAATCCTGGAGAGTTTCGTCAACGTCGCAGTCTCTGACACAGTAAGCTGTTGGTGGCTTGACTCCAAACTTTATATGCTTGTGTTTTACATAAGTTTATTCACACTGTATTCATTTCACATGACTTCATAAAGTTAAGTTGCTATATTTGTCAATGAACTCAAGGCAGTTTGACACAATTGTATCCCTGCCACGCCACACACATGCATTTCTCCAGAAGGGGTCATAGCGCATGCCAGGTAGAAAAGTGAGATGCTAGTTTGATTGTTTAATTATGAAATTCCAGCTACTTTCATAAAAAGATCAGAGGGATCATTTAAATTGAACAAAAATTACAAATGACGTTTACGCTGTCTGTAACACTGAAGCTCCACTTAGTTATCTAACATGTACAAACTGAATGAACAGCTGGAACTGAGCAGCTGTTGTCCTTTTGACACAGACTTATATAATCATCTATCTTATAACGTGACGCTAAGATTTATTGAGAATGAGATGATACCTTAAATGTCCCTATATGCCTATAACTGCCTCACTCATATTTAAATCATTATTTGTAAGCAGAAGAATGAATAGGGAGGTGCTTGCTAACTGGAGACATTATTCAGTCTTGACCCCTGACCTTTGCCTGTTTTGCAGGTGGCTTTGCAGGCCGGCCATCACGTGGACCTACAGTGGCTGGCGGAGTGGAACGCGCTGCTGGTCAACAGTCATTATGACATCAGGAGCCCCTCTCACGTGTGGATCTTTGCCCAGTCAGTGAAGGACCCCTGGGTGCTGTGTGTGTACAGCCTCCTAAGACAAGACAACCTGCCCAAGCACTGCCCCACAGCTCTCAGCTATGCCTGGCCCTACGCCTTCACTCGAATGCAGATGCTCATGCCTATGGTGGACCCAAAGTAAGTGTCCTCCCAACCCTGCAGGAAGTTGAGGAGGAACCGGGGAAAAAAACTCTTCTAAATGTTCTATATTTCATGTACATCCCTACTTAGAGTTCCTGTTTTATGTATAGCCACCTGACACCAGTTCCCCATTGTATATTAAAAGCTGAGCTCACCGTGGAGATCCCCCTGTTAAAAACTGCTCAACTAAAAATAATGATCAGATTACATTTTTTGCATTTTTTTGTCTTTCTCCAGTAACCCAGTGTATGCGAAGAAGACCAGCACGTCTGTCAGTGGGGACAACTACGTCACCCTGTGGAGAAACTACCTGATCCTTTGCTTTGGTGTTGCCAAGCCCAGTATCATGAGCCCAGGCCATCTGAGAGTATCGACACCTGAGATCACGGTCGCCACGCCTGACAGCGGTGTCGGCTACGATAACAAGGTAGCTGCCTCCTCCTCCTTCTCCCTCTGGCCTTATTCCCCCCCCCCCCCCCACCCCCCCCCCCCCCCCACATACACACACACACACCATTGCTTTGTCTCTTCAGGATCAGGTGTTCATACGGAGTATGTTGACACTCAAACTCACAGGCATCAAATGACACAGCAGCTACCTTACATGAATAGGAAAAGGAAGCTGATATATATTCTTAACTGTACAGGCCATCATGTCAATGCAGCCCCTGTGTAATTAGCGGTGTTCGTGCAGCATTAAGAGGTTTACTGAACTTGTCTGACCCGCGGTGTGTTTAATGTTTTCAGGTGATCGGGAGCCCGTCTGTGGCCTGGCTTCTGAAGCAGTTGGTTCCGCTGATGAGGGCAGATAGCATCGAGTTGACAGAGTCATTAGTTCTGGGCTTTGGTCGCACCAATTCCCTTATATTCAGGTAATCAGAGGACAGTGTTGTATATGTTATAAGCCATAACAAACCAATATAAATAAAAAAAAAATCTTACCAATGTTGGTTTGTTTTTCTCTATATTTTTTCACATATCATTGTTTCAAAGATGGATGGCAGCATAGGATCATAATATTTTAGCTGCTGTGTGTGTCGCTGTATTGTCGTTTTTGAATTTTTGTAATGGGACAACTCAGTCCAATGAAAGTTAGAGCACAATCCATTATTCACTCTGTAGTTCAAGTTCCATTTGACCTGCATTTGTGTGGATTAAGAGTGGAGATAAACAAGAGATTATGGCTGAGTGGTGCCTTGTAGCCATGTACCGCTGCATCAAAATTGTTTCCTAAAAATCAGTTTTTAGCTAGAATCTGTTTACTTTGAATAAACAAACAAAACACAGTCTTACCGCAGGTTACTTCTGTCCACTAACTTTACTGAATGTGTAAGCCTGTTGTTTGACAAAGCATTTGACATTTTACCTCATGAAGACTTGTTAATCCATGGTAATATTTCACCCGCTGCAACACAGGGAACTTGTGGAAGAGCTACATCCCCTTATGAAAGAAGCTTTGGAAAGAAGACCTGAGGTTGGTGGTATTTACAGCACAATATACAGTATCTCACAAAAGTGAGTACACCCCTAACATTTCTTCAAATATTTCATTATATCTTTCCATGCGACAACACTGAATAAATGACACTTTGATACAATGTCAAGTAGTCAGTGTACAGCTTGTATAACAGTGTAAATTTACTGTCCCCTCAAAATAACTCGACACACAGCCATTAATGTCTAAACTGCTGGCAACAAAAGTGAGTACACCCCTAAGAAAAAATGTCCAAATTGGGCCCAAAGTGTCAATATTTTGTTTTGCCATCATTATTATCTAGCACTGCCTTAACCCTCTTGGGCATGGAGTTCACTAGAGCTTCACAGGTTGCAACTGGAACCCTCTTCTACCCATTCATGACAACATCAAGGAGCTGGTGGATATTAGAGTCCTTGCGCTCCTCCATCTCCCGTTTTAGGATGCCCCAAAGATGCTCAATAGGGTTTAAGACTGGAGACATGCTTGGCCAGTCCATAACCTTTACCCTCAACTTCTTTAGCAAGCCAGTGGTCGTTCGGAGGGGTGTTTGGGGTCGTTATCATGTTGCAGTACTGCCATGCGGCCCAGTTTATGAAGGGAGGGGATCATGCTCTGCTTCAGTATGTCACAGTACATGTTAGAATTCAATGAAATGTAGATCCCCAGTGCTGGCAGCACTCATGCAGCCCCAGACCATGACATTCCAACCACCATGCTTGACTCTAGGCAAGACACACTTGTCTTTGTACTCCTCACCTGGTTGCCGCTCCACACTCTTAACACCATCTGAACCAAATAAATGTATTTTGGTCTCATCAGACCACAGGACATGGATTACTGCAACCATGTCCTGTGGTCTGATGAGACCAAAATACATTTTTTTTTGTCTGTTTGTCTTCAGCAAACTTTTTGTGGGGTTTCTTGTGCATCATCTTTAGAAGAGGCTTCCTTCTGGGATGACAGCCATGCAGACCAGTATGATGCAGAGTGCGGCGTATGGTCTGAGCACTGACAGGTTGACCCCCCACCCCTTCAAGCCCTTCAGCAATGCTGGCAGTATTCATACGTCTATTTTCCAAAGCCAACCTCTGTGTACGACGCTGACCATGTGCACTCAACCTTCGTAAACTGGGCCGCAGGGAGGTATTGCAACATGATAACGACCCCAAACACACCTCCAAGACGACCAGTGGCTTGCTAAAAAAGCTGAGGGTAAAGGTTATGGCCTGGCCAAGCATGTCTCCAGACCTAAACCCTATTGAGCATCTTTGGGGCATCGTCAAACGGAAGGTGGAGGAGCGCAAGGTCTTTAATATCCACCAGCTCTGTGATGCTGTCATAAATGGGTGGAAGAGGGTTCCAGTTGCAACCTGTGAAGCTCTAGTGAACTCCATGCCCAAGAGGGTTAAGGCAGTGCTGGAAAATAATGGTGGCCACACAAAATATTTACACTTTGGGCCCAATTTGTAAATTTTTTCTAAGGGGTGTACTCACTTTTGTTGCCAGCAGTTTAGACATTAAAGGCATCATAGGAGATTATCTGCAATATGCACTTTTTAATATGTTGTGAAAAGTGCTTTTTACACCCCAACAGCAATAAATGACTTATGGGCAATGAAAAAGAAACGAAAAACCCCCAAATTCTGTACCTTCTATAAACCTGTTAAAATGCTGACCAATCGGAGACGATGGACCCGTATCTAATGAACCAATCACAATCCTGCGCGTTCTCTCCCCTCTGTGTGCGAGCCTGAGCGCGTTCACGGAGGGCAGAGAAAGCGTTCGTGCCATATCGTAGTAGGCTACCTGGCAGTGGACTAGACCTAGTGGAAGTAGCATAACAAGCTTACACAATGGAACCTACACAGAAGTTACCAGAGGTGTGGACTCGAGTCACATGACTTGGACTCGAGTCAGACTCGAGTCATGAATTTGATGACTTGAGACTCGACTTGACAAAATGTAAAGAGACTTGCAACTTGACTTGGACTTTAACATCAATGACTCGTGACTTGAGCCTTTTGACTTGACAAGACTTGCTACTTTCCCCAAAACCCAAAGATTAAATAGTAGGCTATATTTTTAAGTAGGCTACTGCTCTGTATCTTTCATCATGTAGCCTAGTGTAGCGGAGGAAACTGGTGGATGTCGCCTACCGGTACCGCGCTGATCTGCTTATCACTGGTTTCACTTCAGAGGTGTCGGCCAGAACACCACTTAAGGCCAAAAACGTCAGACTATAAGCATGAGAAGAGGAGTATGGTTTTTCCGCTCTTTATTTTCCTTCTTTCACAGGCACAGCAGCATAGATCGCAGGAAAAGAGACACAGGCTTACATTCCGCTCGTGAGGAGACGTTAGAACAGCTGTTGCCACCTGCGAATCGCGGCCATCAATAACATCCATAAACTGTAACTTATAACAGCGATCGGGACTGCATGTACTTACTCACACACGGGTGATTCACATAAACACGTTTCAACTGTGTCGACTACTGCGGCAACATGCGCGCTCACACACCTGACCGAGAGAGAAGAGAAAAGGAACTTACTAGACAGACCCTCCGGCCGACTGACGTCACGGCCACTAACTGACAGCTATACTGTCATCCACACTGAACAAAACTCATCTCAACACTCTATAAGAAATAACAACACTGTAACCTATAAACTTTGGGGCCTTTTCTGCATGTAGCCTATGTGTGAGTGTTTGTGTGTGTGAGTTAAATGTTAACAATCACTGGTAAACAGTGCAATTGGGAAGTGCAGCCAGCAGCGCTCGTGCACGGCTGTGTGTCGAGGGGTGGGGGGGAGTCCCGAGGGGAGAGGGAGGAGTTAAACGGAACTCCGAGGACAAGCTAATTTCAAATCATGCTAGCTCTCTCAGATCGTACAGTATAGCTTTAATGGCTGTGTGTCGAGTTATTTTGAGGGGACAGTAAATTTACACTGTTATACAAGCTGTACACTGACTACTTTACATTGTATCAAAGTGTCATTTCTTCAGTGTTGTCCCATGGAAAGATATAAAGAAAAATGTGAAGGAATGTGAGGGGTGTACTCACTTTTGTGAGATACTGTATTTACAGTTGGATTGAATTGAACAAAGCATTAGATTGTGGGCAGTAATGCTACTATTATAAAATCACTTAGTAAAGATTGATAATATTAGGACCAGGAATTTAGACATAGATGATTTTTCTTTACAGAACAAGAAGCGACGTGAGCGACGAGACCTGCTGAGACTGCAGCTGCTGCGGATCTTTGAGCTGCTGGCTGATGCAGGTGTCATCAGTGACAGGTGAGCAGGTCATTAGTCCACTCAATGAGAGCCCCACATTGCACAATGCAAACCTTGACTTTTTGCCATATAACTCTTTATTGTTATTTGCTGAAGCGCAATATGTGCGCGGAAAAAAAGAGGGTCATGTTTGGTTTGTGATTCAATTTAATCTGGTGGTTTTTTTGTCTTGTTTTTATCCTGAAGTACAAGCGGAGCTCTTGAACGTGACACCCTGGCCCTGGGCGCTCTCTTCCTGGAGTATGTGGATCTGACCCGGATGCTCCTGGAAGCTGAGAATGACAAAGATGCCGAGATCCTCAAGGACATCCGGGCTCACTTCAGCGCCATGGTGGCCAACCTCATCCAGTGTGTGCCAGGTAACTCAAGAACAGATTTAACTTGACTTTAACAGTATGTGGATTTGCCTTATATAATCTATCTGTCATTGTCATACACATTTGTGGAATGGGTAATTACCTAATAAGTTTCCTATTGGCTGTGGTTAGCACAAGACTTCTTGACATCAATCTTGATTTGGACGTATTCCAAGGAGAGCTGCAAAAACTAGTGCAGCTTAAGAACATAGCTGGCGAGGAGAGGTGATGACTCATGGGTTGCCAATCAGCTGATGTCTAAATGGCTAATGATCTGTCAGGGGACGTCAACACCTAATTATCGTATCGGAAAATACTTTAAAGATTTTGCTGATTTTACACTCTCAGACTTCTAACAGGCTTTCTTGTCTCTTGCCCCTCCCCAGTGCACCACAGGCGCTTCCTGTTTCCACAGCAGAGCCTGCGACATCACCTCTTCATCCTCTTCAGTCAGTGGGCCGGCCCCTTCAGCATCATGTTCACCCCTCTGGACCGCTACAGTGACAGGAACCACCAGATCACAAGATACCAATACTGTGCCCTGAAGGTAAACATACTGTACTTCCTGAAATGTGTTGTCTTCCATAAAACGTTCACATATATTTATATTAGCGACAACAAATCTTAATCTAAATCTTTGTATAGCCAGTTATCACAACTAGACATTTGCCTCAGTGGGCTTCACATTCCGTACAGTATGACACCCTAAATCTAAATGTTCAAAAATGTAATGTAGCCCCTAATATTTAGTAGGAAAATAATCTGGTCTGGCAGTGGATATGTCTGACTTTATCCAATTAAAGGACATATAGTTGAGGAAATTAGCAAAACATATCTTTATATTTATCCCTTCTATTATAGAGTGATACAGCGAAATGTAGGCTATGTATTGTATCTCATTTCCTTTAGGGACAGTCTTTTGTGCAAGGTGCGCCTGAATAAACTTGTTGTGGTACTTCAGAGAAATCCTATATCTACCAGCCAAGATATTTCTTTGAATGTAATTCTGATCCTTGGTATTGACTCAGCCCACAAGACAAATACAAGCTTAAGGACACTTGAGTAAACTTTCTCATGATCTGCAGTCTCTGAATGAGTGCTCCGCCCAGAAAATCTCTTGGGTACCAAGATTAGGTTTTTGACATCTGTTGCACAACTGCTATCTTTAGGTCTAAAGAAACAAAAGTAGGTTGATACAGTGTAATGTTACATACAATGACTTACATGATCAACACATTCTCCCTGCTGCAATGCTGAGCTATGTGCATTGTTGCCTATTGTAGCAGCAAGCAAATATTTAAGACACAACTCTGAGAACAGTCATGTGCATGTGCAGTCTTGTGCAATGTCAATAAGTTTGTCTGGTATGTACAGTATATAACATGTTGACCGTTTGTTCCCTCCAGGCCATGTCTGCTGTGCTGTGCTGCGGGCCTGTGTTTGATAACGTTGGGCTCTCTCCAGACGGATACCTCTATAAGTGGCTGGATAATATACTAGCCTGCCAGGATCAGCGGGTATGTGGCCAATGCTTTACCACCGTGGTGCATTTTAACAAAGAGCTGACCCAGAAAAGCCCCTCTGATAGCTGGCTGAAGCCTGCCTTGTAAAAAGCCCAACACTAGACCTTGCCAAGAGCTCACTATTATCTTTCAGGAGGGCTGGCAAGTAGTGAAGGAGACTTTTGTTTCAAAATAGATTTGTCAGATATTGTCTTTATATGACTTCACTGTGATGAAAAATAAAGCATGTTCATGTGTATTTTAACAAGAGCCAACATCTTTTCTTAAAAATGGCTTGCGGAGTTGCATTAACCGCGAATGTAGCCAAGAAAGTGTAATTTGTCAGCATTTTGTAGAAGTAAAGCTACTGGAATCATTTTACACGTAATCCCTAAATCTTTCAAACATCCACAAAGCCTCAGCTATTTGTGTAATCAGGAATACAAGGGATCCTTAAAATAGACGTGAAATTCACAAGAGTGTGTTTTTGGTCTCCGCTCCTGGCTCAGGTCCACCAGCTTGGCTGTGAAGTGGTCATCCTGCTCCTGGAGCTCAATGCCGACCAGGTCAACCTATTCAACTGGGCCGTGGATCGCTGCTACACAGGCTCCTACCAGCTCGCCTCAGGCTGCTTCAAGGCCATTGCTACTGTCTGTGGCAGCAGGTACAAAACCTCACAATCTCTCCCTCACCTGTTTCCCTCACAACTGGCCTGCTGTCCACATAGTTTGAATCAAGGCCACTTGTGTATTCATCATCGTTTATTTTTGTAGAGTGTGTGTTGTGTTGTGTTCTAAATGCAGTTTATTTGAACTTTTTGCCTATAAGGTTAATATACTGTTTTTCTACAGATCATCCAGATTTACCAATGAGGAAATTGGCCAATTAGCTTGTGTTTCAAAGCGTTGCGTCTGCTAATCCCCTTAGAGTGGCCCTTAATGTGTCTTAAATTGGCCTTCCTCTCTTGCTTTATTTCAAAACACATGAGCACAAACACTATGTGGATTACTGACCATTGATTTTTTTTATACAGAAACATTACTTCATAGTCATTTTTCTCTCTCTCCGTCTCTACCAGCAGAAGCTATCCGGGCGATATAGTGACACTGCTGAATCTGGTCCTCTTCAAGGCATCGGACACCAACAGAGACATCTATGAGATTTCAATGCAGCTAATGCAGGTGAGAAAAAAACACAAACAGGTGGCTGCTTATTTGCAGTGTTCTGAGGTCAAATTGATAAGTGACCAATGTCTCCTCTTTCTCCGAAAAACAGATTCTGGAATCTAAGTTGTTTGTGTACTCTAAGAGGATTGCAGAGCAGAAGCCAAACGGCATCCTCTACGGTACCCACGGTCCACTGCCGCCTCTGTACAGCGTCTCCCTGTCTCAGCTCTCCAGCCAGCTGGCCAGGATGTACCCTGAACTCACACTTCCTCTCTTCTCGGGTAAATGTTTGTCATATGTGTGCTGTGTGTGTGGTCACAGTTGGGTTCAATTATGTATTTAAAAAAAAGGGACAGTGTACAATAATTTACATTCTTTAGAGAAGAACATTTTTTATGCACCCGAGTTAGCTTAAAAGCTTGTTAATAGGCATCCTAAAGTCAAAACAACATCAAAATACAGATACATGTACTTCATATAAAAGCCCATTACATTATTGTCTTGTGTAAATTAACCATGGTATTTCAGCCAGGCCTGTCATCTACCAAAGACATATTCCTCCCCTCACCAACCCAGACTCTAATAACTGTATCTACTCACATTCCGACTGAGCACACAAACACTGAGAGCTTAACTCGATTACAGGACTCTCTTAAGTTATAGGAGTCATACGAGGATCAGGATTAAAAACTTAAGTACACAGTATGTGCTTGATTTCCTAGTAGAATAGAGTTTATTGTAATCTGATGTTATGTTTTGCCTTTTCCTCTGCTTATTCCAGAGGTTAGCCAGAGGTTCCCCACCACTCATCCCAATGGGAGGCAGATCATGCTGACCTATCTCCTTCCGTGGCTCACTAACATCGAGCTAGTTGATAGCGGGCTTCTGCTCCCAGTCTTCACACCGTGCATCGCAGACTATGACGCTACTAGCCGCGCGACTAACCCAGGTTCCTCCCATCCATTGAAGGGAACCGGCTGGGGCTCGTTACAGGCCACATCCATGGTTCTCAATAACCTCATGTTCATGACCGCCAAGGTAAAGTCACATTAGGGAAATGTATTAAAATGGGGCATGTGTGGTATTCTAAGTTTAGTGCAACAAACATGACGCCATGTTTCCGTTTTTAACCCATTTGGTCAGTATGGTGATGACATACCCGGACCAGAAATGGAAAACGCCTGGAATGCTTTAGTCAGCAACGAGAAGTGGAGCAACAATCTGAGAACCACGCTGCAGTTTCTCATCAGCCTGTGTGGCGTCAGCAGTGACACCAGCCTCCTGCCACATGTAAGAGAATGTTGGTCATCTGGAAAAATTGTTGTGGTTTTAACTCTTTCCAGTTCTCTAATGGATGTCCTGTGATATGTGTGTCAGATCAAGAAGGTGGTGATCTACCTGTGCCGGAACAACACCATGCAAACCATGGAGGAGTTGATATTTGAGTTACAGCAAACGGACCCAGTCAACCCTGTGGTGCAGCACTGCGACAGCCCGCCGTTCTATCGCTTCACTGCAACCAGCAAGGCCTCCACAGCAGCTTCAGGTACAACTTTTTAAAAAGACAGTCTCACTGAAGAGAGACAGCACCAAGTGGAAATTGTTTTAGTTTTTTATGGGAAAAATCAACCAACCAGGAAATCCTAAATGATCCAGTTGAAGCACTTAGTGGCAAACCATAGAAAAGTGTGTTTTCTCTGGACAGAAACCAGTGGTGAATGTGAAGCGGTGTTGAGGATCATGCTAAGTTAACTTTCCTCAAACATTCTGTTAACCTGAAGTATTAAGTTGTTCTTTTGGTTCTTTTCTAGGCACCACGTCGAGCAGCAACACTGTTGTTGCAGGCCAGGAGAGCTTCCCTGACATGGATGACACCAAGACTGTAAAGGAGAATGAAGAGAGGTACAAAACAATATATTGAAGCCTAATAGTTCGATTGATTACAGTCCTAGAAAGACCCATAATGATGAATCTCTTGCCTCTGACCTCAGGCTAAGCCACATAATGCGAGCCCACAACCGCGTGGAATCACGCTACAGCAACAGCTCCGGAGGATCTTACGATGAAGATAAAAGTGAGTTCATTTCTGTACCAGACGCCTTCTTAGAAAAATGTGGTTGTCATGGTCTGGTGAGAGTGTGATCCACACTGACCCACAGCCTGTCATACAGGCTGTGGGTTGGAGGGTAATATGGGGACCAGCATGGTATCATTGATAATGCATGAGCAGTGCGGAGTCGCCTGGGGTTCTTGAAAGGCCTCTGTGAGAACTGGCACTGAAATAAAAGTAGTCGAGCCCAGGGCCTCTGCACTTTTGCCAGTGACCCAAAAAAGCTTTGCTGCACTCTCTTAGTCCGAATTAGTCCTGCAGAGTAATGTGGGATGCATAATTGTGATGGGGGCAGCTGCGGAGATGCCACAAACTCTCATTTTCGAACAGAATTTGCCATATGTGTGTGTGGGATAAATGCCAGACGTTTAATTTTGTGTGACCATTTAGGTGAACCTCTGCCCCCTTACGCTGATTGGCTGTTGGTTGTCATTGAGACCAACCAGCCCCATCCGCTGCCCATGCCTCTGAATGGAGGATGCTGGGCTCCACTGGTGGACTTTCTGCCAGAGACCATCGCTCCCAGAGGACCACTGCACAGGTCAGACTGCTAAATATAGAAATTCCATTTTCAAAATATAACAAAAAACTTGTTCAGAAATCAAACTGTTCTCTGGTCTTTATTAACCTGCCACAGTATAACTCTAATGCCTGACGACAAAGGCAGCAACACTCTTTCCATTTTGATGCTGTGCACTTCAAGGTCATGTTTTTGTGGATGAGATGTTATTAGATTACATTTTGTTTATGAGTGCACATCATTTTATATAGAGGCTTAACAGTGTCTTTTTGTATTGTTCTAGGTGTAATATAGCGGTCATCTGCATGACGGAGATGGTGGTGGACCACAGTGTGAGAGAGGACTGGGCCATGCATTTGCCATTACTGCTACATGCCTTGTTTTTGGGTAAGCTCTCACAATACTCTGTTGGCCCATTCTTATAAACCTGTCTTTGTAATAATTACATGATGTGTGTACACATTTGATGTAAAACAGTCTCATAACTGTCATAGCCAAGCCTAATATTTAATATTTGACTTGATACCGCAGATAGGAACTTGAAAACAAACTCTGGTCTTCTCTCTACCAGACTCTACCTGAGTTCACAGTGTGACTGGTCTGTTCCCTTCTTTAGGCATGGATCACTACCGTCCGGAGGTGTATGAGCACAGCAAACGTCTCCTCCTCCACTTGCTCATCTCACTGTCCTGTCACAACAACTTCCAGGCCATCGCTTCAGTCTTACTGCAGACACGTGAGATCAACGGCACTAAAACCCTCACCTCCAAAACAGATCTTCAGCCAGAGTATCCACCTTCAGGTAAACAATATAGTCCCTAGTATTCACCTGTTTGAGTTTTCACTCAACTACAAATATATTCACACTTCACTAAAAGGTTCAAGTAGGCATGGGTCCAGTTGAGGGAGCTTCTTGACATTGCTCTTCTCTCTGGCTAATATAAACTGGAACATCAGGAGGGAATGGCTAACATTCCTTTCAGAGGATAGATACGGTGCTTATCTGGGGGGAGAAAAATATCTGGACGCTGTGCCAAAAGCAATATTGAGCACAGAGGACATCAAAGGTCTTGATTAAAGCATTCCATTGTGCTATTTTTATCCTCTTGCCCAAACCGGGGCCATCTGCTCAGGCTTGGGTAGCCCCCCCCCCCCCCCTCCACAGGCTGATAATTTGTTTTGTCTTGCAAATGTCTAGACATTTTGTCCATTTGACCATTTGAATACAACCAGTACACTAAAAATAAAGTGTCTGTGTTTTGCAGTGATAGCTCGAAATGTTAACGCCATACCATTACGACCCAACAAAAACATCGCAATGTCTCTTTAGTCTGTGTAACGGCTTCACTCTCATATTACATCTGTATTCAATGGGGAATATATTTCACAATGAAGGACAAGGAGATGGGGTCTGCTGCAACGCAGTAGTTAAACTTGACACAGGGCAAGCTGCTGCCTGCACAGTCTCTTCTTTTAAAGGTGGAGTCAGCGATTCTGGAGAACGCTTGTTGTTTTTTCTCAAAACCTGTGAATATCTCCTCATGATCCTACCTTTCTGTGCTGTGTGCGCTGAAAAAAATTATCCAGTGTTTATGCACAGACTACGCTCTGTAAAGTGGTATGTTGTTAGCCACGGTGGCCCCCTTTGTATACATACCTTTTATTTACATAGCAGTTTACTGAGCCTAGGATGTGTCTTTGACATCTTTTACAGAATTGCGGACTCCACCTTTAACTCCTGCCCTCTCCAGCTGCGAACTGCCTATTCTGCAGTTAGGGAAATGAAATCAAACATCCAAATGAACTGCCATAACCTGTTCTTAATGCTCACACACCTGTGCCCTCTGCTCTGTTGTTTTTCAGGTGGAGGTTTTGACTTCTTGCGGGAGTGCCAGGCGTCTCCCGTGCCCGACTCTGGCCTCAGTTCCTCTTCCACGTCGTCCAGTCTGAGTCTGGGAGGCAGCAGCAACAACCTGCCTGAGATCTCACACGAGGTGGAGGAGCTAGTCACCTCCAATAAAGTGGACGAGAAGACTAACAAGCTCATTGAGTTTTTAACCACAAGGTACACATTGAAACGTCAAATGTGTACCGTCACTGTCCAAATGTTAGAACCATTTCCAGCAAGTGCAGCAAATAAACTCTAAGAATGTTGTTTTTACTTTCTTACGTAAAGAAAAGCTGGAGATATTTTTGCACATACACAATGAATACATGTTTTACAGCAGAAAAATCCAGTGGGATTTGCCCGATATTTCTTGGAGTTGATTACCATCTAGTGGTGATGTTTGTGTAGTGCAATAGATTCCCATAAGATTAGATTAGATTTGGGCTTCTATAATAAAACAATTTGCCAATTTTCAATCTTTCTACCATAGCACACCTCCACATAGACAGACAATACACTGTGTGGTGCTAGTAACCTTTTTTTTTAACACTTTATAGATCGTGTGGACCACTGTGGTGCCATGAAGACATTTCACCGAAGAACCAAATTTCAAAAAGCACCGGGCAGCTGACAAACTTTGTGCGACACGTGGTCTCTGTTTTCAAAGACTCCAAGTCAGGTAAGATTTCAATACATTCTATTTAATTGTTCTACAGAAACCTGTCTTTAACACTCATTGACACATTACGACTCCGTCTGTCCTTGATAGATTTCCACCTGGAGCAGCAGCTGAGTGACGTGGCTCTGCAGACGGCCTTGTGCAGTTCATCACGTCACTACGCCAGCCGATCCTTCCAGGTGTTTCGAACCCTGCGTCAGCCCATCTCAGCTCACGCCGTCTCAGACCTTCTATCAAGGCTGGTGGAGGTGGTGGGGGAACATGGAGAAGAAGTGCAGGTGAGTAAGCATGTGCATGTGGATATGAGAGCATTGTACATTGGTTAGTTAGTAAGTGTTTTAGGATAATACACAATCATAGGAATTTCTCCTTTACACCTTTTCATCAGCAGTACAATGTATAGCTAAAGTTTGTGAAGCAGAAACTGATTCATTCTACACCAGGTTCCAAATTATTATGCAAATTGGAGTCATAAACTTTACATTTTTTGTTTTTCAATTAAACTCATGTATGATATTGTGTCTCAGGAGGCCTTGGATCATTGAAATGAATCTCATACACCTGTGATAATTAGTTTGCCATGTGAGCCCAATCAAAGGAAAAACTACTTAAGAAGGACGTTCCACATTATTAAGAAGGCCACATGTTTCACGCAATATGGGAAAGAACAAGGATCTCTCTGCTGCCGAAAAGCGTCAAATAGTGCAATACCTTGGATACCTTGGAAGGTATGACAACAGTAGATATTTCAAAGAAACTGAAGCGTGATCATCGTACTGTGAAGAGATTTGTGGCTGATTCAGAGCACAGACGGGTTGGTGCAGATAAAGGCATAATGAGGAAGGTTTCTGCCAGACAAATTCATCGGATTAGGAGAGCAGCTGCTAAAATGCCGTTACAGAGCAGCAGACAGGTATTTGCCGCTGGTGCCTCTGGAGTCCCGCGAACCTCAAGGTGTAGGATCCTCCAGAGGTTTGCAGTTGTGCATAAATCTATTATTCGGCCACCCCTAAACAATGTTCACAAGCAGAAACGGTTTCACTGGGCTCAGAAATACATGAAGACTCATTTTCAAACAGTCTTGTTTACTGATAAGTGCCGTGCAACCCTGGATGGTCCAGATGGATGGAGTAGTGGATGGTTGGCGAATGGCCACCATGTCCCAACAAGGCTGCGACGTCAGCAAGGAGGTGGCGGAGTCATGTTTGGTAGAGCTGGTGGTAGGCCCCTTTAGGGTCCCTGACGGTGTGAAAATGACCTCTGCAAAGTATGTTTAGTTTCTGACTGACCACTTTCTTCGGTGGTACAAAAAGAAGGACAGTGCCTTCCGTAGTAAAATTCATCTTCATGCATTACAATGCACCATCTCATGCAGCAAAGAATACCTCTGTGTCATTGGCTGCTATGGGCATAAAAGCAGAGAACCTCATGGTGTGGCCCCCATCTTCCCCTGACCTCAACCCTATTGAGAACCTTTGGAGCATCCTCAAGCAAAACATCTATGAGGTTGGGAGGCAGTTCACATCAAAACAGCAGCTATGGGAGGCTATTCTGACATCCTTCAAAGATATTCAAGCAGAAACTCTCCAAAAACTCACAAGTTCAATGGATGCAAGAATTGTGAAGGTGATATCAAAGAAGGGGTCCTATGTTAACATGTAACTTGGCCTGTTAAGATGTTTTTGATTGAAATAGCTTTTGATTTCACTAAATATGACCTTCACATTCTGCAAATTCAACAAATTACCATTTTTAATCTTTACAACCTATAAAATGTTTTGAAACTGTTGTACATAATAATTTGGAATGGTGCATTTTGAGTTTTTTATTTTTGAAAAAAAAAGATGTTATCATTTGGAGGTTTGTTCAATACATTTTGAATCATACTTTAACGGTTGATGACTTGAAAATTATACTGACTGTCATTTGCATCGACTATTTAGGAAAGTCTGAGAAAAATATCATTTGCATAATAATATGGAACGCACTGTACTATGCAGTAGTATAGTAGTAGCTTATGCATTTTTTATTTTATTTTTTATTATTTTTTTGCAGTTAGACAAACATGCATCATTGAAAAACACAACTTCTTTCTTAACATACAAAAAAAACTTTCTCAAAGCTGAATTTGTGTCTTTTTTCCCCCTGCAGGGCTATGTGATGGAAGTATTACTCACACTGGAATCTGTGGTGGATAACTTGGCTGAATGTCTAAAGAATAATGATCTCATGACGATCTTATCAAGGTTTGTGTCCCCCCTCTCTATCTATCTCCATTTTGAATTTCTGTATTATCTGATTTATCATATAGCAACTATACATACTAAAATCTATGTATATACATTTTCTTTCCAGAGCCACATCTCCAGACTTTCTGACCAGTTTCAAGCTGCTGTCCAACAGAAAGAGCACAGGGCAGCTCAACCTCAGGAGAGAAGAGAGGAGCCGACATCAGAGGAGCTCTTCTGTCCCCAAGAAGTTTGGAGAGGCGGACAGGTGGTCTGATCCGCCCCGCAGTGCCACGCTGGACCGCATCCAGGCCTGTGAACAGCACGTCATGCTAGCCAACAGTCGCAGCACGTCCTCTTCCAAAGACAACGTCACCGACCCCACCAACGTCAACCACCCTAGCAACCTGCTGGCCACCATCTTCTGGGTGGCCGTGTCGCTGATGGAGTCGGACTTTGAGTTTGAGTATCAGATGTCTCTGAGACTGTTGAACAAGCTGCTGGGCCACATGTCGCTGGACAAACAGGAGAACCGGGAGAAGCTGGAGAAGCTGCAGAGCCAGCTGCAGTGGAGCAGCTTCACCGGCCTCCAGCAGCTGCTGCTGAAGGGCTTCACCTCCACCTCCACCACAGACCTCACCCTCCAGCTCTTCTGCCAGCTCACGCCTGTGTCAAGAGTGGCTGTAGTGGACACTTCACAAGCCATAGGTACACTGTAGGCATTGAAAGATGAGGGTTTTGATAGATGGATAGATAGATAGATAGATAGATAGATAGATAGATAGATAGATAGATAGATAGATAGATAGATAGATAGATAGATAGATAGATAGATAGATAGATAGATAGATAGATAGATAGATGTTAAATTTAGATTGTAGGTGTGTTTGAGGTTTTATTTAGCAAATACATTTTTATATTTCATGATGTCAAACTCCATAAAATCCCATGGTTAAGCCCATAAAACACATTTAATGTCCGTTTCTTTCATCAGGTTTTCCCTTGAATGTTCTCTGCCTGCTCCCACATCTGGTGCAGAACTTTGACGGCCCCACGCAGTTCTGTCAAGATGTTGCTGAGAGGATCGCCCAGGTTTGGCTCTGTTAACCTTTCTATCATCATTTCGGCTCAAAGACCGTTATACGTTTCGAGCTAATGCATTTTGTTGTGTGCAGGTATGCCTTGAGGAGAAGAACATTAAGCTCTCCAACCTTGCTCACGTCATGACTCTGTATAAAACGCACGCTTACACACGAGACTGCTTCTCCTGGGTCAACGTGGTGTGTCGATATCTCCACGAAGCTTTCTCCGATATCACCCTCAACCTGGTCACGTACATGGCAGAGGTTTGTGCAGCCATATTAACTTCTCGTCTATTTGCCCAGCAGCAGTGAAAGTAGCCCTACTGTAGTTAATATTAAGTGTTTATCAAAAGGTGAATGTAATCAAATAAATGAATTGTATTTCATTCTGTTGTGACAGCTGTTGGAGAAAGGTCTCCCCAGTATGCAGCAGACCCTTTTACAAATCATCTACAGCCTCCTGAGTCACATGGACCTCGGTGGAATTCAAGCCAAACCTTTCAACGTGGAAGTTCTCAAGACAATTGAAAAATTTGTCCAGGTGAGTCAATAAACAAAACGTCCGGATATTGTGTCCTACCACTGCAGACAATTACATGAAACGAGCAATGACTGTACGCCGTGTATTTTTTCTAAATGGCTGTTTATATTTTTAGGACATTTCTGTGGTAACTTTCAAGTGCTTAGTAAAAAAAAGAAAAAAAAAAAAAGATCACCATTCACATCCGATGTAATCACTGGAAATCTTTAGGCATCGTGCTCTGAGTAAGAGTCTTGTGTTCCGTGTCCCTTTTTGTAAGTGTTCATGGGAAAAAAAGGGGGCGCAGTGAATTTGTAGACACACCCAAAACTATAAACAGTCTGCCTTTCTGCCACAGAATAGGGCTCTG
This sequence comes from Ammodytes marinus, assembly GCF_949987685.1. Lineage (NCBI taxonomy): Eukaryota > Metazoa > Chordata > Actinopteri > Uranoscopiformes > Ammodytidae > Ammodytes > Ammodytes marinus. The sequence continues at coordinate 16,798,154 of NC_137232.1, read as the reverse complement.
CTTATCCTCATACTGAATCCATTTCCTTCTGCTTGCTACTGTAAGCCAACTGCCAGAACACTTGTCTCCAAAAATAGCTCCTGCATTAAAAAAATACACACAGAAAGACATTTGTGGTTGTTTGTTTCTCAATATGTGGCTGTGTTGGTGTTTGTCTATGTGTATGTGTACAGGTGAATTGATGTAAGTGTGTGTGTGTGTGTGTGTTTCTTTATGCATTGACTTTAGACTGTCCATTGGGGGGAAGCGCTGAATATCCTGAAGCTGGTGGTTTCCCGATCAGCCAGTTTGGTGCAGCCTTCATCCCCACAAAGTGAACTCTTCTATGAGGACATCGGTCGCGTCTGGGACCGCTCCTCTAAGGCCTTGCCTGGGAAAACGCTGGATTTCCACTTTGACATATCTGAGGTTAGAGACTCTTTTGTCTGACTTTTCCTTTTAAAGTTCTAGTTGTTCTTTTAAGTCCCTGTAGCCTGAAGGGAGCTTTGTGCGTGTATGTTTTTCCCCCTGTATTTTTTCCTGTGTTATCCAGGGTGTGGTGCTTGTCGAATTTGTCATGAATCGCGTTAAGCTTTTTTTTTTAGATAGGAAACATTTCTTCCCCTTCCCTTAATTCTGACATGTCTTTTAGGCCAAACCCTGTGAGATTAGCCTGATAGCTCCAAAAAGGTAAACACAATTAGCCAAGCAGTGCGGAGCTGGAAAGTGATGTCAAAGATACAGACAGGGTGGTGCATGTGTGTGGGAACTGAACAGGGAGCTATTTGTGTAGTCCATGAATGGCAGGAAATGATGTCAGCTCTCTGCTGCCGTCCTTTGTGTGTGAATCGGTGAGTTCTAGTGCATAGCCAAAAGCATGTGTATTTAAACTTGAGACACTCTTGGTAAAACCACAGATATTTCTTAAAAATACCTAGATATTTTTAGACTGCGGGATAAGCAGAGAAAAAAAGTCTGTTTATTTTTCCTCTGATGCTTCACACATTTAGATTTGGAAGTGGAGATCAAAAAAACATAAACAGCGACGAAGAAAAATCAATGCCAGCTTGTGTTGTTACATTGATCAGTGTACACTTCAGACCGGGAGAGGAAGGAACTGCTGTGGAGCCTGAGTCATGGATTGACAATGAATAAAGAGGGACTTTCTATTCTTTAAAAAACTTTCCCTGAGTCAGTCATCAAAGTTTATATCTGTTTGTTTTGTGTCCGTGACGTTAGACGCCGGTGATTGGTCGGCGCTATGACGACCTGCAGCGCTCTCCGGGCCAGGATGTGAAGAGCAGGACCACAGCGGTGACACGCAGCACCTCCTCTACCTCCTCTGGATCTACGTCCAACAACGTCCTGGTGCCCGTCAGCTGGAAGAGGCCACACACTTCACAGGTCAGCACTCCTTCTTGTACATTGTACACCTTTAGAATTATATCATCATTTGAAAACTCATCAAAGGCTGTATTTGTTTTATGTTGTAATGAGAATGCTCATTGTCACAATCACTTTTCTGTCAAAATCAATGAATATCTCCTCACAATCCGCTACTTGTCCATGTGTGTCTGTGTGTGAGTCAAAAAAAGAACTAGTGTTAATTCACAGCCTGGACTCTGTAAATGGGCATGGTGTTACCTATGGTGGGCCCCCTTTGTTTACATAGCTTTTGTTGAAATACCAGTTAACAGAGCCTAGGCTGTGTATGAACACCAGAGGTTTTTTCAGCACACACTAAGTATGTTCAGGTAGCAGATCATGAGAAGATATTCACTGATTATGACAAAATTGGTTTTGTCATAATAGGTGAATCCACCTTTAACACATTGTTACCCCGTTTACACCTAGCATTACATTGCCATTTATTTATGAATACATGCTGAAATAATTGTGATTGGATATTAGCTAGGTGTGAATGGTATATCCATACAGAGAGACCACATTCTTAAGAAAACAATTCCCAAAGTAAGTTGAATGTCAGCTTACATTCTCCCCTGCCTCTTTCTGCTGACTTTAGCAAGCCTGGCAAAGAAGTAGCATTAGCTGTGATTTAGAAAATGAATGACATCCGTAGGTGGCATTGCTTTCCTTAACCTCACAGTGCGTGCACAAATCAATAAATATAGAGCTCACTTTAATACCAGCTGTAAATTAAAAAAACCCATTAAGCAGATGTCATTATCTTGATAATATACAGTATATTCTACAGCTTACTTGTTAATACTAAGTGGGGCCTTAAACCTTTAACGTGAACTAGAACATTGCCATTTTCTTTTACCCTCTGCAGAAAAGAACACGGGAAAAACTGGTGAATGTATTGTCTTTGTGTGGACAAGAAGTGGGACTCACAAAAAATCCTTCGGTAAGATCCACTTCATCTTTAGCACTGCTAATACATTTCAATACTCTTTTGGCTAGTTTTTTCATTGTCTGTTATTTTGTGACTCATTTTTGGTGTATTTTGTTTCTGTGTAAAGGTGATCTTCTCCAGTTGTGGGGAGCTGGACCTGATGGAGCTCCAGCCCAGCCTGGTGTCCTCCGACGATGGAACCCGGGAACTAGACAACACGGACGACACCACCTCAGAGCAGCAGTTCAGAGTCTTCAGAGACTTTGACTTTCTGGACGTGGAGCTTGAAGATGGAGAGGTGAGTCTCGGGACCTCAAAAAAGTTTGAAAACAAAAAATCCTTCTCACCCCCTTCACATTTTTAAATCAGTATGAAAAAACATGACTGACTATATAGCACCAAGATGCCAGAGTAATTGTCCTCCAAAGAGGTCCTGCCTGCTCTGTATAATGGGGTTTATTTTTTCTGTTTTTTTTTCTGTCTGTGCTATCTAGGAGCTACAGGTGAGTTTAGTCATGTTGCATTATTTTGTTTACTTGCTGTGTTCTTTATAAAAGAGTGTTCACTTGTGCAGTTCATTTAGTGCACTGCCACACTGACGGCAAAGAAGAGTAGCGAACGTGTGTGCATGCCGTGTTATTTACAAAACAGATTCCCTGATGCTCATGTGGTGCGAGAGAGATAGACACTCAGGTTTTGAAGCATTGGAAACATTATGTGCTTTGAAAAGAGACAGATTGGCCAAAGGAAGCGGCAGGTATTCAGGTAATCACCCCCAGAAATCTGCCTTGTTTGATCTGTTGATGCGGAGCTTTGGTGGAATGTGGAAGTTGGCCGACATCTTCAGAGTTATGTCCAGTTGAAATGTTATTCTGAAGATTTAATCAAGGAGGGAAAAAACACCTGTAAATATTTCAAATATGACAGTATCGGGGTATTCCTCAATCCTGAACTTTTTCACCAGTCTCACCAGCACCTTGGCTATTTGGGTAGTAGTAGTTGTTGTTGTAGTGGGGAACTCTCAATGTTATGATCCATTGGGAGGGGATCACAACACGGTGTGAAGCTCCAGTATTCCTTCTATTTTTAGCTGTGAGAGGGAAAACTCTCTCAGAGTTCCGCCCCCTCCTGAACCTGCAACAGCATGGTTGTGTGAATGTGTGTGTGTGCATGTGTTAGTGTTAGAGAAGAGATTGTGCTTTACTTCTTTAGTCATTGGTTACTCAAGGCCATTATCTGTTGCAGGGTGAGACTATGGACAACTTTAACTGGGGCGTGCGTAGACGCTCCGTGGACAGCCTGGACCAGAGTGAGTTGCAGCCCCTAGAGGAGAGTCAGCTGTCCAGCAGCATGCCCAGCCTCAGAAATGTCACCCATGAAGACTCTGACGAATCGTCCGAGGAAGATTCCCTCACCGCCAGCCAGATACTCTCCCACTCACAGCTCGTAAGTTCTCCTTTGTTTTTATGCAAAATAAATGAGTCTCATAATGCAGGGAACATTCTGTGAAGCTGGCAGATATCAGAAAAGGATCATAGGGTATATGCAGGCATTGATGAATAAAAATGAGTTTCCTCAATAATAACTAACTGTTCAATCATTTTGAGGAGTTCCATTCAGCACTGTCAAACATGTAGAAAGTGTTGATTTTAGTTCAAACTCAAATGAACTTGAATATATGATTTTCATGGGTTAGTCCAACCTTTGTTGTTGTTTATCTGTGTCCATGTCATTTAATCTAAAGTTTCCTTGCTTCATTTAATTATACAATCAAGAGTTATTGCGTTATACTTCTGGGAAGTGGCCAAATTGTGAAACAGGTATTAAGTTGCATTCTACGATATGTCATGAGAGATTTGAATGCTCTAAAAATATTACATTCGTACACAAGCTAGTGTTTGCCTAACACAGATTGTTCAGTGCAGTATCTACGGGTGTGTGTCAGGCCTTAACACTTTGTCTCATCTTGTGTCTTGTTTGCAATACCTTTCTGTTATTCCATTGTCGCTGGTCATACTCGTACAGTATAGCCAAATCTTAAGGAAACTGTGGTGGCAGATGGAAAGCCCATGTGTCCAATGCAGCTGTCATCCCACACTCCTCTCTTGTTCCTAATTTGCCAGCCACTCGACCACTGTCTGTGCTTACAGGCTTGCTCAGGAATGCTGTAGATTTTGCACTGTGACAGTTTTCAGTCTCTTGCGCTCTGCTTTTTTGATTACAACGACCTTGACTTTTTTTTCCCCCTTTTTTTGCAGGTTGTCAACCTCTCTCCAACAGCAGAGATCAGTATGGACTCTCCCTCTGCCTTTTATGACACAACTTCAGCCCAATCAACTCCTCTGAACACCAAACATCCTTGTTTCGAGGTCCAACTGCCAGAGGACTCGAAGCAGCGGGTGAATAAGGGCTTCAGAGTGTCTGAGATTCTGGGAACTACTAATACCTATCGCAATTCCATACTAGACTTCTTTACTAATTTTGCCAAATAGGAGCTATATTCTGGTGCATCTTTTTTCTTGTGAAATGTCTTGGATGTTGTATGTGCTTTTTCGGTTCAGTGTTTGTTAAGTTTTTTTTTTTTGGTGCTGTGACTTTTATACATTTCCTTTCTTCCGAGTAGAGCATGAGCCAAGCTTTTCTTATTATTTCAGTAGTTGCATGCTAAAAGAGAATGAACTAAAACCCGCAAGCAGGCAATCCATAATGCTTTGGGCGATGGGCTAGTTTGGATTCATTCTAATTGTGGCAGAGGTTGTATGGGGATGTTAGGGGGAATCGTAGCCAGCAATAGAAAAAACAGGATCTTTCTTTCTGTGTCTTGTCTGTTTAAGGCAATGTGTATACCTATTGCTTCTGTGTGGGTGGCTCTAAGCAACAACTAAAAACTCTTGGCATGTGGGAGGTCAAGAAAGGTTTACACATTGCCTGTCCCAAAATATGAGTGTGCAGGGGCCACACAAGGCTGGCTGGATTCAAACATTTTATAATCTCTTTTGATTGGCACAATTCCTGCACACTAAATTGACCAAATAAAAGAAAACACCAGAAGGAGTTTCCATAGGGTCCAATGCCCAAGGTTAGTGTATACATTTTACCCACACAATTTTCTGTTAATCATTAAGTGTTAACAGAGGGAAATATTATTAGTTTGAACCTTTACTGCATGCTGTGTCAGCATTGGTTCATAACTGTAGTTCATTTCAACAGAGATAGCATGTGTCCCTCTTGCTCTCTTACAGCATGACACATCACAAGAAGACCAAGACACCGCTGTCCACGAGGACGACCTGTCTGTCAGCATCACTGAGCTTCCCCCCGAATTTCACTGTGGCGACAGTTTGACGATGGACATGGTTCACATTGAATACAAAGAACTGGACTTTGACAGCTGCTTACCCAGGTACCTCCTCACAGCATTTCTCATTGAATAGATGAATAAAGTTAGCATTGTGATGACTCTATTAAAGGTGGAGTCAGTGATTCTGGAGAACGCTTGTTGACAAAATAACTTTGTCAAAAATCAGTGAATATCTCATCACGATCTGATACTTGTCTGTGTGTGTGCTGAAAAAAAAACGAGGTGTTAATACACAGCCTTGGCTCTGTAAACTGCTATGTTAACAAAAGGTATGTAAACAAAGAGGGCCGACCGTAGCTAGCAACATGCACGTTTACAGAGCCTAGGATGTATTTTGACACTGTATTTTTATCAGTGCACACACAGTAAGTATAGGTAGTGGATCGTAAGGAGATATTCACTGATTTTGACAACAACAATGCTCCAGAATCGCTGACTCCACCTTTAAGTCGCAATGACTCTTTTAATAATAACACAGCTTTGCGTCCTCTCAGTCTGGCCGAAGAGGACAGAGACGACACCCTGGGGTCTCGTTCTTCGCCTCCACCGTCACCCTTCTTCTCCGCCATCCTGGCAGCTTTCCAACCCGCCATTTGCGATGACGCAGAGGAGGCCTGGAGAAGTCACGTCAACCAGCTTGTCTGTGACTCGGATGGATCCTGTGCCGTCTACACTTTTCACGTTTTTTCTTCACTATTCCAGGTATTAATATAGTAGCACGGCCTGCATTCATTCAACAGGGTGCCATGTAACACTGAGCCATTACAAGTGAAAGGTTAACAGGATTAGTCATCTGGCTGATTAACCTTCAGAAGAAGAGGCTTCCTTTCAGAATAGCACTGATTAATTACGAATAGAGGGGGCACTGTGTGGATGCTTTCAGCTTGAAAATCTTCCTAGATTCATTAACCAGATGTGTTTCACTTCACTGGCCAAAGCTGACAGGGAATGGAAATCATTAAAAAAACTGATATAGAATGAGTAGAATTTTAGAACTTTGAATGATGCGATAGTGACTTTGACAGTTTATTTTGTTTTTGCTTTGCAGAGTATCCAGAACAAATTTTGTTCCTTGACCTGTGACGCCGTGAGTTACCTTGGCGATGGCCTGAGAGGATTAGGATCAAAGCTTTTGAAGTCTTCTCAGATGCTGACATTGTGCTCCGAGTGTCCAACACTATTTATTGATGCAGACACGGTGAGAAACCTGTCATTCTTCAGTTTCTAATACATTTTTTTTACAGTACGTTAGTGGCAGTTGAACCAATTCAACAACAAAACTTATTTTTCTTCACAGATTATGTCTTATGGGCTCCTCGAAAAAATGAAATTCAGCGTGTTGGAAATTCAGGAGTATCTTGACACGTACAACAACAGGAAGGAGGCAGCTGTCACTGTAAGGAGATTAAAGAATTCAATATTCTGCATTCCAGTCTGAAATGTAACCTGTATGTTGACACTGATGTTGTTTAAAATGTTATTATACTTCACCCACAGTGGTTGAGCAACTGTAGGGCAACCTTTACCAGGAATTCTACAGGCACCGTGATAACATGTCAACCAGCTGAGCATGAGGAAAAGGTAAATCCTTTTTCTGTTTTTTAAGGAATTTGAGCAATAAATCTGCCATGCTTTCATATCAATTGTACAGTAATGTAAAATAAAGATTTGCTATGTTGTGTTGTTTATCTAATGCATTCAGCCAGTGTGCAAACACATAAAAGGCTGTATGATTTTGAAAGAAAATAACCGTACAGTTTGTTTGACTGAAAATACTGAAATTTCCCCTTCAACTGACCTTTCACACCGTACTTTCTGCATTGCGATTACTGTGTGACACTGTAGCTCTGTGAGTGTTACTTCTAATTTTCTCACACGATGTCGAGTCTCTGACAACCCTCTGTTGCCGCACGTCACAACGATTATGTCATTCCTACGTGCATTGTGATCATTTTCAGCTCTGCTGGGCATGGGAGCAAGTTCTTTTAAGTTGCATTTGACCTAGCAGTAAACACTTCCGCTCAATTCATAACCGAGGAAGGGAAACCGCAAAATGGAAATGTTTTGCTTTTAGAACTTGGTGCTTAAAAGCTAAGATATTCGTACCAAAGTGAGTGCATTTGTGCGAATTAACAGGCAAAACTTGGCATGTTTTTATTAGCTTTTTAATTAAAGGGGCCCTGTGGAGTTTTCTTGACAACAAACATTATGTTTACATTCAGTGTTCCTCACCAACACACTTTGAGGGCATCTCTGAGCTCTAACTAACGTGTCGAGTGCATTTCCTTCCTCATGAATCGTTTAAGAAATCAAGCACTGTTTACATCCATGTACTGGCTTGTAGTCTTCTTCTTCCCTGTCTTTCTTGGCGGGTTGCAGCATATATTGGCAAGCTACAAAATGGTGACCCACTCAATTAAAACTCCATAGGGGGACCTTTAATTCAGCCCTCCTTTCAGTTATAATTCATACATACATCAACCCAGACTTTTCTTCCTCTGCATGCAAATAAAATAATACTTTTCATCCACCTCTTAATGAAAATAATGAGATATTGCATGCCCTTCTTTTGATTCTCTGTTTTCCCTACTTCTGTTCTGTCCTCTAACATGCTTGCTTTGTAGCAAATGGAATCTCTGGCTGTAAGTTGGAAAGACTTGTTACTTCTTCTTTTGTTGTCCTTACCGTAATCCTGCTTTCAGCACTTCAAGTTTCAAGTCAAGTTTCCTGCATAAGTGCTGCAGGTTTTACATCAATGTACAAGTAGTTCTTCCACAGTAGTAATCCCCTAATGCAGAACTCCTGACACACTATAAAGTAAAACAAAGGAAAGAGAGAGCAAACCCATAAATAGGATATTTAGCTAACAACGACATTTCTCTTATTTCTACAGCAACTGGAGCTCTGTCAAAGACTCTACAAACTCCACTTTCAGCTGTTGCTGCTTTTTCAGTCCTACTGTAAGCTGATCGAACAGATCCATGCAATAAGCTCTATTCCCGAGGTGGGTACTTTTAAAATGTGTTTGTCCTCTCTTTATGAAACCATGGCACCCGGGGACATCCCTGTTTAATTACATTCATCCCTCTCAACCTTTAGCTGACAAACATGTCCAGGGAGCTAAATGAATTGAAGAGTAACCTGAGGACAGCAGCAGCCTCAGTGATGGATGAGGAGATTGCTGTTGGAGAGAGCTCCTGCTCTGAGCCCACCTTCAGCTGCTCTGAGACCGCTGTGCAGGCCGTCCTGGAGTGTTTGAAAAACAACGAGTCTCCGACGGCGATCAAATACATTCGCGAGTGCAGGTAAGAAAGACAAATTTTCCTGTACATGAGGAGTAAATAATACCCCCAGTCAGATCAATAATATTTTCTTTTTCCATTGCAGATCAATGTGGCCCAACGACATCTTTGGCTGCCCCTCTGAGGACGAGGTCCAGACTCTACTTAACATCTACTTCAGACATCAAACTTTAGGTCAGACGGGAACATTTGCTCTGGTGGGCTCAAAACAGGACCTGACAGAAATCTCAGTCAAGTTAATGGAACTTAATGGAGAAATTCGGGACATGATTCGGCGAGCCCAAGGCTACCGAGCCATCACAGCTTTCCTCCCAGACTCCAGGGTTTCAGGCTCAACCCTTTGATGGCGGTCAGGCAACCTGTGACAGCCATCCCTACATACAGCCCCCTGGCCCCATGCAGAGCCTGTGGTCCTGTCTGGGGTTGCTGCTATCATCTCAGTGGTAAACAAGCACTCTGCTCTCCCCTGGGAATAACCAAACCCCCTTCGCTATTCTTGCTCATCAGAATGTCATAAAGTCATATCTCCAGATTTCCAGCAATACTGTTAAAAAGATGAGAGACTTTGCCATTGCAAAGAAACGTAGGCTTATATTGCACTAATAATAGTTATTGTCACAAAGCGACCACTTGCTACTGAGGACAATAACTCTCACATTTAACAAATGACATACCAAAGCTAAATGATTCTCTTTCAGTTTTGTTGTTTTAATTGTCAAGGGAAAATGTGCAATCCTGTACAGAAGTGGATAACACTTTCTGTACCCTGAAAGAATGTATTTGAATATCATAGAATTGGAAAACATGAACATTGTCAGTACAGAAAAAGGGAGGCTTTATTACTTGTTGAAAGTACTGGTTATTTGTGTGTGTGTGTGTGTGGGTGATCGAGTGTGTTATATAAATTTAACAACCATCCCAGATGGAATTATGAATAATGATTTATATAAATTCATCCCATTTAACTACTTTGACATGCTGCAAAACTACTGTAATGTCTCCCAAACCTAAACGTACATGTTGCTGTGTGGGTTCTCTGTTAAAAAACATCTTACTGTACTTTAACTGTGCAGCTTTTAGCATTTAGATACATTATTAATATTATTTGCAAGACGAAAACATGCTTTTATCAGACTAGATTTATAGAAAACAAATATTTTGTTTCATCTGCTAAACCTGCCAAGCTTGCAAATTCTATGTCCTATAAAGTGTAGTAGTGATGTTTATGAACAAATACAGAAACTATTTTAACGGAATAATTGTACATATTGCAATGGGGGCTATGCTCATAAGATTGTATTTTTATGAACTTAACCATTTGAGTTGCATGTTGTAGAGTGAAAGCGAAAGCTACATATTTGTATAGCTTCCATAAGAACTGTTGGTGTAGCCTCTCACCTTGTAAATACTACTGCCTTTGCAATGTACTATATTTTGGTGTTCTGTACACTCATGTAACAAGAAAAAATAAAACTTACATTTGTTAACTGTGGTTTTCGTTTGTCATTTGTGTTATAGATCAATTAATATTGTCGCTTCAATAAAATATGGGTAGCCTTCTATATTTTAAAAGTTCTGAGACTAACCAAAAGCTCTAGCCTACCTGCCAGGTGCAGAGATGAGAACACAAGGCAGGCAGGAAGACTATGAATCCTCATAAGGAGGAGGATATATGCATCCAACATTGTCTGTGTCTGAAATGCTAAAAAACTGATTATTTTTTAATTGTGACTGATTATAACAGAATAATTTGCATCACTAATCAAGTAAGCATGTCATGAAATAAATTAATGTATTTATTTATTTATATACGGAGCTGCAATACGTTTTAAAGGGCAAAAATAACACATTGGAGTCGTTTTCCTCCTGCCAGAAATGAATCTCAAGCCCTATCTTGATACTGAAATGTTGTATCTGCCTTAAAATTAGTTGATAACATTCATGAGTATCTGTCAATATAACATTCATGTGGGCTATATGGGGTGGAACAAATTCAGTCTATTTTAACAGCTGTAATACGGGCTAATATAACATTTAAGTCGTTTTCCTACTGCCAGAAAATGATCACAAGCCCTATCTTGATACTGAAATGTTTTATCTGCCTTAAAATGAGTTGATAACATTCATGAGTATCACATTAAATAGATTATATCCCATCCAGTGTCTTTTACTCGATGAAATACCTTTACATGGGCAAATATAACCTGTTTGAGTCGTTTTTGCTCCTGCCAGAAATTGATCTGAAGCCGAATCTTGTAGTTAAAATTATATTTCTGCTTCAAACTGACATTATAACATTCATTCAGAACAAATCCAGTCTCTTTTAACAGCCGCACCACACCGGGACTCTTATTTTGAAGTCGATCTGAGTTCCGGTGTGCTGGGCGCGCGAGGTTTGTTATGTAGCACGGGCATTCTAATAGCTTGAGTCGGAGTAGTATTACTTTTCTATCATTTTACTTCGTGGTTTTGTGTTTTTTTTTCTCAACATTTAGTTTAGAGTTTGATTTTGACATGAACGGCAACACTCGGACTCCGCTATGGTAAGTAAAAGTATCCTCGAAGCGTTCATCAGTCAAAATAAGTTAACCTGAATGTATTTATCTTGTTAACATTGGCAACTAGCTCTGTACCATTTAACGATAGGCTACTGTGAATCTAACGTCAGCTAACGTATCTTCATCTTCTCGATAACTTGTCCTTAGCAGTATCACTATAATAATACGTAACGTAACCTAAGGTAGACTAGTGGACGAGCAGTTAGCTACATAACGTGTGATATCACCAGAAGTGTGTAAAACCACTCAGCTTCAAGCTAACTAACTTTTGAAGAGTTTCTGCCTCTTTATTTACTCTCCTTCAGTTCTATCTCTTACATTGTCATGGGTTGCTGTGAAATCATTAGAAACTTAAGAGTAGAAGTAGAAAGCTGTTACTGTATCCTGATAAAATGTATGCGAATATCATTGCAAATGTACGGTGGCGCTGAGCATTCACCAAATAAAAAAAAGTTTCACTGCAGGATCTCGTAATTACGAGATAAGTATCTCGTAATTACGAGATAAGTATCTCGTAATTACGAGATAAGGATCTCGTAATTACGAGATAAAGATCTCGTAATTACGAGATAAGGATCTCGTAATTACGAGATAAGGATCTCGTAATTACGAGATAAGGATCGCCCTCTCATTCATCAATAACGATGTCTGTGTGTGTGTATTTGTGTGCAGACGAGGTGAACCTAGCCATAGGAAAACGTAGGCAATAGCCTTGGTTTCCGGACTACAATGGGCCCCATAATCAATAAACTTATTTTAAATATTTGTTTAGGCTACTGTTCATTCATTAATCAGCGATCGCATCGGGTAGGCTACTGAGGGACACACTTTCGGCTTTACGCCCGTGATCAGCTGCTGAGGTCCGACTGGGCTTTTCTCCTGAATAGTCCCAGTGACTGCATATCTGCACAAAGTTGACATGGCTATCATTGTCATGCACTCCTTGTAGAAAGTTCTTATGTGTTTGTATGAGTCATGGATTACACCGAGTTTAACGACTGCATTTAATCAAAGCATTCAATAAAACTGCGTTCCGATACAGTAACAAACAGGAGGTAAAAGTGAACTAGCCCACCGGGCATTCTGATTGGATGAGGCAACACAGTACGGTGGCTCCGGTGGCTCATAATGAACAAACTGCATATACAAAGTGAAAGTGTGTCCCTCATTTCCCAATGCGATCGCTGATTAATGAATGAACAGTAAACAAATATTTAAAATAATTGTATTGATTATGGGGCCCATTGTAGTCCGGAAACCAAGGCTATTGCCTACGTTTTCCTATGGCTAGGTTCACCTCGTCTGCACACAAACACACACACACACACACACACACACACACACACACACACACACACACACACACACACACACACACACACACACACACACACACACACACATCGTTATTGATGAATGAGAGGGTGATCCTTATCTCGTAATTACGAGATCCTTATCTCGTAATTACGAGATCTTTATCTCGTAATTACGAGATCTTTATCTCGTAATTACGAGATACTTATCTCGTAATTACGAGATCCTTATCTCGTAATTACGAGATATTATCTCGTAATTACGAGATCCTGCTCTGAAACTTTTTTTTATTTGGTGAATGCTCAGCGCCACCGTACAAATGGAAACTAGTCGTGTTTAAAAACTCTCAGGTTTTTTCTCAGGTGTGTCACATAGCAAACTTTAGCAAGTACAAGAGTCATCTGGGATGGATGTACCCTCCAAAAACATGTACGACACATTCAAAGACGATATCTGGAGAGGTAAGACACCAGTAACAATAAACATTTTAACTTTATAAGCTACACAAACAGTGTTTGCACTAAAGTTGTAATGCATTGCATTGTAGAGTGCTTAATAATATGTTCTCTAATAAATCCCACTGCAAAGCCACAAAGGAGAAGTTTTGTGAAATTAAAGGAAAAAACATAATGTTTTTTATGTTGGCTGTAGTGTAGTAACTATACTTACACTGATCTATAAACCATTTTTTATTGTCCCTATTAAGAGCTCGGACCACTGGATCCCGACTGGTTTTTCGCACTGACAGCTCAAACGTGTGCAAATGAGGGAAATGTCTCTGATCAAGATGAGCTGTGTGCTAACCAAGAGGGAAATTTCAAAACACCTTTTGACAAAATTGGAGTAGACAGTCAGCTGTTTTCAACCCCAAAAGTTTTTAGACGCAGCCGTGTTGTGTCACCTGAAACTGAGGATGAGGATGAGCAGTATTTCACAGCTGAACAAGGTAATGTTGGAATGAAGTCTGACTGTTTACTTTAAACTTTTCTACCACGTTAATAAACTCATGCTAAACAGGAATATGCATGTCTGCATTGGACGTTTTTTAAATTTAAAATGTAAATGTTCTAATTAATTGTTTTTAAGTAACCTATTTAGGGCTGCATGTATAGGCTTTCTTGAGGTTGCACCTGAAATAATGTTTGTCTTTGTTGCGTACTAAAAAAAGAAACATTGCCATGGACGCCATCACAAAGTCCATGTTTATTTCGGATGCCAAAAGAGAGGTGAGTGCAATAACTATTTGCTGTCTCTGTTGTTTGAAAGAGTAATCATGATTTTTTTAAATGTCCCAAAATTCATCTCTGCAGAGTTAATTTCAATGTCAACAGCATTTATATTAAATGGTTTATTGTTTTTACAGCGGTAGGTTTCATAGGTTAGCAGTTTTTTATGTCTGTCCTTTTCTTTTTAGGGTCCGAGGTTTGAACTTTGGAGGTATCCAGTCTCAGAATGAGGAGAGTTTTGGTGAGTCAAATGTACCTGTATCTCAAATGTTTGAATTACAAGATTGGATCACCACTTTTTAATTTGTTTGGTTGCTTTTGTAATCTTTGCAGATCTGCTTAAAACTCCACAAAAATCCTCAGTAAGTGTACTAAATCTACCAGGGATCTTATTTTTCTTTCAGCAAATACCAGTTTTTGAATTTTGAGTAATGGATAAAAGGCAAGTTTCCTCTCTTTATATTGTTTTATTTTCTGAATGATACAGGTCAACTATGCAAAGCAGATATCTGAAAGTCTAGGTGCACAGATTCATGGTGATATATCATGGACCAGTTCTCTGAATACCCCGCCAGGAGTACCAGACACCCTGATTTTAAGTAAGTAATGACACGCAACACAAATTGTTGTTTTGAATATCGGTATTAGGGGTGTGCACGTGTACAGGTGTAACCGGTTGGTAAATCATATCCGTTTAAGAAAAATCAACGAAACTTAGAATGAACCTAACTTAGTAAAAATTGCAGTGTAACCGTTTAGACATTTTTGTAAACGTTCACACCCCTAATCTGTATATGTGATTTATTCATTTAATTCAGAACAGATTTATTTTATGTGTTTTCTTAATTTCATAGCTAAAGCTGATGAGAGTCCCTGTCCTGTGAGTGTTTCTGAGGACAGCAATGTTGTTGTGAGTAATCTGTCAAGCCCAAATATTCAACTGACATATCTCTCTGTTTGAAGAATATTACTGAATGTTGACTCACATTCTGCTCATGTCAACGATTTCATGTCTATGCAATGTAAATTAAAACATTTTTATTGAATATTCAATTGTATAGAAAAGAAGTATCCCAGCGCGCGCACGCACACACGCGCACGCACACACACACACACACACACACACACACACACACACACACACACACACACACACACACACACACACACACACACACACATAAATACATACATACATACATACATACATAATCCTAGTATGCATTGAAAAGGGCATAGAAACTCTTCTTATTTTCTGCCATGAGAAGTTCCTAGCATAGGACAGAGCAAACATGCCGTCAGTTTTTTCTGTCCCTTTCTCAGTTTGTACGGAAGCTTTTCCCTCATCTTTCAAACGCATCCAGTGTTGGAGTGGTGTCACCCAAAAACAATGGCATCCCCACCTGTCATCAAGGTACTTTTTTTCTTAAATTTTTCCCTTTTAAAATATGCTAATGTCCAAGATGGTGCAGACACTCTGAATACAAATTGCATAACTATACTTTGCAAATGTTCCCTTTTTTGTGTTGCACATGCAGTTGGGCAAGAGGGCTGCAACTAACGATTATTTTGATAATCGATTAATTTGTCGATTATTTTATCATAATCGATTAGTTTTTTGGTCAGTAAAATGTCAGAAAATGGTGATTTTTTTTTTTTTATCAATTTTCCAAAGCCCATGTTGACGTCCTCAAATGTATTGTTATGTCCAAAACACAAAGATATTTCAGTTTACTGTCAAAATAGGATTAAAGAAACCAGAAAATATTCACATTTGAGAAGCTGAAATCAGAGAATTTGGAAAAAATGTATTAAAAAAATACTCAAACGATTAATCGATTATCAAAATTGTTGTCGATTATTTTAATAATTGATTCTTCAATTAATCGTTGCAGCTCTAGGCAAGATAGATACTTGATTCATCCCTGAAGGGAAACTGTATAATGCTAAATTATAATGGTCTGAATCACCAGGTGTTTGTTCCCCTGAGGCCTTTCAGGATCCGGAGTCCCATGATGCCCCCCAGAGTCCTCTGAATCAGATTGAAGATGTTTGGAAACAAAAGCTACCAGATGCTATAGAAGATGGAGAAATTCACAGCACCGTAGCAAGTATTCCTGAGGGAGCTGAACATGTTCTATCTATATTTTTCACCAACAGTAGTTCAGCATTGAGAAAAGTGAAAATGGACAAATTCAAAAGAAAGCAAATCATTCCAACAAAAGAACATGGCTGCATCTCTATGGACATCTCAACAGCAAACAACGCTGCATCCAGTGAACAGAAATCAGCTGATCAGGAACCTGGCAGACTTCCCTTATCCCCACCTGTGAAAACTATAAACACTCAGTGGTCTCCATTGAGTTTAAATGAAATTCCCCCTTGCACTGTGGATTCTACTCTCTGCAACAAAAGTTATACTACACAAGTGGAAAACGATTTAACAAAACAGCTGCAGAGTGACTCTGTTTCTGACCAGCTAGTCGGGCCAACTGTGATTACAGACTCTGGATTTATTAAGAAAAACAGAACATTTGTTTACACTATTGAGCCTTCAAAACTTCAACTTCAAGGAAAAGAAACACCATCCCAGAAGATGGACTCATCTCCACGGACTCCAGGCTCTGGTAACACATTTCTCATATATGTAAAGTGTAAAATGCATTATACATTCTGTATTACCATGGTAAAAGACCCTATTCTATGATCACTGAATTTACCCTTTTTTATCATGATGCTTCATTTCAGGACAAGAAGTGTACGAAAAGCAGTTGGGTAAAGCCTCAAATGAAGCAGGTTATTGCTTTATCGGGAAGAATGAAGTGCAAAAAACTGAAAATATTGCTGAAGAAAATCTACCTCTCTCAGTTCTAGCAAAAGTCCAAGATGTTGACATGTCGCAGCTTTGCAGAGATTTTGCACAGGACTTCAGTCAAATGTCAGAACCCGGTAAAAAGGATACTCCTTGGAATGGCTTTTCTCCATTAGCTTGTCTCTCAGCAATGAAACAAACTAAGCAGAAAGCAAGGCAAGCACACTTTAACGATGACTGTAATGACATCAATACCAGAAGACATGTTTCAACTATTCATCAAAATAACTCTATCAATAAGGGCATTGCAAGTGACAGTGGATTTAATTCTGCTGTTGCAGATATCACTCAAATGACATTTGTTCTTCCCAGCTCGGAGAACAATGACCAAAGTCAAGAGGGGACTAGCTTAAGAACGGATATATACAGGACTACTCCTTTTCCATGTACAAAAAAAGAAAATGGAAAAGCACATTTAGATGATAATTTAAAAGGAGTTGAAATTGATTCTATGCTGTCCAATACAATCAAGGAAAGCCATACACTAGACCCTGTCCCAAAGGAAAATCTGCACATTGAGAGGAATTCGACACAACTACCCAGTAGTGCACAAGGAACTGTCGATACAATGAATTGCATTCCACTTAATGGTCAAGTTTATGGCTATCTGCCAGAGAAAACAACAGTTTCTATTCCTTCCATCCATTCATCTGGATTCAAAACCGCTTCAAATAAGGGAATACAAATCTCTTCGGCAAACTTGCAGAAAGCCAAGCTTCTCCTTGAAGAGACTGAGGGGGACAAAATGTTAAGTTATCAGCCCACGAACTGTGCCCATGAGACAAAAGATGCCATTCCCATGAGCCGCGAATCGGTGAAAAATAAAACCTCTAACTCAAACCAGCCACCTTCTGCAAGTAATAAAATCAGTTGTCAGTTAACACCTTCACAAAAAGCTGACGTAACTGAGCTATGCACCCTTTTGGAAGACGCAGATAGCCAGTTCGAATTTACACAGTTCAAAACTGCAAAGATAAAACTACATTGTCAAGATAATGCCTTCTCTCTCCAAAAAGTTGACCCTGATTTTCTTACGGGTATAGATTTTGATGACAGTTTTAGTTCAGATGCTGAACAACATCTGGCGGTTACTGTGATGCAAGACAAAATTGCCTTGGTTTCAGATGCTAAAACAAATGTTGATACACCCAACGTCACAAGTAAATCCACAGGTTTGTCATTGTCCAGTGCAACAAAAAAGGAAAATTCCTTTACTGAGGAGATGCCTTCCTCTTCAAATCACATCCCTGAATGCAGTAGCAGTATTATATCGGCAACAGCCAAACATTTTGATAAAGCTGGCCACACCAAAACAAGCAAGCTAGAGAACAAAAATCCTTTGATTCTAGGTGTTGGTTTTAAGACCGCAGGAGGAAATGTTTTGAGAGTTTCAAAAAGTTGTCTGAGTAAAGCTAAAGCTTTGTTTGCAGATATAGAAGAGACTGTTATGACGGATAAAAAATCCCCAGAAAAGCAAATCAGTGAAACTGATTCTAAAAAACTTCATAAGCTCAGTGTGGAGAATCACTCTGGTAACGTTTTGCATCATAAAGATGGTAAAGATACCAAGTGCAGGATTAGGGGCTGTGATTCCAACATGAACAAACAGGTTTGTTCAGACAGACAGGTCACATGCACTACAGATGAAGAAGCTGCAATTTCGTTTAAAAATGGCAAAATAGACACAAGCACTTGTCAAAGTGGGTTCCAGATGGCTAGTGGGAAAGGAATTTCTATTTCAGCAAAAGCTTTGCAAGATTCAGATGTTTTCTTCAAAGACTGTGCAGACATGGATGTTAACGCTGGCATGTCAGTAAATAATAAAAAGACCATAGAACCTTTGCATGGAAATATCAGTCTTAAGAAAAATCAGAAATTGAAAAATGTGGTGAAAGAAAACTATTATGAAGAAACTGGAGCAGCTGTCTGTCATACACAGGAACAAAGTAATTTGGAGGTTCACGATGTTGGTTCGGAGAATACAGCGGCTTTAAGGAACGCTGGTTCTTTCCATGGAAGCCCTTCTTCGACTGCAAAGCCGCCATCATCTCTATTGTGCACAACATCGAATACTATTGGCTCCTCTGCAATCAATGCATTAAGCAATGGTGGTGGATTCTGCACAGCTAGTGGAAAGAAAGTATCAGTGTCAGCTGACGCAATGAAAAAAGCCCAAAGTCTTTTGACTGAAATGTGTACACTTGAAGACACAAAGAAACAGCTGAATCAAAAAGGAGATGCTTTAAAAACTGGTCATCTTACCAATCAAATTCAGGCTACACAACCTAAAAATGGAGGATTTCAGACAGCCAGTGGAAAAGGACTTGCCATTTCATCTGCTGCTCTCAAAAAAGCAAAGTCGTTGTTCATTGAATGTGATGGAGTTGAGGAGGAAATAAGTGTAAACCCAACACATTCCAAAATGCCAATTCCTGGTCAACCACCCAGGAATCATGGAATTCTTGCAGCCGGTGTTAAGCCTGTGGCGATATCATCAGAGGCCCTCCAGAAGGTCAAAGTTCTCCTCAATGACATTAGTTTCAGTGCAGAGATTCCAGCTGTTTCAGGCTCAAGGAACAGTGACAAGAATCAAGACAATACTAAAAATACAGAGAAAATACATTGTGGTTTCTCGACTGCAGGGGGAGCAAAATCGCATGTGTCACAGAAAAATATGTTGAAAGCAAAGCAGCTTTTCAAAGAACTTGATGTTGGTTCTGTTTCAGGAAAATATATGCAAGAAGCAGATGCTTTCTTCAAGAACTTTGATAATATGGATGCTATCGATAAAATATCAGTCAAACATGAGAAAAGTATAGCACCTCTGAGTGGAAGTGATGGCGAGAAGAAAAACCTTTCAAAAGGTCAAGAATTTAAAAGGATGAGCAGCAATCCTGAAGACCCTGGAAGTGAACGCACTGAGTTTGAGAACGTAAATGTGGGACCAATAGTAAAACATGAGAAGATGCTGCATTGTGATGATGATGATGAGATTCACAAACTGGATTCTCCCAATGCAGATGTTTTACATGGTAACTCATCTTTGATGGCAAAGCCTCTTTCTTCTGCGTTGTGTGCAAAGTCAAAGAACATTTGTTCTACTGCAATAGGTGCATTTAGCAACAGTGGTGGATTCTGTACCGCCAGTGGACAAAAGGTTTCCGTGTCAGTTGAAGCAATGACGATAGCAAAGTCTCTCTTGAATGAAAGTGCTACATCTGAGGACACAATCAAACAACTGGATCAAAAACGAGACACATTGCCAAGACAGAATGGTGGATTTCAGACCGCCAGTGGCAAAGGAGTTGCTATTTCATCTGCAGCCCTAAAGAAAGCAAAATCTATTTTAAGCGAATGTGACGTGGTTGAGAATGAAATTGGTGTAAAGCAAACACCTTCCAAGATGCCAGTTTCTGGTCAACCACCTAGGAATCACGGATTCCTTGCTGCCAGTGGTAAACCAGTGGCGATTTCCTCTGAGGGCTTACAGATGGCTAAAGCTCTCCTAAATGACATCAGTTTCAGTGCAGAGATCCCAGCTTTTTCAGACTCGAGGAACAGTGACAAGAAACTAAATAATGTTGAAAATACAGTGAAAATACATTGTGGTTTCTCGACTGCAGGGGGAGCAAAAGTTCATGTGTCACAGAAAAATCTTTTGAAAGCAAAGACCCTTTTGAAAGAATTTGCTGATGGGGAGTGCCATGATTCAAACTCTGTGTTGGATGTGAAAAAAGACAATTTCAATCTCACCACAGCCAGTGCCAAGGAAATCAATGCCAAGGGAAGTACCCCTCAGGCAGTTCAATCTTTAACGTCTTTACAAGACACTGACCATAAAAGTGAAACTCTTCAAACAACAAGTCTACGTGATTTGAATTGTGTCAACGACAAGGCACCTACTGCATTGAAATGTAAAGAAGACACAATTAACCAATCAGGGGAGGATGACGTCCATGACAGCCCTGTAGAAGAAATGTTAAGTGGATTGGACTATGAAATAAAGCAGACAAGCAACATGGATGAACCTGTGGTCAATGGGATGGGGGAGTCTTCAGTTTTAAACTTTAACTTGCTTAATCTCAGAGGCTGCACAGAAACCCAGCAGAAGTTTCTCGCCCAGGAAGCTCTGGACTGCACCAAAGCGTTGCTAGAAGATGAAAGTCTAGCTGGCCAAAGTCTCCCAATGACTTTAGAAGATTTGCCACTGCAAGAATACCCAAAACCCAGCAACAGTTCTGTAGCTGAACAGAAAGGAACAGTGAAAAGACTGGTAGAGGACAAAGATATGACTGGTAAGTGTGTGTTATTACTCAGAAATTCTAGGTAATATGTTATGTTTGTTTTATGCCACACAGATTGTCGCAATGTTTTTATTTGCAGTTGTATTATTCTCATATTGCAACACAGAACTTGTACCTGAAGGTTTTAATCTTATCTGTTACTTACAATCATGATTATTAACTATCAACGGCTGCCTGACTGTTTTAAAATATTGTAGGTCAGCCTCCACTTAAGAGACGATTACTTGAAGAGTTTGACAGGACTGTTGATGGTCCAAGAGGTTCAACACTGCATCCTGAAAAAATTTGCCCAACTGGTAAATCACTAGAACTGTAACAAGTTATCTTAAGAATACATAATTTTTCTTTATTAAGTAAATAACTCTGGATTTTCATGTATTTCTTTATAAAGGTGCAATGAAAGACAGGAGAGTTTTCAAGTACAGCACATCTCTTCATCCAAACATCACAAGGCCCCTCTGGTAAGCTGCCTGCGAATTGATGTTCATATGTTTGAGTGACTGACACAGGTAATTTGCACTTCTTGATAAATTTGTTGTTGTCCTACAGTAAAGGAAAAAACTACATGGAAACCAGATTTCACATGACAAATGCAGCACAACAGTCAACCCCAGATTACAGCAGTTCTGCAAATTCCAAGATGCCAGCTTTTGTTCCCCCATTCTTCAAGAGTGCAAAACCAACAGAGAGTCGCAACAATACTGTGCTCAAGGACAGCATAAGAGCACCTACTTTTGCTCCTCCATTCAAAAAACAAAGAACTGTTGTTCAAGAGAACCCCTCTGAACCACAGGAAGATCTGTTTGTAACAACCTTAAACAGCAACACCTTTATGCCGCCATCTAAAAAAACACCAAGCAATACAGATGTAGCTGGTAATGAAAGCACAGAAGATGTTCAGTGGGTGGCCTTGGCTAACGCTACAACTGATCAAAACCTTCAGGTCGGCTGTGGATCGAAGGACTCTGCTGCAGATGCGTCACATGAGGAGGAGACGTTGTCTGGAAGCCAAGGTGATGTCACCTTTTTGGATGAATTCAGTAATACAAACTTTACAGTCTGAGTCTTAACAACATGGGTAAAGTAATGATGTGTTTATGGTCTTCAGACATGTTTCAGAATCTTCATAACATAGATCTGGCACGCGATATGCAGGATATGCGGATTAGGAAAAAGAAGCGCCAGACTATTCGACCCTTGCCTGGCAGTTTGTTCCTTACTAAAACCTCAGGAGTGTCAAGGATACCATTACAAGATGCCGTAAATGGCAAGGCTCCTGCAAGATACAGCCAAAAACAGGCAAGGCCGGACTATTGTCTCTCTCTTTTTATATATATATATATTAGAGGTGGGCATAGATTAATTTTTTTAATTTAGATTAATCTAGATTAATTTTGGAATTAATCTAGATTAATCTAGATTAAAATGTCTCATTTGAATTCATTCATAATATGTGTGTGCTCCTAAATAATGACTCAAAGTAAGTCTTTGAGAACGTGTTTCTCAAGCCAGGTGGCTTTCATTTCGTCATCAGAACGAGTGTCTAATTATTGCGAACAAATAATATTCTAACAATTTAATCAGATATAAGGCTAAAAAACACAACATTGCACTGTTTTTTGTGCTTAAAAAAAACGAAAAAACTAATTTGTTGGGTAGGCTATAGGCTATAACAGAAAATAAAGCCATTACTTTTGTGCTTCAAGTGAAACATTAAATATAATTTTTACATAAATAATAAAGTCCTTATAAACTTTTCAAGAAGCTGGACTAGAGTGAATATTGGACAGGCTTTATAGGTCCATGGCTTTTACCTGTGGGACAGCGCTTCACCTAACAGCTGGCTGCAACACCAACCTACAGTCTATTGTGCGACGGAGAGCTAGTTATCATTAGCATCAGCGTTAGCCGACATCACGGCAACAGCTGAATAATGTAACACATTACACAAGTTACACTACATGAAAACAACGGGCTGTAGACGCTAGAGTTATAATTTCGTGTAGGAAACATTGTTGAGACTGGAATTTCGTACCACAGCGGCCGTTCCATAATACAGCACTCCCTTTAGCAATGGCTGAATATAAGACCTCCCTCTGCTGTGTATCTGCGGGAGCGAGTGGCATTAATAACTTAAAAACAGTAAACGTTTAACATGATTACGGGCGTTTAGATGCTTTAATCATATGCCGAATTTATAAACAGACCATATTATTAACAATAAATTAAGTTATGTACATGTCAGAGTTACGTACATGGATACATTCATAACTAAACATTGAATAGACAGATTTGTGAAGGGGGTTTGGCGCTGAGTGTTACATTAGCGATCCTGCAGCCAGGTGGTGTGTGTCGTGGGCAAGTGATGGAGAGAGAGAGCGGCGGGTGTGTGAGAGAAGCTTCGCTCCTGCAATAAAGGCTCCTCAAGTGTCAACAACGGCCCCCGGCTATTATTACCCGACCAGAGAACACACGGAAGGGGGTTCACCCTGACAGCGAACAGCCATCGGCCCTGGAGGGAACCATCTCCCCTGAGCCGAACAGGAGGTGGAATAAGAGATTAACGGCGATATTTTTTTTATCGCCGATAAGAGTTTTGCGTTAACGCAGCACGTTAACGCCGATAACGGCCCACCACTAATATATATATACACACACATATATATATACAGTATCTCACAAAAGTGAGTACACCCCTAACATTTCTTCAAATATTTCATTATATCTTTCCATGCGACAACACTGAATAAATGACACTTTGATACAATGTCAAGTAGTCAGTGTACAGCTTGTATAACAGTGTAAATTTACTGTCCCCTCAAAATAACTCGACACACAGCCATTAATGTCTAAACTGCTGGCAACAAAAGTGAGTACACCCCTAAGAAAAAATTTCCAAATTGGGCCCAAAGTGTCAATATTTTGTTTTGCCATCATTATTATCTAGCACTGCCTTAACCCTCTTGGGCATGGAGTTCACTAGAGCTTCACAGGTTGCAACTGGAACCCTCTTCTACCCATTCATGACGACATCAAGGAGCTGGCGGATATTAGAGTCCTTGCGCTCCTCCATCTCCCGTTTTAGGATGCCCCAAAGATGCTCAATAGGGTTTAAGACTGGAGACATGCTTGGCCAGTCCATAACCTTTACCCTCAACTTCTTTAGCAAGCCAGTGGTCGTTCGGAGGGGTGTTTGGGGTCGTTATCATGTTGCAGTACTGCCCTGCGGCCCAGTTTATGAAGGGAGGGGATCATGCTCTGCTTCAGTATGTCACAGTACATGTTAGAATTCAATGAAATGTAGATCCCCAGTGCTGGCAGCACTCATGCAGCCCCAGACCATGACATTCCAACCACCATGCTTGACTCTAGGCAAGACACACTTGTCTTTGTACTCCTCACCTGGTTGCCGCTCCACACTCTTAACACCATCTGAACCAAATAAATGTATTTTGGTCTCATCAGACCACAGGACATGGATTACTGCAACCATGTCCTGTGGTCTGATGAGACCAAAATACATTTTTGTTTGTCTGTTTGTCTTCAGCAAACTTTTTGTGGGGTTTCTTGTGCATCATCTTTAGAATAGGCTTCCTTCTGGTATGACAGCCATGCAGACCAGTATGATGCAGAGTGCGGCGTATGGTCTGAGCACTGACAGGTTGACCCCCCACCCCTTCAAGCCCTGCGGCAATGCTGGCAGCACTCATACGTCTATTTTCCAAAGCCAACCTCTGTGTACGACGCTGACCATGTGCACTCAACCTTCGTAAACTGGGCCGCAGGGTGGTATTGCAACATGATAACGACCCCAAACACACCTCCAAGACGACCAGTGGCTTGCTAAAAAAAGCTGAGGGTAAAGGTTATGGCCTGGCCAAGCATGTCTCCAGACCTAAACCCTATTGAGCATCTTTGGGGCATCGTCAAACGGAAGGTGGAGGAGCGCATGGTCTTTAATATCCACCAGCTCTGTGATGCTGTCATGAATGGGTGGAACAAGGTTCCAGTTGCAACCTGTGAAGCTCTAGTGAACTCCATGCCCAAGAGGGTTAAGGCAGTGCTGGAAAATAATGGTGGCCACACAACATATTTACACTTTGGGCCCAATTTGTAAATTTTTTCTAAGGGGTGTACTCACTTTTGTTGCCAGCAGTTTAGACATTTATGGCTGTGTGTCGAGTTATTTTGAGGGGACAGTAAATTTACACTGTTATACATGGAAAGATATAAAGAAAAATGTGAAGAAATGTGAGGGGTGTACTCACTTTTGTGAGATACTGTATATACACACACATATACAGTATATATATATATATACACACATATATATATACATACATATATAGCAGTGGATTACTGTCCTGTAAACAGCTTCTAACATGTTTGTTTTTTTTGTTTTTTAAGCTTTATGGCCATGGAGTTCATCAGCACGTGTGTGAGATCACCAGTGAGACAGCAGAATCTTTTCGCTTCAATTTACATCAGTTCATAAAACAGGAGGCCTTTATAGATGGCAGTGGTGTTCAGCTTGCTGACGGAGGATGGCTACTTCCTAGCAATGATGGGACAGCAGGAAAAGAAGAGTTTTATAGGTTTTTATTCTATTTTACTCACTTTGAAATGTTAAACATATTAGAATGTTTGAGAAAAGAGGTGTATCGTGATATGTGCAAATGCAGAGTGAAGGCTGATTTGACTGAATAACATTGTTCTACACCGTCCACAGAGCATTATGCGATACACCAGGTGTGGATCCTAAACTGATCAGAGAGGAGTGGGCGTACAATCACTACCGATGGATTGTGTGGAAGCAGGCCTCCATGGAAAGATCATTTCCAGAAACAATGGGTAGCCTCTGTCTAAACCCAGAGCAGGTTCTCCTACAACTAAAGTACAGGTATGTAGGATTCTAGTTTATTTTTGTTCAATATGACATTGAACTATAATAACATGTCATGCCATTTTCTGTAAGATGTAAAGACTAATGTACATACATCTTAAAGTGTTATTCAAGAGAAATAAACAAATGATTCTCCCCCCTGCAAATTATTTCACGGATAGCAACATTTTATTTGATTAATTACTCTTTTTTTTGTTTATTACATTTATTGGATATATTCAAGATGATCAAAGTTGTTTGATGATGTTGTATTTATTGATTAATTTCTATTTAAATTATAAATGTTTTTTTAAAGTGTGTATTTTATTTCATGTGTATTAGATATGACGTTGAGGTGGACCACAGCCGTAGGCCGGCTCTGAGAAAGATCATGGAAAAGGACGACACAGCAGCCAAAACCCTTGTCCTCTGTGTTTGTGGGATTGTCTCCAGGGGTCTCTCCCCAAATAGACAGAGTTTCGGTGACAACAAGAAGCCCCAAGGTCCTGATACCAAGGTTGAAACCACATCTGCAGTTGTTTGGTTGACAGATGGCTGGTACGCCATTAAAGCACAGATGGATGAACCGTTGACTGCAATGCTACACAAAGGTCGACTTGCTGTCGGTGGGAAGTTGATCATCCATGGGGCTCAACTGGTGGGGTCACAAGATGCTTGCTCCCCTTTGGAGGCACCTGAATCGCTCATGTTAAAGGTGCTTTAAAAAGGAGGCCACAAGCGATTGTATTTATCCAAATAGAAATCAAAGAATAAGTTGGTTTATTAATTGTTTTTGTTTAGATTAACGCCAATTGCAGCAGACCTACACGATGGGATGTGAAGTTGGGATTCTACAAGGATCCTCGGCCATTCCTGCTTCCTGTCTCCTGTTTGTACAGCAATGGAGGATCAGTGGGATGTGTAGATATTATCATACTAAGAAGCTACCCCATACAGGTGTGACTTGGATCGATTACACTTTTACTCCTGGAAGTTTATGTGATGACCCCTTTTGACTGTTTGCATGTCATATTTTCCAGTGGATGGAGAGGAAACCTGATGGAGGGGTTATGTTCCGTTCTATTCGTGCAGAAGAGAAGGAGGCGAGACGATACAACAGCCAGAAACAAAAAGCTGTGGAGATCCTATTTGCCAAAATTCAAGCTGAATTTGAAAAGGAAGAGAAAGGTAGAAATCATGTTTTCAGCATCTTCAGTACAGCTTGAAATGGAATATGTTTATTTTTTTACAAACTGTCATCATCAGGTAATGGCAAACTTCAACGTAGAAGACGGACTATCTGTCATCAGGATATGGCTAATCTTCAAGATGGAGAGGAGCTCTATGAAGCAGTAGGGGATGACCCAGCGTATCTTGAGGTAATGCAAATGTGGCATTACATATTGTTGACCTAATTCTCTCTATGAATAGACTTTTAATTATACCTATTTTGCTTACATGTCCAAGGCTCATTTGAGCAAACAGCAGTTGGAGACTCTACGCACCTACAGATGTTCTCTGATGGGGAAGAAACAGGCTGAACTGCAGGAGCGGTACCGAACGGCTTTAGAAAGTGCCGAGGAGAGCGAAGGTAGCTGTCCCAAGCGGGAAGTTACACCTGTGTGGAGGCTCTGCTTGGCTGACTCCATGGACCAACCCGGAAATGGTGTGCATTATTTTGATTAATTTGAGATGTTCTGTGATTACTTTAATATATGTACTATTGTGTATTAAAAGATGAATTTTAAATCATGTAATTTTTCTTTCTGTTGTAGTTTTTCAGTTGAACCTTTGGAGACCTTCCTCGGATCTTCAGTCTTTGGTGAAGGAAGGCTGTCGATACAAAGTCTATAACCTCTCCACGTCGGAAGGAAAGAAACTTGGTGGGAGCACAACCGTTCAGCTGACTGGGACTAAGAAAACACAGTTTCAGGACTTACAGGTACTGTTGAAAGTATAATGAGCACCCTGTGCATATCACATTGTATATTATAAATTTAGAAATATAATGGAGCATTTCTATTATTTGTGGTGTTTTTCATGATTCAGGCTTCTCAGGAATGGTTATCAAAACGATTTCAACCGAGGTTCTCCACGGATTTTATGGAGCTGCAAAACCCAGAATTCCAACCACTGTGTGGAGAGGTTGATCTCACAGGATATGTCATCAGCATCATAGATGGACAGGGTAGGTGATCATTCTTTAACTCTTTTTCCCATACCTATATTGTTTACTAAAATATTTTTTATGTGTTTGAACACAGGTTCTTCTCCTGCATTTTATCTGGCTGATGAGAAACTGAACTTTGTTAAAGTTCGCTGTTTTAGCCCCTTGGCTCAATCTGGTTTGGAAGAAGTGGTTAAACCACGTGTACTGTTGGCTCTGAGCAACTTGCAGCTGAGAGGTCAGACCACTTCTGTCGTGTACGCTGGAGATCTGACCGTCTTCTCAACAAACCCCAAAGAAGTTCATCTACGGGAATCACTCAGCCAACTCAGGAACCTGGTCCAGGTACAGTGCTATCATCCAAAAAACTTGTATAGCGGCTTTCATGCTTCAGAACATATTCACTTTTCATTCATTTTAGATATCACTTTTCATTCATTTTAGATACCTCTTTTGTCAAACTCTAGATGCTCTCTCAGACAAAGTGCTTATTGTTTTATCAAAGTCAAAATCAAAGTTGCTTTAGCTCCATTATGGTACACTTGCAGATCATAATGGATGAAATTAGAAATGCTGGACATGGTCATTTTTGTCATGCTCACTGGGTTAAGCTTTAATACATCTCGAGCTGATGGAAATGCATTTATAGAATATAAATAGCAAAGTTGTCAATGCAGTTTCTGAAATTGACCAGTTGAAGTATTGGACCTTAAAAAACACTCAATTTCACACATGAAAAGAAATAAACCTAGCCGGATCACGATTAGGTGTGAGGGCTGATGTATGTAATGGACTAATGATCAGGGGCCGTATTCACAAAGCATTTTATCTTAGCGCTAAGAGTACTCCTAAGGAGCACTAAAAGTTCTTAGTAAGGAGTAATTTCTTAAAACCTATTCACAAAGCTGATAAGATCAACTTTTACTAAGGAATGGGAGGAACTCCTAAGCTAAGACTAGAGGGCGGTGTTGACCCTGTTGCTATGGATGATGTCATGTTCATACCTTCTATGCCCACAGTGATTGGCTGAGAGGGAATGAGAGCTAAGAGTGAGTTTATGATAGAACCACTGTGGGAGATATCCATATCGTGTCGCTGTATTAAAGTGAAGAGTTTTTATATACAATTAATGACAAGTGACACTGATTTAACATGAAACCAAGATACTGCAGGGTTTCCCACACATTCGTTCACAATTAACCTACAATAGCGCCACATAGGTATATTCATTTAAAATTTTACAATGATTTGAATCGGAAAAAATATCCTCATTGAACAGCTGCACGCCATGCACTCTCACTGTATTTCCCTCAACGGCGGACTATGCAGCAATAGTCAGACAGCGATAAACCAGGAAATTCACAATTTAGAAACAACAACTGGCAAAATCGTAAAGTGCATGCGGAAGGAAAAAGGCGAGACACGCAACTATACAGTAGCGGACCTGTGGAATGGAGGAGATGGAAGCGCCACATATGGGCCTACTCTAGTAACAAATTAAACCCAAACGTGAAACCAACAGTAACTTTCAGTGCATCGTAAACCCAAAGCAACTGCAGGAAAAGGAACTTAATAATTAATAAATATTTTTTTATATAAATATAATAAATATAAATGTGTCTATACTTTCTAAATATAGCTTTACTAAGATCATTAAACCCTTACAGCTATTAAGGTACCTTTTGTAAAGCTCACTAGCATTAAATCTCTCCAAAATGCCATCAAATGAGTGTCTGTGATTTACTCTTAGTGACTTAGGAGTCCTCTCGAGGACTCCTAGCTTTTCATAGATTTAGGAGCTAGTTTTAGCGCTAAAATGCTTTGTGAATTACACTTATCTTAAAAAGTTAGGAGTCCTAAAATTAGGAGTGAGACGCCCCTTATTTTTGAGAGTTACTCCTAAATCAGCACGTTAGGACCTACTCTTAGCCTTAAAATGTTTTGTGAATACGGCCCCAGATCCTGACTTTATTGTTTAAAAGGGTTTTACTGTTAAATCACGTAGACTTTTCTGATCTTTCTTTTCTCCTTAATGTTAAATGTAAAAATGACATGAATATCATTTTCATCGTGTGTTTTCAGGGTCAGGAGAACTTCTTTCTTACTGCTGAAGAGAAGCTTTCACCTTTAACTAGGTTTGATAGCCTGAGCTCCGACTCCTCTCCTGCTCTGCAAACACGAACCCCAGCTTCTACAACAGACAGGAGACGAGGCACAATGACAAGTGTGAGTTCATATACTTCAAGGCCAACGCTAGCTTTAGCCAATCAAAGATTAAGGGTCCGTTTTTGTACAGCCAGTGGAAAAGAAGCACAGGAAATGCCAGTACCTTATTTATTTATTTTTTACTTCTGATTGGTTGTGGCTGTCTCGTAAGTCTCCCGCTGCTCACCCCCTCTTCTAGTCATATTCAGGCACAAACACACATAGTTTTGAAGCAGAGCTGTTTGCTGCACAGAGCAGTTTTGCAAGATGAAGGGAGACCTAATGACAGGCCAAATCAAAAATGAATACATGACTTTTCTACGTAACTTTAGTGACACCTGGCCACAGATTTGAACTGGTGACCTTTTAGGCTATCGGCTACATAAACCTCACTGGCCATTTCTATGAACCCACCTTACTGTAATACGTCTCTGATGTACTTGCTGTGAGATCTGGGGCTCATAATAACTCATAACCACTTCATATTGGTTAAAAACTAAAACGGTGGCCTTTTTACACAGGTGACATCTCAGCCTCCACTCAGGAGCCTTGGATCCTTCACACCCGTCAGCAGGAACCCTCCTGCTACAAACTGTTCAACAGAGAAAGACCCGGTCACCCTGAAGAGGAGAAGAGCTCTGGACTATCTGTCTCGTGTCCCGTCACCACCACCTCTCTCCAACCTGAGCTCAGTGGCTTCTCCATGTGTAAATAAGACTTTCAATCCCCCTCGAAGGTCCACGACACCTAGCACTTTAAAAACCGTACCTACTCCGACTACCAAACCTGTCAATGCACCGGTGGAGGACCAATGGGTGAATGACGAGGAACTGGCTATGATTGATACTCAGGCAATGCTTATTGGTGATTTAATGTAAATACATAAGACTGTATAATAGAAAAGCATGCTACAACGTCAATAAAAAATGTACAAATGTAAAGACTAAAGGCTGTGTATTGCACATTGTGGTTGTTTTTGTTGTCTCACTGGAATCATTAAAGTAAAACAGTAGAATTTTTTCATCGCTTCTTTTATTATCTAAATTCTACTTTTTTTGTCTGCAAAATTAATTAAGTTTAAACACAAATAAAAAATTGTGTTCTGGAAGTTAGGCTGCATGATCCCCACTTTGTGCTGTGCTTGAGATTTCTTTTTTAAACTGAGCTGATCAGAGAGACTTCTATTAAAACTTCACACCTACACACACCATACATTTACTGCTTAGGATAATGCAATATGAAATTAAATCTGGCTCATGTAAGTTATATTTAAAACTAATTAAAATACTTACACTCCTTTGTTATTTAAATAGTAAGCTTATAAATGTGATCAGCTTTTTTGTTCTACACAAATGAGCTTTTAGAGGAAGGTAGATTGATAATTACTTTATAAGGCTAATGGACATTATTTATATAAGGTAGATGGCAGCAAAATTACACCGTATTTAATATACTAAAGCATTACCAGACACTATCAAAATGTTTTCACAATATTAAGTCTAGTCTGTCAAAATATATGGAATATTTTGCAAACTAGCCCTGCGTTACAACTCACATACTTTTTCTTTTTACTACACTACATACTAAAGTACAGGAGAGAAAAGAAAATCAGATAAGGAAGATTTATTTTCATTTTGTCGAGAAATGTCATGAATAAAGGCGAATACTCGAAAATGCTATTGGAGTTAGTGGGGCATCTAGGTATTTTCAGCATGTTACAATTGACGTGCATGTATTGGCACATCCTAAATCTGGCATACTAAATAGTAGGGAAGAATGGGTGTTGGAATGCAGGATAGGTTTTATATTTGGAAAACATTTTTGTTCGTGCCTGGTAATGATTTAGTCCAGTTGGTGGCGCTGACACTCTCCCGGCCATGATAGCCCGGCTGTTAATGAGGGGAAGAAGAAGAATGACGTCACTTCCGTAAACACATGGCGACTGCAATGTGGAAATTGTGTGCCGGTTGTTTTTTAATGTTTCCATCTTTTATGTATCCTGAAAGTATACGGTGAGCATGAATGAATATCGACATTGACTCTACATCGTTGTGTGAAGATAGTTAATAAATTAACGTAAAGCTGTGTAGCTCGTGTGGTGACAGAGCCGTATGGTTTAGCTTCGGGTTTTACTTCAGTTTATGCCCATACCATGGTTTATGCACAATATGAACTAAAAACAAACTTTTTTAAATTGTTTGGATTTTAATTTAATTAAGTATAGTCACACACACTGGCATATCTACATACTGAAATGATAGCCATGAATTTGCAGCAACTAAAACTTTATAAAAATAACTACACAGATTGAATAATGTGTGTTTCCTCAATGTATGTGTGTGTTATTTAATTCATACAGATGTCTCACACTAAATCCCCCCGTATGACCTCTGAGGACGTAGCAAACCCTTGTGCGGCTGAACGACCAAAAAATGGCAGAGATGATAAAGACTCCAGCAGTCCAGACAGAAGTGTGAGGGAGCGTGTGTTGAAGAAGGTAGGACTCACCAGCTCCACTTTCATTGGTCCAGCATTTCCTCCACAAACGACCCCAGTCAAGAGTGACATTGAAGACACACTGAGTGAGTTTTACAAAGAGCTTGAGAAGATCGACACACCCGATGGTGCTAAGGAGGATAACTCAGGGAGACGAGATGAAAGATTTGTTCAACCACAAAAAATATCTCCCCAAACCTTGACCAGCAGATCTGTAGAAACAGACGGCTACCAGAGAAGCAGTGTGCAGCGACAGCCCCCCAGGCCACACTGGCATCAAAATGAGCCATACTACCCCAGAAGACCACGGCCAGGCACGGACCTGAGCTCTGGTAGACCTTCACCTCCTATTCAAAATCAGTGGCATTATCCTCAGACGCCCAACATACCGCTAGACCCCAGATCTCACAGACCCCCACCGCCCCCATTCCATCGCCCGCCACCCCCATCTGTATACCAAAATCCGCCACCACTTGTTGATCAAAACTGGAGGGGATCCGGCACGTCAAACCAGTATCAAGGGGAGTCGCATTTTCCAACATGTTCTCGTTTCCCACCTCCGAATGTACGCGCTCACCCTTCCCAGGGCTTTTACAAAAATTCTCCACAACACTTTGACAGGGACGAACGGCTTCGTACCTTTGACACACACTCAGATAATGTCAATGCTGCTGGATGGTCTAGAGAAGGAAAAGAAGAAAAGCCTCAGTATGTTGAGGATCGGGATTGGCGCCAGAAATATGATGAAGATTGTGACTGGCGCCAGAAATCTGTTTCAGAAAGTGAAGTGTGGGCGCGTCATCATTGCCAATCCCCCACCAAAACTAATGCAAACCATTCCTCTCTGGTGCTGGTCTTGATGAGGGGACTTCCAGGATCTGGGAAATCAACACTAGCCAGGTACTTCTATGTGTAATCTTGAGTCTTGAATTAGTCCATTGTCAGTTTAAAGAAGCCTAAAACTCAAATTCAAAGATTGTGAATGTATATGTTTATTTCATTGTACATTTGTGTCATTTTTATAGGGAGCTGCTCTCCACTGGTCCTAGTGGGCTAATACTGAGCACAGATGACTACTTTGTTCAAAGAAATGGCTATGACCCAGGCCTTCTTGGGGCCGCACATGACTGGAACCATAGCAGAGGTATAATTGTCTCCTTAAACACTCACTAAATGGTTTTTCTAAAAGCTATTTTCACGTCATGCACACGTTTTTATTGCTTCATCATATTGGCATTGTTATGTAATTTCTGTCAATCGGGACTTTTCTTTCCTGTTTTGTCCTTGCTTTACATGCTATTTTGAAACATATTAAGGGTAGTTAGTAACAGTGGTCTTAAAGTTTAAAAAATATGGTTTTATGATTTTCTTGACAGATCTTATTTCAATCACTTTTGTGTTTAATCCTCCTTCAGCTAGAGATGCCATGCATGATAGCCGATCGCCCATTATCATTGATAATACAAACCTCCAAGCCTGGGAAATGAAGCCATATGTTAAAATGGTGGGTATAAGATTTGACACATAATTGAGTGTTTAGTTGTGGTCTTCTTGGTTCCTAATTCAAATGTCCAATTATTTTCAACAGGCCTTGGAGAGAGGATACAAAGTAGACTTTTGTGAACCTGACACCAGCTGGAAGTTCGATCCTTATGAGCTGGAGAAGTATGATTTCTTCATTATCATATTATATATACATGCCAGTGTAAACTTTGAAAAAACATACATAAACTTATATTACCAAACTGCTCTGTTTTCCTTTCAGGAGGAACAAACACAGAGTTTCTCACGAGAAGATTGCACAGATGATGGTTCGTTTTTCGGTTCCCATATCTGTAGACATTGTGATGACTTCACAAGAGCCGCGACACTTGGACCACAGGCGTCGACCAGATCAGCCACAGATGATGAGGAAAGACCAAGATTTCCGTTAGTTTTATCGGCCAAATCATTTGCCATGAAGAACAACAATTTAGTATTGGTGTAAATATTGTTCGCAGTTGTTTCTGCATTATGTTTTATACATTATTTTGTATACTGTAAATTTGATATAATGAGAGAAGAAATTTATTTTCTGAAGTTTTCATTATTATATTGTGATTTGCATTATTTTTACATTCTTTGTTAAATTAATAATTCAGGCGTTTTTCAAACCTTACCTTTTGCAGTTTGTGTGTTTTGTACACTATGCCACAACATGGGAATCCAAAATGGCTCATGTTAGTTTCCCTTCTTTATCGATAACCCGCTGACTGTTAAAACTATTTTCTTATTCCCTGAAATCAGCAGAACCGCAACATTTTTCCATTCTGATAAACAGTTTGTTTCGTAATAACGTTACCTCTTTTTACCTCTAGTAGCACTATGGAGCAGTGTTTCTGTGAGTGGGTCCCCATTTAATTTATTATTATTATTTATTTTTTCATGTGCCCATTCATGCCAGTTGTTTCACAGCAACACAATTTAGACAATGCCGGTTAACAACTTTCCAAGTGTTTCGTAAGGACTGAAAATCATTAATCACATAGTGAGATTTCAAAGGATTCACACGATGTCTTTTAGGAAACTGCACAGGTACACTGTAATCAAAAGGTACACTGCACAGTGTACCTTTTGATTTCTGGGCTAAGTGTAAAACGAAAGCAACTATAAATATATCTCTAATCCAAAATATTCTCAAACAGATGAAACACTGAATTTTTCTGGTGAAACGGCTGTCTAAACCAAAATAATTGCGCCCCCCCCGCCCCCTGCACCAGCATGAAATTACAGTGGCAACACATTGTACCGACTCCGAGACCTTATCACAGTAACAGCTCTGATGTACAGCAGAATAACAGTGAGTGTGGAGAGGCCTGTGTCTGAGAGCATTCATTATTGTTTCTGGCAGGAAATCCCATTTTGCCTTTGTATTCCCTCTGGTGTTCATTAATGCAGCAGCACACAGAGGTGCCGTATTGTGGACTTGATGTTTTTCCAATCTGAAGTCGCACAGAAGCCACAAATTATGTCTCTGGTCCTCAGACTGTTTTTTTAAATTCTATAACACGTCTCCATAGTTTGGAACTCTAGATAATTGATGTACTTTGCTGAAATCCTTATGTTGATATGTTACGTTGATTATCGTACCATATGAAGCTCACTAGTGCTTTATTGCTTCCTTTGGGAAGTTGATATTTTTCTGTGCAGCTTGATGGAACAGATTTGTGTTCTCTGCTTCACAATATATGCAAAGTCCACTATTTCATGTTTTCAGAAAGGAAATAACACTGACAACTGGACAGTATTCATATACATTTCAGAGGCTCAGGAGTTCAAGGCACACGTCATTAGCTGCCTTCTGTAAAAGCTTTGACCTTTGAAATCGTGTAGCTGTTCTGCATTGTAGACATCGGTAAAGCCGGGCTCTGTACATGACCAGGAGCACTGAAACTGACAGTAGTAGGATGAAATGTACAGCTCATTTACATGAAATAAAACACGCGTATCTTGTTTTAAAACCTTGACCAACACACCAAACCCTTCTACACAATTTGCCCTAATACAGAAAAGCGTGTAGTTAACACAGAGCTCCTAAAACAAGTGGTTATAGATGCAACCTCACCAAGGAATCAGCAAAAAAGGGCATTACTTGTTATTTATATTATTGCTCATTGAGATGTATACACCCCAATCTGTTGAGTGTTCATTTAGGCAAGCTTTCAGTCAGTGACCTTCTCCTTAAGAGATTCCTAACTGATGATAGAAAGGACAAGATGTTCAACCTATTATTATGTCAGTTATTGATTAAAAGTGGAGCCACAAACCCACAGTAAACAAGGGTTGCAATCGACTGTCTAGTTGATTTAGGAACCAGGGAATGATGTGAATGAAGATTGCCATGAGGCTATTGCAGGCTATATTTTACATCTTATAAACTATATCATCCCCAAATTAAACTGGTTAGATTGGCTAGTTCTCAGTAGTTTCTTCATGATGTAGCCCCAAGACATGAAGGGGGATGCAACATGAAATGAAAGCCACAATGAAAACACTTTGTGGATAATGATGATCGGTTTGACAACTAAAGGAATAAACATGAGCCATTATTTAACTTCCCTGTGAAACTCGTTTTTGAAGGGAACTGCAGGTGCTGCCTGGCGGCTACACATTTCATGTTTTATGCTGTTTATTGTAGTCACGTGAGGCTGACAGCCAATTACAACCATGTTCTGAAAGCGAACAGCGTGTCATCTTTTTACCACCAAAGACCAGCTTAGTCAAATCAACCATAATGAGGCCGGACACTGAGTTATACATCCTTCAAAATAAAAGGTGCATTGTAATATTTGTTTTAAGATAATTGAGCAGCTGAGAGAAATGGTACAATTCATATTGAGTAAATACTGGACAAGACTGAAAATAAACCCAAGTACTACTACTAATTGAATGCAACTGTCTATCATAGCTACAATGAAAAAAATAACCAGATTTCCCCGATTGGTGAATTTTTATAATTGAACCTGGTTTTTAACAGAATACACCAAAAGCATGTAGGCCTAAGTTAATACATTACTCAATGTTGGTATGTGTACAGCTTAACAATAGTCCATCCCTCTCAACAGAAGCTGATCTAGATCTGCTCATCATTTAACCATTCAGCCAAAGTAACTTTGAAAACCAATCAACAAATAGGTTTGGAATTACTGTGCCCAGTTATTTGACATTACTTGTCGTTAAAACTACAAAAATAGGGCCTATCTGAACTGCTGGACTGATGCATGTGTTTTCTATATATTTTTATATTCATTGCATGTGCAATATTTCTCCTACCATAAAGGAGGCTCTTTCTTACACTCCCTATTTCTTAATCATTTGCTTAGCCTTTGCCTCACATTGCTCCATTAATTTTAAAATATAAGCTATTGCCCTGTCTTTGGTGAATACCACTGGCTTTTTGTTTATTTTTTTATTTTCTGTCCATGCTTTAGGCTATCAACATTTATTTTTAATGGAAAAGCATAGGCTACATTTTACCATGAACATTTTTTATTTTTCTCACACGCAGAGGTAAGCTTGTGATAAAAGGGAAGGCTTCCCTGAATGTTTGGGCTACTTAGTAGACAATGGTTTCACTCACCAATGAGGCTTTAATTTTGAAATATCTCACCGGAAGTCGCGCTGTAATTTCTATCTACCTTGACAGGTGTGGAGCTTGTCATGCTATGGATTTGATACCGTCCAACTGGGCTGACAGTAGGCTGCTGCTGCTGGTTGTAACTGACGGCAGGTGTTTCCTCCGGTCCACGGGAACCCTCCTCAAAATGTCGTTGACAATGTGCCCGGTGCCTCCGTGTGGAGCGCGCGCGTGTGATCCTGACAGCAGATCAGTGATGTAGATCCATCGCTGCAGAGAGGGAAGTTTACCTCCAGCGAGCTGAGGATACAGGCGGATCGTTTTACACACTGCACGGTAAGTGGCTCTGCATTTTCTGCGAACAAATATTGGAATGGTTATAGAAGCTACTGCAGTTTTTAGCCTACATACAATTTTGTTTGGGTGAATGTCTAAAATCCTACCTTTTAAAATAGGCTACATCTAGATTTAAATGTATCCATTTAAAAACTTTGACGGGACATAAACCAGTAGGCTAGCAGCACACATACAGGGGTGGTCTGGTACCCTAATATCCATTCTTAAATTTAAATACATTTGGCTCTATAGGTACTTGAATTGACACACAAAAAAAAATGATTTAATTAAATTGAATTATCCAACAATTGTGCTCCACATCTACAATCTATTAACCCATATTTTTTTAACACGCTATTAGAGCATGTATGGTCCTACTACACAATGTGAGAACAGTAGGCTTGAAGCAGTTAGGGGAGCCTATGTTTAGAGGATAACCTCTCTCACCACAAACCTGTTTCCTGTGGTTCCTTCTTAGTGTAGTGGTTAGTGGCCGCTGGCAGGAGAAGTGTGCAGCACTGTCTGCTTAGAAAAACACCACTAATCTCATCAAAGCCCTAGGCAGAGCTCTGACCGCTCTGACCTGAGGGCTCAGTTATCAACATGGTCCTGGAACATTTGTGCATAATAGTACAACTTTTTAAAGACACATTTTGAGCTGTGTGGTTCTTAATCAAACAATTTTCTTAGAGACCCCTTTTTGACCAGGGAATTCAAATTCATTCCATACAAATCTAAAGGAACAAAGGCTGTAAGTGATGGGTGGGCTACCTTTTATCTCTTTCCCCACTAAATGTCATATACCTCGGCTGAGATCTGTGTGCCAGACGCTGCCTCTGCCTGCTGATTTAATTTGAGTTCCCATTGTCAGTGAGAGGCAGTGCTCCCCAGCTGCCGGTTATATAATGTCACCCGAGGACTTCCACAGTTTAGCGGGCAGAGGGGAAAACTCAATACTGAGACGATACTGAGAGGAGGCTAGATCAGCACGTTACATAAGGGATGTTTTCCTTCCACTTGGCTGGGATGATGCAGATGATGGTGCTCCAGAAATAGGTCTGAAGATGGGATGCTGCACACACACACACACACACACACACACACACACACACACACACACACACACACACACACACACACACACACACACACACACACACTGTTTACCAAGGGAGGTGTGCACACAGTGAAGCCTGCAGTGCACAGTTAGGGAACGGCTCTGACTATCAGTTTATTGAGAGAAATACTTAAAGGTGGAGTCAGCGATTGTGGAGAACGCTTGTTTACAAAATCCTTTTTTGTCTAAGTCAATCAACATCTCCTCATGGTCACCAGACATAACCTGTCCATACTGTGTGTGCACTGGTCTGGTTTTAATACACAGCCTAAGCTCTGTAAACTGGTATGTAAGGATATATAAACAAAAGGGGGCCAACCTAGCTAGCAACATGTCTGTTAGTCTAAGCTGTCTCTAACATTGGATTTCTGTTTGGCACACACACACAGTATGGACAGCTAGCAGAACGTGAGGAGGTATTCACTGATTAATAACAAGCGTTCTTCAGAATCGCTGACTCCACCTTTTTATATTTGATGTAGAACGCATTTCCCTTTGTAACCAATATCCTGCTGTAGATGTTTCCCTGTAAGATTAATCGTGAACAGTGTATACACACACTGGGCACCAGACAATATTACATCCAAGGACATATCAGTCCAATGTGTTTTTAGAGATGTGGAGTGGAAATGTCTGATATCTTTTCTTCTGGTTTATCTCATCAGCAAAGTGTGCTGTGGCATTACATGCTTGATTAGGTTGCATCGCTCTGTTTGAAATTTGTTATTGTGAATTAAATTACCGGCAGGAAAACATAAAACAGAGGTAGATACAATGTTGACTTGTCTCTAAATAAAAGGGCAGGTGTTGAAATTTGAGGTCTAATAGAGGTACACGATGTGAGTTATGAATGTGGATGAAGTGGTTGGTAATTGAGTATGTTGCAATGCAAATGGAGCAGAAATGAATAGGTAAACATTTCTCAAGCATCTGCAGCTCACATTTGCCAAAGTGATATTTTTCCAAGCGCTAACTGATTTAGCAACATATGGCAGAGTGATGCAGGATGCCTGCTGGTATGAGTTGGTGCTGACAACTTCCATCCATCACATGTGATTCAAAAGAGCCAATTATGTCTCAATCACAGAACAAATCATGCTTGTCACACTGCTCAAGATGGGTTGAGAATTTGGAGTGTGTTGCAGGCAACAAACGTGCCCATTTTGTGCTCAGATCTTGCTATCTGTGTGATTCACTGTTGTTTTTCTAGATATCGGTGTTTGTGCAAATCAAATGTTGAATTCAGGCATACAGAGAGAGGGCAAACCTCTTTGTTGGCCTTATTCAATTGTTAGAAAGCAACCTTTTTGTCTATTTCCAAATTGAAAATCGACTAGATGGTACAAGCTGTGAAAGGACGATGAAAG
The DNA here is from genome assembly GCF_949987685.1 of Ammodytes marinus. NCBI lineage: Eukaryota > Metazoa > Chordata > Actinopteri > Uranoscopiformes > Ammodytidae > Ammodytes > Ammodytes marinus. The sequence continues at coordinate 16,757,196 of NC_137232.1, read as the reverse complement.
TAGTCACTATTATGTATCAGAGGACAAAAAAATGTTTTCTCTTTGACATTTACAGCAAAAACCTCAACTAGTTAAGTGACATTTAGTTAGTCAGTTGACAGAAAATAATGTAATCAGACTGGAAAACATATTCCCATATAGCAGTCTTTTATTTCCAGGAAAACATTTAAAGCCCTCCTCAGAATCAACAAGGTTCATCTAAGGTAAAAGAGATTCCTAGAACCAGGGCTGATGCTGCAACCTTCCTTTTCTTGTTACGCTGACATAATGACATACTATAATATAAAGCCCATCCAGCAGCAGCAGCAGCAGCAGCAGCAGCCTCTTCTTTCACCCGAACATGATTGAGTTTGTCAATTTTGCATCTTGTTGCCTTGTCAAATAATTCATGTGTTGACCTTTTGCTTGAGCATTATCGTAAAAAACTATCTGACACAGGCACTGTGGAAATGGAGCCGCCGAGTCCTAGCTGGTGATACCTTGTTAGTTAATTTATGATCTCCACTCTCATCCATTCGGTTACAGACGATTGATGACAAATTAAAAAGCTGGTGACTTATATTCATAGAGGCTTAACCTCAGTGTGTCCTTCTGGAGGACATGCAGAGGGGATGTGAAGAACTGGCTGACTGATATTGACTGCAGCAGGCACTTATAAGTACAAAGCGTAGGGCTTGGTGCTCAATTGCCATGGCGGCCTGACAGATGTTTTTGAGTGCATCTGCTGATTAGGGTTTCCAGCTGACCCCCTTAACAAGCATTTAGAGAGCACCACCCGCTATGCTGCTCTCCTCAGGGGTCCACATGGCTATGTTTTAATGAAACAGAGTAGCTCATTGATGGATTTATGAGTTGTAAGTAAGCAGGGAGATGTGTTTTTCCTTGCAGACATGATACTGTGAGGCAGCTGCACGGGGCAGCCTGGACGGACATGATGGAGGAGGCTGCCAGTCAGCTGGAGAGAGACCACGTGCACAGCGTCTATGACAAGATTGCTCCGTATTTCAACGACAGCCGCTACAAAGCCTGGCCCAAGGTCAGACAGTTCCTGCTGGACCTGCAGCCCGGGAGCATCGTCGCTGACATTGGTGGGTGTCTCCTCTAGCAGTTATGTAATAGTATCGGCCATCCCATTGACACTTGAACATAAAATACTTTGTGTTTTATTTCCTGTTCTTTGGACACACAATAAGTCATTTGAAAATTGGTTACCTTAAAGGTTTCCGGAGAATGCTTATTGTCAAAATCACCTTTTGTCAAAATCAGTGATTATCTCCTCACAAATGAACCCAGTGTTGATACACAGCCTAGGCTCTGTAAATGGGAATGTTGCTAGCTATGATGTGCCCCATTTGTTGACATATCCTTTGTTAACCTACCAGTTTAGAGAGCCTAGGCTGTGTATTACCACCAGATTTATTTTTCCGCGCACACACAGTATGGACAGGTAGTGGTGGATCATGAGGAGATATTTACTGATTTTGACAATAATTGATATTGACAACAAGCATTTTCCAGAATCAGAAAGGAGAGTGGAGAGGAGTATTGTAGGTCTAATGGGACCATTAATCATTCTCAATCAGTCACTAGTGCTGTCTTGACCTTGGCAGGTTGTGGCAATGGCAAGTATCTCCACATCAACAAGGAGGTGTTCAAGCTGGGCTGCGATGTCTGTCGCCCCCTGGTGGACTTTGCCTGGAACCAAGGACACGAGGTGCAGGTGTGTGACGGGTTGCAGTTGCCTTACAGAGACGGCTGCTTCGATGCCGTGCTCTCCATCGCAGGTAACGGACAAAACACACACACACACACACAGATAGAGGGAGGTTAGGATGTTCTAACAAGTCACTGCATTAATTTGCCTTTGCCTCCAATTAAATGAACTCTCAGTAACGATGAACATCAGTTTACAATGTGCTTGTGTTGCCTAGCCAACCGTCTGAATTAAATAACCGTGTGTCCTCCAGCAAAAGAGTGTAATTAGGACCAAAGGCGACAGCAGCACACACCCACACTATTCATTTATGTTGTGTGCCGTACACGGTGTAAATAATGTGTTTAGTTGTGACACATCATAATTAGACGAATGCCCACTCATTGTCCTACTTAATTCTGACGGATTTTATTTCATTTCATTTTCTCACAGTCATCCACCACTTGTCCACCAAAGAGCGGCGTATTCGAGCAATAAAGGAGATGGCCCGCACGCTGCGAGTGGGCGGACGCATCATGATCTACGTGTGGGCCATGGAGCAGAAGCGCCGCAAGTTCGAGAAGCAGGACATCTTCGTTCCCTGGAACCCCAACCCTCATTCTCCTTCTGACTCGAGCAGGGAACACGTGGTCAAACCCAGGCGCAGGGCCACGGCTCAGAGCGTCACCGACTCCACAGACAACAACACTGACAAGCACAGGAAGGTTCGAAGCACATCCTCAGTGGCCGACGACCAAGAAGAAGACCTCACCTGCACCACGCCAAGCAAGAGGACGCAGCGGCTGTGGTTCTTCTCCCGCTCTCTGGATTCAGTCTTTGACTTTGGGAGCCTGGCCATCTCCCGCTCGTCCTCCAGAGACCTCAGCACTTTAGCTTCAGCCACGGGCCAAAGCCAGGCTGTAGTCTGCCAGCAGCGTGGGAGAGGACGAGGCCTCATAGAGCAGGTCTCCAGCTTCTTCTCCCCCACATCCATGATAGGATTAGAAGAGGACGTCTTTGATCCGGTCACACAGGACCTGCACAAAGGACACAGTGGCGCTGGAGGCAACAATAATACCACCACCACCACCACCGTAAACAACAACAGCACAGAAAACCACAGTGTCTCAGTATCTTTAGCCAAGGAGTGTGGCTCTCTGGCCCTGCCTGATCTAGTGCCCTTCCAGAAGGAGCATCTGAAGCAGACCGGAGAGGACAGTGAAGCAGGGCCGCAGCAGCAGTGCACACAGAGTCCTGAGCAGGCCAAGGGCTCCTGTCTGAGGTACTATCACGTCTTCAGGGAGGGAGAGCTAGCGGAGTTGATTAAGAATCACGTGGAAGAGCTCCAAGTCACACACACTTACTATGACCACGCCAACTGGTGTGTGGTGGCGGAGAAAGTTCGGTTATGGAAGATTTGATTTTAAACTTTGATTTTATTTGATTTTTATGTTTTGTTTTTGCGTCAACTCTGCCTCAAGTTTTAAAGTTTTAGCATTGATTTGGCAGACATTTGATGATTTTTTTAAAGTCATGTTGTAACTGAAAAGTGTTTAAATATACAGATGCAGCCATTTTTGCAGGTACACCAAACACTCCACTGCTAGAATTCTCAATGACCGATCTATCCATATTTAGCATTACATGTTCATTTAAATGTTCTCACTGTAATGGCTTTGAAGCAGCAGTGGAGGATGCACAGAGGACGGAGTTGTTGTATGACAATGGCTGCATAATGAATATACAACACTTTTTTTTAAAGGTATTTATTATATTTTAACAGATGAGACCAACAGGCAGTCTCCAGATAGCCAAGGTGTTTTTGGTCTCTTTTAGTGTTGAGAATTTGTTTTTATAATCAAACCACAGCGAGCTCCAGTGCTGCTAATGATTTTGAACTCTTTAAGACAGAGCATTTCTGTAAGGTAAAAGTTAAGAAATGCACTGTTTCTTGCCTTTAGACACAGTAGCCAAGATGGACATTTGAGGCACTACAGTATGTTCTTCCATCTACTCTTAAATGTTTTAATGCATTGATTACAGTGGTACTTTATTTATTGCGTCTGTCTGATTTTACAATTGAACGTTCCTTAACTCTGACTATGAGGAGGTTGCACTAAGTTTCTTCTATGGACTTCCTGTGAACTGCTCATGTGTAATTTATCAAAAACACTATCTCAAGAAGAGCTCAAAGTAGTGCAGAAAATCTTCCAAAAGGATTTGTGCATTTGCTGGTTGTGTTTCAGAGAATGTGTTGCCAGCCAGTATGTGTGTCTGTGTGTGTGTGTGCTTGATGTTTGTAGTAGAGGTACACCGTCTTGTGTTGAAGTAACAAGCAGAACTTTTAATTCAATCGACTGCTCCATACACTGTGAATAAACATTGCACTGGATCACCCATATGTCGCTGCTTGATGTCAGCGAATGACATATAAATAAGTGAAACTTGAAACATGCTGGTTAATTGTACCCATCGTGCCAAGGACGGTGCACATCCTTATCAGTAGTTTGTGTGGACCAACCGTGTTTGTTCTGATGTGACACTAGTATCTTAATGTCTTACAGTATGTGATCTGATGTAAATACTTTTTAAGTTTGATTTTTTTTTTCATTAAATATTTTTGTTCATGAGTTTAATGTCAAGAATGATACTTATTTTGGAGACACAACCACAAACTGTATAGTTCAATAACAGAATATGTATAAGTTACAGTTACTGCAATAGAAGGACTGATATAGTATCTTGATAAGGTAAATGGCGCTTTTCAGCCAACACACTGAGTAGAGTATAATCTATACATTGGATGGAATACAGTGTTAGCTTTTCACATACAGAATGTTGGTTAGCTGACTATATCCTGTCCATTGACTAAAAAAAGGTTAAATAATTCTATTTAAAACATTACATAAATCTGAGCTGATGGAGTTTGCAGTGAATTCATTGTCTCCAATATCTTTTTTTAAATTCCTGATAAATGTAATGCTGTTTCATATAAATATACAGTTAATGAAAACACTGTTTTTATTCACAAATATCAATATTGACATTGGCATATAAAGATCAAGTATAATTCAGGATGTTGGGTTCCTCTTGTTTTAGGCCATGGCGGTTTCACATCCCAAACTCCTTCCAAACCTGAAATATGAAGAACATGAAAATAATATCCGCTCTAGTCCAGTGAAACTGTTTTTAGTAAATGATTCTGGATTTCCAAAAGCTTCATCTGAAAACATGTGTCTTAATAAGCAGCTGTGTTTCCTGTACCTGAGACGCCGCTCTGTGGACGATGGAGTGTCTGACGGCCAGTTTGTCGATGTCTCTGGAGTATCCTCCTCCGATTACCGTGGCGACAGGAACCCCTCTGCTCACTGCTGTCTTCATCACGTACAGGTCTCTCTGGTACAGCCCTAGGAGGTACGAACAGTCATATAGGAAAAGTCTAGAAATGACTTGTAGGCGCAGAGACTTGTGGGCAGAAAGTGATCACTCACCTTGGTCAGTGAGACGGAGCCGGCCCAGTTCATCTTCCCAATGAGGGTCCACACCTGCGTCGTACAGGACCAGGTCTGGACGAAAGGTCTCCATCAGCGAGGGAAGGTGGGCCTCCACTGTTGAGAACATCATCAGACATGTTAAGTTTAGCCATTCAAATGACTGCTAACACCACTAATTACAATAATTGTGTTGCGATTTTCATTTTGCATGCCTCTTTTGAAACCAGCATAAAGAAAACAAGAGGTAAATGTCTATTTTTTTTTCTTTTTTAATTGACGAAATGTAAGAATTGATATTGAGATTTAGTGAATAACGTGCCTGTGGAGAGGTACTCCTTGTCTTCCAGCCCATCCTCCACGCTGATATCTAGGTCACTCTGTTGTTTACGGAGGGGGAAGTTTTTCCCACAATGCATCGATAAGGTAAACACACACGGCTCCTCTTTGAAAATGAAAGCAGTGCCGTCACCCTGTTGGATTCAAATGACAGAAAAGGTTGAGCTCATTAACAAGGAACAAAAAGGTAACACCCCACAACATTAAAGGTAGCACAGAGACAAATTAACTCTACCTGATGAACATCTAGATCCACAACGAGGACCTTCTTTTAGGGCGAGGATTTGCCTGTCAGGTATTTGGCTGCCACTGCCAAGTCATTAAGGAGACAATACCCTGAACCGTAGCTGGGGAACGCATGATGTGTTCCTCCTGCTGTACTGCAGGCCATGCCCCTCTGTAGGGCCACTTCAGCAGCCAGCACTGTCCCCCCTGGCAACCAGACAGACAGACAGAGAGAGGTGAGTGTGGTGTGATAGCTTTAACAGGCCCTTCAAATGAGAAATAGAAATCATCAAGAGACATCAGACGTTCCTCTCCCTCTCTCACCCGTTTCATATCGACAGCGTCTCACCAAGCCTTCACTCCAGGGGAAACCTGTCCTCTTTTGATCTTGCTCGCTCACTTTCCCATTAAGGAAGTTGTTCAAGTATTCCTCGGTGTGCACACAGCTGAGTAGATCTTTGGAGGCGATTTCAGGGACCCACACCTATACTGTGGAGAAGGCAAATCACATTAATCAGAAAATGTTATTGAAGTGCTTTCCCTTAAAAAAAAATATTATGAGTTGTAGGCTAACTAATTAATGGTTTTCATTAGCAATTAATCAGTATTTTGTTATTGACCAATTAAAACCAGGGAAAATCAACATTAGGTGCAACAATTGTGGTCAACAATTGTTATTCTCACTTTATTATTACATTTTATTTTATTTTAAAGTACCTATGCCTCACTCACCTGTTTCTCTGTGATGACTTGGTCCTTGATTAAACAGTGTAGAACCCGGGGGAACTTGCCCATGGGGAACCTGTGGTTGGGGGGCAGCTCACACACGTACCTGCTGTGATGAACTATGGGAAGTCCGACGCATTCATGTCTCACCTGCCGCCAAGGGGGAAAAGGGTTCAGTTAGCGAGGTCAGTTTTCATGCTGAATGCATTGTGTCGGTGTTTTTCACTGAAACACACTAGTTTAGCCTATCTATTTGTGGTGGACATGTTCTTACTAGTTCAGCGTGGAAACATCTGCAGGAGGAGGTGAGAGCTGCACCGAGCAGGAGCGGTCCCACTGTCAGGCGAGGTCTCTTACAAAACAAGTGTTTAATGCAGGTCATTTCTCCGACTGACTTGAATCCTCAGCGACTCGCTTACACAAGGTTACATACAGGTTAGCATAGTGCTGAGCGTGTTAGAGCTAGCTTGATGTTATGAAACTGCTCGACCATAAAACGTGCAGGGGCTGTCCTCCTGTTTGTTGACGGATGTTTGACAGTGTTTGCCCCTGACACTGCCACCCTCTGTCATGGAGTGACAATATCGCAGAGCGGCTGTAACGTGGTTCATTACCACCATCTACTGATTTGTTGTGAATACTGCAGTCGAGTTGTAGTCTTCATGGGATATATTTTTTTGCATAGGCCTACATCTAAGCCTATCTCCCTGTGAATGCAACTGTTCACGTGTTTAATGCACATCAGGTTTTTAATTAAAATTAGGCAGTTTTTAATAATTGGACAGTCAATTACCTACAGGCTCTCAACTCAAATTAGGCAAAATAACACTGTGTAAGCTCTAAAATAGTATTTTATTTAAATCTTCGAAACAATCCCATATCCCATCAAGAGGCTACTACAATAATATGTGTAGGCCTACTAAAATACCTTATTTTTAATTTTTTTTAGAAGTATCATCTGAACTGTTGTTTGGCATGAAGGCTCAGCACCAGGACTGCATCTTAAAACCTAAGCATCTTGAGCATGCATTTGAACTTAATATGTTTTCACCTTGTTATATGTTCTTCAATCTTTTGTAGTCAAGTGTGTGTTTACACAGAAATGTTTTGAACTTTGAAAGAGAAGTTGTCTTTCTGAGCATTCACCAGATCTCCTCTCTGCTATTTATTTGTCTGTGGCCTGACCATCTCTCTCCACTCCTCCGCTGTCCCTCTGCAGCGGTCACACTCAGCTCCCCTCCTGTCAGACCACAGTGTGCGTGGGCCTGAGCTGGTTAATCACAGTGGCAGCAGATCGCTTATGGTGTCAAACTGAAATCATGTCAGACTGAGAGCCGGAGAGAGATTCACTGTCTTCACTCCTAACGTGTTACAGATTGAAGTGACAGACAATTCTGTGGAAGGGTAAGTGATGTGATGATAAAGATAACTTGTTTTGGACTAGGTCCAAGACATTTTTGCTATATTTGTGTAGGCCTATACCTTCACATATTGGTGCATTTTATAGATGACAAATGGGTTAATTTAGCTTGGAAACATCCCCATTATCCTTATCACTGTACTAGAATGGCCTTCAGCTACTTTTGTGTCTGGTTTTTCCTTTCCATCTGCCTCCTTTTCTCTGCTAGCAGGCAGCTCAAGGCACTGTCTGGCATACTCGGCTATAGGGGTTTCTCATGAAAGAGAGAGAGAGAGAGAGAGAGAGAGAGAGAGAGAGAGAGAGAGAGAGAGAGAGAGAGAGAGAGAGAGAGAGAGAGAGAGAGAGAGAGAGAGAGAGAGAGAGAGAGAGAGAGAGAGAGAGAGAGAGAGAGAGAGAGAGAGAGAGAAGGGGGTTTAATGGGGGGATTAATACAGCCCCTGACAGAAGGGGCTAGTTTACCCCAGGCGACATAAGAAAAAAGATGAGAGCGTAGGCCCCAGGTGCAGTGGAGAGATCCCCTCATAATAGAGAGAGGAGATTAGAGAGGTAAAATCAATTACTGGCTCTCAGCCTTGTTAACAGTCAGTTCAAATGGAGAGGGAGAGAGAGAGAGAGAGAGAGAGAGAGAGAGAGAGAGAGAGGAAGGAGCAAAAGGGACTCTCTTGCCAAATGAGAAACTCCAATAAATCCTGCTTTGTGAAGCAGCAGATAAAGGTCTTAATTCATTAACATGTAGATTTTCTACTCTGCCTGCGTCTGCTGTGGTGTTTCTCTAAATTAAAAATCTACTCTTTCTAATAGATTTTCATACCATTGAGAAATCAATATAAATCAATGGCTGCATTTGAAAATGGTCAACAGAATTTAAAGCGTATGTGATTTGCGGTGAGAGTTAAAAAACCTGGAAACACACTGGTATGGTTCTTTCACATATTGCATTTTGCACATCTGACAGGCAACTGTGAGTGAGCTGCAATGTGCTGCAGGGCGGCTGTTTCTAAAGCCCTGCAGCTCCAAGTCTGATTCCTGGAAAAGACAAAAGAAGGAGTTGACAACTGCTCAGCTTTGATCTGATTTTCTCTTTCCTCATGGGGCAAAATAATAGCAGACAGACTCCAGTCAGCCTCCTGAATGCAGTTCTTCCTACTCTGTATTTAGTTGTCTTAAATCAAAATCTAATTATTTCAGGGGGTCGACAGGTTGTTTCCTTGTTTTTAAAGTGAGTGTTTAAGTTCTCTCAACCAAAAAGCCCAGACGTGATGTAAGCCTAAAGTACTTGTTGAACTATACATTTTGTCTTCGGTTCACACGTTGATGGGATCAATGATTTGCTGCACGCAATGTGTGTTTAACCAGCAAAATAACACCGCCGTCATCCCTGAATAGCCCTGTCATCTTGGCATGTATCTTCAGGCTCCTGGAAGCAAAAAAAAAAACATGTTTGTTGTCCGACACCAGACGTGAGGGACGGCGGATGGGTGTGATGTTTGTATTAGACAATGGATTTTATACATACCTGTCAATGACACAACATGGCAATCACAACACTGAGACCGCAAAGCCCCAGCGTCCTTCCCCTCCACCGCAGAATTTAAAGCAGAAGGAATTCGCAGGTTGATTGTGAGCGCTGGCAGAGTGCGTGTTGCAGCAGGTGAGGACAGGGGGTTGTTGTTCGGAGTGAATTAATTTGTAGCTGCTCTCTCTGTGATGTTGACGGCCTGCTCTGAGGCAATGCCCCGGGCACTTGAAAAGGCTGGGCTGATTCACCCCCTCATCCATCCCTGTCTTCCATATAATCACAAGCATTCAGGGGAAATAGGTTGTGTGGAATCATAGCGCAGTATAGTATAGGCTAATTTACCATCATTTTAAACATTGCTCCCTCGTTATTACTGGAGCTGGCATCTTCTTTTTACCCTCCTCTACAATCGCTCATTGTTTGGAAATGTCCTTTCAGCTGTTTACTTCGTTTTGGCATCTTGGCGTTGTGTGGGTATAAACAGCGGGTGCTACATTTGTTGCAGTAATGTGTGTGAGCCAATGAAATACCAAGAATTGATGAAGAGGAGCAATGCCTAGAATAGACACTAATGCAAACATTTCCCAAGACCCAAAGTGTTACAGATCAGACATTTCCTCACAATTTGTGTCATCCATTTAGCTTGAAACACTCCTTAATCCTAAAAGATGGATTTAAAATCAATTCAACACAATAACATGAAGTGACTTCTCCCCTTTTGTTCACCATTGCCCTGACAAGTTGCTAATTTTTCTGGCTGACATTTTTATTTTGTTATTCAATTTAGAAAATTTGGATTACACAAGGGAAATTTCTTGGTTTGTTACGTTTTTCTAATTATGAATCTCTCTTTGCTTTGATTGGGGATGCTTGATTGGGAATCAAATTGTGTTATCACCTCCATACCAGGCCATTATCTCAGCGCCCACACCAGCTCTGTGATGATTTGATCAGCTCGTGGGGTCGAGACACAGTTAGCCTGCTCAGAGAGAGAGAGAGAGAGAGATGATAATGCAGAGCATCTGTGGTATGCTGGGAATCCGAAGGGGAGTTGGAAAGCTGAAGAGATATTGAGTCAGACTGTGGTATTGCTGGAATGTTTTCCAATGATGTTTACATTTTGTAATGTACTCGTCTGTTTTCCACAGCTGAGTATGCTCCATGTTACATACACACAAAAAAAAACACATACTAGGTATTCATGCTTTTTACACACTATATCCTTTAGTAGATATAAATGCAGTGAAGTAAAATGTGATCAGAGTTACATAAGCAGATAAAATGTAACAATGTTCAGTACTGTAGATGTAATTTAACTCTCAACAGACTCACTCTTGTTCTGTGCAGCAATAACATGTTGCGTTGCTGGCAGGCAAACCCCGCAACCATACAGCCACATGTTTCAGCAACACAGCTGGCTCCATTCTCTTCCCCTCATTTTAATCTCACCACGCCATGTGAAGACCACAGGCACTTCACAACGTCTGCCCCGTCTTGACAGCCGCGTTGATACCACTGATAAGGGAGAGAGGAGAGACAGCAAGAGAAATGACAGCGATGAATGGGTTTCTCCTCATACATTGTATAACATTGGCACAGGCAGCATTGGATGTCTGGATATACAGTTACTGTTTTGTGCCAAAAAGGCAAGTTTTGATGTAGATATTAAATCATAATCTATTTTTTAAGATTAATATTGTACTTGCAGTGTTGTCTGTTTTGTGAGAGGCAGATTTAATAATGCCTAAGGTCAAAGTAACCAAAATAGTTTTATTTAATGTGAGTCAAACTCTAAAAAAGTTCATACATTTCACATAATGCACATCACTAGCGTGTTAATCTAACTTGTGCAGTTGATTTACAGCACTGCCATTTTTTTTTTATTGTGCGTTTCTGCAACGTATCATAAGTCTGTGTGTACTCAAGGGCCGTTCTTGAAGGCTGAAATATTAAAGTCAGTATGTTGGCCTACTTACCGTCATATTTCAAATAGTCTAAAGTGAAAACAGACCAGAAGAGAAATTCCAAAACAATACGATATATATTTAATGTACATTTCTAGCCTGGTTTGAGGTGACTTGGTTTTGGAGAATTGATTGAAACAGTATTTTCTTGTACACGCCGCAGGTGTCGCAATTCTTTCGTGAACGGGGGTCGTGAACTCTGTCAATTTCAGTCCCTCGCACTGCTCCGGCTGAAGTGAACGCTTAACAGACTGGGAAATTACCATTCATATCGCTCTGTAAATCAAGCCAAAAGACAAACAGTAATATCCTCTTACACTCACATTTGCTGCTTTCTGAATATTTGGCAGAGTGGCTTCTCCGCCTGCTGAGGATGTGCGTCCGGACCTTGGTATGCCTGCCATCTCTAGCAGTTTGCTTTGGCAGTGAGTCCAACTCCTCCCGGTCCTGTCTTGACATAGTTGTCGTAGCTGTGATCTGCAGCAGGATGCCTTCTCTTATTCCCATTTAATTCAACACAGCTCCGCACATGACTGTGGTTATAAAAGTTTCATTTTGATCAGTTTTTCATTTAAATCACTAGAAGGATGGGGGGGGGATAAACTCAAATAGACACACAGACCCTGACTTTTTAGGATAGTGTGTTTTAAATGTAAGCATACTTTGTATTTGAGAGTCATGTCAAGTAAATGTAATACATATAGCCCCAAAATAAGGTTTCACAATCTGCAAAACATACGTCACCCTCTTTTCCTAGAAACATAGCTCAGAAAAGGAGCCCCCTGGCACCGGAAAAAAGGAGAGAAAAAAATGCAACATAGGTGACCTTTGGCCGTATCCTTTTCTTGGAAGGCAGACATTCAATAGATGTTGTATATACAGAGTAGACAGGCACAGCAAACAAATATAAGAGTTAAGGACCAGAAAAGACAATGAACGCTTCAGGTTGGATTCAGACCATAGTTCAGCACTTTATACCCTTAAGATAATGCAAACATGTAGCATCTATTTTCTCTATCTCTCATACTATTTGTGCCCAAATGCCACCAAAACAAATATCCATGTAGGACTTTCCATCTGTAAAATAGGGTTAGGTTTAGTGCCCCAGAAGTAAAATGAGTCTTTGAATTGGCATACTATCCCAAGAACTGATCTTTCAGATGAGCTTGTAACAGTATTTTTTTAATAAGTGACTGCCTTTAAGAAACCCTGCTCTTTTTTCCCTCCCACCTACTCCTAGTGCTGGTTCTGTCCTCTGTTCCCTGCTCAAAAAAAGTCAGTGTTTTTCTCGCAGTGACACAAACAAGGCTGTTTTTTTGGGGCAGGCAGGCAGGGCCTCCCAGCTCAGCCTGTGAGAACATCCAGCTGTGTTTGAGCCCAACTGTTCTCACTCCCACTGGCCTTGGACTGTTCACCTACACCGCTCTGATAGAGAAAAAAGGCTGCTATTCATTTAGTGCAGCCAATTGTTTCCTAAATGTGAGCCGAGACAGGACACACACTTAGTTTCACTCTGTCTGTCTGTCTGTCTGTCTGTCTGTCTGTCTGTCTGTCTGTCTGTCTGTCTTGCATGCATTCACATGCACCTGCACATTTTCGTAACCTTTCTCCAAGTAAACAACACCATATCAAATCGTCTGCCAGTTGCACTACGGTCACACTTGGTCTTTATAGGAATGTGTACACAACAGAGGCAAGAACATTATTTTATATTGTGGGTTGTACTTTTCCATTTCAGGGACTTGGATCAAGTTATTCAACTTTACTTTTTTATGATTAGCTGGCAAAAGCCAAACCTCTCTTGCCCCTCCTGTAACCTTTCCTGTAACCTTTCCCTGTAACCTTTCCATGGAAGCATTCAGCCAATAGGGGAAATGTAAACACAGATAACCAACAAGGATATCAGGAATGTCACTTCCTCCGAACAATAGATCAGGAAACATTAAAAGTGTGCACATATATACCTTATCTCACAGCTCAAACCGTTGATGTAGTGACGTTGCATGGCTGCTTTGTCGAGCTGGCCTTTTTTAGAGTATTTCTGAATATACAACAAAACATTTTCTACATTTGTCTTTCATGGCTTGTATCCAAATTTTAATTTGCAAAAATACTAGAACATTAGTCAGTACAGTTTTAAAAAACTAAGCAGACAATGCCTCATTCCTGGGGATCTTTATTTGATAAAGTGTGCATCACTTTTTCACAGTAAAGGGCAGAGGCAGATGATGACCTGTAAAAAAAGAAGAAAAAAAACACAAGAAGGAGAAACAGGAGGAAGCTTTAAAACATTGCTGGGAGATGAGTGAAGTGTTTTATGAATGGGAGAAGTTAGTCAGCGCTCGTTTTCTCCCCCCTCCTGGCCAGAGGTCAAACTTAGTCCAAGCCTTGATTTGTGTCCAAGCCTTGATTTGTGACCGTGGCTTCACCACCTCAATGCTGACGGAGGAGACAGAATGAATAAACAAACAAATTAATGTATGTATGAAAAGAAAACAATGTTATATAAAGTCAAGGACAAGTCACGGAGCCCAGCAGGAGCAGAAACAACAAGTGCTCAGCCAGTGAACAAGCTCATACACACCCCCTTTCATGTTTGCTCCCCTTGCTCATTTCTCACTCTCCCTCGCTGTCACCCACAGTTCCTTCATGTGGTGAACTTGGCTCTTCCCGCATGTGTTTTTACCTTAAACTGAATAGGCTCACATTAGCTTGCTTCCATTTTTGCATTGTGACTTTTGTAAATCAGTTATATCAAATCGTTGCTTGAATCGTTTCAAGCATCTTTACCAGACATCTAAAAGAAATAATAAAGTATTGAAATAATGAAGATAATATTAATAATTAACTGTATTTCTATAGCAACATTTCCTACAAGAAATGCAGCGTAATGTGCTGTACAATACAGATATGTCATACGTGCATTACAAGAGTGCTTTACTGTACATTAATGAGTATACAAAACGGGGATGAAATACCTTTAAAAAGAAGATAAGATGAACATTAAAACACACTTGATAAAAGAAAGAGTAAGAGCAAAAAGATTAAAAGAGTTTAAAACCTGAAGAATAACAGTTCAAATTGGATGAAATAAGTCAGAACAAATAACATCAAAAAATAAGAAGGATATCAAAGGATTGGAATATAGGATTTGAGAATAAGAAATGAAGATATTTGACTACGTTTTTTTTTTGTAAATTGGCTCGGTGCCTGAAACAGACTCCTAATTAGTGAGGGTTTTTTTTTCTACGGATATAGTGTCAAATAAAAAACTTGAGGGGACATGCTTTTTGATTACATTTCAGCTTTTGATAACATCTTAATCTATGTGTAATATTCCCCAGTAAATCATGATGCTCCACAGCTCTCTCTCCCCCTGTCCGACTTGAAAGCATTCCTGGGCCCCGCTGTTTTGAAGCTATAGGTCACGGCTTGTGGTTCGTCTTGCTCTTGCGAAGTTTGGCCGTTCCTCACAGCCGGTTTGTGCTGGAAACCCATTTCATCTTGTACTTTCTACAGTGCCAACCACCACTGCTGCTCCCTCCACCACTCACCCACCGACCCACCCACCCTTTCCCTCCTCTCTCTCTCCCTCCCTCCTTCCCCTCTCTCTCTCCTTTCTCCTCCCCCTTCCATCTCCCAACAAGTACACATTCTCCCTGCTCTTACGCATATTCTGAATGGTTTAGTCACTGCTAACTGTGCGCTCCTGCAGGCAGCCCCCTCGCCCCCTCCCAGGGAAACTTAGGAGAAGGGGGGTGATATGAGTTGGGATGACAAGCTGGCCTTTGAACAGGATAGGCCTATGGAGACATAAGTGTGGCACTGCACTCCGGGGCTGTCCCAACCATCTCTCTTTCAACCTGCTCTTTCCAGGAACAAGCCTCACGGCCACTCTTTTGCCATGATCTCAGTGACACTGTTTGGTCAACACAGACAGGTTTTTCACTCAGCAGGTGAGTCGCTTATTTTCCCTGTTATCCTGTAACTCTTTACACAGTAATGATTGGCATCTGCTCATGATGATCTGATTTCTCTCTCTACTAACTCCTCCTTGGCTGCGTTGAGGAACTTTTACTATAGGTTGTCCCTACGTGAGAGGACTTGTTCGGGACCTCTCTGTTAAAAAATTCTCAGCTGGATGCCTTTCTCTTTCACTCTCCCCCAAATAAGTCGTGGTCTCGCCGTGCCAGTCAACACTCACAGTTCATTTTCACTCAGTGACTTCTTCCCCCTTTTTAAAATGTGCCCGGCATTCATTTGGGGAATA
Source organism: Ammodytes marinus (assembly GCF_949987685.1). NCBI lineage: Eukaryota > Metazoa > Chordata > Actinopteri > Uranoscopiformes > Ammodytidae > Ammodytes > Ammodytes marinus. The sequence continues at coordinate 16,741,549 of NC_137232.1, read as the reverse complement.
ATGAGACCCTCTTTGCGGAGGGGTTTCTTGGAAAGGAACCCTAATCTCCTGTTCACTCACTTCACATTTACCATGTAGGGACAGGTTTTACGGGAGACACCTAACAGCATTTCAATGACTTGGTATTTAAATGTTGCTGAATGGAATTTTGAATATGCACAGACTCATTGCATTATTTTCCATGATTACAGATAATGAAAAAATAATCTTCAGAGTTAGTTTTTTGTCGTTGTCTGAGGTTGTTTTTTTGGCTTGTGTACTAAAAAGCAAGAGCGTGCGTGTGTGTGTGTGTGTGTGTGTGTGTGTGTGTGTGTGTGTGTGTGTGTGTGTGTGTGTGTGTGTGTGTGTGTGTGTGTGTGTGTGTGTGTGTGTGTGTGTGTGTGTGTGTGTGTGTGTGTGTGTGTGTGTGTGTGTGTGTGTGTGTGTGTGTGTGTGTGTGTGTGTGTGTGTGTGTGTGTGTGTGTGTGTGTGTGTGTGAAAGTGTGTGTGGGTGACAAGTGTCTCAAGGCCATGGTAAAGACGCTGGCAACTGCAACTTTCTCTCCGGAACAGCAGCAATCTGTGTGTGAAAAAATGTGCATTAATTAGCTTTAGGCAGCTTTAGCCCGATATAACTATTGTTTTTCCATTAAAACATCTAGTTAAAATAAGAAGGGAATAACATGTTGACTGGACACTGCAGGTCTTGTGTTATGTTTCATTTCCAGGTTCAGTTGCATTGTTATGTCTTCTGAGGAAAGTGTTTGTGTTGCAACAAGATGACAATGGTGCAGCACAACAATGCAATTGTCTGTTTTCCCATGTGTACTTTGGATGTGTGGTACATGTCCCAAGGTGTGTCTTGAAAGGAGGGCTTAATGACGGGGTGAGTGGGACGTTAACCACAGTCGAACAGGGACAGCTCCTGCCTAGATGAATGGTATAGTGCATAGTAAATCACCCACTGCCAAAGAGCAGTCAGATTCCTCCGTGCAGTGATGTCACCACCATCGTGTGTTGAAACAGATCCAGACTTGAACAGCCCAGCCTGAGCCAGATGTTAGATTTAACAGCAAACTTCTCGCTAGATGGCACGTCGAGCTGTTCAGAAGTGGATATTTTGAAGCTTTACATTGAACTATGTTGTGGTTCTGAGACTCTGATCACCACAGGACACAGAGACATGTGGAAACACTCTCAAAAGAAGTATGTACAGTTTAGTTAGTCTTGTTTTTACCTGTACTGCCTTTGGAAATAATCTTGGTCGGTCTCTGTTGCTTTCCAGGTATGTGTGTGTGCATGCCATTCACATTCTTCCCTTTCTGTTCATTTCAGGTTGCCCTGCAGTGTGGTTTGACTGAGCATCTTGGAAAGAAATGGCCATCCGATACATCAAGCTCAAGTACCTTTGGATTTATGTTTTGAATTATGAGAAACTATAGAATTAAAGAATAATGGAGTTCCCACCTGTGGTGCATTTGGAGGCACACCAGTCTTCTGGATTAAATACATTAGCCTTCCCAACGCAGGAGTTCACCTCAGAAAGCTCTGCTGTTTCGGCGGACGACTCGGCAGCCCTTGATGACTGTCTACCTGAAGCCCAAAGCGTGCTGTTTGAGCCAGACGAGAGCACACACAAGTGGAGGAAGAGCTTAATGTGTGTCAGTCCTAACAACATTGAATTAGCAGGAGCTGTGTGCTTACAAGACCCTGACCAAGTGTCAATCATCATTCCTGGTGAATTGCTCCTGGGCGCAGGTCCTCACCTTCACGAAGCAGGTACTGTGTGTACATTACCTAGGTCATGTGACAACTGCTGTGGTAACATCTCACTTCCTGTTCCTGTGGTGAAAGGCCAGTGGGATCGGGCAGTTCAAAATCATATTGGTCTGAGAGCACACCTGAACCCTGCTGGATGTGGAAAAACAGACATTGATAGGTTAAAGACTATCTCAAATGGCCATGTCTTGGGACCTCCAGAGGACCCCTGCCCCATCGTCAATGAAGAGTCCACTCCTACCTTCACTGTCCCCGCAACTCACTGTGATTCAGGCCGGAGAATCTCCGATATGCCACGCATCGTCAGGCACAAACCCAGCTCCATCACCTTCTACAGCTGTCCCTCTGGAGCAGACAGCCGCTCTTTTGTCAATGGGAGCTCTGACGATGGAGAGTCTTCATCGGTGGAGGAAGAACACGAAGATGATGATGATGATGATGATGTGTTCCCAGAGCTGCTGCCCCAGAGCAGAGAGCTGATTGTCAACCACAGACTGAGAAGTACAGGCAAAGGCAAACAGAAGAAGAGAGGCGCCACGGGTCCCCGAGTAGGAATGGAATACAGCACTGCCAGAAACTGTGGATATGAAGCAGAGGGGGAAAGCAGCAGTAAGGAGGTATGCTGCTGTTGATTCAATACCATCCATAGTTGTTCAGTGTTGATCTTGTATTCTTGGTTATATAATCACATTTGAACAAATGTCAAGATATTTTGACCCTATTAATTTAATAAGGAGAATAATTATTGATCAGCAGGAGAAAAAAAAAATTAACCAATTAGCCTAAAAGTTTATATACAGAATTATGAATCGTAAAAAATACATTTGCACAAAATAGTCAAGTAGACATCCATCAATAAATAATGCCCCAGTTTTTTATAGTGGGCATCTTCAAGTGTGTTAAGGCACAAACTAGATTTAGGGAAACGTTTACCATTGCTTTACAAATATGTGCATGTGAAATGTCCAAATACCACACCAATTGTTTGTCCCTTATAAAAAGCACATGTTAAATGGGATTTCTTACATTTTTAATGTGAGATATCTCCATGCGTCAATCTAGATAGCTTTGTATATTTCTAATACACAATGGACCGTTTGCTGCATTATTTGGCTTCATTTTGGTCTGGACTGATTTGCATGTTCTTTGAAAATTCCACAGTGTCAGAGACCATATTAACCAGATCCCAGCAGATGACATCATTACACTTTGAGATAGTTGCATAGTTAAATTGTCGCATAGTTGGTCCTAGTGTGTAGGAGTGCACTGACTTCACATTTGTACTGGTGAGTCGCAGATCCAGAAAGAATGCAAACAGGTTCTGCTTTCTCTCCAGTCCCTCAGCAGGCAGTGCACTTTTGATAGAGCCCATTGCAGGCTGTAGAAGTGCTGTACTTAGCCTTCCATCACTGAACCTTTCTTTAACAAGTCAAGGAACACAAAAGTCTCCTTTTCACACAACCTCTACCTTGACCTTGCTTGTAAACATCCTGTTACCTATCATCCCTGCTTTTTATTGCCCTTTTAAAAATCCTCAAATTGACATCCATACATGCTCAAATCTGTTAGGTGTGTCTTCCATTACAACTGACTATCCAATGGCACATAACTGTCATCCTTTCCTAAACAGTCTGCAGATAATAGCGCACATGTAAACTAGGCAGATGGAGATTATCTCCTCTTTGTGTTGGTCGGGTAGGATGTCGAGGTAATGCCAGCTTTATGTGCAGAATGACAGTCAAAGAAGAGCGAAGGAATGCAAGGAATCCTCTTGTAAATATTGACAAAGTACAGCAGGTCAATGCTTCATCACATGGTGGGCTGACATGCAGACTTAAATTCCATGCTTGGAAACAAAAGGTCTCTCCGGGAATTGATTTCACAGGAAAATATGAGTGAAAACCAGCTGTCTTTCCCATCTCTCTCTCTCTCTCTCTCTCTCTCTCTCTCTCTCTCTCTCTCTATCTCTCTCTCTCTCTCTCTCTCTCTCTCTATCTATATATATATATAATGCATGACAGTCCTTAATGGAACTGACTTTTTATGTTAATTGAGCAACAAATTGTCCAAAGTATGAGGTCGTAATACATCAATTTAGGCATGATGCCACTTGTATTACAGGTAAACAAATATATGCAATTAGGATTCAACATAAAACAACTAGCAGATTACTAGATGTTTAAGTCTATTGTTTACATTGTAAACATGCATAACTGTAAAAATGTACTGAACATATTTAGGTGAATGAAAGTTGCTGGAATAACGCTTAGATGCAGTTGTTCACGTTAACCATATGAGGGCACTGTCTGCATAGTGTTTCCACCAGTCATCTCATGCCTCCTCCTGTGCTTGCTTTATTTAGCTCCACTGTGACTCAAAAAACCCTAAAAATACACATTTCTTCACCAATCCTTCCTACTCCGCAGACAGGGCTGTGGCTGTGTTCTGTTGGGTGTTTTGGCATGGCAGGATATTAAGAGTGTAATTTATTCCTCCAAGTAGCCAGGTAGCCGTTGCCCTTTCGCATGACCGACTGCTACATTTGGATACCTCCATGGTGATCTCTGGCACTCTCGGTGGGTGGCACAGACTAGGCACCAAGCCCAGAGCTCACACACTTAACTCCTCATTTCCATGTCAAAGCCGCTGCGTTAGGGGTTCACAATGTGGCCAATTTGCGCTGATAAAGTTATAGTCGGCCCACATTTTTTTGTCCCCGGGCAGATAACATTAATGCATTTATTTAAAAGGATTGACTCATACCAGCTTAGTTGCCATGGTGTGAGGACTTCACACAATCGCCGGGGCCGGGACGAGGGGAAAGGCACGAAGAGATGAATCAAGGCTAGTGTCTCACTTGAGCGTCAGGCCCTCTCTGGAATTTGTCTCATTCTAAAGTAGAAGGGCCCGCATTCCTGAACTGCACCTTGTGGGCATGTCACTGAAAAGGAGACAGTGAGAATGTGTTCCAGATTTGGCTTGAGCATGTGTCAGAATTGGGGGCATCTGTTTCTCGCATTTGTGTTGTGTCTGACTCTAAGGGTTAATTGGAGTCCAGCTTCCAAAATCTTCAGATTCTTTCATTTCCTGCATAATAATTAAATTGCGAAATATCCCCCCCCTCCCCTCTCAGAATTATCTTTTGAAGACCACTGAAATTCAGCTTTCTGCTCTTGATCTTAAGGGTTAAATGTTTGTTTTTTTCCACACATAAAAATACACCCGAGACCGCTGAAGCTACAAGTCAATGTCTTGCTTGTGGATATTTGCAAGAGGATTGGTATTTGGCATCAGAACAGGTAAATTCCACATCTTCAGGTCAATACATACTGAAGTATTCATGGACTCACTTTAGGACAGTTTGGCTAGTCTCTGTCTTATCTGTAGCCCCGAGGAAGGTATGAAAGCATTTCAGTCTCCACCTCATCCAAATCACATGATATGAATGCTCACACTGTTTACAAGTTTGTGTCCCTGATTTCGTATAAAGGAACAACTTGTCTTTAATCTGCGATGACCCTCCGATACTCCTCGGATAATATCGTGGAAAGATGGAAACAGAAAAAGTATTTGCGAAGGGAATCCGTATTAATTTCTTTGGAATTGGAATAATATTATAAAGCTTCAATAGAGAGGAAAAGTTGAGCAAAGGTGCATCTATGTTATTCTAGTTTCCTCACATGTTACAGGGGTGGCTGTAGGGTGAACATTAGCGTGCTATTAGTTTGGGATTCTTGATTTCGTTTTTTTTGGAGGGGATGTTCACATTTTGTAAATGATCAGTCTTGCAAAAGTATAAAGGTATGTGAAGGCATTTTATTTGTACGGCTGACACAAAGAATTGAGCTGTCTAAACATAATGATCTCATGTCAAACCTTTTTACATTCCCTGGTCAGCACCATGCTTGGATGACAGATGTAGCAGAGCAGGGAAGCTTTTTATTTTTCCTGTCTGTGACCCCAGGTGACCCCTATGGGCCTCAGAGGTCAACAGTTTAGAGGATTGGCCAGATTTAGGTCATTCCAAAGGGATTGAGTGCAAAAAGGCACTTTCTCCCTGCAGTGCTGCTGGGTGCGTCAGCTGACGTTGGGTGGTCAGCAGGGAGAATGGACCGTCTGGTGTCTGGTCCCACTAATTCCTACATTTTTATGGTAGAATGAATGCAACATTATGAAAGTTTGTCAGTGCATTCATTTGTCTTATTCAGATGTAATGCTTCACGGAGAATCATTTGTGGGAAGCTGTAGCATATATTATTATGCCAAATGGTGATGTATATACAGTAACCAGATTCATAAGGCCGTTTGTGATATCTTTCACTCAACTGTTTTTTTCTTCAGTTACTGAATAAATCAAGTGATTATAAACACTCTCAGAATAAGAGGATGGCCTGTCCTCAGTCGCTATTTTCTTTAGTATATTTTTAGTCAAACCACAGAGATTCACTGGAAATACCAAAACAAGTGTCACACTTGTTTCCAAAATTCAGTATGTTTATCAAAGCCCTTTTGACAAGAAACACGCCCTTTCCAAGATACTGTTGGGGTTTTCCCATTAGAACATTTATTGACAAGTTCCTTTAACAGAATGATTGTGCATTGAAAGAGTTTATGTCACGGAAAGATGACCAGCATTAGATGACCAGCATTAATCGGGGCTCAGACACTCAGTTTCACTATTTAGTTTTAATTCAGGGAAAATAATAAAGGTTTTTTTCTGTTTGGGTTTATTTTGATGGTAGTTGCCAATGGTCCCGTCAGTGCACAATAAAGGGCAATTGACTGTGTGGTGACGCATAGACATAGCTACAGTGTCTGTCATCTATTATTGAGGAGGCAGATTCTTAAAAAGTGTCGGAGAGTATATAGCATGTGAGACTCTCCAGGACTAGACACATACACACACACACACACACACACACACACACACACACACACACACACACACACACACACACACACACACGCACACACGCAGTGACTGATATTGCTCTTCTTTGTCAGTCCTTCTACTCAGTATACTTCTCACATTGCAGATCAACAATGTTCATTTATGGTTTGGTGAGTGAGGTGTATCCTGCAGATTTGCGAGGCTTTCCCTCCAGATCTTCAGACACACTGCTCCTGTCTGTTTGAGGATGGTCTATTTATATACACTGTGTGTCTGGGGAGTAGTGAAAGCCGGTGCAGGGAATTCCATCATGTGTCTGTGTGGCGCACATGTCCGGAGCCCTCCTCCTTTTGCTCTTTCACCCTGAAACACGGCTGAGGAGATCACATTTCCATGTGTGGCAGCAGCGTATAGTCCACCCAGTGTAGCATCTGCAATTTACAAGATACTGTTTGGGGGGGGTTTGACTGGTAAAAATCGACAAATGCTCTCACCTTTCGACAAAAGCGCTCATGTGTTAAATAAGTCTGGCAAAGATGACAGGCAATTACTGGACTAACTAATGAACTTGATTTTATGGCCCAATTTCAATTACTTCCACTGTGGGTTTGGGAGTGGGATTGGCTTTTTGATTTTGAATGAAGTTGAGCTGAAGCATATAATTAAGATAGCGAGCAAGCAATTTCGATAAAGTGTCAGCGGCTCAACTTGACATTAACCTGAAATTAGTGCCTAATAACTCCTGTGTGTATTACTTTGTTTGTGTAGCCTATAGGTGAAATTGTGTGTGTGCATAATAGTATGTGTGTTGGTAGTTGATGGAATTGGATAAGGGAGTAATATTTTGCTGTATCATAGCTGTGAATTGTTTTAAGCTTTACATTTTTAAAAACAAAATATAAACAGAATAGAATTCAGTGACAATCCAGATAACGATGAGATAAAAATATGTACAAATTTGGGGAAGAAATCTGAAAATGTGGTTGAATTCAAATACGGCTCAACATGTCAATCTTTGACTCCATACTCTACTCGCAGTGGTAGCTTGTCCTCACTTAAACCGATGCTTCCCTGATTGCCCACAGGACTGTCCACAGGTCAAGTCTCCCTGGTCTGAGTCCATGAGCCAGCTGATGAGGAAACTGGACCAGCTTAATCTAGACATAGAGGAGGCTCTGAGCGCAAACTCCTCTCCATCCCACACGCCCTGCACTATGCGCAAGAAACAGGTGAGAATGTGTTCACACAGCCTATAGCACCATGAACTGAACCGAATATCTTTGACCAATTCAAAGACTTTTGTCCCTTGTGCGTTGACATAAACAAAGCATTAACTATAGGGACAATGTGTTATTAAAGTAGCATGTGGACTGCAGCCCCTTCAACTTTCAGTACCTTATGGTATGTGCCCTGTCACGGTTGGTACTGTACACATTCCTCAGAGTGTACGCTGCATACTTGGTCATGCTTGTAAACTTCCCTAAATCAATTTACTTTGCTCTGTTGAGAGAAAATCCCAATGGATTATTCGGACCCGTGAGCAACAGGTGTTCATTGGAATTTTGTTTGTCCTTGACACTTTTTTTTCCAAATGTGTTCCACGTTAAGGTTTAGATTGAAACAAGCTCTCGAATCAAACAAGGGCTAGACCCATAAACCCAGCCTGTGGAGGAGGATTCAGTATGTACATCTCGTGTGAGTCGTAACTGTGTCTCTGCCTTGTGAGATATGGGGATATAGTCTTGTCTGTGACAATATGGGCTTTGTCAGGCCATGGTATAGCATCCCACTGATTCCAGTCTGTTTTACGACGTCGGTCTGCAGCTCTTAGATGTGATAGTGGAGTGTACAGCGCTTTGGCCCCATCAGAATTGTGTGGCAGGAACAGACAGCTATTGTGCTTTTCAGGGTTCCAACTGGGACCATGCAACTATGTTCCTCCCTAAAAAAAAGGGCTCTTCTCATGGTGGCGTGTTTCAAGAAATATCCCACTAGAGTTAGCAATCGGGAACAAAAGTGCTCTTTTTGGGGTCCATATGTGTGTACCGCACAGAGGAGCTATTGTATTGAAGGGAGTTTGTATGATTTGGTCCATTAGGAATGGTGGAGAGAGGCTCACATGGCTCCCAGGCATCTGCATAACCATCCCAGGCATTCACTGTTACTGGCTTTAACTAATGACAGGCGGACTGGGCAAGACAGGACATCTTTACTGGGGATATTTGACAAGGTCATAATCTCTGTCCTTCTCCAAAGAAGGTCCACACATACAGGCTCCTTTGTGTGGCTCTATCAAGCTGAATTGAGAGTGGAGATTTTCACTTCCCCAGCAGTTGACCTCAGCCTCTTGTTTTCTTTTCCCCCTGGCCACCGTTGAGATCATCCTGTCCCTCGTCTGTTTTTCGGACCAGACAGAGACGGACCCAGTTCTTGATTGTTGTTGTGATGTTTTTGCAGTCGAGTGCTGCTGTCTCAAAGTCCACGTCCAACCAAAGCCCAAAAGACCAAGTCTTCCCAAGAGCAGAGGGAGGGGAATGTCCGAGCCTGGACAACAGGTCTTCTGCTCCGCGCGGCGCCTCGATGGGAACCAGAGCAACAACCAAGAAGACGGTAAGATTATCTATGAAAAACAGGCATCCCACAGTTTTCTCTGTGTCAATGAAAAATGATAGGTACTGTGTAGTATTGTCCATGCAAAACCTGCTACATGCTACCGCTCATTTTTAAGGCTGTTGGGTAATAAATTCCTTTGAGTTCGATGCTGCAACTTGTTGCACATGTTTTGTTTTTCCAGCTCAAAATCTGGCTTTAGCATTTTTGGGAGACTGCCATGACCCATGTACTTCCTGCACTGCAAAGTATTTCTCCCTGCGTTCAAAGTTCTTGTCTGTCCGTAGCTGGGACATTTTGGCTTTGTGTCCATTCTAAATAAGCCTTTCACATCAAAATGTTCAACCTGGATTACTATATTTTTAAGTAATTAGATGAAATCAAATTAAATGGGACCTTTCAGCCTTTGTTGTTGAACTTTGCTGAAGACTTATGTGTTAGCCATACAGGGTTATATTTCTGGGAAGATGCTGATTGTAGCCTACATCCTCAAGATGCAATCTAGAGATGACTTAAGGTTTTATTTGTATATGAACTGTGGATTAAAAAAAACTATACTGACACATCACTGTGTTATTGGAAAAACAAAAATCACAAAGAACATTGCACGATAGCACTGTCTTTTTTTAAGATAAGTCCATTGCCAGTCAGCTGTGCAGCTGCTCTTCCCTCGACATCTGTAAATATTTGAGGTTTGCGTTGAGAATAAGGCCAGCTTAGGCATTCTTAAACAAGCAGGACTCACTTCTGCTCTACAAAGTATATAAATGTCACTATTTAACGGCCCTAAACGAAACAGACAAGTGAGAGATTTTCAGAATGCAGGGCGGGTTTAAATTCAAAGCCCCTCAGCTCGTGCTTTGTGCTTTCTTGATGGCTCTTCTGGAACGTGATGGCAAACAACCCGCTTCTTAAGAGAAAACTGTGGCCTCCACTCAGATACTCTTTATGTTATGGGATCAAATTTAGTGATATCGTATATGATTTGGAACTATGTTTCATTGTGATATTATTTTTAAGATTACATTCAGCATATTTTGAAGACGGTGTGGAAAGACAGGCCTGAGACAGAGTTGTGGGTAAAAGGTGAAATGATATATTATTTGGTCTGGGAACTCTTCCCAGTTCTTCACACAAAATTAAGTTTAGTTGCCACCTGTCTTTTTTTGTGGGAACCCATAACTACCTCTTGAAAATGACAGCAGCATTGGCTAAAATTTGTCTTGTGGACAGCTGAGAATGTCACCATATGTTGAAGACAAGAGTATTTTGGCTGCAGTGTATAATGAGATCAGGTGCTATTCATGTGGTGACAAGTGTAAGGGTGTTTTAAAAATGACTTTTTACACTTTTTTAATATAATTTTCTTAAAAAATAATGAATTTCACATTGTAATAATATTGTTTTCTTTTGTAAGAGTTTAAATAAAACATGGATTTGTACGACTGCAGGTTAAAGTGAACTGACCATTTTTATTTTTTTTGCATTTTTATGCTTTATTGATAGTGTAGAGACAGAGTTGAAATGGGGCAGAGAGGGGAGTGACATGCAGAGAACGACCGCGGGCTGAAATCGAACCCGGGTCCGCTGCTGGCCAAGGCCCATGGGGGGGACGCCCTACCAACTGAGCTAAGGGCGCCCCCCCAACTGACCATTATCTTTGCACGGGAAACTCTGAAAGCTGAAAACTAGGCTAGACAAATAAGATCTTATCACCTTAAGAAAAGCTTAAGTTTAAAAGATTCGTATGACCTTTTTTTTAAGTTGGTTTGCTTAGCTTAGCTTGGGGACTGGACATTCTTGTCAAATGGTAACAAAATCCCCTTTCCGAGCAACTCACTCTCCACAGCAGCACGTACATAAATGTTTTCCCCAAAATGTCAAACTATTCTTTTAAATGTGTCCCCCGGCGAGGGGTGAGTGTCACAGATGAGACGACATGTCAGCAGCATCACACATGCAGAGACATTTTTTCCCCCTCTCATAGTCTTACATAAGAGCTCTGGAGTCCATATGGAAGTTCTGACAGCAGGGAGAGAGAATGTGATACAGATTGAATCTCTGTGTCTAAGAATAAACAGGCAGAATGTGTGAGCCAGTTAAATAGGCAGTTACAGCTTTACCGAGAGATGTTTGATGGAAGTTATTTGGTAAAAGTTTTTTGGCACCTACTCGACAACCTCTGACTCCCCTTGCCTCTGAACGATCTGTAAAAACCAGGAATGCAGCAGAGCATATCTCCCTCAATCTGCTGCACACCATGCAGACAGGGCTAAACCTAGCTGGAATGTTCTTTGTATTGTCTTGTTTGAGGGCAATATAGATTTTTTTTTACAGCCATCATTCTTCTTTTTTATTTATTCCATGTTACAGTCCATGTTTAAAAAGAAAAAATCCATGAAGAAGAACATTTAAAAGCAACGACAGACAAGACATTTTTTATTGTTTGTTTTAAGATATTTTTTGGCATTTTTATGCTTTATTGACTGTGTAGAGACAGAGTTGAAATGGGGCAGAGAGGGGAGTGACATGCAGAGAACAACCGCAGACTGGAATCGAACCCGGGTCTGCTGCTGGCCGAGGCCCATGGGGGGGACGCCCTACCAACTGAGCTAAGGGTGCACCTCCATCATTGTTCTTGAACACAGTTCCAATAGCAAAGAGCAAAATGTTCTAATATTCTATCTTGTCCAATAAAAAAGTCCTTGGAAACAGACTCTGATGCTGTAAAAGTGTGTTTCTATCAGTTATGATTCCAAACACAACACTAAAAAGCAATGCAAACTTCAAGTACGCATTTTATATCGTCAAGAAATATTTATAAGAATATTCATGTAATAGTTAATCTAAGTTTTAACCTTTTTCAATAGTGAAGTTAAATTTAAAGCAACAAAGGAAATACTACCTCACTTGTCATCTTTGCGTGATCCATGTGTGAATATGTATTATTATTATTATTATTTTTATTAATTAAGTTATATTCAAAGTCTTGCAAAACAAGAATTGATTTCGGCTTTCAATAACAGTAGTTTGAAAGTTGCATCAAAGTTGCTATTTTGTCTGTTTTAACAAGTGTTTGTCATTCTCAAAACCAGTGTCGTATTTGACAATGAATCTGTTTAAATGTGAAGATTTGCTGCTTATCATTGGACCATTAGTTGGATAAGACGAGCAATGTGAAATCATAATCTTGGAAAATGTAGGTTTTCAATATTTTATAAAAAAATGTAGACAAATGTTGATTTACTTTTATTATTATTTGAATTAACCAAAGCGATTAATCATTAATGGAAATAATTAGTTGCAGACCCAGCAGTATTTACATTTCTAGTAGTTATCTTGAACTTGCTCTTCAGCACAATGTCTGGTGGAGTTAAGCTGTATAATGTGTTCCTTTATGTGGATAGAGACGTATTTGGGTTGACGATTCCTGCTTTTAATTGGTGTTGACAGAGACGGGCAGGGCAGGGGATACGCTGCTCCATCATTGGGACTGACCGGTCATCTTAACTGCCCTGTTGACTCTCAGGCACGCTGTCATTTGTGCTTGTGACAGCAGCTATCATTCACCCACACAGAGCTGTCACTCCATATAAACATCCTTGTTGGTGTGAGCAAAGGGAAGTTTATCCTCTGACAACAGCTCTGAAAGGGACTGTGTGCTGCTCCTATGTGGAGGATGTCACTTTTCCTGACCTGCAGCCTTTGACATGTGTCCACGTGTCTGACTGCAAATGGCCTGAACTAGGCCACTGTGTGATTAAAAGTGGGTCAGTCATCGCTCCAGATAGTCCAGGAAGGAATACTGTCTCTTTGCTGTTGAAAAAGAAAGAGAGAGAGAGAGAAAGTGATTTGATCATGGCTTTGCAGCCTTATCAAATGTGCACATCTCCACAGATTTTATTTCTAAAACTTGCTCCAGACTTGGGTCCTTGGAGGTTAACTTATCATGTCCATCGCGTTTACAGAAGACAATCATACCTCCATCTCTTCCGAGACACGTGTAGGATAGGATTTTGAAAGCACAAAGATAACTGCACATCAAAACCAGCCCTTTGAATTCTTTGAAATGTTTAGATATGTGTCGGAATTCTTCTCCACTCTGCCAAATCTCACAGTCAATAATGAGGGATGCATTAGTGGCTGCACCTCATAGTTTTCAGAGGCCCCCGCTCCCTCTCTTCCATGTTTAAACGGAGGTAAAAAAAAATACATGAGGGTGTAAGTCAAACTTTTATAACTGGCTATTCTTTAGGCTAAATTCCCCATAGATAATCGAGTGGTTGAGCCTGCTAACTCCCGAGTGCCATGGACAACCCTGGTGAGAAACCTGAGTGAAATATCTTGTCTGTGGGGCGCCCTTAGCTCAGTTGGTAGGGCGTCCCCCCCATGGGCCTCGGCCAGCAGCGGACTCGGGTTCGATTCCAGCCCGCGGTCGTTCTCTGCATGTCACTCCCCTCTCTGCCCCATTTCAACTCTGTCTCTACACTGTCAATAAAGCATAAAAAAATGCCAAAAACATATCTTAAAACAAACGATAAAAAAAGTCTTGTCTGTCGTTGCTTTTAAATGTTCTTCTTCATGGAATTTTTCTTTTTAAACATGGACTGCCAGGTGCCCGCTGTCTTCCGACCTCATTTGCAGCATGACCTAAACGTGTCTAAGACCGTGTAACAAAGACAGATTGAGCCCAAACAAAACCACCTGTCCCGTTTAATTCAGCCGCTCAGTTTTTTTTTGTGTGTTGTCAGGGCAAAGTGGCAGCCATATACAGTAGGTCTCTCATCCAGCCAAGTGCTCCTTTACACTCTGAGCGTCCCTGCTGCCATGACAACACTAGGGGGGCTGTGGCCCTCATGAGAAACACAGTGCAGGACATGCATATATGTTGATATATAAGTTTGAATCGGCGCTCTATGTGGGCTGGTTGCAAGTTGACCGTTATGGTGGAAGGATCAGCAGCAGTATCAGAAACAGAGTTAGGCTGGGAGTTTTTGCAGCTTTTTTTCTCTGTTAGGGGAGAACAGTGGAAACAGGACGAGCAAACAAGAGTGTAAATCAGGCCAGGGGGCACAGAGGGTGAAGAGAAGAGAGAGAGAGAGAGAGAGAGAGAGAGAGAGAGAGAGAGAGAGAGAGAGAGAGAGAGAGAGAGAGAGAGAGAGAGAGAGAGAGAGAGAGAGAGAGAGAGAGAGAGAGAGAGAGAGAGAGAGAGAGAGAGAGAGAGAGAGAGAGAGAGAGAGAGAGAGAGAGAGAGAGAGAGAGAGAGAGAGAGAGAGAGAGAGAGAGAGAGAGAGAGAGCAAGAGAATGGAGGCAATCCTGACTGGTTCAGATCAGGAAGACACTTTTTTCATTCTAGCAAGTTCGACAATCCTTTATCAACTTTCATCAGATTTATGCTTTTAAATCCTATATCCAAGGTAATTTATGCTGTATAATCACCTCTCTCCATTTCCTAACAACACCAATTTCCCAATAAAAACAAACAGTACCTGGCTGATTCAAATCTGTCATCTTTATCTTATTGTTTAAAGCTCCTGCTGTCGCCTTTTCATTTTTTTCATTGACTGATTTAGAACAAAACTGCACCAACAACACCCAATAATTGTGGATAGCTGGCTGAGATTAGCCTAGCATGCCTCTGTGGGTTTTCACAGCACACCAATTCAAATATATTTATCAGCTTTCAGACTGGAGTTATACAGCCAAACATCTCACATCTCATTCAGCTGAGAAACGTATTCGTGCAGTGCCTTTGTCATCGCACTGCAATTACTAATATGTTTTGTTTTTCCTCTTTTTCTACTAGATGTTCAATAAGATGACCAACACAGCAGCTGCAGGTAAGAAATCATTTCTCTTTGTGTGTGCCTTTTTGATACTACATGCTTACATTGCTCACTCAGATGTTAACATGATCACTGGAGCCAGTGTTGATTTCTGGTTCTAAATCCTTTGTTTAGATATCACCTCCCTCAAACATGTCATTCAGGTAGAGTGGAGTGTTCTGTAGACCTGAGATTGCCTGACAAACAGTCCAGAGGTCTTTCCCTTCTTCTTTACTCAGTGCATGCTGGGACAGCACCCAGTGACACAGGTTAAACAGGTAAAGACGGATGAGTTAATGACCACAGTAGCTTAACACAGTGTTTGCGATGAAATCAGGGTGCATATGTTTCTTTCTTATATCTTTTCGTTTTCACTCAAGAATAAATGAATCGTCGAATTAAGACAATGTTTTCTTATGGAAATGTATTAAGGGCGCCCTGAGTCCACGAATAGTTTGTGCTTTTCTGCTAAGATCAACTTAAAAGCTTGATCTTTTAGGGAAATCTGTTCATTGTCTATCTACACAGTCAATACAGTTGAAACAGTGCTCCGCTGCTGTCTGTCTGGCACATCATTAAAAAATCTCCCTGCAAGTTGATCCTGCCCCTGTGTCCTGGGCTTGCCTGGTCACATTGCACATTAAGGCCTCAGACATTGTTGACAAGACGGGCGGCCACAGGTGTCTCGAGAATGTCCAAGCGCGGGCTGTCTTATTTTTAAAAGGCCTTTCTATATGTTGGTCGCTTGGCGGGATGCTGTTAAAATTAGGCAGAGGGCCAGATCATTGTTTCTGTTTCTGCTGTGGAGGAAATATTTGACCCGGTGTATGTGTGATGTGGCCCTTCGGGGGCAGCTGTGGGATTAGGTGCCATTTTAAGGCTCAGGTTGCACTCTCACATCATGACCTTTGTTGTGCACGACGGCACCGCACAAGTGGACAAGTTATAGTCTTGGAAAAATTCCATGTCGCTCCAAATGCAGTTAACTAATGTGTGGTCTGCTGGTGTGTATGAGATATGCGCCGTGAGTGATGGTCATTCCTTCACTGTAACTCTTGGAAACCTGAGTGTGTGGGACCACCGTGAATCACATCAACAAGTTTGTCAACAGGGCTATGAATTTCTCTCGATATGCATTTATCATAACATTTCTCCACCATATGATTTTCATATAGCAAGCTGTGCACTGTATTCGACCACATGCTTTCTCTTTTAGGTGGTTTTCTTGGCCAGAGTAAATCATACCGGAGACAGCGTCACTGTCAACTTTATTTAGTCATCAAATGAATGAAAACAGCATATGGGTCCACTTGGAATCATATGTTAAAATGACTTAGAGAATGATAATGATGTAAAAAAGGCACAAAGCTGGCAGAGAGTCAGACACATTATGTCTGATATTCCCTGTTCGTATTGTACAGCTGGGCTGAGGAGACCTCTTTTATGACACGGATATGAGGTGGCCAGATGGTTCTCAGTATTCAACCATAACAACACTGTCCACCTCATTAAAATGACATTGTCCAGGAGAGGAACGCACATTCTTTGGGTCCGGATCCAAGATAGCAAAGCAGCAGTGAGGAAACCGTTGATTTTCTGTTTTATAATTGTGCAGTTACTTTTTATTGCTCTCGTCTGCACATGGTCAACAATACATTCATCAATTGCTAACTGAAAGAAAGCACTCTGGTTAACAATAACAAGCTATTGAAAATGCTTGTAATGAGTAAAGCCATTTGAAAAAGTAAATATAAATGAAACCAGAAACATGTATTTTACAAGCTCTTAATTTTTCTACAAGGAAAGTGACATTCTACTGCAAACATACCATTTTGCATTCCATTAAACATGATTGTGCATGTGCACATATTAATGCATAATGGGCCTGTTTGGATCGTCTGAGGTTAGTGTCTTGTCTTTATCAAAAAGTTGCGATAAAGTTGTAACATTTATATAACTTTTTTTCCGACACTTGAATCTTACCAGTGAAATCTTTGTGAAACTGAGATAATAAACAGATATTTCAAAAGTGGTTCAGGGGATTTCGAAACTCTTCTTGCTTGTTTTTTATTTATTGAAGATCATGTGCTGCGTTTATGGAAAATACACTAGACCTCTAAGCCCTCTTCTGTTGCTGTTAGGTTTCTCCCGAGGCGTAAAACAAAAACCCAGAGCTCCATCCTGAAACCGCATATGGATGTGCTCAGAGAAGATTTGCTCTATGGAGGGGGGAGAAAAAACTTAATCCTCCCTCTCAAATGTTTATTTTCAGAAGGCATTACTCAACGTTTTATAGAGCATTTTTTCAGGTCTTGAGTATATGATGGGCCAAAAGTGCCTTATTCCCTCTCACACAATGTCATTTGTATGGAAATCTATTCCCTGCAGTCTCTTTAATTGCAGTGTGGAAATTAATGGCTTCCTCTGGTGAGAGGAGGCGGCTATGTTCATCCTCAAAATCCCACTGCCTTAACTGAAATTAATCATACAATTAAGGAATCCATAGTGGAAACGCATCGCTGAAATGCTCCACATCCAGCCAGGTTTGTGTCAGATACAGTACAGATAAGGAGAAGGAAGCAGCAGTGCATCCATCTGGCCTTAAAACGTTTGTTTGTAATGGATGTGGTTATGATTTTGAACACAGGTCATTTGCTGAATATAGTTAACTGTTGAAATAAAAATTGCAGTGGAGAGACTAGACAAACATTAAGATTGACAGGGTCCAAGGAGTAGCAATTGTGCAGAACTCAGTGACTTTGAACTCACATAATAAATTAAATTGAATGTGCTTTGTGATGATAAAGCAGCACCTTCCCAATTGCCAGTCTTAAGGGAAAATGACACAAGTGGGGCTTTAAACATTGCTCTAGAAACTGTCAAGGCCAGAGCTTCCCACTCTGCCACCAAGCTTTCAAACCGTGTGTACGTTTACACAGATCCTCTCTCTATCTCTGAATGAATATGCTAATCTACTTTAAATGTGGAAATATCCTGCCACTAATTATAAGAAAAAAACAAAGAGGGAACTCTGTGAATCCCCCCAGAGACTTCTTTCTGTTTGTAAGGAGAGTTAACGTAAAGCCCTATGTCTGCCTCACATGTTGGTGTGAATGACTCCCAGAGAAAAGCTGTGGAAAAAAAGGGGATGTGTCGAGTGTCTTAAACCAAACTAAAGCATTTCCCCCTACATGCTGATGGATTCTCCAAATACAGCCTTATTGATTCTGATGTCAGGCCTTGGCAGTGAGAGGAGCTCATTTGGCGGGCTGCTCCGAGGCTGTGAAAGGAAGATGAAATAAATGAGTGTGGAATGTGAATCCAGAGAAATGTGTGACTCTGGTATCCTTTGGCAGCAAATGTTTAGAATGAAATAACAATGGTATTTGTGTGTGTATTCATTTGGGGTTTGGCAACATCGCTGGGGATGATGATCTGGCTTTAATGTCATTTTAACACTGTGCTGATCACAGGCTAAATGATTGGTGCCTACAGCGCTTTCACATGCTTTACCTTGAATTATCTGTCGATGAAGTTTGAACCTCTGTAGATATTTTTTTATGGCGTATTTTTATCTAAAGTGGGCATCCATGTTGAAGTTCTCCCTTTTTGCTTTTCTGGTTTTCTCCTTGCTGCTTTCCATTTTATTTATTCATGTTAAACATATATAATAAAGTTATTTGTCATAAATAGTTTTAGCATTGTACTTGATGAAGGCAAGGCAAGTTTATTTATATAGCACAATTCAGACACAGGGCAATTGGAAGTGCTATACAGGGCCATACTAATACATAAAAAAATATAGAAAGCTATCAAAATCACCAGTGCAGCTATATATGAAGCACACCTCGGTGTTGTTATATAATGTCCACTTAATGCATTACAGCAGTGTTGTCTCCTGTGTTTTCTGACTCAGTGCGTGTTCCTCAGCTGTTCTCTGAGGCCTTCTGTCTCACCCAGGGTCACTGCATGCTGGTGGAGGCTGACAGACAGCTGCACTCTCTCTATCTCTCTTTCTCTCTCTCTCTGTCTCCGGAGGCCTGTTAGCGACCACAATATACACGTAACTAGAGCTTCATAGCAACAAATGAGAAAATTTGAAATAGCCTGACACCTACGTAGTTGTATTAAGAACGCGTTTAACAAGACATGGGGGGCTGGCAGGGGCAAATATTGAAATCTTATGTTACATTGTATTGTTTAGATCGTTATGCAACATTATTAACTCTGTTCCTATTCACTGGTCTCTATTGGATTCTGACCTAAGTGTTTTCATTATGCAATCTTTTGTTGTTGTGACAGAAAAGGTCCAAACTTAGCTATGTATGTGTCACATAGCCTCCAACGGCAGGCCATGGGGTTTTTAAAGGAATAGATCATTTTGGAAGAATCGTACTATTGTTTCCCTTGAATGCCCGGGAAACAATGTGGATTAGCTTGAGTGTACAGATGTGGAAGAGACACATGTGACATAGACAAGACAAGAGACATGTCGTTGAATCTGTCTTGTGTTGTGCAACCAGAAAACGTATGGCCATAAAGCGGCTTCGGTACGGAGAAGAAAAAGTAACATAGCACATTTTTTTTTCCACCTTTGAATATGGCCAAGCATTTTCATCTGTTCTTTTGGCTATTCAAATACAGACCTGGACATTGTGAAACGCCTTGATTTAAAGCATATGCAGGAATATCAATTTTCATGGGATTGTACCATTATTTTTCGCTCCCTGTCTATCCGTTGCGCAACAGGTGCCAGATCAGTGACATCATGCGCTAAGTTTATAAGCGAGTCGTCATTTGTAGATGCAGCTCAGCAGCCTATAAAGGGTGCTGCTGGCAGGACGAGTTCATGAAAAATTCCTCACATGGAAAGATGGAAAATGAATTGTGGTTTCCTGAGAGCAGAGGCCCGCTCGGCCGTTAGACAGGGAAAAGGGAGGGGGGGGGGGCTGGTAGTATTTCTAGACTTTTCTTTGTATATACAGGGTCATTTGTCAAGGTTGCGAAAACATTAGAGAAACTATTTGGTTAACCCGCTCCCAAAATCTTTGAACGTTTTTATTGCAATTTTAACATTTTCATTGCAATTATTGCAGCGATCAGACATAAAATAGCACATCATACCCTTTCACAATGCCTTCAAGGCCCTTGTGCTGAATGAGATCACCATGTTCAACGTATCAAACATTCAATCATGTTCAGGCATAATTAATGGCCAAGTATAAATCATCTGTTCAGACCCTGTCATGTTGTGTAGTGTGTGTTCATAGTCAGTTTTATGTTCTTCAGTGAAAGGAAACGGCTTTATTGTTCTGATCCCAATTATAGCCAAACTGCCAATTAGAACGACAAGCAGTTAATAAATCTTTCGGGGGGAAAACTTTCTCAGAAAACGACCAAGGTGAGAGTGTGTTTCTGTGTGCGGTGGTGTGTGTGTGTATATGTCTTGAGGAATTTAGGCCTGGGCTTTGTAAACTGAGTGGAAGGAGACATGGGCAGCCGTGTCAGGATGCAGGACAGGCACCACTCGGTGTGTGTGTGTGTGTGTGTGTGTGTGTGTGTGTGTGTGTGTGTGTGTGTGTGTGTGTGTGTGTGTGTGTGTGTGTGTGTGTGTGTGTGTGTGTGTGTGTGTGTGTGTGTGTGTGTGTGTGTGTGTGTGTGTGTGTGTGTGTGTGTGTGTGTGTGTGTGTGTGTGTGTGTGTGTGTGTGTGTGTGTGTGTGTGTGTGTGTGTGTGTGTGTGTGTGTGTGTGTGTGTGTGTGTGTGTGTGTGTGTGTGTGTGTGTGTGTGTGTGTGTGTGTGTGTGTGTGTGTGTGTGTGTGTGCAGCAACACAAAAAACTAACAGGTTGGTCCAGCACTCAGCTGCCAACTTAGAAGAAAGGCAGAAACAGGATTTAGGAAGTAATGAGCCAGGAAGGGCCACACTACTTCAGAGCCCCGCATCAGGATGTAGCGACTTAACAGTCAACAGGCTATCTCCTTTGTGTGTGAATGTGCGCACGCTTGTGTGCCGGTGTACACCTTTCCTATGAATGCTCCCCACTTTTCTGTAAATGAATCTAAACAATCACTCCTTTCTCATCATCCAAAGCCTTATCAAGTCTGGTCTGGTGGTGCACTTTGTAGTTCCTTCGTTCTTCTGCACACACACACACACACACACACGCACACACACACACACACACACACACATACATACATACACAAAGACACACACATACATACACAAAGACACACACACATACACACACACACACACACACACACATACATACATACACAAAGACACACACACACACACACACACACACACACACACACATACATACATACACAAAGACACACACACACACACACACACACACACACACACACACACACACACACACACACACACACACAGAGTTTTCCAAGCAAAGAACATTTCCGCAAGGTCGGTTTCGATACAGTAACCACATTGGCTCTGTCACTGGCCTCCCATATTTCCCACATAAACCACAGAGATTCCAGATGTTGCAGGGAGGCTAAATGTCTGCGCCTCCGACGGGGCCTGCAGCCCTTCGCCTCCCATCCTCGGGTTGGCCAAGCACGTGGCACGGCTCAACTCTGTGTCATTCTGCTACGGAAGCAAGGCCGCGGGTAACCATGCTACTGGAGCTTTATATGGCTGTGTGCTTCCACCTGTACCCAGATAACAAAGAAAAACACAGCACAATCTTAAAAGAGGCTCTGTCCCGGGGCAGTGTAGCAGTGTAGCGGCTTTCTTGTGGTTTTCAGACCTGATTAAACAATTGGCTCAGTAATCAAGAGCAATAGGCGGCAGAGCAGACTTCCTGCATCCTCCCTGGCGCAGCGGCTTAAAAAGTTAAGGGCCCAGCAGGACCTGTTTGTGTCTCAGCTTGAAAACAATACCTGCACTGTACTTCCAGCTTATGGTGCACGGGCTGATGAGTTGAGCAGAATGCTTGGACAAGGTGGCTACAGTCCACACATGCGTAAATTATAAAACTGATCATGTTCAACGTTCTTATTTTTTTATTGGAATGGAGGCAAAAAATCTAATTGAATTCCCTTTTTTCTTGCTCAGCTTTGTAAGCATGTTGTTTAAGAACACTTCAGACATATGGTACAGTTTGGGTTCTATTAAGCAGACATTTTTCGTATGACTCGACGTTAGTATTTTGATAATCATTTGAAGCATCTTGAGACCTTTTGGAGGCAAAATCGTAATAATTTCCAATAGGACTAAATTATATGTGAGTCATTTGTCGTAGCAGGGGAGGCTACAAGACCAAATGTGTAATCTTAAGCAGCTGCCATTTTCTCCTTTTCGGTCTTTGTCAAACTCTTAACTCCAGTTTCTCTCCTGGGACCACACTCATCTTGAACTATAAACATGGACTTCCTGTTTGAATTT
This sequence comes from Ammodytes marinus, assembly GCF_949987685.1. Classification (NCBI taxonomy): domain Eukaryota; kingdom Metazoa; phylum Chordata; class Actinopteri; order Uranoscopiformes; family Ammodytidae; genus Ammodytes; species Ammodytes marinus. Next base: position 16,719,047 of record NC_137232.1, on the reverse strand, counting down.
GTTTGGTGAAGGCTAATGTAACGCTACAGTACGTCATGAGATGTAATTCATCCTGTCAGACCTATTTATAGGCGATTGCTGTGAAGGTGCCCGCAGAGCTCAACTCCCCCATTTTCCATCACAAGAAAAAGTTGATGGAAAATCTGTCCCTGGTGACAAAAAGACACTTGAAACCGTCTTGAAAATAACTTAAAAATCAGTAAAACATGAGCTAATTTTGAGAGAAGAGTGAAGTGGAGGGAGTGGGAGTGATTGAGTGAGAAATGTACCTCTGTGATTAGATCCTCATTGCTCTAATAGGAACCAGGTGCGGGACAGTGGTGTAAATGTTTTCCCATGCATTTTTGCAGGCAATGCGGCCTCAACAGATTTCGACCTGACAGCATTACATGCTTTGTCATTCAATGAAACAATAGCCACGTACGCTTGTCATGGCAGTTTTACATTCTTCAAGCCTCTTCATACAAAACTTTGACCCCGGCAAGCTCTCACTTCTATAGACATTTCTCAATATTTTATTATTGTCAACGTATACTTAGTGTTGTAGTCTTTCAAGTTATGTAACAAACTGCTGCAGCCGGAAGATTTGGATAGACACAATGGGCGAGTCGTGAAGATGTTTATATATTTTCATCTCTAGTTTGAGAAGAAATGTGACGTGATTAATCATCAGTGGGAATGAATGATTCTCAAAAGAACTATCGGCCACTAAAGGAAGAAACTCCGGTGTTACATCAGTCGAGTTTCCCCTAAGAAAACAGAATTAGTGGCGACTTTTAATGGATTGGGACCAAAGTCGGCTCCTCCTTCCCTCAACCCCATAATCTAAACCCAGATATACACCACATGTGTGGCTCCTCTGGAAAAATGAACTCGACTTGGGAATATATGGTCAGGAAATTTATAGCACATGCCTGGGAAGAGCCCTCAGGGGCCGGGGGTGTAGGTGGGAGGGGGAGATATACCCCCCCCCCCCTGCTCCCCAAGCCTTGTTTCCATTAGGCTGGGAAGAGAAGAGCAGGCTCCCAGACTGTTCAAGGAGGGCCTGGTGTTAGACCTCCAGGCCGACAAGATGACCCAATCGCTGAGGAGAAAATCCGCTTCTTCTCCTACATCTGGGATTTTCCCACTGCAGCCATGAGGCAGCATTCCACATCAGTCACCAGACACGGCACACACACACACAGCACACACACACACACACACACACACACACACACACACACACACACACACACACACACACACACACACACACACACACACACACACACACACACACACACACACACACACACACACACACACACACACGCACACACAGCACACACACACACACACACACACACACACACACACACACACAAACCCTGACTTTGTATACAAATGACTATGTGTGTGTGTGTTTATCTGTATGTGTTTATGAAAGAGAGAGGGGGCGGGAGAGAGATTGGACAAAAACCAGCCCAGAAAATTTGCCAGTCTTTCAGGGAAAGTGGGAAAACGATCGCTTTTCTAAAAAAAAAAAAAAAAAAAACGCTGCCCGGCCAAAACAAACAAGTGGGGTGAGTCAGTGAAGAGAAAACATTCTCAAGCTGATTGATGCTTCCTCTCCTTGCATCTGCTTTTACTTCCACTGCCAATGACCAAGTCATCGTCTAGCCACAATGATAACCGCTTACGACAATGCTTATTGGACAAGGTTTTCCTTTTCTTTTTTTCTCTTTTTTTTTACCAAGATAGCAGAAGCAGGACGGTGGGCTGTGTTTACCTCTGTGCTGATTCATGTGGAGAACCACGTCACTGCTCTCCCTCCATCACTTTCACTGTCAGAGCCTGTCAGGGCCGGCTTTGTCCGTCTGTCCATTCCTGCCCTGTCACTCAACAGGCCTGGAGATTGATGCCTTGTGTACAACTTTGACAGCTAGTGCACTCATTCATTATCCTCTTTCTCAACAAATGTCAACCCATATCAACCCAAGGATTAGTCAATGATGAACACATGATGTTTTTAAAGATTGTCTTTGGGTTTTTTTATGAAAATGTTTTTCCAATCTGTTGTATTTGTAAGTGAATGCCTTCCATTTTGTAGGGAAAAGACAACTTGTGTCATCTTGAATTATCGATGAATTTATTGTGTGTTTTGTGTTAAGTTGGCGGTACATGTGTGTTAAATGTCAGTCTTTTTTCTCTGTGAGCTTTGTAGTTTGCATGACCAGCTGAAAACGAGGTCGGTGGTTGACTCGGCCTGACCCTGGCCCTTCCTGAAAAGCCACTAGGATCAAATGAAACAGGTTCTCTAGAGCAAGCGTGTGTGTGAGTGTGAGTTTGTGTGCGTGTGTGTGTGTGTGTTAGTGTGTGTGTGTGTGTGTGTGTGTGTGCGTGCTTGCGTACAGCGCTTTAAATAGCAACATGCTGATCACCAGTGAACAGATATACCCACCCCCCTCTGACCCACGCTGGACCTTAAAGGCATCAAAATAGTTTTGCTTATTTTTATCATTCCTTTGATTTGTCTAAACCTATTGAACACTGATGGCACATTCAGGTAGATCCAAACAGAGATTAAAAGATGTCACACTCTTGAAAATTATTTAAACTGTGAATGAGCCGTAAGGTATGATCTTTGATGTTTCTGTTTAGCAGAAAATTAATTCTCAACTTGAAATATGGCCTTTATATATATATTCTTCCTGACCGCACATCATTTGAGTCTTGACAACCAATGGAAAACAGAGCCAGCCCTTCATTAATATTCCCCCCTCAGCTGCACGCTCTTCGTGCGCTCAGATATCTCACTGTTTGACCTTGTAATAATCTGTATATCACCCGTCCCTGCGCGGTGGCAAATGGGGTTTAAAATGAAGTAATGTTAGCTGAGCCTTATATAAAGAGGGCAAACTGAGGTCAAGGGAGATTTGTTCATTCGAGGAACTGTCAATCTTCTGCCACTCCAACCTGGTTGGCCACTCACTCAGACTTTAAATGGTATTAAACTTATTCATGCAATGATCCCAGACGCTGAACAAGAAATGACTACAGCTGATATGATACGCTACCATGGATACACAATACTAGGACTCATAGGAATTAAATAATGATGGTAAAATGATAGCTTTACAGAGAGGAACTCATCATGTTTATTCTAATCTTCACACACTGAGGTGTTCTTTGGAATCTGCGGTGTAGGATATTGTGACAACAAAAGTAAATGGTGCTGAAACTGAACCCGTGTTATTGTTGAAGGGCTGACCTACTCTAACCTACCTGGGGACAACTCACTTCACTTTTGACGATTAAGATTTTGAAAAATACTAGACAACATCCTCCTTATGGGTAATAGTGAATAAATCTATGTTTCAGTAGCATCAAGAGAACAAAAATATAGCATTATTGTAATCTTGCAGTCATTATTCTTTAACTTTATTGTTCTTTTGGCAATGACACTGAAGTGAGAGACAGGACTAGAGAAAGTGATTGCTCAGTTTTAAATGGTGTTACTTGAGAGCAGTGTGTGTTTGTAGTGGTGGTGGTGGGGTGTTGAGTGGTCTGCAGCTTGTGATGCCTTCAGGTGCTCTACGTTAAGTTCCATATCCTACTTCGAAATCCTATGCTGGAGTTGTCGGTTGAAAAAAAGGGACCAAATTATCGCCGTATATTTGAGACTTTGTTCAGTGATTGTTTTATTCTAGTAATTATGGGCTTAAGAGCTGGGTTGTATATCCTACATCAAAGGATTGTAACATAGTCTCAGCTGTAGTCTCAAGGATATGGTTTGATATTGTAGCCGAAGTATTTATATCTTTCGAAATTAACATAAAACAATAAACATAGTGTGTGTGTGTGTGTGTGTCTGTGTGTGTGTGTGTGTGTGTGGGGGGGGGGGGGTAACATTCACATGGTTTTCAGGAGAGTTTTGTTGGGAGGATCATATGTGCTCAGCCTCAGCTTGTAATTCCCATTTTTCCCGCAGCACTTGAAGGTAACAAGGCTCTGCACCGCTCGTAGCGCGGCGTGAATCTCCTCTCACACACATACAGGATCACGCACACACACACACATACACACACATCTGGTGTGAAGTGTGAAAGTCTGTCCTGGTGCTTTACTATCACTCTTCTACTGTTACTCCTTTTATTGATTTGCGTTTCTTACTGAGAGGAATACATGCTTTTCCCACCTTTACAATGTTGACAACTTTGTTTGAAAACTGGGCACCAAAGTCAAGTTTGCTGCTGTAGTAGATGAAAAGTTATTACCGGGTAAAAGAAGAGAGGATTTTTTTTGCCGGAGACTAACGGGTTTGCGTGGGACGAGGAGGATTGAGTTATTATGCACGAGTGGAGGATTTGCGATGACATCTAGACGAAACTCAGCGAGACTGAAGCTCCGGCGGTCTTTCAGCGAGCAGCTGCGGAACTCCACATCCAAAGCCTGGGATTTACTCTGGAGGAATGTCAGAGAGCGGAGACTGGCAGGTCAGTTAGCCGGCTGAGGGGAGACCCTCGCCCGCTGAAAGAGTGGAGTGTGGAGGGGGTAGTCTACCACTACTGCAAACACATCTAATTTGATCACAATTATTCATGCTGTGCATTCATAGTCATCCAACAGGGTGCACAAAGGAGTATTTCAAGAACGCAAAAATATTTTTTTTAGAAATAGGTAAGCTTTTAATTTGTTTCTGTATTTCTTTTCTGGTAACACTAGCTTACGTTAAATCGGTTGCTATGGTGCAGTGCATAATCATACAAATCTGGCAATGTTTGATCAATGTGCAGCATGTGATCTAATGCATTAAAAAAATTAAATGTGAAACTTGTTCTATTCTCATCACGAGTGGAGGTTGTAGGCTAAACTGTTGAGCCAAGGGAACTGAAATCCCACCGATTTTAACTACTCCGACTGAATATTAAAATGAATGTAGAACTTTATGAAAACGTGGAGGAAATCCTTGGCCTTGTGGTATTGGACTGTGTTCATCTTAAACAGCCAACTTTGCCCGCTACAAATGACTACAGGTCTGGTACGGCCACAGAGGGGCGCTGATGGGTCATTTTTGCACTGTGAAATGGAAAGTAGTCTACTTGACAGATATATAGGCCAGAGTGGACACAGTATTTGATGTGTTGTGCAAATGTACCCACATGCTCATAAAGCACCTCAATCGTTCTTCTTCATGTTCTTTCTTGCTTTCATTCCTTCTATCTATCTATCTATCTATCTATCTATCTATCTATCTATCTATCTATCTATCTATCTATCTATCTATCTATCTATCTATCTATCTATCTATCTATCTATCTATCTATCTATCTATCTATCTATCTATCATATTTGCTATAAAGCATTTCTTGTCATTCATTTTCACTTTCAATTAGTGTACAGTTTATGTGATGTATTGGGGTGGACACTGTTGCAGCTGCTTTTCGGCCTCTCTTCTTTCTTTAAAATTGGACCCAAGTAGTTTCCTAGAGCAATGGGACCAAAATGGTCAATGCATATGTGCTTTAACCTCTTAAAAAGCACCTGTCTCTTGAGGAGAGACACATTGTGCTGCCAAGCATTGTTCAGGCACACTGAACTTTATGGTCCAATATTTATCTCCATATAGGAAAGATATTCCTTCAAAGCATCTCAAGAGGGTAAAAATATTATATATTTGACATGTTATATAGTGCGGGGAGAAAAAAACTATAAGAGAAACATTGAAGATTTAGAGGTGACGTCTGGTGCAGTGATTCTGTGCTGTGTGTGAGAAGTGGAGATCAATCATTTGTGCAGTAAAATGAGTGTGCCGCTGGATGCAGTGAAGTGCCTGCAGCAGCTCCTCATGTGGAGAAGCCATAGAATTACAAAACAGTTCTGTCTTCTTCAATTGGACTTTTGAAGGCAGCATTTTTGTAAAAAGCAAAACAAGAACAGTGTGGTGGCTGTGTTTAACGGGATTTCAAAGCTGTTAAATTTCTACTAGCATTCTCGTCTCAGCTGTGCAGTCAGCTGAGACGCATCACTGATGAAGTACTGAGTTGTCTGGATATTTGCCACATTAATCTTGCCCTTTTCCTATATACAGTATGTATCTCAGTAATGTGTGCCATGCACCTGGCAGTGTCTGCAGTCCTGAGGCCTGGCTCGAGCCACTTATATACACATTCAAAGGGGACACATACTGTATATAGCCCTGGTGCAGCTGGCTGACTTGACAGATGGATTAAAAGTTATGTGAATATTGATTACTTTTTCCTGGGAAGGAACTCTAGTGTTATTTTTTGCTTGGTGTGCTAAGATATCTCTTTTTCTTCAGTTTTCAGTGCCTTTTTTATATAGATTATGTTGATTATATAAAAAACCTTTGGTCAGGTATTTTAGATCATTGATAGCTAACTTCAAACTTCGGAAGGGATCTGGCCAAATACATTTTTTAGACCTATTTATAGTCAAATACCAGAGCCAAATACTGATAGATGGATAGATTTGCACACTAAAGCACTGACTCTGACCCGATGGATTTAAATAATGTGTAGCAGGCAGTTCATCAAATAAGAATCATGGAGGCTACCTATTAATCATTATTTAAATTCAAACATCAGACTGTATCTGTACCCCGCTGTCCGTGTTAAAGATCACTCTGCCGTGATCAACTATTCCTAACGGCATGGTGGGCTTCATCCACCTCTGTGAGATGGAAAACAGGAGCCAAATACTGATAGATTTGAGCTGTCACACTCTATAAAGATAAACATACATCACACCGCTTTCTTAATTACAGGGGAGATAGGCGTGAAATCATGTCATTCTGTAAGGGTTTGACTTTGAGTTGAGTCAATGCTCAATTCCCACAGAAAAAATATGAAAATACAGGATGCTATCATCAAACCCTATCAGAGAAATAATATTTCATCTTGAGCCGAAACTTGGGCTGTGAATTTTAGATATTACAATTGCATGTCTGGCAAACCTGAGTTGATTAGTAGAGCAGTTTTGGGTGAGTTGTGAGTGAATATCACATTTAGATTTGACCAAATTAAAATACTGCTCAACATCATGTGTGGAGGAGTTTACACATATCATTTGTCCTTTTTGATTATATGTTACTTGGAAGTGTACATGTCACATTAATAGTATTACTATGACGACATCTGTTACTGCTTAAAGAAAATACAGTGTTTTAGAAGCTTCTCTCTGACCCTTTGGTGAAAATGTGAAAATGTTTGTTTAAGCTTTGTAGAAATATGCATAGCAATACATTACACCGCTAGTAGCACAGCAATCTATGTTGCTTAAAGGCACAGCTCACAAAAAAGATAACGAGAAAATTGTTGAGATTGTTAACGACCAAGCAGCAGCCACTTATTGTGATTCATAATTCAAACTAAGTAGTGCTTTCTTGGATTTATAATCAATCTTATCAGTCATAGTGCTCGGCCAGAATCATCCCTCCCATAATTGTAAATAATTATTTAAAAAAAATGTAATGCATGAGGCATATCGTTCTGTTCTCATATCCTATTAGTATCCTTTAAAATGTATATTCTTTCCATTATGTTATACATTGATATACAGGTGAGAAGCCTGTATATCTTGGTACACACCTCCCTTCCGGGGAAAAACCCAGCAGTATCTCAAAGCTGCTCCAGGTGTACATAGCAGTAAAGATGAGATTAAGGTCTGTACAATTATGCCTGGAGTGACTGTGTTGAGTCACTGTGGTAGTGGTTGAAAAAAAAAAGATTCTATAGTAGACAAACAGCACCTCATCTACAGAGTCATTAGAGGGGGCATCGTCTCAAGCGCTCCAGGTTTCCAGCCAATCTTGTAGCAATAAAGTGTGATTTTACTTCCAGACCTGAGCTCAGAAGTCAGACATTTGGTGGCTCATGATGAGGTGGAAATCTTCAGTCACACTGGTGCTATTCTTAAAGCCTCAAACCACAGGAAACGTCAGAGGCAGAAGTGCCCAGTGCAGATTACATGTGTCTGCCGCTCAATCAAAACCACATCAAAGCACAGTCTCTCAACCCCACTCAACTGCCTCCCTGCTCTTCGCTTGTGGGCCTCCAGCTTCCACTCCGTGATGATTTACAATTTGAGTTTCCCTTTTTGTAATCACACCTGGCTGAAGCAGAGAATGAATGAAAGATGGACAGCCATTCAAAGCCTGCATTGCCGTCACATTTTAAAGATGGAGACAGCGATTTCGGAGGATGTTGTTGTCAAAATCACTCTTTGTCTAAATCAGCATCCGCTGAATTTGTGTGCGCTGGAGAAAGAAATCCAGCCATAATGCACAGCCTAGGCTCTGTAAGCTTGTATGTGAACAAAGGGGCCCACATTTGCTAGCAACCTGCCTGTTTACAGAGCCTAGGCTGTTTATCAACACTGTTACAGTATGACCAGGTAGCGGATTATGAAGAAATATTCACTGATTTTGATTCACTTTTAATGTGTCTTCATTTTTCACACAATAATACGTTCTGCCTTCATTGTGATACACAAATACAATCTGCTCTGTCAACCTGGCCAGCCTCTTACCGAGCATCTCTATGAGTGTGTGTGTGTGTGTGTGTGTGTGTGTGTGTGTGTGTGTGTGTGTGTGTGTGTGTGTGTGTGCGTGCGTGCGTACAGCGCTTTATGTGAGCCTGGATTCCTGTTGCCATGCTGTATAGTAGTTGAGCTCTGAAACCCAGACAGAGGCGTGTTGAAACAAGTTTGATAAGGGTTGAGGTCAGACCGCCTGACACACAACACTCCCACCTGGGACACACCACAGCCATTTCTCCACGGCATGCTGCATAAAGTTAAACTCATCCAAAGAGAACACTGGAAATCTCTTAGCCCTTTCAAAATCCCCGCTGCTGAGGTATTTGAGTGCCGACAGAGACGAAAACACCATTAATCTCATTCATTATGATGTTGCAAAGCAGTGGGTGATTGTTTCTGTAATGCGATAGGTATGATGTACTCGGCCAGTTTCTCCGTCTAGACGGAGAGGGAAGAAAAAACACACAGAAACGGGTTCAGGGAGAACACGCTGTTGCCAACTTGCTGCCACTCATATTCAACATCGTCTGACACCCGAAGGGATCCTGCTACAGTATGAATGAACACAGGTGTTGTGTGTGTGTGTGTGTGTGTGTGTGTGTGTGTGTGTGTGTGTGTGTGTGTGTGTGTGTGTGTGTGTGTGTGTGTGTGTGTGTGTGAAAGAAATGACTCACGGCCCAATAAAATCACCTGCATAGTGACACATCATCGCTTAGTAACTTTTTTTTTTCAAACACCAATCACATATTTGAATAGCTCCACCTGAGGGTGTGGAGAGGGTCATTAAACCCAGGAGAGGTTTATGAAAACTTGGGCAGCGGACTCTGAAGTGTGCTGCTGAATTGTGGTCTTTGTGAGCTTAAGCTAGGGTGGATTTTGCCTGCCAGGGAATGAAACAGACAGGGGCTGTGTTTGACTTGGTCGCATGCCCATTTGTGCTCTATTAACATGTATGGCGCCTTGCTTATAGTACACGGGCAAGCCTGTATGTGGAGGCCAGGGCGCCGGGGCCCTGATTGGTGCTAGGGTGGGTCGGCTTGTGCGGATGTGGACTTCATTTCAGGTGTGAGGAGATTGTTGTTCCATGTTGTAATCCGGCTGATACAAGAGGTCCTTTAAATCAGAGAAGCAAAAAGTTTTAAGTTTTAATTCAAATAAATATAATCTCAATTGTAATGCATTTGCTTTTGCAACTGTTTTACATTTTGCCAAATAAAAGTTTAGTTAATCTTTGGTTTAACCACTGAATGGAAATGCGTAAGGTGTGCTCCAAATACGTATGTGTCACATAATAACGCCATGCAGACTTTCAGTAGGTGCATTCCTACTGAAAAAAACCCCACAAAATTAGTCAGGTTGCAGTTCCGGTCTGCAAAAAAAAGTGTTCAACTGAATTTCAATTAAGACATGTTTTAATATATAATTTAATCCTGTTATAATTGTTCTATTAACTTTGAACTACTAATGCTTTTGTTGTTGTACTTTATGACTTTCTGTAACTTTATGTCAAAGCTCATATATCACTTCCTGTTAGTTCAAAATGGAACTGCACATGTCTTCTTGAACACAAACACTTTATACAAGTTCATTGGAATATGTTAAATACTAGATATTTTAGTATGATTCGGAGACTAGGGACGCCGTGTCGGAGGAGGCTGTAATTCCTGTCACTGAACAGCCATCAGAAATAAATTGATGTCGTGCCGGAGCCTGATCTTTCCCTTTGTGTTGAGCAAAGGGGATCTAGGTCACTCATATGTATTCAAGCTAAGGTTTGTATTTTTCCCCTGAAGAGCTGACACTTGGAGGAAACCTGCTGAGAGGCCTTCCTGTGGCTGGAACTGGAGGTTATATGGTCGGGGTGGGGGGAGCACAAAATTAGCATTCTCCAGCCATGAAAACAACTTCTCCATCTCTTTCTCTCTCCTCTGTAGTTTTCTCTCAAATGGTAAAGACTTACACTCTGGCCCAGAAAAACTTGGCACCTGTGTGAGCAGCAAACAGCAAAAGAGTTGTTCTAATGCTGGGTGGGTCCAAAAAGAACCCACTATTTTTCTAAGCCCTCCCACACCTCTCAGTCTTCCACCCCTGCTCTCCTTACTCAGTTCATAGGCATTCCAATGGTATTTATATTTCCCTCCAGAGCAGGGGGAAGTTGACCAGTGCTCACACAGACATTGGATTCAGCTCAGCAAAGGTGGGCAGTACTCCCTCTGCCTCAATACCATTGGCCCCCTTATAGTCACATGATTCACAGGGATAGTCTGAAGTGTTGGCACTCCTCCCCCTAGGCTCATGCTCTGCCGTCCCTCTCAGCTCCCTTAAGGCTTTTTGCGCCTGTATGTGAAGTTTTTCTGTTGGTGGGAGAGTGTGTGTGTGTGGGTGACTGTGTGTATCAGCCAGCCAGCAGTCAGGGGGCTTGTTTTTTTTGGGGGGGTACAGAGTCTTCAGTTATGTTTCGGGGGCTCCCTGAATCCAGCGATGGCAGCGAGTGTCTTGGGAGTATGACCCCGGAGACTCAGGATATCTACCTGAGAATGGACCATCACCGCAGACGCTCTGGCTACAGGCTGGGCAGGATCATTGCCCGGCAGCAACTGCTCAAAAGGATCGCTGGAGGTACGAAAAAGGTGTTTGGATCCTGAAATGACAGTTCACAAAGACTTGGGTTGGTCTTTTGGTTTGGGAATCAGCAGGGGTTTCTGAGCTTTGACTGCTGAAGAAGAAGAAGAGACAACTGTTGAGTGTTCTGTTTCAATGAATCCTTCTTTGTCATAGTCCTCCCTGGAATGCTAGGAGTAACAGCTAAGCATGCTGGCTGGTAGTCAATACATGCAGGGAATAAGATATGTCACATGAGTGTGAGAGTATGAAATGTAGGGTTAACCCGGTAGCAAGTGAGCAAGGGCATTGTTATGTTTGTTTATGGGTAAGCTGATTGCCTTTGTCAAAAGTCAGTTAATATCCAGATAAAGTTGGTGTGCAATAGAAATGATCTTTGCAGACAAATATAGTGCTAACAAAGTGTGTGTGTGTGTGTGTGTGTGTGTGTGTGTGTTTGCCAGACACTTGACCTTCAGCCAATAGGTAGAGTCAAGGGTGCAGTGGGTGTAAATAAGTAGTATTGACTGAAGTTAAGGAACCCACTAGGTGATAAGCTGTAGGATCGGTTATGTAACACGACGCAAGCACGCTGAGTAAACAAAATATATCAATAAACGTCCGGGGCAGCCTGACAGTTTTACAAGCCCCTCAGCTCATTTGTGGTCAGCTGTATTTAGCCAGGAGAGCAATAGTGGTCTAACCTCCCATCCATCTCTCTCTCTCACTCTCTCTCTCTCTCTCTCTCTCTGAAGGCTTGTATCCTCCTGTCTTTGCATTTACCTGGAGATTTAAGATCTGCGGTCAGTCAATCCTGGGAGGGGGCAGGGCAGCAGCATAACAATAGAGAGGACAAAGCACTACTACTCCTGCAGGTGTGATCAGGCAGACCTGTGATCAAAGAGTGGCTGCATTTCATAGCAGACGAAGAATCGCCAGTAGGCAACTTCAGCCATCCCGATGGTAAAACCCACAGCATAGTTCTCCTCTCAGTCACACTGACATTATAGAATGACTCAGATAATGCAGCCTCTTGTGTGAGGCAAAGGCACGCGGCATGTTTTGTGATAATGACAACGTGAGGGATACAGAGAGCTTACTGTTATGTCGGATTCTGTCCCCGGAGCTGTGTGTATGCGTACGCTTATTTTTCAGGAGGGAAATCTTTATGATCTGATGTTTGCTGGCGTGTGCGGTCCTGTAACCATGGCATGTGTTTTGAGATTACAGATGTCTGGTCTGACAGCACAACCAACAATTTGGATCACCTGTGACAAGGACTGGAAACATGTACATTGTTTGAAGTGGGTTTAGGGATTCCTTTATTTAAGTTAAAAGTCTTTTTTTTTAACAGCTTTTACTTGCATGTCAGTCAGTCATACTTTTTAAATATGAGTTGCTTTAATTTCACTGCAGTCGGGGGGAATATAAACGTTTGATTCATTTTTGACAGTTTTTTTTGTACAGTCTGGCTTTTTCTGTGTAAGGCTGCTTTCAAAGTGACCAAAGATAAAATATCATATTTGACCAAATGTGTACAATCAAGTTGTATGTGCTGTAGTATTGTGCTGTTAAAATGCTATGTACCTACGTTAACCAACACAGTCAATGTTAACTTTACAGTGAATAAATCCCACATAAAATCAAACGTTTTTTTCAAGAAAGTTCAGAATACAATTATATTCAATGTTTATGTTGAAAAAAACAAAAGGAGGTAGACCTGCGACACACTTAATTCCTTTCAAATGGTTTTCATTGGCTGCTTTAAGTGCTGTGATTATGCATCATTTTGGTAATTGTAGTTTTCCCACATTCTTCCCAGGAGAGCGTTGTTTTGGCGCTAGGCAAATCTTATTTCCTTTCCTACATCATGTCCCACCTTGTTGTGTGTTGCATACCTGTAAACACGAGAGATAACAGCACGGAGGTATTTACTATTTTAAGGGACTGACTGCAGAGTGGGCACATAGCCACAGGATTGATTTCAATGTGTCGCAGTGGCTCCTGCATTCCAGCTGGCCAGCCCTGTTGACATAGCAGGTTGAAAGTGAGAGGGGGCCATGGTGATGGGCAGTTACTCAGTATTTCACCCCAAATTCCAGGGAAGCCTGTGTGGGGTCTTAGTCATGTTTCCGATTTGATGGCCTTTCAAAGTCACCAGAGCTATGTGTGTGTGGGTTCTCGTTGGGTCCACTATAGGATTAGCTACTACGACGAAGTACCAGGACGGACTAAAGTTACTATTGTCCAAACCTTCTGTGCAGTGTATTTCATGAGCTTGGAGAGCAGGGCCGGCGGTAGCCAGGGGCCAGGGGGGGCCGTGCCCCCTCAGATGTGAGCTGTGCCCCCCCAACCAAAATTTGAGATTTTTTTTTTTTTTTTTTTTTTCCCGATAGTGGGTCTGGGTTTTTTCCCGACCCACTATCGGACGGAAAATTTCGTTCGCTGTCCAAGAAAATGTCAAATAAAATTAATTGGGTCCACACACACATATATATGATTGAAATAGCCTACTGTTAAATTAATATTGATCAGCTGGCTGCTGTTGAATGCTGTTAACTAAATCAAAAAAAACCCAAAAAATCTGTTCTGCATTTGTCCTGTTGGACACACAAACACACACATGATTTAAATTGCCTACTGTAAAATATAGATTAGCTGGCTACTGTTGGCTGCTTTTTTTTTAAATCAGTTCTGCATTATCCTGTTGAGAACACATTCAGACACACAATGCATTGACTAATAGGAAGTAGGCCTATTTAATTCACCATTTGAGGCATCAAATAAAATTAGCCAATAAAACACTTACATCACAATCATTTATTTTATATATATACACATTATGTTGTATATAATGTATATTATATGTTATTCATAAACATTTTGGAGAAAAAAAACATGCAATAATCAAATTTCCCACACAGCAACACTCAACGTTTATTTGCATATTGTGTTCTACACAATTCACAGTAAATGTGCCAAAAAGCAGACGCAGAGATCTTACAAGGGCAAAAAACTTCGGCTCGCGCGCTCTGCGCGCGCTCGCATCTTCGGTCTCCCTGCCCAGTGTGCCCCCCCCAAATTTCTACGGGCCCCCCCAAGTCTGACTTTCTAGAACCGGGCCTGTTGGAGAGTGGATGGATATACATGCACAGCTGTGTGGAGTAAGATGGAAAGTAGCAGGCGCCTGAGAATCGCACAGTGGGATAGTTGTGCATGGAAAGGGCCTATTTTCACTGTGGAGGAATGCGTCCCCTTTCCTCTGGATTTTGGAGGAGTGTTCCATACTTCATCACTCTGTAAGGGTGACTGTGTTTCTTTTACTTTTCTGCTCTGTCAGACACTTTTGCTCGGCCCATCTGGAGTCCAGATTATTCGGATCAGGAGTTGTTGCTACCTATGCATTAAGCGTAAAGTATGAGTCTAGTACACTCTTAATTGAAAATAATTTATACAGTTGAACACTTTGCTAGTCAGTGAGCTTTTCATGCCATCATAGAAAAACATCTTAAATTTAGGATTTTTTTAACAAGTTTGTGTAACAAGTCACTGTATTTTTAACTGTTTAAAGCAAAAGTGTCATATATTTTCTACCATAGGGACATAGTTAGTACTATTGCTGTTTTTGCCTCGAAAAATATTTATCCCATTTTGCTACTTAGTATGGAATTTATAGAATATCACAAACTGTTCTAAAATTATTGAGGTGTGTTTCAAACATGACATTTTGCTAATTCAATGGGGATTTCAGCAAATGTCAGAAATGTATATTCATCTTATAGTTATATGCCCAAATATAGTTTATAATCACACATTTATTGCATTTAATGATGGTTTTCAGCTGTTTTCCTTGTGCATCGACCAAGCCTAACTGTAGTGAGAAAAACCACAATTCACCGTTTGTTCACGGACCATTTTAAGGCTGTTGAAGTGTTCCTGTGTAGCTAGTACGGAAATGTCCTGGAAACTTCATCTAGGGGGCCTGTGGAAACCCTGAGCAGCTGAATTCTTAACCGTGACTAAAAGAGTTGCTGGCTGTCTGTGGCCGTTTGGTTCTTGTGCTCCTTGAAGAGCTGTTGTGTTGCGGATGAAAAGCTGTGTCCACCCTGACCCTTCCATGGCTCCTCTTCCTGGCTTATTGACCTCCAGTGCAGCCAGCGGGCTCCGATCTCTGCCCTGGAAAGGCCATTAGTGCATCCTGTCATGGTTGAGGATGTTGTGTGCGTCTCTTGTCAAATGGCACAAGTTATTGCCTGGCAGCTGTGGCGCCTATCATGAATCTGAGGCTGTGTGCGTCAGTAACAAAGCATGCCTCTTGTGTGGCTGTCAGGGCTGAAAGGCTCCTGTCTTTTTAAGGTTTACTTACTCATCATCAGCCACAATTGTTGTCCTGCTGGCACCTACATGTATTGTTTGTCAATTGTACTGCCTGTTGACTGACAACGTGAGCTACTGGATACCTGAATTTCCTAAAGAGGATGAATAAAGTATCCATCTGTCTGTCTGTCTGTCTGTCTGTCTGTCTGTCTGTCTGTCTGTCTGTCTGTCTGTCTGTCTGTCTGTCTGTCTGTCTGTCTGTCTGTCTGTCTGTCTGTCTGTCTGTCTGTCTGTCTATCTATCTATCTATCTATCTATCTATCTATCTATCTATCTATCTATCTATCTATCTATCTATCTATCTATCTATCTATCTATCCATCTATCCATCTATCCATCTATCCATCTAAATGCACAGTGCCGTTTTACAATGCTGTTTGCTCAGTATTATTGTTCCCTCAGAGTAGCATTGTTAAATGTATTGCGCTTTATTGTACTGACAATGTTTGTCATATCAACACTAATTGCTTTATTTCATAGTAAAGAGAAGTTTCAGAACTTGAAGTGCTCTTTGTAAATGAAGAAAAAACCTACGGAGGGAGAAGCAAAACGTTTCTGAGCAGGATAATAGGGTGTAACACTTACACTCTCGTCAATTTGAAATGCTTAGCATGGAGAGGACAGGAGCACTTGAGCCTGTCAAGAGGACCAGCTCTGCCCTTCTTCCTCTAACTAGTAGGTGGATAATTGTGAGAACAGCTCTGAAAAGGGCTTCGTGTTGTTCTGTCTTTGGAGAAGTTGTAATGGTAAAGAAAAGGCTCTCCACGGTGAGGAATCTAGTTCGACTCTGTCCTCCTCTCCCACTCAAAAACCCCTCTTTCGAAAGCACTAAATTATTCATCATAGGTCTGTTAGATCATCCGTGTGTGTGAAACAAATATAAGTGATCCTACATGCAAATGGGGGTTTGATGATAAGTGAAGATGTAGCCTTACGTATTGTTTACTCAGTACACACACCAACCCGGTTTATCTTTTATTCATGAACCCTTCTGTTGTCGATGTGATTGTAATGCAGATTTTGTTTGCTGCCTTCGGAGGGCAGTAAATAATACTGTCAGGGAGTGAAAAGCAATTGTACCAATGTGATTAGCTGGTGGTCTCCCTCTGGCACATACCGTCATTTCACTTCAGCTAATGAAATCTACGGCTTGTCCTCTTGTTTTCTACTTGAATTCTAAAATGATTTTGTTCAACAAGCAATACATACGTATTAAAAAGAGTACTGTCGCATGAGGCTGTAATGGCTATGGTTCGGTCATAACACTGCTGTTTTTAAATCAAGTTTGAGTCTGCAGTGTGTGAATAAATGACACAATGAAGTATACTCAAACCACACAGATTGCATACTAAATACTCTCAATACTATTTGGGACATTTCTAAAGTGTAATGGATGCATGTGAAGGGTTTTGTGACTAAGTTCTGTGATAGACTGGGACTAGTCCAGGTTGCACAATAGACTGGTGCTATTTATAAGTCCTATTTATGTTTTATAATATAAACCCCAATTTCTTAATTATTTGACTGCAGTAGAAACATGTAGTAATTACAGATACAACATTATCTTAATATAATTTCTGAAATGCTTAAGAATCCCTGTGTATCATGATGTATGGATATCGTAACGTATGTTTTTCACATGTCCTAGTCCTGCTTTGCTGAGAAGTCAAAGAAAATAAATGTTGTAATATTGGTTTATCGATGTATTTCAGATACATAAATCACAGATACACTGTGAACAGGTCTTACTTAGCCACAATTCTCAACGGTTCTTACTGTACGTTCCATAAATCACCAGTGCTGTCTCTGAGGCCAAGATGTAACAGTTAGTTTGTAGCCGTTGGCGATTTCCCACCCTGATGATAAAGAACTAGTAAATGATTCAATAATCTTGTAACGGCCGGGAACAAACTGAATGCCAAAATAAAGGTCACACTCATGCGGCTCTTAAGTAGGTCCCTTCTTTTTGCCTGTAGGTGGCAGGCCGAGCTCACATCCTCCCTGTGAGTCAGTGTATAGTTCCTACACAGTCAGACTACGTATTAAGACAGGAGTAGACATTTGCCACATGTGCAGCAGGGCTAATCATTTACTAAGAGGAGATTTCAGAAATGCCTCAGCTGCACTGTAACAGGAACGGAAAGTCACATATTAACCCTGTTCGCAGGTCTTTCACATTCCACGGATAGAAAATGGTCATTGATCGAAGGAAAATAAAACCTTATGAACCTCACTCTGTTTTGACCCAAAAATTCACTTTCTAGTGATTACAACGCTACATCAAATTTGAACTTGGATGAGTCAAGTATGTTTGTAGATATTAAAACTTTAAATTTACATTTAATACATGTAGGTTTAAAAACATTATCATCCATATATTTGTATAAAGTATTAGACGGAATAGATAACTGTGAGGTGATGTGTAACATGGTCCACATTGGTAAGAATTGATTAGATAACCGCTTTTTCAGGCTTCACTTAAATGCACATTGCATTCTTACTATATGGTTGCTGCGCCTCATATTTTGAACAGTCTGCATTTCTTAACGCTGCAGTACCCCATCTGCATGTAGATCATGCCAGAGTTCAGCTGCCCTCCTGTGGCAGAAATGCACATTACATGTCATTAAGTGGAAAAACTGACAGGCCTCGAAGGCAGCATGCATCCAGACCACAGCCATTCATTCTGCTGCTGTCTCTCCACCTCATAGGCCTTTTCAGCTGGGAGGTGACTGTCTGAACACAGGCTGTCATTGATATCTGGCATGACAAATGGTGCTAAAAAATTTTTATCAGTGCTCTGTGTGTCTGTCTGTGAGGGAGAGACACCCTGATAAAAAGTCACATGGCTCTTTCAGTGGCTCCAATGCTTGATAAGCCATGCCGCATCTCGTCATTCACAACAACAACACACGCTGACGGTATCATCTGAAAATCACAAGTCCTCTTTGCGTGAGGGCTGCGAGTCTTGTGGCCGGTTCCACTTTGATGTTGTTTAATTAGGAGGACCAACCAGCGTCCCTCGGGTTTGGCTCCATGCTTTTATTGTGGAGGTCCTGTGGAGAGCTTTCTCACGGTAGGGGCCCTTGTTCTGACATTGGCCCCCTCTCCACCCTCTGACTCTCTAGAGGCCACTCTCAGAAAAGGAGGGAACCCCACGTTGTCCCCCTCTGGCATGAAGTCCCGAATGAGAGGGAGGTGGACCTAATGGAGCCCTGCAGGATTGGACTATAGACGACTTTCTTCTCAATGTTTCTCTTCTCCTCTTTAATGTGTATCCTGAACTTGAGCTGTGGTCAACCCATGCCATGAGACATCATTCTTTAGTTTACATATATTTTTTTTTAGCTATAAGTATTTAGCTTAACTTAAAAGGTATTTTTTTATATATTATTTTGTAAGAGACATCGTCTTTGCGTGGGCCAGGACTTATGGAACACATGTTGATGTCTTTCCAGTCAGCCTTTTTCCATGTTTGAATCAAGGTTTTTTGAGTCAGTTGGCTCACTGTTTGTTTGTAATTCATAGTCATCCCCCTTTTAGTTGTGTTATACGGCACTCCTGGAAAACCAAATTACAGTGTTTATATAGGCTATCAAAGGCAAGGAAGAATTACAGCCACACAACCGTATATTATGAGTGGGAAAACAGCATGACATGGCAAGGCATGCAGCCCTACTGTGCTGTACATAAAACGAGACATGTATGGACTCACACACCTTCAAAACGTGCTGTACTGTAAATGTTGGTATAGGACTAAAGAGAGATACAGTGAACTGCATGACCACATGGGACACTGCATGAGCCAACAGTTGAGGAGCTGGCATGTGGGGACGAGAAGGGAGCTAAAAAGACAACTGAGTAAGCTCAGATCAGGGTATTGCTGACAGAGGAAGGAGGGAGGAGAAAGGGGGAAGTGGAGAGCTTCAAGGGGATGTCACTGGACAGAAAAACAGAGCTGGGGGAAAGTCAGGCAGGCCCAGAGTTGAACTTTCCCCATTCTAAAGTCTGTTTCCAAGCCTTAAATCTGCACTGATGGGCACCACAGAAGCCCCACAGGTACAATACCGATCCTATCTCACTGTTTATATGCTTCCTGGAAAGATTTGTTTTGCTATTATTTCGCTTGAGGAGCTCACTTTGCAATCTTTTTTAGAAGAACAACTAAAAACAACATAGAGATACGAATGGCTATTTGACTGAAATCACCATTTCTGAGGGAATAAAACTGTTGAATATCATCACGGAAAGATAGCCGCTAATGTGTGTGTGTTATCGCAAGAGCAGCCTGCATTATTCGCCCCCTGCACTGTATTCATTTATTTTATCTGCGGATAGAAAAAAAAATGACTTCAACTGAACGACCGACCAGCACAAGGATTACTCTGCAAGATCAACACTGGATTAAAGAAATGGTCCAGGGTTTTGGGGGAGGTTCAAAATGAAATGAAAAAGGGAAATCTCCCAAAGACTAAAGTTGATATTTTTTTTATCACAAAGCAAAGCAAAATCTTTCATAAAGGCCCCTCCAAGATGGTTGCCAAAACACTTTAACATGCGTGGGAACGTGGCTGCAGTCCAGTGTCTGGAAGTGTTTAGCTTGTGCAGCATCGTGCCTTGGAAGTCACTGCTGTATATATTTCAAGGATAGCTCAGCTGATTGATCTCTTCTCTGTTGGCAGTATAGTGTAGTGGAGGTATTTGGAGAAAGGGAAATTTGCTGAGGTGGCTCCTTCTTCATTGATGTTTGGGGTTCTGAGGTCCCTTTTCAATAGAACAGGACCCTTCTCCTAAAGGTGTCTGCTGGACGTCACGTGCCAAAGGGTCCTGTAGTGAGTGTGACCAAAGGGAGAAAGAAGGAGAAGACCTGTCTGTGAAGCTGGAGTACACTCGACACTTCCCTGGCTCTTTCGCTGTTTGCTAAACGACTCTGGGGAATCGACATGTGGTTGTTAGAACATTTTCTCAAAAAAACTGAGTGAATGTGAGAAGACACTGCAGCGAGTTGGATGAAAACACTGCCGAGCCAAACGGTTTGAACTATGAGAAACCGTGGCTTGTTGAGAGGCCAAGCAGCCCACAAATCATAGCCCATTATTTGTCTTCTGGCTGTGACACCCAACCAGATGCAATTCTGGAGTTCGGGGTGTGGGATGACTGTGTTAGGATGAGGCTGTGAGTCTAATCTTTCCCATTGCTCTCCAAGGCTGTTTATTGGTGGCTTTGAACACATGCTGTTGGAGACAACCCAAAGTGATTTGCCGTAGTTTCAAAAATGTTTACAACATCATGCTAAACTCGCATTGGTTTTAACCCTGTAACACTCCTTCAAGCAATCATCTGTCTAGATTTTGTGTTCTCTGGCAGGACTGTGTGAAAGAAGAAATGAATCCGCTCTGGCCAAGGGATGTGTGTGTGTGTGTGTGTGTGTGTGTGTGTGTGTGTGTGTGTGTGTGTGTGTGTGTGTGTGTGTGTGTGTGTGTGTGTGTGTGTGTGTGTGTGTGTGTGTGTGTGTGTGTGTGTGTGTGTGTGTGTTAACGTCTAGGTATTTGAAGGTTGTAAGTGTGCATTGTATTGTCACTGTTAACGTGGAAATGCTGCAAAGGCTGTGACTGGTATTTCCTGACCTGAGAGACAGACAAAAAGAGTGTCAGACAGAGAGAGAGAGAGAGAGAGAGATAGTTGATGGGTTGTTACCCCTGAAGATGAAAGAACCTTCTCTCTGGGTGTCCTTCAGGGGTGAAGGAGAGTGTTACCACAGCTGTGCTGCTCTTGTTTGAATTCAATACAGGACCTCAAGAGAAAAACACAGCTCCGATGACTTTTGACCCAGCAGGCTTTGGCAATGGTCAACAACAGCAGCTCCCTAGCTCACATAGTCATGTTATTTACTCTCAGAATCAATAAGCTCTTGCTGTGAGTGTGTGTGTCTGCTGTGAAGTGAAAGTTGGACCTCACCATTTCACTGGAGGAGTCATTAAAAAATACTCTGATTCTTCAACCTTACTTAAAACACTACATATCTGCAATGTCTTTTAACAAAGACCAAAAAGAACTGAGAAATCAAATGATGATGATGATATGTGCTATATTAAAAATAGCTAATCTGTAATATATGAAGTGGCTCTTGAATAAATCGGGGATGTAGAACTGAGACCTGTGCAGGTTCAGAATGCTAATACCTCCTTGGCACTGACTGGCTTTTCCTGGCCTGGCACTGTATTTGTCCTCAAGTCCCCCGTCCTACTCGAGGCATTGATGTCTCCTTTGTAAATCCACTTGTTGCTGGAGACCCGTGGTCCACTGAAAGGCCTTCTCCACAGGTCACTGTGGACCACAGGGCAGAAGTGGGCGAAGGATTTGCTAGCTCATTTGTATTTTGGGGAAATATTGCTTTGTCGTCGTAGCAACGCAGCCTGGAGCTGATCATTTTTAAAGCTGCATCCCATGTCGAGTGCTGGATAACAGGTTCCCCTGCGTTGCCCCTCAAAATCAAATGAGGGGGCTGGAAGTCCATGGGTGATTCAACACAGGCTGTCTGTAATTACTCGGCCTGCGGAGACAGCCAGCTCATGTGCCAATCACTGCATGAAGAATAAAGTCTTGAATAAAGCACTGTGTTGTTACTCACCTTTGTGGACAGAGCTCTTACAGATTTGTCGTTTGTCCTTTGTCTCAACACCTTTGCCGGTGATGAGATTGGCTGTGAACTAAAGACGTGTTGCGATTTTAGCGAGTGGCCCCTCCTGTTAAGCTAATGACTGTGTTGGAGTCTGACATGTAGAGCTTTGTTAATTAAAACCTGCTCTTTAAAATAGGCAGGCTTTATTCCCAATACATTAGGTGAATGAGACGAGTCAGTGCAGCATTAATCCACCTAGAGCATTTCCAGCATCCCCCCCCCCCCCCCCCAAGAGGACCTACGCTCTAACACAACAGAGAACAGATCTTCCTGTATCAACAATGACGTCCGGTCATCGTTTCCATCTTGAATGGTATATCATTCATCATTATTTGTGCTTCCTGTTTGCTGCCCATGTGCACAATTGTGAACTGTGAGACAGAAGCAAATGTTGGGCTATTTTGGGCATGAGACATCAGATGATGTGGTTTGTTGGGCAGACTAGAGGAGGGGGCAGTGTGTGTGTTTTCCCCTGGATGTCTGTCTAGTCTCACTTTTACAGTAAGGCTGACTGCTCATTGTGAGTGGGTGTCTGTATGCAATTAGCATCATAAAGATGGGGGTGGGAGGGGGCTCTCCTCCATGCCTCCCAGTGTTACAACACTTTTTTTTCTTCTTTCTTCATATTGCTGGCTCGGGTTGTCTTTCTCCAGGTGTTTTTGATGTAGACAATCTCAGTGCTCAACCTATAGTCTATGGGTGTTTAGACTGATATATTCGCCTGGCTTGCCTGGCTGATTCATTCAGTGTGGAGTGGGGGAGGAACGGACAGACACATTTGTGTAAGGGTCTACACAGTAAGTACTTAACACATTTCAGCAGTTTGTTAGAGTGCTTTTAAAGCTCTGAAATGTGTGTGGGTGTATTTATTGTAAAATGGTTTGTTAAGGTTACTAAAGTGGACTGTCTCGTGCCTACGTGCTTCTGTCTGTGCTTGCAGCGTTCTACCCAGTCCTGGCCCCAGTGGGTCTGAAGATTTGTGTTTTACAAGAGGAAATGGCAGAAACGTCACGAGGCGAAAAGCTAAGCAGAAGCAGAGCTACATATGGAATTGTACTTATGCTAAAGAAAGTTATTGATGGATTCAATGTCCTTATGTAATCACAGTGCCACGGCAAATCCAGTGATTTAAAGTGCTGGTCATTGTATCCACACATTAATACTAATACATTTTCCTTATACATTATATGTCTGTGATCTCACCTTTTATAATACAAAGTAGAAACGGTAAAGCATGATAGTAGGGTTGAGGAGGGAAAAAGATCTCTTCTCAAACAGATGTGCTGCAGTCACTACTGTACATACTCTCAGGGGAAGATTTATTTCATTTCGGGGCCCAAAGACAACATAAGCTTGGGGCCCTCAACATCCCATGTTCTCCCCCTCTTACGATCCTTATTTATCTATGAACAACCTTTGTGTAACAATATTTCCCTTCAAATTCAACCCTTTACCCTGAGGCTGAGACACTCATGAATTAGGCATTCTGATGAAAATTTTGCAAATGGACGACAACCAAAATCTTTAACATAAATTTAGGAGGCGTTATATGGGGCCCCTTGGTAGCTTGGGGCTCAAGACAAATGGTCTACCTTTGCCTAACAGTAAGTTGCGCCTCTGCCTACACTTAGCTAAATAAAGGAAGCAGTTCATTTAGGTATATAAAGATGACCAACACACCCTAATGTTTCTTTTTTAAATCCTTTATCTGTATCTTTTTGGATTTCATCAATGTGAGTTTGTCTTCATTATATGCATTTTCACAAATCAAATTGAATTCTTATCACATAATATTTGACCTTCTTTTTCGTCTGAACAATTTCCTTGGTAAGCCCAGCTAGATGGTACAACCTGTTGCCTAGAAATATTGGATAGTCTTTTGGACACAGTGCGACATAAGAAATCAATGTAATTATATTATTGTATAAATTCGAAATTAGTATTTTCTATTCCTTCTATTAGAGGAAGTCTTTTTACATTCTTCTTGAGAGAAAAAAAAAACATATTCTTTGTTTTGTCTCAAGTGACACAGCAACACCGTAGCTGTCTAACATGACACACAATCACACAATCGCCGTCGTTCATTGATTGAGCCGCAGACAGAGGCTGCAAAACGGAGGTGAAACAGACCAGTATATCACTTTGATGACGTGAGCTTGGGCATCTTGTGAGACGAGTGCCTCAGCATGATTCACTGCTGCTGATTGCTGACAGTTTATGTCATGGTTTTCCCCCCTACTTCAGCTGCCTACGTTTTTTCCATTCAGTTAAACCGCTGGGAGAACATCTGGACTGCAAAAAAAAAAAACACGCTTCCCTTTTGTTTGTTGAAATGTAACATTTCCCAGAGCATTAACACACTTCTTGGATAAAACATTTTTTGGGAATGTTTGTAAAAAGCTGACATCATGTAATCTGGTTGGAAAAATGACTTGAGAACCAAATAAATATATCAGGACGTGGTGGTGGTGGTGGTGGTAGCAGTATCGGAATTCCGAGGCGTTGCTCGCTGTTAGCTTAGATCTTTGCCAAAAATGTGCTGAGTTGGGGTATAAAAGAGTTGTCGTGGGCAGAACTGGGTAGGAGGGTTCGAGCACAAGAAGCAGACGGGAGAAGGAAGGGAGGGTGGGGGGGAGTGTTAGGGAGCCTGCCACAGAAAGGGGTGGGTTTGAAGGAGAGATTTAGTGTTGGGACAGGCACATGGTGGTTGCGGGGTAGATGGAAAGAGAAAGGGGAAAAGAGGGGAGCTGTGGATTCTCAGTTCAAACTGCAAGCTGTGTTCAGAGAGAGAGAGAGAGAGAGAGAGAGAGAGCAGGAATGTGGCTCGGCGTGGGAATGAAGATGCTCTGACACGTCGGGAGACACTATTTAACCACTTGAAGGATATATGAACCAGTCTGGCTGTAGGATGAAAGTGTCCCGTAAGTACACAATAATTTGTAACCGGAAATAAACCATGGTGTTAGTTGATTGACGGATTTTTCTGAGAGGAGACATACAGTATTAAGCCCTGTGCTTCCTCAGTGATGCTGGTGGCTTGTTTTTATTCATAGTAACAAGGTTTTTGTTTCCAAAATAGTACGAAAGGAAGATGTTATCAGTCCCAAAGCTTTGCTGTCAGATGGATGCAGCTCGGGACGAAAAAAACAAAGCATATCATAAAATCCTGGAAAGTTTTTCACCCATTTTGTTGGCTGTAAATATTTTGCCCAAAGAGCGGAATGTGAAAACTGTAAAACTGTCATAATTGTGTCAGCGCTCGCGTGTGTCTGCTCTGCCCAAGCCCTGTCTGAGAGCGTTCCATATCTTGTCCTGCGGCGACTTGTAACATGTCATATCTCAGCGATGAATTGCATAAGCCACTGTTGTTCTTGATGAGGTGAAGGTTGCATAAAGTGATCTGTAAAAGAAGTAGAAGAGTCGACCTTGCCTACGGATACTTCACTCGTAACACAGCTATTGACATTCTGGAGCCATTGTGTCACGACCAGACTAGAGTTTCGTCCTCTTTGTGAAACTGTAATGTTACACTGTACACAGTTTTAAAGCCGTGGGGTTGTGGAGAGCAAACACAAGTTCTCGTTCATTGGCACCATGCCCATCCCCAGCCTTTTATCCACAAGAGATTTCCTTAGAGAGGAGAGAGGATGAGAGGACAGAATGTCTCGGTATCGTGTTACAGAATGCCAAACAGAGAGGAATTCCCAGCTCAGGTTACAGTACTACTTGCTCCCAGTGGTCCAACCCGTGGGCTATGGGACACTAGAGGACCTGGCAGCGCTCTCACTATAGCCCCTGCAGTTGAATAATACAGGCCTGATATTATCCACCTGGGAGGGGGAAAGCCTGGCTCAACAGAAAGAGTTTAGGGTACTGAAGTGATACAGGTGGGAACAGAGCAGAGAGAGAGAGGCTCCTGGCAGGCAGTGTACACATGTTGACTCAACTGCTGGTTAACAGTGGGGTAAACAGTAGATTTTCTTTTTTCCCCCTGGTCATCCAAGGGCACAGGGGAATTGTTAATATTTATTCAGTTGTTGCTGCTGGTCAGTCTGAAGCCCAAAGTCACTTTTCATTGATTTTTTTCTCTTGAGTGACACAGCAGGCAAAAAAAGGTGAGTCCTGGATCAACAGTTTTGTAAAGCGGGTGATAGCCGTATCTTCATTGCAAGGTTAGAGTCGCCGTAATTGCGCAGCATTGTGTGATGAATGACCCGCGGTTCATGTTTCAGCCGTAGTGTGACAGGCACAGACAGAGAGGGGTGGAACTGAGACCGTAGATGTGTGACGAGAGAGAGCTCTTTTGTGTTACCCGTGGCTGCAGCTTGTGTGTAACTGATGTTTATGCTCTTGAAATTATTTGCATGCAGAGAGCTGGCTGGGTCTCTGCTGTTGTGTGTAGGAGAATAAGTTGGAAATGTATTAGCGCTGTTGCTTTTTGAAGAAGTGCTGGAACTGGTAAGAACATATTCATTTTAGATTGAAAGACTTTGCTTTTATATATTATTTTCTTGTGAAATGACTTATGCCATTCACCATTGTAATTGGCAATAATGTAGCTGTAGAGTGACTGACTTTATTCATATAAATAATTGCATGTATGGTCCCCGCTGGGCAATACCCTGCTCACAATTTTCGCATATTTTTAAATTAGATTATTCTGTTCATGACTGCAGAATACATTTATTTTCATTGTTAATTGATTTATTAGATATTTTCTCAATTCATCCATGCATTGTTTAGGTAACAAAACATCTAAAAATACCTCACCTAACAGATGTTTAGCTTGTTGCAGGAAACAAACATTCTGTCTGTCAACTTATCGATTCATTTACTTTTTGTATCAGCTCTAAAGTGAAGGGAAACCATATATTAAAAAGGTAAAGTTGACATTACTGGTATGAGCATTTAAGGTGGAATATTACGTTTACGGGTCTGTGTTTTTGTTCTGTTTCTTTTAGGTATTTTATAAAACCTAATCATGTATGTTGTGTGTATTTCCTCTAATGCAAGGCAGACTTTGCTCTGTAGCACTGGTGTGTCAGAGAATAGATCTCACTGAGGCAGTAATTGGCTTCCGACTCTGTTAGCATTAATAGAAAGGTGCCAACGGTCTGTTTCCTCTCCCTGCCATCAGCAGCTCTATAGCTGGGCTCATTTATTTACAGGAGAGTTGATGTGATGCCTGGCTTATTAGACTCTGTTAACGAATGACTGAGAGCTCTGATAAAGATCATTTCTTAACTGATGTATAGTTTTGTATTATTCTCCTAATTTTTGTATTGTCTTAATATGAGTGTCCTCTTTTGAAACGTGGTTTATACATGAAAGGAATCCCTTGCTGTGAATGGTGCTGTCTTTTCGCTTATTTTACCTTCCTTTAAAGTGTTTTGTTTGTTGATATATCATACATATTTTCTTTAAAGTAAAAAAAACTGATGGTTATACGAGGTCCTTTGTTGTTTCATTTGAGTAAGTCTGACCAGTGGGGTCATCATAGCATCCATGTTTACTCAGAATAATCAAACAAGGGGTTTCGGTTTGAGAATGGCCCGGGGCCTGTCCGTCCCTGTTGTGTTTTTAAGATATCAAATGCTGAGGGGGTTTCCTGCTTCGGTTGATGCTCCAGTGTTTTTGTCAAAATGAAAGTGACTTTTAATGTCTTTGAGATTCACTTTTTGTTCCATTTAAAACAAAAAACATTCACTTTCTTGTGTTTCAGAAATTGAGGCGAAAGAGGCATGTGACTGGCTGCGGGCAGCAGGATTTCCCCAGTATGCTCAGCTCTTTGAAGGTAATTAAAAAAAACACTTGTTAACTCCCACACACACACACACACACACACACACACACACGTCACAGAGGGTACAATTTGTTTTGTTAAAAGATAAAGATAAATGAAGTTGCACTCCAATAAAAAGTATCTGTAGGAAACCAAAGATGCCAGTTTGATTTGAGCTATTTATATTTCTGTTTTACAATCCAACAAGGTTATAGTTTTCATGTAGGCGTTTCAAAATGATAAGTGCATTATGTTACACTGTATCATAATGACCAGCATCTGGTCTGTCATCCCTGTCCCCAACACTGTAAACAAAAGCATGTATTCACTGGCTGCATAGTGAAGCTCATTTACTCAACTGTCCTCAGGAAGCCTCCAGTTGGATCCCCAGACAGCACAAAACAAGCGGAACATCAGCTTCTTTTAAAGTCTAATCGGTCCAAGCTACGGTTACTACATAAACATCTTCTACTGCGCTTAAAGACTAAAGTCATGGCTTTTTATCAGAGCTTTAAGTAGCTTGACTCCCTCAGATCTCTGTGTCGAGGCCAGACTTCCGATGTGCTTTGGTGCAATATATTAGTTTGCTGACAGTTAGTTGTAACAGAGCTCTAGCAATGTGCACTGATGCTGGCCTTTGGATTGCGAAGCAGATAACACAAGTTTCCCTTCATGATGCTCATGTATTAGAAATGAGGTAAATGATGAAATCGGTTGTTGGGACATCTGCCCTCCTTGAAAAACAGGCTGAGCCTTGTTGAGGTCTAAAGCCCTCGCTGCTGCTTCTGCTTTTCATAAAAAGTTAACAGCTTCTCATGAATACAGTGGAATGTTAGATTCAGAGGGTCTGGATTCAGTCTCTTGAGTTATGTAAGAGGAGGCCCATACCCAGAGCAAGACGTAATGCCCGGCACAAGCCTGAGTGCTGTTATTTGGGTAAATTCTGTCTCTTCTCATTAGCATCAAGTACAAAACAAGTTTGATGGTCTCCCAGTCGTCAGTGTAACTCTGGAAAAAAATGTGTTTTCCAGATATTACTTTCCATTTCTCATTGTGTCCATGAACAGTGTCCATAGAAGAACTACTGAAATATCAAATCTACTTTTAACCCACCACTTTTCTCTAATTATGTTGCGCTTTTTTTTTTGCTTTATTTTAGATTCTCAGTTCCCCATTGACATTTCCCCTGTGAAAAGAGATCATGACTTCCTGGAAAAAGATCTTGTGGAACCTCTGTGCAGGTAACTAAATGTTGGATTGAAACTGAACGTCCACGAGTCAACTAAATAAATGTCACAGATCACATTTCTTGCGAAAAGGATTTGGAGCAATGTAAGAGTCCTTATATTGTATGAATTAAATAAAATAAATTAAAAACACTCAACTCACGTCATATTTTAATTTAGTTGATTAAATCAGTCTATCAGTCCATGCAGAACTTTATCAGACCTTCTTCTCAAGATTTGGAGCTTCTCTCTGAAATAACTACATGACAAATATTGGATGTGCCTGTTTATTCCTAATTTGACAGCAGACAGGATTAAGAATATAAAAGGGCACTAAACCAGCGACTGGTGGCTCTACCAAACCCTTGTTTGGAGAGACTTACTCATGTACTTTTTCAAGCTGGGATGAAAAACAACACGTCAGTTACCACGGTAACCATGGCCACCACACAGAGAGGAAAGCAAGGAGGAGCGTGAGGGTTGCCGCGCACAATATACTGTGACTCTAAACAACCCCTAAAGCAACTCATCTAAATTCTGAGCTAGCCACAGGATAAATGGAGGACAATTGGAAACAGTTCCACCTCCAATGTGATTTTGCAAATGACTTCCCAGCATCTCTACGGTGACATAAGCATGGCTTTGTTCATTTGGACGCCATTACAGTCGAATACAAAAATAAATACCACCCCCCACACACTGTGGCCGGGTGTCTTTGATAGAACTGAAAGGGATAGACATTTCATGTATGTGAGTGCTCTCTCTGATCCCTGAGCTAAGCAGCCACCTATTTTAGCAACCTTATTCAAAGCTCTTTAGGCCTGTGGAATAAAGGGCCCCCCAGCTTAGAAATCCTCTCTTGGGTCCTCTCCACTCTCTACAATAACAATGATGAGAACGTTTTGTTTGGCTAACCCCTATCCCATAGCCTACAGTACGGGAGGATAGTTACAGCCTCCATGTGAGGACATTTACTGTCACAGAACAATACTTTCAATCTATAAAAATAAATAAATAAAAGACTGTAAGTGAAATCTGGAGCTGTTAAAGCTTGTGGTTATCATACCACAAAAATAGTCCTCTTTGTCTAAAGCCAAGGCACAATTAGCTGGAGGGTGTTTTTTTTTCATGCCGTCATCTTTTCCTCCAGTGCTAATGTTGGTCCATGTGTTTTTAGTACTGTTACTTTTTATATCCCAGTTTGCACCCACAGAAACCTCTAATCACTGTAAGCACATGTTCCAAGGCTTAGCCTGTGTGTGTAGCTGATTTCAAATATTGAAAAACAATTCATAGCTTCTCTATCCATTGGCTTACCTTAAATTCACCTTTTCTTCAAACTACTGCACACCACCTTTCAAGCCACAAACACTTTCGATCCAGTGCTGAGAGAGAGAGAGAGAGAGAGAGAGAGAGAGAGAGAGAGAGAGAGAGAGAGAGAAGAACAGAACAGAACAGAACAGAGCAACCAACAATTACCGGTGTTCATTAGGTTTAGGATATTGTGGCTCAGACAAACTGAATTTTCCTGTGGGTCTGGCAGTACATCCAGTCCAGAAGCTGATTCGGTTAACACTTAAATAGGAAAACATAATGGGATTTATTTCTGGAGTGCTCATTCAGAAACTATTGTGGTGTTTTCTCTTGTTTGTCCAGAACAGTTGTAATGGAACCATTTATTTTTTATATTTCAGGCGACTCAACACCTTGAACAAGTGTGCCTCTATGAAACTTGACGTGAACCTTCCGAAGAAGAAAGTAAGTGTTGGTTCTAGATCACAAACTCTATCATCAAAATGATGCTCTCGACTTTTAACATGAATTACTGAAGTGCAACATTATGACTACTGGGAAAACTATTCTGTGTGTGTTTTGGAAGACCATACTCCCAGTGGGTAAAGAGTGAAATAGCCAAGAGCTTCGTTGGGTGTTATGCTTTGTCTCTGTGCGTAGACTATTTTGTAATATAACACTTTGTATGAACCACTTAGAGTTTGTTGTTGTTATTATGCCTCAAACAGCTTAATACCTTGTCACGAATATCTGTCAATGGAAATGTCCAAGAAATAAAAGACAAACGTCAATGCCTTTTGCAAGACATTGTATTTTCTTACAAAGATTGCCTTAAATTATCCACCAACACCAATATAATCTGGCTTCAACCTAGATTCTATGATATCTGAGACCATTACCATTGTTGTATTCATGCCTATTGAATATGGTTGCTTTTTATCTGTCCCTCTCTTTGGAATGTAGCCTGCTGGCATATATTAATGTTTTTTTCCGGGCTTAGTCTATTTATGGAAAAAGTCAAAGGAAGGATGTGTCTGGTGTTATATCACTGTTGGCTGATTGTATACTGTTACTCATTCTAAGCAGACCGATCGTCCAGCTCTTTCCTGTATTTCCTAATGCTGTTCTTAGTTGCAGATGATTTGTGTAATGCTATACAGTATATGCAGGCATATGTGATATGTAGTGGAGTTAGCAAAGTTTGAAAAATATGCAAAAGCTGTAAAGGTACTGTATGTGTATGATATTTTTAATGTAACTGTATTTACTATCATTTGATGGTGTGGTTATGAAGAGAGACCAACATAGAAGCCTTCACCACTACACAGATTTAAAAATAGACTATTAAATCATTTGGTCCAGCATAATTGATTGTAACCTAATCTGTCTTTCCCCCCTAGAGTGAAGACTCTGATGAGGAAGACCTGTTTGCTATCAGTGACAAATGGACCTTCGAGTGGAGCAGCCGGCGCTGGTCCAGGCTGCAGGACATTGACTGTCTGCTGGGGAGCCAAGGCGAGGAGGGCCAGACCTCGGGGGAAGGCGTGCCTCTGAGAGCCACCACCAGCAGCGAGAGTGTTCTGACGGACCTCAGTGAGCCAGAGGTCTCTTCTCTACACAGCGAGAGCAGCGGGGGCAGCGCTCACAGGGGCCTCAGCACGGGAGACTCCGACTGCTCCAACCTCACCTGCTCCGATTCGGCAGCGATGCCCGACTCCACCTCTTTGACAATGCCTCACATCCCCAAAGAAATCGCTCACTACGGCTCGCTGCCCGATAAGCACGGCAGCAAGGTGAGCCGCATCCGTGCCAAAGACTTCCTGAAGCGTATGGAGACGCTTCGCTCCCGGGGAACTCTGGGACGGAATCGTAAGACGTTGGTCATCAGTGCTCCAGTGCTGCAGCAGGACGGCAGCCAGGCACAGAAGATGCTGCGCTGTGTCGAGATCCTTAATGGACACGACGGGGCTCCAGAAACACCGTCCGCCAACAAAGTTCTTGCGTCCCAGTCCAGTAGTGAAGGTAGCAGCCATTCTAGTGGCAGCGCCGTCAGCACACCCAGTCTGAAAGAGCGCAAGCTTCACCGGGCCGACCACAAGCGAAGCGGCATGTATTTGGAGGACGTTGACATCTTCTCAGGCACCCAAGTGAATAAAGTCACAGAGCAAAACCGCAGGAATGAATTCTGCTCCTATGAAGACTTGGTGGTCCACATTCCCAAAGACCACAAGCCAGGAACCTTCCCCAAAGCACTGTCCATAGAGAGCTTGTCCCCGACCGTTGGGGCCTCTATTAACTGGCACACAGGCCGCATGCATCTGGACCCTGCGCTCATTTCAGGCAGGA
The DNA here is from genome assembly GCF_949987685.1 of Ammodytes marinus. Taxonomy (NCBI): domain Eukaryota; kingdom Metazoa; phylum Chordata; class Actinopteri; order Uranoscopiformes; family Ammodytidae; genus Ammodytes; species Ammodytes marinus. Next base: position 16,686,199 of record NC_137232.1, on the reverse strand, counting down.
AGGAACCCAGGCCCGTCACCCAGTGTTGCACCAGAGGCAGCCGGATCAGTGTGTATGATAATGTCCCCGGCTCGCATCTGTACGCCAGCACCGGAGACCTAATAGACATTGAGAAAGAGGACCTGTTTCCTCACCTAGACGATATCTTGCTGCATGTCAATGGTCTACAGCAGATAGTGGACCACTGGTCGAAGAACGTTTTGCCCGTGGGAGAAGGGTTGACACAGGTGGACAGCGAGAGAGAAGACATAGGGGGCCTACAGTCCTCTAGTCAGATCACATTGGATTTTGAAGGAAATTCTGTCACAGAAAGCCAGACCACGACTAGTTACGGGGACAGAGACAGGGTATCACTGGCTGAGACAGAATCAACAAGGATAAGGGAAAGGAGGGACTCGGGAGTAGGCGCTTCGCTCACAAGACCTAATCGGTAAGACAATTAAAATGTTAAAATGACACCACTTTAATTTTCCTATGAACAAAATTGAGAAAACAAAAATGTTTTTCTTTTTCTTTGCTGTTTTCATCTTTTATGGCATTAGGTTACGATGGCCCAGCTTTCAGATATCTAATCGCCTAAGTCACTCAGTGGCATCCCTGCAGATTACCAACCAGTCAGCAGGCCAGCTGAGTTTGCTGCAGAAGTTTTCTCTGCTGCGTCTTACCGCCATCATGGAGAAGTACTCCATGTCCAACAAGCATGGCTGGACTTGGTAAGTCTCACTTTAACTTCCAAGATCCACTTTTGGGTGTGATTCATGATTAATTACATTTATTCTTTATTTATATATTATTCATATTAACCAGATTCCATTTTGGTTAACATAATACCATTTTATCTATTTAATTAAATGTGTATATTTTGTGCCTTGCTTTAGAGTCTTGGTTAGCCAGAATCATGTTGTAAAAGATGTTCTCTTGATTTCTCTCCTAGGTCTGTTCCAAAGTTTATGAAAAGAATGAAGGTACCAGACTATAAGGATAAGAACGTGTTTGGAGTGCCTCTAATAGTTCATGTGCAGCGTTCTGGACAGCCATTGCCCCTCGGTCTGCAGCAGGCCCTGCGCTACCTGAGGAGCCAGTGTCTGGACCAGGTCAGCCACAGTACATAACACTATCAGGTTGCATGTGACATGCATTTTTACATGTTATGTAACAAATGGTTGGGTTCATCCAGTGTGTACAATATGGCGTTAGGTTTCAAGGCACAATGACTGACACCGGTTGTAGGCAGATACACAAGTAGAATATTAACAATACACTGAGTTACATATTGGGGTCAAAACAACAAGTTCCCATTAACACCCGTGTTGCTTTTTTTCAGGTGGGTCTCTTTCGTAAATCAGGAGTGAAGTCTCGAATTCAAGCTCTCAGGCAGATGAATGAGAATTCTCCAGACAATGTGAATTATGAGGATCAGTCTGCCTATGATGTGGCCGACATGGTGAAGCAGTTCTTCAGGGATCTACCTGAGCCTCTACTGACCAGCAAGCTGGGGGAGACCTTCCTCCATATCTACCAATGTAAAGACATACACATCTCTAAGCTTGACTATTATCCAATGTCAGGTTTCAATTGTGTTGTATCATTTCCATTTATTTTGGGTACAACTGCACCTGAACATAATACGTGAACCTGATGCAATTTCATATCTAGTAAATGAACTTCGACAGTTCATTTTTGCTTTTCTCTCTTTACCATTATATCTGTAAAGCAGAAACATAATTAACATAATTCTCTCAAACGAGCAGATGTGCCAAAGGACCAAAGGTTGCAAGCTGTCCAGGCAGCCATCATGTTGATGTCCGATGAGAACCGAGAGGTGCTGCAGACCCTGCTCTGCTTCCTCAGTGATGTCACTTCCTCTGTGGAGGAGAACCAGATGACACCCATGAACATTGCTGTGTGCCTGGCCCCGTCCCTATTTCATCTCAACATCCTCAAGAAAGACAATCTCTCACCCAAGTGAGTTTTGTTCTTGTGTCTTCTAGTGTTACTGTTGCCCACCATTCTGTGCCTAACTAATGAATTATGAAAATGCATGAATTATATTAACTCCTGCATGATTATCGTCACCCATGACTCCATAGAGATATACATAAAAAAGGGTTACAGAGTTCGCTCAGCCCTCAGGGATGCAGTAGATTACTCTCTTTCTGGGCCAGTTTCAAAGGGACATGGCACTCTTTTTAAAGCTCAGTGTTTTATGAGATCATGCTGTGTACAAACAAAGCAAAGCTCTCTAATTTACCATGTTGAAATTGTTGCTAAAGGGATCAAAGGGGTTTCCTGCAGAGTGGAAGAGGGGTTTATATACTGCTCTTTGTGGGGACGTTGACCTGCTGACTCTTCTGGCCTAATCCGTTTTTTCTCTTCCTACAATCCCCAGAGCCATGCAGAAGAAATACGCCACTGGCAGACCAGACCAGAAGGATCTGAACGAAAACTTAGCAGCAACACAAGGACTCGCTCATATGATCACAGAGTGCAACCGTCTCTTTGAGGTACAAGAATCTGTGGTTTTGGATGATGCAAGAATTTCAAGCCTGGATGCACCATCCAGGCCTCCCTCTGTGTAAATTTGAAGTGAGTCTTATCTCATGCTTTTATACGCCCATTAGATCCCTCATGAGATGGTTACTCAGTCGCGTAATTCATACGTGGAGGCTGACTTGCATGCACCAACAATTGATGAGCTGTGCAAGCAGCTGGAAGATGACGACGGAACGTACCAAACTCATTTGGAGGGGAGGCTTCAGAACCTGCTCAAAGAGGCCCGGGAAAAATCCAAATACTGGGTGTCCTGCAGCAGCTCGGATAACACAGAGCTCTACTATAAGAAGGTGTGTGTTCTTCCTTTGATTGTGAAGTGTATTGATTATTGTTTGAAATAAAATAATCCCAATGTCAGTTATGAACTCCAAATTATTAAATTAACAAAAGCAAATCAATAATGAAAAAAAATGTGAATGAAATGCTTGATACCTTAAGAATGGATCTTGTTGACGGATCCACGAGTTGACATGATTGTTTTTGTATTCCCTGTCCAGGTGGGAGATTGGAATCCTTTGAGGCGCTGGCGAGTGTCTGTAGAGGTGGAGGCGCCGCCATCTGTAGTTTTGAACCGTGTGCTGCGAGAGCGCCACCTGTGGGATGTGGACCTGCTGCAGTGGAAAGTGTGTGAGACACTGGACAAGCAGACAGAGGTGTTTCATTATGTCCTCAACCGCATGCCCCCTCATCCCAGCAGGGACTTTGTGGTACTCAGGTGGGTGGTGAAGAAAACGTCTTAACAACATATCCTTTGTTTATAAGCAGACGTAGATTGTTTTCTTCTAAGGTTAATACTCATTCTCACCTCTGTTTATCAAAGGTCATGGAGGACGGACTTGCCCAAAGGCGCCTGCTCCCTGGTTTCTGTGTCTATAGAGCAGGATGATTGTCCTTCTGTTGGAGCGGTACGAGCTATAGTCCTGGAGTCTAGCTACTTGCTAGAGCCCTGCGGCTCAGGGAAGTCCAGATTAACTCACATCTGCAGAGTGGACTTAAAGTAAGTCACACAAGATTCCTATGAAAAGATTATCTCACTAATTTTCTCTTTTTTCATTTTCTCCTTTAGCAAATGCAAAATATATTGTAAGCTCCCTATTTGAGCATGTATCTACACTATTGCATATTGAATATACTCTTTTGATTTCAGGGGAAGGTCACCAGATTGGTACAACAAAGCCTTTGGTCACCTTTATGCCGCAGAAGCTGCGCGGATCCGCAACTCCTTCCAGCCACTCATTGCAGATGGCCCTGAGACCAAGATATAAAACTCTTTGCTACTTGTGTCTGTGCAGCCTTGAGATCAAGATTGAGCCTTTGGGTCATCGCTTACAGGCAGACACAACACATAAACAGGACCCCAGAACTAAAGCACAGTTTATTCCGTTAGGAATGCTCTGAAAATATTTTCTGTACTTGCACAATGACAAAAGAGGACATCTTATAGGTGCTGAGCATAATTACTCAATGGGAAATAAATCATCTTGCTAATGTCCTTAGCATTAGGATTGTATTTACCTTCATGTTGCTAAACCTGTATATTATCATTATAATTATCTTTAATAATGTATTACTGTTGCTTTGATCTACAATGTCTAAGACATTCAAGCTCTTAAACGCTTCTGGGAAGCATGTATATGTTATTCATTTCAGATTTAAAGCTATAATTATTATGATTTAGACTCAAGTGTATGTACATATGTGTGTGAATACTGTACCTTCAAACATCATGAATATATTGTATATATGTGAAGGGATAAATAGTACATATGTTAATATCCTATATATTGATTATTTTACTGTGTCAAGCTTTCTGTAATACACATGGTACAAAATTGTAAGCTGGTTTTACTTTGCCTCAGTATTGCCATTTTGGAATGGATGTAATTTTATTAAACTTTGACCTCCTATGGTTGTGAAAAGAATGACTTAAGGTTTGACTTGATCTTACCTGCTTAAGGGTACTGGATTGTGCAGTCAAGTACAAGAGACATATCATTTTTAAATAAAACTATCAAAATTATGAAATTGAAATTTGTATGCACTGATTCCTAAATCTTGCTTTCACGTCACACCTTTGAAACGATACATTTTAAGATGATTCAGTAATGGACACCTACTGACCTGTGCGGGAGTTTAAATGCCTGGTATAACATTCTGTAAATGTTTACATAATATGTAGTATAAAAAGTGTATGTAGTACATCTACTATGTATACTACTCATTTACATATACACTTACTTTGAACACAATTATCCCTGATCTGGGATGAGAGGGACCTCTACTGGCCATTTAAAGGAAACATTTGACTGAAGGCAGTCGACATTGGGTGGATTTACATGGACACTATTTGAGCTTCCAACTCCCTTAAATGCAAACATAACAAGTGATTTGAAATTAATGGGAAATGAAAAATGCAAGTAATTTGTTTGGCCTTTCAATACAAACTGTTTGGAAATGGAAAAAACTTACTTTAACCTGGTTGATTATCATTTCTGTCCACTAGATGGCCCTTTCTGATCAGCAGAGTATTCATCTTTACAGTGGCACCATCTTATTTCCTCAATAATTAATATTATAAAAATGTATTTCTATCATTCAGTTGTATAGGCCAAATTATATTCAAGTAGTAAGGGTGAGAAGATATCTAATGCTACTACTTTCAAAGATAGTTGATCAACTTTGTAATGGTTTCAATCTTAAAGGATTTGATTTTATTTGATTAAATTTATTTCAGACATATCAAAAAAAAGAAAAATTAAAAGCATGAAAATACAATAAAAAAATATGTTCAAATGATTTCAAAAGAAATAAAAAATAAACAAAATAAACAAACAACATATTGAATTGATATGCCTGAAAAGGAGTAGGAAGAAGTATAAACTTATATATCCGTAGGCGCTGAATGGCAGCCACGCTTCCGTCAGTCTGCCCCAGGGCAGCTGTGGCTACTATGGTAGTTTACCACCACCAGTATGACTGTGTGTGAATGAATGGAACCTGGAACCCTGTAAAGCGTCTTTGAGTGCCTTGAAAAGCGCTATATAAATCCAATCCATTATCATTATCTACACAAACACACACATGCGTATATATATATATTTTTTTTATACATGTTGTTTATATCTGGTAACTATTCAAAATCTCATTGAGATAAAGTGTAAGGTTGCGGCAGCTCAGACAAGTCATGTAACGGTCACTCCAACCATTACAGAATACGCAGAGATGATATATGATTACATGAACATAACCACAGCTCACTGACTGTGGATCTGCTCCCCTGATTTAGTTCCCCATGTATGCTCTCTAAGTGTGTCGATAGCAAATTCAACCCCCCCCCCCCCCTCCCCATTGACCTCTATTCAGCACTGGCAGGGTTTATGGTTCTCATTGGAACAGCGACTAGCAATTTAAACATGGAGGACGGAAGGATAGAATGGATTGAGCTCCTGGCATTGATTTCCCACTGACATTAAAAGGACATTATTCAATCATGTTATGTTGCGATAAAAGAATAAATGCAAAGGACTAATACCTCAAGGACACAATAGATAAAAAAGTAAGTCCGCCTATCTTGAGGTGTTAATAAAGTTACCATCTGTTAATCCAAAGATATGGCATTCTGAAAATAAATGTATAAAAGTACAAAAGTCCACTTTGAAATGAAAACAACCAACATCAAAAGATGAAATTAATTATTTTTATTGACTCAAAGATGAGCAGGGCACATATCAGATTGCTAATTGTAAAGCATTACATTACAGTATACATGATAGATATACAGCTATTTAAATTGTGACACTATTTCACCCTCTTTTATAGCCACACTGACGCAGATCAGCTTAATGAGGACATGAAATGTCCAGCTCAGATTCTGGCTGTCAGTCAGCACGATCAGGATGGACAGGAATGCTGCCAAGTTGTCAATCTCACTCTTTTATAACCACTGGAACCTGATAGGTTCCTTTGTTGTACATATTTTTCCATATGACTTGGAAAAAATAAAACAGGACAAAGACAGAATAATGGAGAAGTCACTTTTCTTTGTTGTCTCAAAAACATTTAAGACAAAAGGGAGTACAGAAGGCCTACTGGATTTCTTCTACTTAATGCAAGTGATGGGTTGACATTTTGTTCATTAAAAGTAAAACAGACCTGGTAAAGGTAAAGGGAATACTTAATTTGAAAAACAAATGTGAAGTAATAATGTGAAGTAATATACACAGCTTAAAAGTAAAAAAGCAAACACACAGATCCTTAAACCAACTCACAAGCACAGGGATATGAACTGACCTTTAGACCAGGGGAATTAATCTCACTGTAATAGGATGTGTTGTATTGTTTTGAATAGACTATCAGGGTCACCTTCGTGCCTCACAGACTTATCAATGAATAGAACACACCCGGAGCTCAAACTGTAATGAAACTAGCACAGATTTATGTGAAGGGTGGATGAAATTGTGGGATAATATACACATAATTGTGACTTGTGCATGTGTGCATGGTAGCCTATTTAAAAAAATATGACCTGTTGCTGCATTATGTATCTTATTTAAATAAGAAACTTAAAAATAATCAATATAATGTGCCATTCAACCTTTATGGATTTAATTAAACTTACAGCTTATTGCAATACAATGTTACATGGCAATACAATTTCATTTTTGGCTATTCTAATTTTCCAAATAGACCAAAACTGCTGTAGGCCTATGGCCATCATCATGAAGACAAATCGAGAAGAACAATTTATGGATAGCCTACATTTAAATTTATTATTTAAATGTATTACATTTTTTGTATTACTTTTATTACAAATGACTTAACCTTTTAAATAGGCTATGGCATAGATAATGTTTTTTTTTCTTTTTTTTAATTAGGCCTACTAAGAAAACATAGAAGCCTGACTTCCGACTGCCATCTTTTGTTTCCGAGTCCACCTGTCAACCTGCCCCGGCGCTGACAACAAACTTTGTAGAATGGAAGTGGACTGCAATATTTAGCCTACCCATTGCTTATGTTTATCCTGCTTACCGATGTTTACGCTATAAGCTCCTCTCCGCACTTCTCTAATGACAAATGCCCGGTGGACAGCACTTGTAGGCGGCCTGCTAGCGGTCAATCTTCGACTCTCCCCAGGCTAGCCAGCGCAGGCGTGGTAAGTAGAACCGCAGGCAGGGGGCGGCAACATGGCGGTGACAGCAGCACTGTCACGGAGACTCTCATCCAAGAGAGCGGCACACACACACATCTTCATGAACACAGTACCGGTGTTACACAGTCAGCCCAGTTAACCGCCAGGCACCTTCAACACGTCGGACTCCCTCACTGAAACTCTCGAGAGTGGATTGTACTGACGGAGAGTGATTTCTTGTGTGTGTTTTGTTTTTGTTTTTCGGTGCCTCGCGAGTGTTTTTCTTTTTCGTTTCTTTTTGATGCTCCAGAGCAGCAGTGATTCAGTTCAATTCAGAGGAGAAGAGCGTGTAAATAGTCTGTGAAGCCTCCCGGTCTAGGGAGGAGAGGAGGGGGTGGTTGTGTGAGATGACAAGCGAGAGACTGGTGACAATGCCGGGCTCGCTGTCGCTCTCGGACCGACAACCTCCTCCAGGACACAGGCAACACGCGGTGCCAGTCTCCGCTGCCGCCGCCGGTGAGACGATGATGATGTCTGGCTCAGGCTCAGTGGTCCTCCCGGCTGGGATTATCAATCCGTCCGTTCCTATCCGGAATATCAAAACCAAATTTGCTGTTCTCATCGGATTGATCCAGGTTGGAGAAGTTAGCAACCGGGATATTGTTGAAACGGTGCTGAATTTGGTAAGTAGACGTTTTGTTCCCTCCTTTCACTCTATGACTGGACATTATTGCCCTGATACCTAAAATACCTATTTCTATTCAACGGCAAGGAGTAAGCTATTACATTATTTGTAGTAGGCTACCCTACTATTCCGAGTGCACCATCTCATATGTGAGAGTAAAACTCTGTTAACATTCAAAAGTCATTCATGCATTGCACACAGACAAGGTTTGTTCAGGGATGAGGTGAAATCCAGTTCCCAAGGTTTCAACTAAGTTCAACGCATCCTCACTGTCCAAGCAGACCTGTGTGGATGATGTCAGTGAAGGTAAAGTGCATATCTGCTGGGATTAAAGTGTCAGGACTCAGGAAGAGGCATCTGCTGCTGCTGCTGCTGCTGCCTGTGTTTGTGTGAGTGGGGGGTTTCAAAGGGGCCAAAGCAGAGGGTGCCCTTAACAAGGACTATAGCTGCAACTGTTTTCAGGGAAGCAAGAATTTGTAGCATCCATAAGTAGAGGGTTAAAAAAACAGTAGTGCTCATCAGTGTGTTAATACAGAGGATAAATATTGTTGGTTTATAGCCTACTGGACCTGCTAACTAAATTATGAGTAGGCTACCTGTGGGAGTGTCAGTTCCCTCTCTCCGGATTCATATTGACCCAGTGAATTATGTTGTGTGTATTTCCCTCAACCTTAATAGCCCATTCTCATGATTCATTGTGTGATCATTATATTATTGTTATTATTATGATCATGGCTGCAGCACAATGAGGGGTGAGTGAAAAAGCATGGATTATCTGCACAATGTGGCTGGGGATTTGAGCCCATGTTATGACCACGGTTTGCAAATGAAACCAGTTTCCTTAATTAGTACAATTAAACGTGATGAAACCGTGGAGACCGCTAATACCTTTTTGGTTTTACCATCTGCGGGAGTACAGCAGAGTGTCTATGCAGTAGTTGGCTTCTCCTTGTTAGCACACTTGAGATTAATTACAACCTGTTCTGGCACAACAGAAATCCACTTTGCGGAGCAAGACAAATTGTAGCCCTTGGCATGTTCAGACATAAGAGTTATACTGCAATGGCTGGAGTCCCTCACACCTTGGCCATTCACTCTTTACAGTGCTATTTTCACAGGAACTTTGCTCAAGGAATACATCGCTGTTGTCTACAATAATTTGTAAAATAAAATCAGTGTTGACAAATGATTGTCAACACACAGCATTAATGTCACAGCCTTTGCTCTTCTGTGCATGTTAAAGTCATCATTTGTACATGCCCCCCTATGTAACAAACAGTATATTGCACTCTCCTTTAACATTTAAGGGCCAATTTTATATGCTCCCATCCAAATTATGTGCATACCAATGAACCACAGAGCAGCTACATTGGGACCGGATGACACGGTAATTGTAATGTGCCTGCCTCTTCATTTAAATTATATCACAAAATGTTCATGAATAATACCAGCCAGGAAAGAGGGTGGAGAGAGCTGTCTTCCAAACAACCCTCCTGCGTGGAAGATGCCATGACTAGAGGAATTTCTATGCTCATAATTTCAGGTTATCTTTGAAGTTAGGGATGGTCTGAGTATCCGGAAGGATCCTTAACTGTTTCTCATGGGGTCCAATTTGTGGAGTGATGAAAAAATAATGTTTTTCAACATCTACACTGCGCCTATTGGACAATTTGTGGGAAGAGGATCATCAGGTCATGATAAACCTGATGATGATCCACATTTATTCTGTTTATTTTTGTTATTTAGCTGCAGTTATTCTTTAATTGCCATTATGGGAAATTTGACAATAGACAATATCACTGTTCCTTTTAACATGAATGAAAAGCCTATATAAACCTACCTCAGAGTCAGATGTTAGTGATGGGACATAACAAAAAAAAGTAAAACGTAACTAAATTAGGTCGCAAAACAAAAGCATGTTAAAATGTGTTTGGGATTAGTTCAGGAGCTGTGGTCAACTTGTGAATGGTTTGCAGTGGTAACAACGTCTTCATGGTGGAAACTGGAAACGTGTCAGAACACCCACAGAAACTTGTCAAACCTCTCATGCAGCATCATCTACTTATCCACTATCCAAGTATGTTCATGTTCCACATGTTAATATTTCTATAAATGTTAAACTACAGTTTCTTTTTTGTAGCTCCTCCCGTAAGACGCTAAATGTTTTTAGCTTGTGATTACATACAGTAGTTAGGTTTGTCTCAAGAGACTGTGAGGAGAGCTACAGTATTTGACAGATTTCTAATGAAAATATTACTGAGCATGTAAAAAAAACTGTGGAAAAGATTATGCTTGCTGAGTGGATTATTACATTTCTACATTATGGATGGTGGAATTCATGCATAGATGAAGATACAAAGTCGGGGTGAGCAGCAGAGACACTATTTATTTTTTATTTTGTACCAAACAAAACCTGGTATTTCTAAGTGTTGGGCACCAGAAAGATTTTTGGAGGATTATCACAGCATGCTTGACCTTGCTGGCCAATGCTCTTTAAAAAGGAAATGAAATCCTCTAAGTTGCCAAACTGAGTTTTACTAAAAACATTTCCGGGAAACTATTCCACTGTCAGAGGTGGATTAATCTAGTTTATGCAGCATTCCTTTCCCATTACTGTTAGTGATTTTTTATTTTTTTTACAGATATCTCTGTTACTTGCTCAGTCCTTACTATAAAGAGGCCTTAACCACTTTTTGCTGATTTGATATCACTTTGAATTGGCAGCTTAAATGAAAAGCACACCAGCAGCATGCCGAGATACTTTGAATGATAAATTGACATATTGTAAGTATTTTATATGGGCTTACTGCTCCGTTAAATATATGAACACCAATAGCTGCCAATTCAATTCTTTTAATTAGCCTAATCATTACGCGTTCTAATACAATCATCCAACAACCATGACAGGCGCAATGATGCACATTGGACTATATGATTAGTATTCACTGATCCTTGCTGTTTCTGATTACAAGACAGCCTACTCTTGAGAGAAATTTATCTGAATCAGAACCAAATAATGGTAAGAAAAGCGTAAAGGTGAAACACATTTTTTGTACGAGTCCTATTGTTTCACTGAAAGCCAATTAGTCAGGATGCAGGGCTTTTTTTAAGGTGATGTGTCTGGAGAGTTGGCCTCCCTGAACAATGATGTGGTTGCTCTCCAGACTTGGTGACAGTAGAGTGCACTGGAGCTTAACCGGTTATCTGCTGTGAACAGGACTTTGACACTCGGCCTGTCATAATTAAGGGGCAACCAGTTTTAACTGCAACCTCAAGTATCTTAATAATCAACCCTTTCCCTTAAAAAATGACGTTATGTTATAGATTACTATAATTTTTCCCCAATCATGTTCTATTTTGTCCGATGTCATCACTGCTTGGATTTTGTTCAGTGGCAATTTTTTTTAAAGTGAATGAAGTTCACTTAAAGGCAGTGCTTAAGTCTAGGCAGCACAATCAATTTGGCAAAGGTTAGGGGAAGTTGGTGTTATTAAACGCATAATGTCTTGTGTTTTAAGTCACTGCAGACTTTTACTGTTTAAAACCATGCTCCTTCACATCCTCTGATCTCCACATTTAAGAAGTTATATGCAAATATACAAGAAGTCAGTGATCTCACAAGCACTTTACTAACTAAATTGTGAGACTCTGAATCTTCTCTCTGTATTTGATTCTATTTTCTTACAGTCGTGTATTTCAGTCAGTGACATAATGATAAAGTAGCTAGCTGTCAGCTCAAAACTAGAAGCGAAGCATCTGTGTCCAGAAGCCCCAGTCTTCCATTGTTTTCTTGTGAATATTCTGCCCATAGTCCTTAGGCAAACACTTGGATGTGGATTGAGGGCTCTAAATTGCTCATATGTTTGTGAGTGACTCTGTCTGTCAGAGGCAGTCCCAGTGATGGGCTGGCGATCTGCCCAGTCTTTGTGCTCTGCCAGCTGCATTGTAGGCTAAACTCCAGCCCCATGTAAATAAAGGTAAGCCTAATGATAATTAAAGAATATTCTTTGGGGTGCCACTGTGCATCATGTTAAATGTGCCCCCTCCCATTAGCTAACCTCTCAACGTGAATTTTCAAGCAGCACAGAACATGTGGTTTTACCATGGGGCACAACTCTGTGTTGTCGATTTTTTACTCATTATCAAAGTATCCTACATTTCTTAACTATGCTGTTTTCATATTGTTTTGCGAAAATGTTAAAACAGCTGAAATATAAGTTGCTGTGTAAGATCTGGGTGGTCTTAATACATCACATCATATTGATAATTAAGCACAACATTTTAATTCAAATCCCGCCTGTTGGATTTTTCTCCTCTGTTTTTGTCCATCTTTTCCATTCCTTCTGTTTATTCCATGTAAACTTAAATTCTTATATCAATCACAAATAAATATTTTCGTTTAGAGCAGGGGTGGCCAACCAGTCAGAGACAAAGAGCCACATTTTTAACTGTGTTACTGCAAAGAGCCACATCGTACACACGGGTACACACAGTGGCGATTCCAGGAAATTTTGACTGGGGGTGGCCAAGGTGGGCCACAGAGTTAGAGTGGGGTGGCCATCGCACCCCTGAATGAATAGCATGTGATATGCTGTACAACCAATTCAAAGATGATTTATAATCCCAAATGCCCACATCATGTTAGTATCCATTGTAATGTTTGTCAGAAAACTAAACCCCTGAAGGGGGGTCTGGGGGCATCCCCCCCCAGAAGATTTTTTTTGTGTTTTTAACATGTAATCTAAGCATTCTGGTGCATTCTGGCGAAGATAATAAAGGAAAAAGTCAATATTTATTTCAGCTCAGATGAATAGTAAAATTAGCAAGACAACATAACTTGCTAGCAGCCAGATGCCTAACAACTGCACAGAGGGACGGATGACCACTAGCTTTTGACCAAATATCTTGCTAAAAAAATAAACCTTTATTTATGAAAGTCTGCCCTTGCTAAGAACATGTTACACTCGCTAACTACAAACTTTAATTTTTTTATTCAGATTTCAAAAATCTGCTGGGACACGTGCCTATACACATGCATGGGTGGCACGCATGTCACAAGCACACTTATGCTGTTTTCAAGACCTTTGCTGACCAGAGACCAGTTCTAGTGCCTACCATTAATTTAGTAATTGAAAATTGAAAACTGATCTCATATCAGTGGATTGGAGTGTTTGTGTGATGAACTTGGCAACTACCTATCAAAAAAAGTTAAGAAAGAAAAAAAAATACATATCATCTCTGAACTAGGATGCATATCAGGAAAAAAATGTAATTAAAAAAATAAAATGAAAATAAAAAATAACATTTGAACTGGGGGGGGGGCACTGGGGTGGCCAGTAAGATTTCAGGGGGGGGGGGGGGGCGTTTTTATTTTCGCGGGGAGCTTGCACATGCATGCACAAGCATTATTTATCAAAAAAAAAAAAAAAACAGGGGGCCCCACACTAGGACTTGAAACGGGCCCCCAGATCGTTAAGGCCGCCCCTGTGATAATGACAGGACTGGACTCCTACAGTACTAAAGACGACAGGGCAGTCATTTTCAACAATGAACATTGTGTGCACTGCCTCACACACAAACTCTCAGTTCAACCAAGTCCACAAACAAAAATATAACAATTTAAAATAGCGTTTTTCTCTTACTATGCATGTTGCTTTGTGGGACTTACTTTTAGCATGGAGAGAGGTGAAGTGGCGCCGAAGATTTGAAGCCTTGAAATGCGCAAATGACACCTGGCATATAAGGCAGAATGGCTTGGCATAACGTTCAACAAAAAATATGAACTCTCCCACTCTGTTTCGGAACGAACTTGACACAAATAGTTTACTCACGGAAAACCTCCCTCCAAGCTGAGCGGGCAGTTTTATGTTGCGTCCGCACCAAACGTTTGCGAACGTTATGTTGCGTCCTCAATTAAACATTTGCGAACAGGCATACACATAGGGCCTACACATTAATGAAATAAAAAAGGAAATAATAGACAACATGTAAAACGAACGTAAGAGCCGCATGAAACGTTTGCGAACATGCACACACATAGACCAACACAAAAAAAAAGTATAAAAAAAAAAAAAAAAAAAAAATTATAATCACATAATTTGATATGAATTGAAGAGCCGCACGAAGCTGGGCAAAGAGCCGCATGCGGCTCGCGAGCCTCGGGTTGGCCACCCCTGGTTTAGAGGATAGCTTTTGGGACAGCCTTTCCATTTCCTGCTGTGGAAATTGTCTTTATTCTTATCTGAAATTCATGTTGTCCCACTATAAAAGAATTTGCTGAGCTGGCATTTTTAGGATGTTTCTTTTTATTGTAGCCACTACGGAGCTATGTAATAAGATGTGGAATTAATTGAAAATGAAATCAAAGCTGCCCCAAATTAATTAATAATTTGATAATTTTTAATGCATCAGTTAAGTAAATTACACACTTTGGTCACTATTGGATTGATATCACCTCTGGGCTCTGGAGCAGTTTTTCAAATGTCACTCTCCCAATAATTTCCCCCACAATTTTTTCCCCCTTCACTCTCGAAACAGAATTGCTCCTTATATTTGTTGCTATTTACTTCAGAACCACTGAATGCATGCATGTAGATAGCTACATACAATAGATTTACACTTTATTTTCCTTTGTGCCAGCCCCAAAGGTTCTGCTGAAGAAAAAAAACAGTTTTAGAAAGTTTTCAGCGACATAAAGAATCTTACTGACATTTCAATCCGAGTCTGTATTTTTGTCAAAATCATACCAGGCAATTCTAACAGAAGTATCTTAGTTATTGATCTGAAACTTGTGTAGGTTTTATTCCACCCCACTAGCTCTACTGAGGTCCTGCTGGAATGTCCTCAAGCATACAGTGGAGGAAATAAGTATTTGATCCCCCACTGATTTTGTAAGTTTGCCCACTTACAATGAAATGAGCGGTCTATAACTTTAATGGTAGGTTTATTTTAACAGTCAAAGACAGAATATCAAAAAGAAAATCCAGAAAATCACATAAAAAAAAGATATAAATTATTTTGCATTTCATTGAGGGAAATAAGTATTTGATCCCCTAACAACAATAAAGGATGCTGGCTCCCACAGAACAGTCCTTTAACTTTAAGAAAGTTCTCCTGATCTCAACTCGTTACCTGTATAAAAGACACCTGTCGTTAACTCTATAAAAGACACCTGTCCACAGAATAAATCAGACTACAACCTCTCAATCATGGGCAAGACCAAAGAGCTGTCTAAGGACATCAAGGACAAGATTGTAGACCTGCACAAGGCCGGAATGGGCTTCAAGACCATTGGTGAGAAGCTGGGTAAGAAGGAGACAACTGTTGGTGCGATTATTAGAAAATGGAAGAAGCACAAAATGACCATCAATCTCCTTCGGTCTGGGGCTCCAGGCAAGATCTCACCTCGTGGGGTCTCAATGATAATGAGAACGGTGAGGGATCAGCCCAGAACTACAAGGCAGGAGCTTGTTAATGATCTCAAGGCAGCTGGGACCACAGTCACCAAGAAAACCATTGGTAACACACTGCGCCGTAATGGATTAAGATCCTGCAACGCCCGTAAGGTCCCCCTGCTCAAGAAGGCACATCTGAAGTTTGCCAATGAACACCTGAATGACTCAGAGAATGCTTGGGAGAAGGTGATGTGGTCAGATGAAACAAAGATTGCAAAGATTGAGCTATTTGGTATTAATTCAACACGCTGTGTTTGGAGGAAGAGGAATGCTGAGTACAACCCCAAGAACACCATCCCCACCGTCAAGCATGGAGGAGGAAGCATTATGCTTTGGGGGTGTTTCTGTGCTAAGGGGACAGGTCGACTTCACCGCATCGAGGGAAAGATGGATGGGGCCATGTACCATGAAATCCTGGCTGACAACCTCCTTCCCTCAGCCAGGTCACTGGATCATGGATGGGTCTTCCAGCATGACAATGACCCAAAACATACAGCAAAGGCAACAAAGGAGTGGCTCAAGAAGAAGCACATTAAGGTCATGGAGTGGCCTAGCCAGTCTCCAGACCTAAATCCCATCGAAAATCTGTGGAGGGAACTGAAGCTTGGAGTTGCCAAGCGACAGCCTCAAAACCTCAAAGATTTGGAGAGGATCTGCAAAGAGGAGTGGTCCAAAATTCCTCCTGAGATGTGTGCAAACCTGGTCATCAACTACAAGAAACGTCTACTACATAGATTGCAGACATGCTCCTCTGTAGCTGTATAGACCTCTGTGTAGAGTAGGTCAGTGAAATATAATGTACCTACTACATGGATCAATTAAGTATCACATTAATGCTGTTAATTCACCTGAGATAAGAGCCAATATGCTACACGCTCTTTACGGTAAGAGAATTAACTCTTCAATATTCATTAGGAATAGCAGTTTTCAAGTTCATGAATTCTTTAGTAAGCCTTTCATATCTTCAGCTTTAAAACTGCGTGCATAGGGGGCTACAATATGCTAAAATTGTGCTTCCTCAGTAAAGTTTATTCTCTCTACTAAGCCATCCAATTTTTGCCAAGAGCAGATTTGTCTGATCTACTTCCTGATAACCTTCTTTGGATTTGAGGGGGAATCGAAATTCTGATTCTGTGCAAATTTGTTTGTTTAAAAATGATTTACCTGAGCTGCTGATTCATTTGGGGAGCATGTGCTGATGTGCATTTATTTCTGTCCTCAGCCAAGGACAACTTAAAGGACTGTATGTTTTAAAAACATTTCTTCAGCTCTCTGATATTCTTTTGTGGTTACTACTGTTCTCCTACTTGGCAAACAAACATTCTTACATAAAATGTTAAGCTCATTATTCGTTATGTTGTCAAAATAGGAATACCATTTTTTTTTTGTAATCCAGCCCTTTCTAGAGAACCACATCAGCTTAATGGAAATGCTGTGGGGTATAGAGCCTTTTTGGTCTCAATGATAACCAACCGCCAGTGCCTTAAGGGAATGCTAAAGAGATGCAAAGCCTGTGGATCTATGTTCTCTGTGTTAGACCTTACTTTTTGCTTGTAGCGCTCACCCCTCTTACTTGCTCATGCAGTGTTACCCCGGAGAGATGCTGATGGTATATTATTTGGCTGCTGCATATATTTGTATCAGCGTGCATTCTGGGATGTTTCTCCCAGCTAAACTGATTCCTAGTTGCAGTGACTCTGAAGCAGTGGCTGACCACGTCTTTCAGGACTGTTTTGATCTAAATGTGTTGCTGTGCTGCAGTGCAGTGCTGATGTGGAAACATGTGCGAAATAGTGTTGAGAGAGGCGGTCATGAAATTGACTGATATAGCATGAAGCTAGATAAATAAATTCCTTCAAGTAGCCTTTTCTTCTTCTCTGTTTGCTTCTTACGCTCAACATAGTGTCGTCCCACTTGTTAACACATCCATGCACGACTGAGCTAATGGGTTGTTTGTGCTCAGGAAGTTCACAATTTAACTTATTTTAGAAATATTGTATTTATAAATGTATTCATGTAGGAAACAATTCTTATAAAATAAAGAATTACATTTTGTTCCTGACTGAGTGTTTTCAAGGCACATCATTTTCTTTTTAACAAAAGATGTCTGATTGTGGTTTTGCTGTGATGATATTTCTCTGTTAACATTGAGATGACATTCCCTTGATCATTGACCCAATTTGGCAACACTCTGCCTTCACCAACCTCTGAAGGGCAAATCACAAGATATGAATATATGAAGATGAAGATATGTTCAAAACAATATAATATAATTTATTACACTCCTTCCTGAGAGTTTAGTAAGTGACTAAGATAGCAATTTGAACATGCTGGACTTTGGGCTAGCACTGACTTATGTTCCACTTCCTTTCACTAAATGTCATTGGTAAACATTACACCTTACCAAGTCTCTTGGCAAAACAAACTTAAACCCCTTTAAGTAGGAGGCTACATGACATTACTAGAATTGGTAGCAGTGGTCATTAAGTGAGCCATTGTTAACCAGACCATTTTCTTTTACCTGGAACGAGGGTGTTGGAACATCATCTGCAGCAACAATGTGAATACTTAGGCTAACTCCCGGTTGGAGCTGGCTTTGGCAGTCAACCAAATCCCAGCCTAGGTGTTAATGTGTTGCCTCATCCCGTAGGGGCCGAAGCCCTGTACACACAAATACTCATTTCTATGGAGATGAGCTGCCTCTCTGATCAGGAGGAAAACATGCAACGTCATATTGCTCGCTGCATCAGGGTGGCAGCCAGGTACTGAAACAGAGTAGTGCCATCACAGTGCAGATGCAGCAAAAGTAAAGACCGCTTGATAACGAGATAAGGTGAAAATACATTCTTCTGCTCTTTTCCTAACAATCATTATAGTTGTGCTGAGCATTGGAAATCTTTGTCCAATTTTTATCCAACCAGAATATACGAATGAAAACCACGGAGACTTGTTTATGTGCTGTAATTTGAGTAAATTGTTCAATACATATTAGATTAGTTCAGAACAAACTTGTGTTTGACACTGAGCAAATGAATTCAAAAGCAGTCAGCAGTGTAATTGGATGCTAGAGTGTGAGTGATTTGATGTTTGAACTGTCTCTGCATCGGGGAATTATTAGTAGATCCTTAAATGAAACCTAACAAGTAAGTAAAATACATTTTAGTTAGCAGTATTTGCTTTCAATAGCAGCCACAATTAAGCAGCAGTCAACCTCATCTTCTGCATGTCTTTTTTATCTTTAAACTGGGAAAGTTTATTCAAATGTATTGAGATAATGTTGGAAAAGTACATACTGCCATTCCTCAGCTTTCCTAGCCTATTGTAACCAGGTTTAATTAAAATGGTATGGATATAAATGAACTACATTTGACCTTGGCATTCAATACAAGTTTTATATCATGCGGTTGTATCTCTTTGAAAATGATACATGGTGTATCACGGAAGTCGTGGATCCATACTTTGAGCTCATATTTAAACCTGAATTAAAGATTAGATCCTGTTACTGATAGTTCTTTATATGTTTTCTCTCATACAACAGTAGCTTTCCAACGGGAATGTAGACTTTGTCAATTTCTCCTTCCATCTCTGTAAGCGAGAGAACGTACAATAGACAGTAACCCACTTTATTGGTGTAGCATAAGGCATCTGAGGTCCTTATTAAAAGGAGTGACAGATTTATAATTCTCAGTTGCACATGAGCCACTAGGCAGTTAATGATGTGTGCTGTGAATACAGATTTCTACATTATGTCTGACAAGGCTGCTGTTGTTGATGGGTTGGCTCTGTTTCCATTCAAATATGTTATGTTTTTCATTTACACTTCATTCCCTTTGGTCTTGACGTGCTGCAGCCTGCAGTGTGCTGCCATTAGATGACGGTGACCAGGGTGCCATGTTCATCCTGCTCTCCGTTCTTTTTTTGCAATCCTGTAAAGGCTTTTGCTTTTGATAAAGGTTAGTGTAATCAATCTCCAAGATGTTTATATGTATTGCTCCACTACAGCTGGAATGTTTCCATTTCCTGCTGATATTGAAGCATGAAGGACTCTGCGAGAGATAGATCACGCGCTGAATTAATGTAGCTGAAGTAAGGTGGAAATATGAAGGGCTTAGTGAGAGTTAGGTTTTGGATTACAATTAATACTAAGGGATCAGCGTAATGAACGAAGACACCATCCATTTTTATGGCTCATTATCCTCTCCATGCCACATTCTAACCGGATCTTTTTTATAATTACTCACTTGGACATGGGCTGCTTTCTGCTTGTTTCTCCATCTTAGTCAGAGCACTAAACTTTGATGGACTCACACCAGTTTTCTATTGAATATTTAGGTATGTCTCTCATGAAACATGATGGTTAGAATATTCAAGTCTGGTGGTGTTTAGAATGAGCGAGTTGGACACCTGCACCAAAGCTAAATAGAAGTTACATATACAAGTCTTAGTGGTCTCAAACCTTTGGTTTCGTCTGTATGATTTATGGTGCCCTTTACATTTAGATTTTAATTTGATTTAGAACGGCAAGCATTGTGATTTGGTCACTCTTGTAATCAGTTCTACCTGTTTACACTTTTCTTCGTAAAAACCCATATCATTAGGAAAAAAAAAATGTGGAGTTTGATTCTAGCTTGCCAATGTTGACACTAGTGGCGATGTTGGTTTAGAAACTCTGGTGGGGCCATGCAGGAAAATCTTATTACGCAATCCAGAAATACCACATATTACTACCATCACAACAAAAACAAAGTAGCAAGTGACAAAATTGCAGCTGAATAATGCCATCACTCAAACGTGAATCTGACAACATATATTAGGCTATTATATCAATAGCACCACCAAATGGCAGTGTTCAAGATCTCACAATATCAAAAACTCAAGATCGAAACAACAACGTGGCAACAATAAAAACACAACGGCGCACACCCTATACACAGCAATCAATATACAAAGCCACCACTCACAATATACCACAGCCAAAGAGCCATTTCACCACCATACAGGTGAACAGCTCCCTCGGGAGCCCACGTGAGGTTGTGCCCCCCCCCACACACACACACACACACGTATCGCCAGTTACCCATGCAGAAATTCTAATTCAAACAATAATATGTAAACTACATTATAAATTCCACTTAGAATAAAAATAATTGCAAATTAGACTCACCGATGAGGATCACTTCTTGAACAGATTTGCCGTTGACGAGCTCCCTGTAAGCCAAGTTTTCCGCTTAAACCACTCCTGGTTGAACGATCTAGCGCCGGTTTCACAGACAAGGCTTAAGGCTAGTCCGAGACTAAAATGCCTGTTGAGCTGGATTAATTCAAAGCCACTTGCACAGACTCAGTTTAAAATAGTCCTAGATTAAAGCTATTCTGGATTAAACAAAGCCAATTGCAAGACTGTCGACTCGAGCTACTCTAGGTCTAAATTTGAGTTTAAATTAATTCTCCAAGGAGGCAGGTTTAACTTCAGTTTAGTGGTGTTTGTGAGAGAGCATGGACTATTTGGAATATTTAAATGAAGACCAACTCCCACTGCAGAGGCCAGCCAGAAGAGTACTTGTGGATAGGTCTTATCCAAAACATGTATTTGATGAATTTACATTTCGAGACCGCTTTCGATATGGAAAATGCACTGAAAATAACAACTTTGCTTGAGCTTATTAGATGGATGCATTTAAATTGAAGATACTCACAATACAATGAGTGTCTAAAACAATTTGGTTTTCAAATGTGGTTGTTGTGATTTAAAATACTGACACACATGAAACACAACATGAACACCTTTTATTTTCTACTTATATCTTCACTGTGATTAGTAATCACAATTGTCTCAGTACTGTATCTTATTTGAATCATAGCTCTCTCTTCCAACTTCATGTCATACAGTTTACACTCTCTGGACTTTCTTTCCACCTCTGTCCCCAGAACCCGTACTGAGTTTGGGAAGAGGGCTTTCATGTACTCTGCTCCCACCGCCTGGAACACTATTCAAAAAACACTCAAATTGCAGGAACTCATCACTAAGAATGATTTTTAAAACTTTTCTCATTGCCTCAAAATTGCTCTTCTTCGCCTTCTGGAATGTATTTGTCTCTGTTTTCTCATGTCTGTGCTTTCTTCTTATGTTTGTCTTATAAGCCAGAAATCTTGGTGTTGTCATAGACTCCGACTTGAATTTCAAGAAACACATTAAATCAATTAATAAGTCAGCATACTACCACCTTAAAAACATATCAAGAATTAAAGGACTTATGTCTCAGCAAGATTTAGAAAAACTTGTCCATGCATTTATCTTTAGTAGACTTGACTACTGTAACAGTGTCCTTGCAGGCCTTCCAAAAAAATCTATCAGACAGCTTCAGCTAATTCAGAACGCTGCTGCTCGAGTCCTCACTAGGACCAAAAAAGTGGATCACATTACCCCAGTTCTGAGGTCTTTACACTGGCTTCCTGTCACTCAAAGAATTGATTTCAAAATACTGATGTTGGTTTATAAAGCACTACATGGTTTAGCGCCAAAATACATTACTGATCTGCTGATATGTTATGAACCGTCCAGAGCCCTTAGGTCGTCTGGGACAGGTTTACTTACAGTCCCAAGAGTTAGGACTAAACGAGGAGAAGCAGCTTTTAGTTTTTATGCACCAAATATCTGGAACAAACTCCCAGAAAACTTGAGGTCTGCTGCAACCCTCAGTTCTTTTAAATCGAGTCTGAAGACTTTTCTGTTTCCATTTTAACCTGTACCTTTTATTTAATTTAAATGTTTTACTTCTTTTCATTCACTTTTAAATGTCTTCTAATGTGTTTTATGTATTTTAATCTTGCCCCTGTAAAGCACTTTGAGTGGCCTTGTGTTTGAATTGTGCTATATAAATAAACTTGCCTTGCCTATATTTCATTCATTCTAGCTGCTGCCATTTTCTGCCAGGCCTTGCTCGGAAAAGAGGTCATTTGACCTCAAGCAATTTTGCCTGTTAAAATAAAGGTTAAATAATGTCCAATTCCACCTGTAGAATTTAATTTTCATTTTCATGTCATACTTCCTTCAGATATTGCATTTTCTGTTCATGGAATTCTCGGGCTAACTTTCATGCAACGTCATCTTTTTTGTCCTTTGTTGAAAGGTTGTGGCAAGCTCTTCTTTAAGGCGAGATTCGGGTTTTTCCACAGAGTCTATCAGTGCAGATATCATTAAATATAATGTCAAAATTATAAATGAGAAAGATGTGAAATACTGATAATAATGAAGATAACCTGAAGTTGGTGTATTGTTCTCTTAGTAACATTTTCATTAATTGAATTTGTTGCAAATTGCGGCCCAACTATTTATTTGCTCAGTCCCAGCAGTATGGCTTTTAGATTCAATAACCGGATGGTTTCAAACTATTTTAAGAGATTTTTTTCAAATTCATTAAAGTTTATGCCATTGTTTTTTTCTCACAAGCAATGGTGTTTCAACTCCACTCCGGGTTTTTATGATCACCGTTGGAACAGCAGCATGTGCTCATGGGCAGGTGTTCACAATCAGGCTTACTTACCTTACTCCAGGACTTCATAGTCTCAGACAAACTAAGCCAAACTTAAGCCATATCCATAAAAGTGACTTAAACGTCCCAGTTTAACTAGTCCATATTAAGGCCCCTATTCTTGTCCTTTCCCTCTTGAATAATGTTTAAATCCGTCGGGCGATGTGGTCCCAAACGTCTTATCTCCAACTTCTGTTCAAGTGGTAAAGTGCTAAATCGCACAGTAGACAGATACTCAACACGATTCATCATCATTTAATGAATGAATGAAACGTCAATTTGTTATTACTGTATCACTGCGTTAGCAGAGCTAGCAAGATTTGAGCAGCTCTCGCTGTAAACCCCGCCCTTTCTACAAATCAGCCAATGAGAAGCGCTCTGGGGCCCTAAGCTTCTGGCCCCACTGCCTAAACTAAAGTGGGCGCTACGCACGCGCATGCTCACGCAGCAGCTCCCTCAGTCCGCTCATCTCGGCTGGGCCCCACCGAGCGGAACAGACGAGACGGAGCAACAAACTATTTCACACACAACTACTACACTACAAAAAGTAAGACGATTGCGTTCATCAAATTAAAACTGCGGACATTTGATTAATTATTTAAAGATATTTTTTTGGCATTTTTATGCTTTATTGATAGTGTAGAGACAGAGTTAAAATGGGGCAGAGAGGGGAGTGACATGCAGAGATCGACCGCGGGCTGGAATCAACCCGGGTCCGCTGCTGGCCGAGGCCCATGGGGGGGACGCTTTACCAACTGAGCTAAAGGCGCCCCCCATTTAATTAATTATTAACAATTAATTTATTATTAACTTATGCTCAATGACATTTTTGACACAGAAAAACGTAAGTTTATAATCCTGCCCTGCATGGCAACGCCCTCTGGTGGGGCCGTGTTACACCGGCCCCTAATGCAAAGACGCCACTGGTTGACACGATAGAATAAGAGTACATCTAACTGCTTCATTCCATACTGTATCTTTTCTAGCTTTGGGGATGCATTCAAGTCTCTGTATGTTGTACGCATGGACACATTGAAGCCAAATTTCAGGCAAAGGCTAGATGCTAAATGTGTGTCTGTGGCTAATGCTATTAGTTGTGAGAGTTGGACTGCTTTGAAAGGAACATCTGGCTGGAAAGCCTTTACTGTTGCTCCAGAGTCTCAGGCAGAGAAGGATTACTGCTGTGGCATTTGGTTGAAGATGATTCAGCATGGAATTAGATGGCCTATATGGAGCACAGCCTGGGAGAGTGTGACAGTCTTACTCTTCTTGTTAATAGGAACACAGGGTGTTAGTAGTGGTAAAATGCTGGAGACATTGCTGAATCCCAGCATCATGCTTCTGACTGATAAAACATGTCTTGATTAATGTTTGAGAACTTTATCTCAAGTTCCCCTGGCTTTAGGCAGAACATCCCATCCAATGGGCACAGTTTATATTTGCCTGGCCCTGTTTCTATATATTGTATTGACCACAACTTATTTCTTAGTTGGATGGTCGTATAGTATAACTTTGGCAAAGCTGCAGGCCACTGGAGAGTTAGTCTATAGTTTGTCAGTCCCATCTCTCCCCTTAAACAATATACAAAGGAGGAAAAAACTAAAATGTACATTCCACCCATTAGATTACATATAGCAGCTACTTGGAATAATTAAATGACTAGTAAAAACTTGTATCAACAGGTTTTACTTTATCCCTAAAAATTGGAAGAAATTATGTACATACTGTAAGCCTGGAAACCAAAACACATTTTCAAGGCACATTTAAAATGTGGTTAAGGTTCCACAGCAAAATATGCAGTGGAATATTGATATTACCTTCTTGTCACAGACACAGTTAACTTCAGTTTACTGATATCACAGTAGTATGATATCTCAAACCTAAGGATTTCACTCCTACCACGGCCTTAATTGCTTTCACTAAATCAATCCAGACTGGATGACTAGAACTAAAAACAAAAAGTTTGCTTGGCAATCACTTGCACAGTGTGACAGATAAATAGAGCATTGTTGACGACCATTAATACATAAAGCAGAGGTCCCTCGTCCCATAAATCCTTGATATGATGGTGGCATTACCAAAACGTTTGTATATTGTATTCTAAAATTGCTATGGATATGCATTAATTGCCATTAGTAGAGAATTATGCTGCTTGGCTGTTTTTGACAGCAGGATTTACATTTTTGTGGATGGTCAAAGGAAGCAATGAAAGCGTGTTTTATTCTCCACTCTTTGAAGGGCTTTTTTTCCTCCAGTGGCCCATAGCCAGCCATTGCTGATGCAGGTCTCTGCTGACCTTGGAAAACAACACTGTTTCACCACACTGGGACGTAGATAGAGGATTGGGAACGGGGGGACGGCCAAGCTTAATCCATGTTGCAGCTGCGCCTGCACTTTATGACAACAATGTGTTCACAATGGCGGCATTAAAAATGATTAGATTGTTCCAAGTGGATCTTCACGGCTAACAATAGGAAGTGTCCCTGTGGCTACAGTCGTCCCGTGGTTAACATTTCCAATCAGCCGTGCAGCACTGTGTCCATCACTCATAGCCAGCAGATGTGGTGTGTGTAGCTGCCTTCACATTCTCCCTGTTTAAAGAAGAGCTCTTTAGTGCTATCTTTGTTTGTTTGTCTGAATACATTGGGCTCTTTATGACAAGTTGTCTGTTTGACAGCCTCAAAAACATCATATTGATTGAGTTTTATAAAAACAGTTTATGTTCATGATCTCCCCAAATGTCTATCGACCAATAGTATGTGTTTCTCTGCACTCCTTCACTGTGCTCAGCCACTTTGCTTAGAACAGTTTTTATCTATATGACTATTACAGTGTGTGTAACAAATTAGTGAGCCACCAATGACCCAGAAATGTACTTGAGGCTTCAAAGTAAATCTGCACTGCCAAGTCTGACAAAGGTGTACATAAAATCCCTGACCATTCAAATTTTCTCAAACACGCAGTGATCCTGGGTCATGCTGACTCATCTTTTTATTTCTGTCTTTAACCACCCGTACAGCCTCCGATTTTTGATTATGGAACCACTTTTTTTTTAGCAATATATTTTTAAAGTGGAGCTGACTAACTTGCACAGACTGTGACACTACATTTGAAGCAATTCATTCCTATTGTCAGCCTGACGTTCCAATCTACAGTTTCCTGAGCATCAGTCTTTTTATTGTTAGACCATTTCACCCACTCGAAACAAGTCCTTCTGTACTATTTTATCGTGTAGTTTATTTGCATTGACTCCAACAGAGTTTTATTGTTGTAGGTGAAAACCATGTCAACAACCAAGGAGAGTGACGGACTAGGGATTTGGTCACTTAGACTTTTTCTCTGGAGTTTTGAAAGTTTGTCAATTTCTTCATGTTTTAAGTGAGGAGTAATA
This sequence comes from Ammodytes marinus, assembly GCF_949987685.1. Lineage (NCBI taxonomy): Eukaryota > Metazoa > Chordata > Actinopteri > Uranoscopiformes > Ammodytidae > Ammodytes > Ammodytes marinus. The sequence continues at coordinate 16,659,456 of NC_137232.1, read as the reverse complement.
TACTGCATACAATGTCATGAGAATATTTGTTGTCTACCTCACATGTCTGTCGATAGTGATTATCAGTGGCAGGTTCAGGCACTATCCCTTCCTCCTCCTGTGGTTCCTCTCTCAGTGAGGGTCTTCAAACTGCAGCGTTGAATGACATTGTGAGTAGGGCTGTGTCAAAAAATCGAAATATCGATATATCGTGATACTTAGTTTCCCGATATCAGTATCGATTTTTATATCAAAATATCGATTTTTTTTAATTAATTTTTTTATGATTTTTTTTATTTATTTTATTTTTTTGCTTTTCAAGGCTTTATTGACAGTGCAGAGATTTTTTTTTTTTTTTTTTTTTTTCCTTTATTTAACCTCGAAAGATCAATTGAGGGGTGACCCTCTTTTACAATGACGTCGAGTTTGTACATATACACAATATACAATGAGAATACATAACAAGTTTACACACACACACACACACACACAGACAACAACAATTTAAAACATTCAGATCAATTGAATGAGAGACATAATAGCCTAATTAAAACAGTTACAAGTGTAGAGGGGCTGATTCAAAATAATAATTTTAAATTGGTTAACAGTTATGAGTGTATTTATTTTAATTGTATGTTGTAGGCTGTTCCAGGAGTCAGGGGCACTATGGCTAAAAGCGGTTTTACCAAGCTCAGACCGGGCATAGGGGACATATAACATGAGCATGTCAGTTGAGCGGGTTTGATAAAGCCCATCTGAAATAAGCAGCATTTCTGTCAAATATAGTGGTAGCTTTCCAGTCAGAGCTTTATATATAAAAATATGCCAATGTGCATCACGTCTCTCCTTAAGGGAGGACCACCCAACCTTTTCATATAAAACACAATGGTGTGTATCATAAGCATCTCCTGTAATGAATCTCAAAGCAGAGTGAAATACAGAGTCTAGGAGTTTAAGGCATGAACGAGATGAATGCCGATAAACCACATCACCGTAATCAAGGACAGACATAAAAACTGCCTCAATAATCCTTTTCCTACTGAACAACGGGAAGGTGGCTTTATTCCTATAAAAATAGCCAATCTTTTGTCGGAGACGACAGACAAGATTTTTTATGTGAAATGTAAAAGAGAGTTTTTCATCTATCCAGATGCCAAGATATTTATATTCAGTGACTCTTTCAATATGAGATCCATTATTTGTGTGAATAATAAGATCATTAAAATGTGTAATTCTTGCTCTGGAAAAGCACATATATTTTGTTTTTTCTATATTAAGGACAAGCCTGAGATCCACTAGACAGTTCTGCAGGGTGTTAAAAGAGCTCTGTAGGTTCTGAACAGATTGTTGCACTGAATCAGAAATGCAATACAGTACAGTGTCGTCAGCATACAAATGGGCATGGCAGTTTTGTAGTGATGAAACAATGTTATTGATGTAAATTGTGAATAGGACTGGACCTAAAATTGAGCCCTGCGGAACACCATTTGTAACTGTTAAAAACTCAGTTTGGTAGCTTCCCAGCTTAACTGACTGCTGTCTATCAGAGAGATAGTCCCTAAACCAGCTACATGTAGAATAATCAAAACCAATTTCATGCAGCCTCTCTAAAAGCAAATGGTGATCTAAAGTATCAAAAGCTTTTGACAGATCAACAAAAAGTGCTGCACAGTGCATTTTTTTATCGATAGCTGTAACAATGTTGTCTAAGACCAAAGTGACAGCAGATATAGTACTGTGGCCTGCCCTAAAACCAGATTGAAATGGACTCAAAATGGAAGCACTGGATAAAAAGGATTTCAACTGAGTATTAATGACTGATTCTAGAATTTTTGCCAGGCATGGGAGTTTGGAAATTGGCCTGTAATTGTTAAGATCACTTTTGTCACCCCCTTTATGTAATGGAATGACGTGAGCTTTTTTCCAGACTTTAGGAACAATACCAGAAGAGATGGAAAGATTAAAAATATGGGTTATTTGTTTTGATATGATAAGTGCAGAGAGATTTATTGAAAATGGGTCCAAATTGTCCTCTCCCATGTACTTCCTGGGGTTGATGGCAAGAAGCGCATCTACAACAATACTTGTTGGGACTTGAACAAGGCTGAAAAGAGGAGTTTTAGAGACAGGTGGTATGCTATTTTTATTTCTCGTGGTGGTAGGCGTAGAAGGCGTAGATACTCCATTGTGAAAGAGTTTACCAGCAGCTATAAAGTGTTTATTGAAAGCTAAACCAATTTCTTTCTGATCATTTAAAATATGATCATTTATTTTTAACTGACTGGGAACAGTGCTAGAATTGTTTTTGTTATAATTCACAGCCTTCCAAAATAGTGCAGGGTTGGAGTAGCAGTTTGAAATTAGTTCGAGGTAGTAGTCTGATTTAGCTTTCCTAACCATGGATATGCACCTATTTCTGATTTGTCTGAAAGCAGTCCACTTGGAGTTTTCACCAGAGCGTCTAGCTAGGGACCATGCTTTATTTCTCTCTGCAAATATATCGGACAATTCATTTGTGAACCAGGGGTTTGATCTATTTTTTACTCTGTGCTTTTTAAGGGGTGCATGCTTGTTCAAAATGGAGGAGAAAGTATTGGTGAAAAATTCTAAGGCCAATTCCACATCAGATATTTCACTTGTGAGATGAATGTCACTTTGATAGAGTTCATTTAAAAATGCTTGCTCGTTAAAACCTTTAAAATTACGCTTAATGATGATTTTGGGTTGAGATTTTTTAAGATGAATACTTCTGATACAGGCCACCGGGCAGTGATCACTGATTCCAAGCTCAAAGACACCAGCAGAAACTATTTTATTGCTTTGATTTGATAATATTAAATCGATCAAAGTTGATTTTGCTGGGTTTTTTAGATTTGGTCTTGTGGGCTCAGTTATTATTTGTGTAAGATTTAGGTTGCTACATATTTCTTTAAAAGGTTCAGAGGCACCAGAAAGCCAGTCAATGTTAAAATCACCCATCATAATGACCTCTCTATTTACATATGGAGAGATTAAATGTGCTAGCTCACTCAAGGAGCTATTTACTGCTGAAGGGGGCCTGTACACACCAATTACAACAAAACAATCATTGGATGATAAAGACAATTCCAAAGCAATAAATTCAAAGCAGCTTCGAACAGAGACAGCATGTAGTAATGATACAGAATAATGTGATTTAACATAGACAGCCACTCCCCCACCCCGTGTGGTCCTGTCTATTCTGAATAAACTATAATCATTTATTGCCACCATAGAGTCATGTGTACTGCTCTTCAACCATGATTCAGTCAGAACCAAGACATCTGGGTCAGCCTGAGATACTAAGATGTTAACATGGTCTAGTTTATTGTGCTGAAGCAAACTTCTTATGTTTAAGTGAAGAAAACCCAAACCCTTTCTTGTTTTGAGGATGTTTGGTGAGTTTAGCTTTGATATGCTCATGTCCAGGTTATCAACAGCGGGGTGGTCCAACACAATTGACCTATTACACATAATAGGTACATTTTTCAAGTTACTTGTAATCCCAAGTGGTCTGTGGCGTGACCTGTACAATCTATGAGGAGGGATTAATGATGATCTGACAGACTGACATACAGGGATTGGGTGAGTTTTTATAGTAATGGATGTTCCAGGCCTGGAGGGGGCGCTAGAAGCATGGGGACTAGTGGTCATGGAGGCTGTGTCACGTGAGCTAACTACCTCTTGACTGACCAGGTGTGGAGATAGTCAATCATGCTGGACAGAGTTTGCAAGAGGAGTGACGCTAGGAACCGATTTTATTGTTAAGAGCATATTGCTGGCCAGAAGATGTTTCCCTTGTTTGTTTAAATGCAAACCATCGCTGGCAAAGAAAGACGGTCTGTTCCAGAAAACGTTAAAATTGTCGACAAAGGGAATGCCCATGGAGAGACAATACTGTTTGAGCCAAACATGAAGTTGGCGTGCGCGGCTGAATTTGATGTCACCAAATCGAGGGGAAGGCATGGGACCAGAGACGATACATTGTTTCCCAGCGGTCAAGACGGAATCGATTAGGGCTTTAAAATCAGTTTTAAGACTTTCTGACTTTTCTGACTTAAGGTCATTTGAGCCGATATGTGTCACGACCATAGATGCAGCGGGATTACTGTGGATAATGTGTGGTAGCACTGAGTTGATGTGGGATACCTGGGCACCGGGATAGCAGAAGGTCTCCGCCCTCGGCAGGAGAACTTGTCGGACCATGGATGAGCCAATGAGGAGGCACTGGAGCTCCGCTGCTCGGCCCTGCTGCGCTGCAGAGCAACCAGGTGAAGGCCGGGCTGGATCATTAGCCTGCAGTGTTGATGCCCGCGGTCCAGAGCGGCAAAGTTGCGTAGGTTGAGCCGGGCGTCTGGTGGATCCTTCTGATCGTCTGATGATGGCATCCTGCAGCATCCTGCGTCGGTTCTCTCCCGTGTTGGAACGACGAGACGTCTGGGAAACACCGGCCACAGATACATATATGAAATGGGGCAGAGAGGGAATAGAATGCAGAGAACAATCAATCACGGGTCAGATTCAAACCCATGTCTGCTGTCAGGCCTGAGCCTCTAGGATACTGACTATTGAAGTTAGATCAGTTTTGTTTATAAAAATACTTAAGATTCACTGTGTCACAAAAGCACACTGATGTGTTTTCATTTTCATTGTGTCCTGTACAGTTAGTACAAGAGTGAATTTGATTTGTTATTTTGATGTTATGGCAGCTGCAGCAGTGTTTGATCATTTGCCAAAAAAAAAAAAAAGGAAGAAAAATAGTAAAGGAAGTTGTGAATGAAATAGTTTTGACTTCATTTGTCTGTACAATTATCACTATATTGTGCTGTTATGTTTGACAAGGCAACTTGTTTATGGAATATCGCAATATATCGTGATATATCAAGATACGCAATACATCGCGATATATTGTGATATATCGTATCGTGACCAGTGTATCGTGATACGTATCGTATCGCGAAGTCCTTGACGATACCCAGCCCTAATTGTGAGCGTGCAGGTTTTTAAATGAATAACTGCCAGGAGCCATACGTCAGTTAGTTCTGTTTGGTGGGTAAATTAGTAAGGTTCCGCTGATTTTAGTATGTGCCTTGATTGTATGCATTCCTTTGCATGTTTTCAAACTTTCCCCAGCTGACTGAAGTTTGTCTGAACTAATTAAATCAGAGATTCAGTTAAGACATTTTCCCTTCTTTCTCTCTGCATTTTTTTCCATGCTTGATTAGATGGATCTTTTGGCTGGTCAGGTTTTTAATTTACTCAATAAGCCAATATGTTTATTTTGGACACTTAGAATAAATATTTAAAAGCAGTATCCATAAATCTGGTCTCTTGGCAACCTGTGAGTATTGAGCAGCATATCAGAGGCTAATTTGGAGTAATCACAGAGCTCTACGGAGTGTTTGGCTTTGACACTGTCTGAAAGCTGTTGCGAGTGCCCTGCCTGATGACAACAACATTACTTCATCCTCAAGCTCAAACAACCTAAGTTGTTGGACAGGGGGTCAAAAGATTATTTCAGCCAAGAAAATGTTTCTATGTGAATATCTGAACCAGAGACTCAAAACGGATAGTTTTTAATATACATTTTTCTATGTATGGACTGCCAAGCTAAATGCTCTTCAAATACACTTTCACAAGTTCAGTTATACATTACTTTGTTTCCTGTTATTTATGGTAATGTGAAGTCGTTCTGACTTCATCTAAAAGTTTAAGTTTTCCCCCATTGGTTATGATCTTACTTGCTATGTAAATATGTTAATCAACCTGACCTTTCGATGAAAACCTTGATAATCAGGCCAGACTGTGGTTTTTATATCAATAGTGATTTAAAACAAATGGCCCATGATTTAAATATTCAGCAACACATTTGTAAGAATTATAAGGCACAGAGCATTAAAGGTGAAGTAAGCGATTTATTTATGTTAATATAAGTGTTAATTGGCTCTTTATTCATACAGTGATCACTTATATAGTTTGCACGTTTCATAAAGCCGATCTCTCGGTCACCCGCTCTGCATGCAAATCGGCAAATAAAGTTTTCGGGGATCCCACTACTGATAACGGGGATCCCACTACTGATAACCAATCAGAAGAGAAAACGCTACAAACCGGCACCCGTCTCACTGACGGTGCACAAGCAGAGCAACAGATGGGTGAATGTGTATGTGCCTTCAATGGCGGAGCAGGTAAAAATCCTTCCCAATGTCTGCTTTGATGGTTTTTATCATGTTTTAATCACACTTACAGATCTGAGATGATGATAGATAACTCGCTGCTTGAAGACCGCAGCGTATTAATGTGGTGACGTAGGGAAGAGGGAGGGGACTGCTAACTGCAGTCACTGACAGGAAGTTAGCTAAACTGACCATTCCGCTTACTGAACCTTTAAGAACAATTGCATATCTTAGTTGTAGTTAATTGGGTACTCTGGGTATACAGAAAGTCTATTTTCGTGTAGTGTAGTAGTTAGTGAAATCGGTCCATTCTGGGTAGCCCTGTATGTTTGATACAAAGCTTTCTTGTAAGTGTTTCTCATTCAATTTTTTCATTGATCATTTTAAAGACAGCTCCGTCACTTTGTTGGAGTTTTCAGAACCACAAAAAAATTGTCCCTTTGGTGGTTGTCCAGTGGTGGAGTTTCCTCCCTCATTAACACTCTTCAGCTGTAGGGAGCACACAAAACTGACAAAAGCCAAGCCATTTTTGTCTTTCATTAAATTACTCGCAGAATGAATGCTAATGAGCGAAGTCTGATGTGGCCCGCTGCCACTAATTGTCATTTTAAGCTGCGGAAGCGATTGAGAAGCTGTTACCTAAATGACTTGTAGTGCTTTGTATTAGATGCCACAAATTATATTTGTTCATCACTAACTCTCTTTGTGTGAATTTAAATGTGATTATTTTAGTGTGATAAAAATGGTACCACGTTCGCATTGCATTGACACAAATACATTTCAGCATCTCAGCTGTGTACACAGTACAGAATCTACTATTGTGAATTTGTGAGTTCTTCTCAGCTGTTGTGTTATGGCAGTGAATTCTTGTTCATTCATTCACTCAGTGAAAGGGAATGATTGTACTTTGGTTGCACACATGTTTCAGGTTTTGAACCAGTGTTCTGTTGCTGGTTTATGAGATTGAGTATGTGACCTGTTATATAGGGGGTCATCTTGCTGTGGGAATAAAGGGCTGTCGAGTGGCAGAGGAACATGAAAAGGAAGAGAACAAAATATGTAGTTAATCATCGCTAGTATTCAATTCACAACTGTCCAACTTCATCAGTACATATTCAGCTTTGGTCCATTCAAATATTCTTCCATATCAATCAGGTGCTCTTTCTTGAGGGCTGGTACTCTTTTACCCTGGTCCCTGGAAAAAAAGAAAGGAACTTCATACAATGCATAATTAACATCATTAAAGGGACTCTTACCTTTGTTGCATTTTTACACTTTTTTTGGATTAGGTTAAAATGGTATTAATAAGGTAATTACACTCTAAAATGCAAGACAGACCCACCAGGAGTAAAAACAAACAATGATTTCAATCTCATAATATTATGAAAAATATATATATAATTCAACCAATCAAATCGTTCGGACCAAACAATTTGATTGGCCGACAGACCTGTCTGTTTGCGATCTGCTTCTGTATTGCGCATTCTCAACTAGAGGGTTTGTTTTGATTCCACGGCAGACAGTAGCGAGTAGCGACCATTGTAGAAAAGGCCCCAATGTTCATAAGTTACAGTGTTGTTATTTCTTACAGTGTGTTAAGATGTGTTTTGTTCAGTGTGGATAGCAGTCAGTTAGGGCCGTGACGTCAGTCGGCCAGAGAGCCTGTTTAGTTTCCTTTCTCTTCTCCATGGACCTATTTTCTCCCTCGGTCAGATGTGTGAGTGTTGCCGCAGTAAGCGATCATTCCACATGGAAACGTGTTTATCTGAGTTTAAATGTGAATCACCCGTGATAGTGCTGTAATTCTCAATTGCAGGATCGGTAAGAGTCCCTTTAAGGTGACTGTTATTCTTCAAAATGCTTGTAAACATTCAAGGTTTAAATAAACATTTGAACTGAATTTGATACTACTCCTTGAATTTGAGATACAGAATGTTGTAATGGGGCCCTGTTGTCATATTTAACTGTATTTATTCCTCAAGGCATGCTGTAGCTCTTTGACCATGGATGGTTGGACCCCAGTGTGTTGATCTAATTGGTCATCTGTTATGTAGGACTTCAAGCTAATTCGATTTTAAATTATGGATCTGAACACTGCATGCTTTTATTTAGAGACAGAAGCGCTGTAAACTGTGGGATGCAAGACTTGTCTAATGTGTTGTTGTGATTATAGTTTTAGTACTCCTGACAGCAGTCAGGGTATTCCAAATACATTATTATGACATTTACATACATCACACAAAAAACGGATTACTTTTTTACTTTTTCTAAGAATGAAATGCTCTATGCCTGTAAGTGTGCCTAACTGATTAAATCAAACCCTGGCACCACCACTCTCAGTTCAGCTTTAATAAAAACTTTGCGTCTCTCTGTCTGTGAAGCCTCCAGAATTACACTTGAGGCTGGGAGACGGTCCCTGTCAGTAGTACAGTACAGTCATTCCCAGTCAAAGGGCAGCTGGTGCTTCCAGGTCCGTCACTGAGTCAGTGGTGTTGTGGCCCATGTGTCTGTGTTTCTGCACTGAGCTGTGTGATTGCCATGTGTCAGAGAGCATGCCCAAGTCGTCTCAACTCAGGGCATCTGCAGATTAGTGCGTGTTGCCTGAGTGACCATGTTCCTTCGCTGTCCAATCCAATCCTCTCTTTTTTCCTTTCCTCTGAATCTTAAAATGGTATCCTGAGCACACTCCAGTTGTGCTACTGTTCCCTACAGATACAGTATAAAAGTATAGCTTTTTATAGCATGTCTGATTTGATGTGCTGGTTTCAGGATTTTTTTTTTCTTTTTGATGAGTGTACACATTGTAGATTCTTCATTGACCACCAATGCTGTCTAGGAAGCTTGCAGGACAAGACTTCAAGGATTCAATGATTTTATTGTCATTGTAATAGCCTACACAACGAAATACAGTGTGGCACTCTCCAGCAGCATGTGTTTAAATGTCTAATGGCGCTTTTCCACCGCACATGTAGCTCGACTCGACTCAACTCAACTCAGTTCAACTTGGTTTGGTAGCAGCACGAGTCGTTTTCCACTGCAAATAGTACCTTCTGAACGTGGGCATACATACAAAGGGGCTGAAAAGCCAACTCCAGAGCAAAGTAGCAAAGCAGAAATTACGAGCAGTTGTTGCACTATTAACTGAACCAACCGCCCAAAACACGGATGGAAAATGTTTAAGATGCGTCACGTACATCCAGAGCCGGCCCAAGCCTTCAGGGGGCCCTAAGCGAAATATGATTAGGGGGCCCCTCCCCAATGTTAGCGCTGCTGAAACTATAGATCTTTGTTAAATATCATTCACACACCCAGTGTTTTCCGCTAGTGCCTCCACTGTGCAGCTGTGCGAAAATATTAGACAGCCGAGATTCAGACCCTCCTAGGGGGGTTCGGGGGTATTCCCCCCCGGGAGATTTTTTGAACCTTTTTAAAGTGAAATGCATGAATCTGGTGCACTTTCAGAGGATAATTAAGAGGCTAAATCTGAGAAATTTTGTGTGAACAAATAATTTGGAGACACTGGGTCAGATGAATTAAAAGCTATTGAAGAAGGACACATGGATTTTCCATAAAAATATTAATATGAAATAAAATATTATGGAGGGTCCTCTGGGTTGGGCTTGGAGCTGCTCCTTTTCTTTTACGGGACATATTTCTCTGTAATATAATGAATGCATTTAAATGCTGTGAAAGGAACGAAGCAGAAGAACTCTGTTGTCCAGCTACTGTATCTTTTTTTCCACAGACGAGGCTGAAATAGGCTATAGACTATTCACAGTGCATGGGCAACTGAGGGCAGCCCCATTTCCAATTGTTTTTAAATAAACTCAATACACACTGTGCATGGATGTGAACGTGACATGATCAGATAATTTCGGATTACCTCCCAGATTAACTGATTACATTTTTAGGATATTAATTATCTAGACCAAAACATTTTATTCCTTTTTTTGTATGATAACTCACATTTGCATAATATGATGTTTTTTTTTGAGGGGGCCCCCCTGGCGGTCGGGGGCCCTAAGCGACCGCTTAGTTCGCTTATGCCTCGGGCCGGCTCTGCGTACATCCCTATGAACGTAAACACGGGCATGATAAAGTTGACTGTTTTGTGCTTGTTTCAGGATACGTGTTTTCAAATGCAAGCCGTGTCTCAGCCTGAATATTTTATTGAGGTAATCAGTTCAGTCCGAGGCTTGTAATGTAATCGCTCGCTATCATGTCTGTCCCAGCTGGCTACTATAGGCTATTTAGCCTAGCTGCTAGCTGCCCTACATGACTCCTCTCGTATGTTTAAAGAGGACCTATGATGCTTTTTGACTTTTATGACCTATAAACGTTGTTATGATGATTCATAGTCATGCTTAACCATACTAAATTATCAAATAATGACTTACATGCATTTCGACGTATTCCCTGCTGACCGTCTGGGGTGTCTGTGCAGAGCACTAAACACTATTCTAGCCAGTCGAGAAGTCACGTCTTCAAAGCGGTCTACCCTTTCATAATTGGTGACGTCGCATAAAAATTGGTGATGTGACCACGCGGATGTTTCCATGTATGGTAATGCTGTCACTTCCCTGTTCGCGTCTGCCTCGCGCCCTTATAGGTCCATGCTCGCGCTTCCCGCCACTGAAAGTGTTTCGGAAGGAAGGTAACCAATCACAACGGAGTGGGGTTTGCAGGAGGGGAGGGGGAGGGTAGCGGAGATGGCCGATGCACAGGCGGAGGGAGCGGAGATTGCCGAAGCACACACACTCAAGTGTTGACAGGATGTGCTGGATCGCCAAAATAAGAGAAAGAGCTTCCCGAAAATCTACATAGTTTTTTGTGATGTGATTCGTGTCAGGTTGCTCTATAGCAGTGTAAAACAAGAAATTAAGACCAGAAAAGTAGTATAATAGGTCCTCTTTAAAGTAACTTCCCCAACAACCAACACAACTGGGTGAACTTAGCGAATATATGGGGAAAAAATCGGATCTATGATGCAAATCAAATGAAAGAGAGCCAGAGAAGGCTGCATGCGGCGTAAATACACTCAAAAGCTGCAGGTACCAGATACCATGTTTTCGTGGTGGAAACGCCAAAAATGCGAGGTGAGTCGAGTTGAGCTGATACCATGCAGTGGAAAAGCGCCATAAGTGACACAAAACACAAAGACAAAATAAGACAGTTATCAAATAAAACAATGACACAACAACAAAGGCCAAATGACAAAAATAACCCTAACCCTAACCCTAACCCTCTAACCCTAACCAACTGTTTGTGCAGCAGCAACCACAGCCTCCCAGACACTGTTCCGAGAGGTGTACTGATTTCCTTCACTGTAAATATCCCATTTAACCCATTGATGACTATGGCAATCTAGGATGCATGTCCTTAATGCCTGAGGGTTTTCTGAAAAAATAGTACGAATTGTCAAGTCTACCAAAACCTTAATATCTAAGCCTGTGTAGCACATAGAAACATGAAATAAAATACATTTAAAAGTTAAGGTTCACAGGTATTATTTAAACATGCTCCCTTAGCGCTTACACACCAACACATTTTTCTAAAAATCGTCAAAATTAGATGGGGGAGAAAAAAAAGAATAAATAATATAAAATATTTAGTGTGATTTTCGTCAGTAGCCTATAGTGGACCTTGATTCTGCGCACCAAACGCCACTAACTGTTCTGTAATACACTATCGCTGACACAGCCGGCTTATTTTTTTTTATTATTTTGTTTTATTTTTTATTTCTTTTATTGATGTGATTTTCGGCAAACCACACAACTTTTGGGTGGTCACGTGGTCTTAAAAAATCAACAAAACCCACCTCATGTGTATTTGAACCAATGACAGTGCATTCTATGCTGCGCATGCCATGAAAATTAGATAAAGTAACAATGCTGCACGATGCAGCATCAGGCAGGAGAGGCAATGTGGCATCGCGCAGCAGCCGTCATCAATGGGTTAAGCAGGGTCCACAGGTTCTCAATAGGGTTTAAGTCAGGTGAGGAAGGGGGCCATGTCATTATTTTTTCATCCTTAAAGCCTTTACTGGCTAGCCATGCAATTGAGTACTTCGGTGCATGTGATGGAGCATTGTCCTGCATAAAAATCATGGTCTTCTTGAAAGATGCAGACTTTTTCCTGTACCACTGCTTGAAGAAAGTATCTTCTAGAAATTGGGATTTGATTTTGAGGCCATCTTCAACCCGAAAAGGTCCAACTAGCTCATCTTTAATAATACCAGCCCATACCAGTACCCCAGTACCTCTGAAATGCTTTTTACAATTTTTGACTTTTCAGAGTCCGTTAAATCTCTTTTTTGGCCCATTTTGCCTGAGAAAGAGAAACTGCTTAATAATTATGCATACCTTGATATAGAGTGTTGATCTCCTTAGGGCACACCTTAACTCATTACACAAATGCACATCACCTCATATGCTTAAATCCAATAAGCACTTAGGTTTATACAGCTTGAAGTTGGGAAATATGCATACAAATTATGATATGGCCAAATACTCACTTGCCTAATAATTGTGCACACAGTGTATGCCTAAATGCATTGAGTTGCTTTCATGCTTCATGTGTTAACAAGAAAATTAACTGCTATTTTTTTTATTATTATTATTTTTTTTTAAAACCTTTATTTATACAGGTATATCCCATTGAGACCGAAGACTCTTTTGCATGGGAGACCTGTTTTCTTTCCCACGTTACCATTCACTGCTGGTTGAACACTGGTGTTAAATTCTGAAATTTTTAAAAGTTTGTTAATTTTCTAGGTCCTAAACTAGCTAATCAATGTGTTTGACATGAATGCAGTCCTCTGAGTGTCAGTCATTCCGTAGATAGTGTCATTCACTGAGCACAGGGATGGCGCTTCGTTCCCAGCCTTCTCCTGTCCATATAATGAGGTGTCCTGCTTCTTACTCCTTGGGCACAATGCTGAACACCAAATTGTTTTTTGGCCAGCAACCTGCATATAGCTCTGTCATCATCAGTGTGTGTGGGTGTTTGTGTGCAAATGAACCACACAAACCTTGTAAAGTGTTTTTGCTAAAAGCATTACATAAATGTAGCCATTGTTGATACATGAAAAGAGCTTTTGCATTTCTGTTTTTGTTCAAATAACTTGTTTTGAGTGACAATTTTGACAACCTAAATCAACTTAAAAAATAAATGTAATTAGCTTCAAAGCAATGATAAAATAAAATAAAGTTTTTTCAAGTGCTGCAACTATCTACTATAAGCTATGGAAACAGGGTGAAACAGCATGTCATGCATGCGGTAATTACTGTGCTGCACTAATGTATTATATTGTATTGGGTCACTACATTCACTTGAACATACTGAACAAACAAACCATATATTTTAGTCAGTTAAATTTGGTTGGAAATCAGCAGTGTGCTTTCTGCAAAGCTGTTTGGATTTGCATGTGTGTGAGAAAGATGCACTGTTGTTGACATTACTCCCACTTTTCAAGAGAGTACTTTAATAGAGCCATCAATCACTGTGCTGATTCCATACCACATAAAACACACACAGACGACAAGCAGAGTTTGATGACAACCTTTTTTCTTAGATGACCTTTGGAAGAATAGTGTAGTGCATGTCCCTGATACACTGTGTTTTAAACTGCAGCCCCATTTATACCATGTTCTCCAGTCATCTGTTTACTCTCCAGTCTGAATTGTGGTTGTTTTTTCCATTGATTTTCCAAAGTTTTTTTTTTTACACTTCAATGTCAAGAGACTGTCAACAGTTTTACATGCAAATGATTCTGGCTTGTTCTTGCTGTCTGTTCTTGTTGTTTTCGGGATTTGACATTCAGCTGGAAAGAAAAGACAGAAAGGCACTTTGTCTTTGCCTAATATATAAACTGAGCATGGCACTTGGCTGTGTTGTTTTATTGTTACTGTGTCTTCGTTCAGAGGCGCTCTCAGAGCTTATAAAAATCTCTGCAGCAGAGGGGCGAGGAATTGCCTCCCTCTCCGACTATGCAACAAACAATGTCGTCCTATTGTGGATTATGGGTGAATATATGGTATGATTCAAAGGCACAAGGTTAGATTATCATACATTCTGGTAAAACCTTGCACCCGGCTTCACGCTGATACATATTTTGTCTTTATGTGTTTGAGTTGTATAAATTCATATGCTTTAATGTATGATATATCCCTTCTCTGTTTTTCTCCATAGAGCCCCTATAGGCTGAGTCTGAATTATTCATTCCCTTTTCATTTTCTCTAAGCCTGAACATAACAGTCAGGGTTGAGGTAGAGGTTGAGGCCAGGGCACCGTTCACCTCTTTCTGTCCTGAGTGGCCGTCCTGTTCATTTTTAAACAGCATCACTGAGTGAAAGAAGCAGTGGACTTACATCTTTTACTGAACTATTTAAACAATGATCTGGCTCCACACTGTTATCACTGGATGGGAAGTGACTGAGTTTAAAGTGTGGACTGTTAGCCTTGACTAGAGGATGTTATCTTTTTACCTTCTCCATGGCCAGTGGCCTCTATTTTAGGCTATAGAGAAATATTTGAACAGATCAGAAATAAAATTTGTCAATTTAAGTTTTTTGTCAAAACCTCATTATGTTATGGGGAATTACATCTAAAAGTCTTTACATTTTGAAGAGGATCTACTGAAAAGCCTCATATTTTTTCTTTTAATTAATTAATGCTAATAGTAAGAGTATGATGTTTGATATTTCTACAATGAAGTTATATTGTGTATTGGAAAAACTATGTTTGACAACTTTGCAGATTATTTATTTTATGAACAAAGACAGGGAAATCAAGTTCTCTTGAAACCTGTGGTAGTTGTTGTGCCAAAGCCAGAAAAGCCTTGACAACTCAACTAAACAGCTTCATTATTTACCATAAGAGAAGGAGAAATTAAGCAAATCATGACACGGGGCATAGCCAACTAAACAAATTAAGATGTGTAAAAGTAAAAAAAAAATCCTAGTGGCACTTTACTGCTTGTATTTTATGTGAGGTGTGAGGGTTTATACCGGCACACTAGCAGCAAGCATTCTTTTGAATTTGTAGGATTCAAGATCCAGCAAGTGTCTAGCCTGCCTGAGGTAAAATTCAGCTACAGTGATTTTATATTCCCCCTGGCATGAGAGGAGAAGTACGGATCTTCACAAAGGCAGCAGAGATTTCTTCACTTTGCTGTAAATGCTGGCTTTAGATACAGGAACAGTGCTGTATAGGGTTTTGCCTGCATGATGGAATTCTTCTCCATGGGTGCGTAATATAGCATCAAAGAGTTTTCTTTTTCTTTTTTAATGTAGTTGCATTGTTGCACATTTTGTGACTTTCAATGTTAATGCCTTCTGTGCTACTCACTAAAAGCATCAAGTAGAGCATATGGGGTCGAGCATGGGATAAGATTTGTCCTCTTGTCTCTGGGTAATGACCATGACTTTTCCTGGAGTGACAGGCCAGCCAGGTGGGGCAGACAGCAAGCAGTCAAGTAATTATTACACTGCACGACCAGGGGGGAGAAGAGCACAACTCAAGGACTCAGAGGTGTGGAGACTGACTGAAGGGGCTCACCTGTCCTTGTGGAGGAGACGGGTGGTGTGAGGGGGGCAGCTGGCTCTTGTTATTTGGGTCAATACACAGTATGTGTCGTTAGCTGTTAAGATATGCCTCTAAACCTTGATCTGGCTTGTGTTTCCACTGCCGACAGTACTCTTACTTGGTAGGCCTATGTGCTGGGCGGCGATAGTCGCGGCCAGAGCCTTTGAACGGTACTGGCCCTTTAACCACCTAAGCTCTGGCCGCGTCAGCTACGCAACTAGCGTGGCATCAGCAAGACAAAGTACAGCCGTAATTGTATAGCATAATTGCGTGCCGTACGGATTCAAACTTTACAGCTCAGTGGAAACAAGGCTATAATATGATTTCTAATACATGGCAATTAGAGCCCTACAGATACAGATTTGAGTGACTGTATGCTATCAGTATGAAGACAATATGCAGACTGAAAAATGACAGAAAACGTAAGACTGTCAAGCACAATACATTGTCATAGGTCTTGCCTTTTTTGGACACAGCCCATCAGCATCCTAGACCCCACTTTGTACTTTGCAATTGCTGTGTACCATTTGCTTAACCAATAGGGTCAAAGGGTGCAGCATTCTTACACATTAGCATGGCTAATGGGACTGGGATTAACATCAGATGTTGGACATCAGGTTCCATCCGTTGTGCTCCCAGTCCCCTCAGTAGCGTTCCTTTGAAGTTCCCATAAAGCTGTTAATTTCCCTGGTCTGCACCAGGAGACGACAGGGTATCCTATTGACCCCTGCCTCACCCTGATGCTGATTATGCAAAGCTCTCTGTTCATTGCTGCTACAAAGACACCCTAAATGAGCTTGAACATCTGATTAATTGTGCTCATCCACCGGCGATTAACTAGTATCTAGTACATAATGATGCCTGAACAATCAAGATCTGATTCATTTAATCCTCACCTGCCACCCCCATTTCTTTTTGTGTTGTCCTTTCCTGGGTGAACACTCACCATAAAGCCCTACACCAAAACATGAATAGCAATTTTCCCTGTAAATAAAACACTATTTCTATATTTTTTTCTTTAACAGGGAAAGTTTTATTTCTTCAAGTATGAAATACTGTATTTTGTGAATAGATAACATTGGATTGGCCAGTTAACAGACACGCTCCCACTCCTCTTAATCCTCTTAAACTTTCCCTTTAGCGTATCCATATTTCCATCCAGAGTTTTAGGAAATTCTGACATTATAGGAGAGGAGAGCTCTGTTTTTTTAATATATATATTTTTTTTTACTGTGGACATTATGGTTGTGTGTGCATTATCTCCACTATTCGTCATGCAGCTCAGATTTGGTTGAGCTCTTGTTGGTTGGGCATTGCAGGTGTCCGCATCATTGAAGTACAGCCAGTGGATGGTTTGCTTGTTGGTGCATGTACATTAGGGGAGAAAGATTAGAGGGATTTGGATGTACATGCCCCAGGCAGGAATCTAAGTGTGGGAATAAAAAAGAAAAAAAAAATAGATCCAAAAAAAGAAAAAAGGAGGATGCTTTATTATGCTCATGCTGAGCATGTGTTGAAAGTGACAGCGTGAAGATACTGTATTCTGTTGTTGTTTTCGGGCTCCGCAATTTACATTTTTGCCTTGTGAATTTTAATGAGGGAAATATAGGCTTTCTTTATTTACTCATACAATTGTGCATAACACCAGTGGGAAAAGGATACT
This sequence comes from Ammodytes marinus, assembly GCF_949987685.1. Classification (NCBI taxonomy): domain Eukaryota; kingdom Metazoa; phylum Chordata; class Actinopteri; order Uranoscopiformes; family Ammodytidae; genus Ammodytes; species Ammodytes marinus. Next base: position 16,642,035 of record NC_137232.1, on the reverse strand, counting down.
TTACAAAAGTGCAATATTAAATGCATGACTCACCGTAAAGCAGAACGCTTTGACCTCAGTAGAATGATACTTTTTGAGCTATGCAGGCATCCCCCAAACCCTACAGAATATTTAATCTGCTGCTTATAGTTGCTAGAAAGGAGAACAGTCTGTGTGCTTACAATCCCTTTATACAAGTAGCTGGTTGCATCTGACCACAACCAGAAATAAAAAGGAGATTAGCACATTTATTTTTCATGATGTTTTTGTTAAGAGTAGTTGCTGTATTTTTAAGACAGTTGTTTTCTGGATGACATGTGGTAATTTGTGTGTGCCATCTCCGGTTTCCCTTTATCATAGTATATGGACAGAGACCAGTATGGAGTGTTGTGTAAATCATCTGTGAGGAAACAGTGTCATTATTGTTATTGTCGACAGAACAAATGGGGAATTGTTGCAGTAAACACTGTGGAGTGGGAACTCTCTCCAGCACTTTCTTTTCTCCTCAGTTCTGTGACCTGCATACTGATCCTTTTTTTAACCTGGAGGACATCTTGTCCCAGTCCTAGCCTGGTAAGAGAAGTGACACTTTGATGATCTGGAGAGGACACAGTCAAGAGCCCTGCTTTGCTGTCATCCCCTTTTCATCTTTTGCTTTCTCTGCCTTCTAAAGGTCTTTCTCAACTCTCTCTCTCTCTGTTTTCTGTCTCCCATTCATATCTCTCCCTCTGCTGTCTGCATTGCAGTGTCATTTTCTTTTCCTCTATCAAACAAGATATGTTCATATAAGCAGTACTGTGGACCTCTTTGAAACTCCTCTCCTAGACTACACTATACTATCCTATCCTATCCAGATGGAATATAGCAGCACCGTGTTTCTGGATGGGTGCATCTTGTGTGTCTCTGTACAGTATATGAGACATCAGGAGAGCATATGTTTTTAGACAGCAGTATTCAGCAGAAGGCAACATTGCACACTAATCACAAACTCCCTCAACTGTTTGGTCTACCCCTGGCTGCCTGCTTGATCAAGTGTAGAAGCAACATGATGGGTTTTGAAATGTGAGCATGATTTCAACCAAATTATATCTCAAGGTCAGTGGGGTTAATACCAGCTCACATGTTGCTCTATATCTAATGTGCTTAATTAGCTGGGAATTAGCGAGGCTCGGTTCACGCTGGTGTGTCGAGAGTTGGAGAGGAAGACGTTTTTTGTTTCAGTTGTCCTGTATTATGGGATGATTATATCACATGGCTTAACTGCGTCAACAAAGGTGAACAGAGGAGAATGCTGCAGTGCAGAGTACTGTCAAGGTGACTGTCTATATTCGATCACATTCTTAACTTAATTATTGTAGTTGCTAATTTACACAAGTATAGTTTTTGGACAGCAGCATCATGTCTCTGCAAGCTTGCTTTGGATTAACAGGGTGTTCCTATTCAGATCATGTACAACATAGTTTACTTTGGGATTGTTTGCTGTGCTGCATGTGCTGTCCATAGAATTCAGCCTGGTATCCTTTTTTGGCAAGGCTTTTTCATATCTATATTTAATTTTCTTCCCTGTGTGTCATGTTTTTTTTGTGTGGGGTTACCATTTAGATTGGATGATGTGTCTTATCTGACGTACACTATCATTCAGTAGATTGTGTTCACACACAGTACAGTCCTTTGTCTTTTTCAGAGAGATATTTCCTGCAAGATTGACTTTTAATTTTCTTCCTCTCTCCCTCCGTAAGAGAGCAATTCTCCTTGTTTGCCAATTCCAAGTATTTCAAGGGATTAGAGGAACGACCACATGATACAGCAGAATAGTAAACAGGCCAGTGTTGCCACACAGTAAGCTGTGAGTATGAGATAGGGAAGAGCTCGGTGAAAAGGTGTGGCTTGGAGAGATTTGTTTCCCCCCTGCCTTAAGTTCCTTCAAACTGCCCTGCTGAGTGTAGACTGCTTAAATGTGTGATTAATTAGTAGAGTGAAGGGCTCTCAGGCCTTTATTTTGGTGCCATTCAAAAGCAAGCAAAAAACAACATTGGGCTTTGATCCCCATTTTACTTTGTATCAGTCAGGCTGCTTTAAAGTTCAAGACTCGCTATGCAACACCTCACTCATATGACCATTGACTGCTGTAGATGATAATGCTTGGTATGGAACTGAGAGGCATGCAGAGGATAGACATACAGCTTATAAAAAGCTTTTTTCACCATAGGAAATGGAAACTCCATGTTACAAAGCTAAAGCTGTCAGTTTTACTCAAAGCACATCCTTCCATTTGACATGTCAGAAGTGTAGATCTGATTCTCAATGGGTTCCACCAGAATGGAACTGTCCTCAGTGCTGAAAAAAAGACTGGCAGCTGGTACCTGGGGAAAAGCCGAGGGAGTCTCACTTTTCAAAGGCCTCTTTATCATTGCAGTTATGGATAATTTCATAGTTTTCCCAAAGGAAGGATTTTTTCTGGAGCCTTCTACTTTTCCCTGTAAATTATCTTATTTTTTAGTTTAGCATTTCCTAATGAGCTGTTGAGCTTTAACTATATCTTGGCAGGTCAGTGTATGTATAATTTGACATGGTATCCTTAAAGGAGCCCTATGTATCATTGTTTTCCATTTACACTTTCAGACTTTCCAATTGTATTCACCCCTCTGGCTTTTGTGATCTGAATAATATCCAGATCCAATAAATGGCAGCTAAAGCTACTTTTCAGATTGCAGGTTTCCACAAGACTCTTAAAACTCTCTTCTCATGACTTTTCCTTCACATGCTGTCCATAGGTATATTATTTTTCAGGTTAAACAGTTCCTGAACAGTGATGAGGTTTAAAGTTTTTGAGTATTTTTATTATGCAGGTGAAATTATGAATACTGTGCAGTGTTTCCCCCAGAAAATGTCTTAGTCAAGGTGGTCACTGCCCCGGGTCAGGGGAGGCGCGGCGCTGTGCGAAAATTTTAGGGGTATTTTGCTCAAAGATGCCAATGCGCCGTAAAGAAATAAACAACTGTTTATTTGAATACAAAAATAGAACAGACACTGACCTTACAGTTGTGCAATTTTGTTTGCTATGTGCAGGTACAAATTATGTGTTAATGTGCAGACAGTACAAAGCACAATTAAAGAAAACTTCTACTGTTTTGGTGCAATACTATACAGACACACTAAATACAAATAATGGACCATACATTTAACATGTGTATGCACATCAAAGTGCAAATACAACTTTTTAAAGTTCCTTTTTGGATGGGGGCTGTTGTGCGATTAATGGGAAATTTTAAGCGTATACTTGCTTGATTTATTTTTAAATACAGAGGTCGTTTTGGAACATGTATTTCCCAATTTAAAACGTAAAAATAAAGCAGCATTGAAAATTCAGAAAATAAATCTTCTTGGCCTACACTAGCATGCTGTTTGAAAAATAACTTTAAATAATAAATACAATGTGTTTTCCCCTTAAAATTACTAAATGCATTTCAAAGACAGTAGGCCTAGTTTGGCACTTCTGTAAACACTTACTGAAACTTGCCTGGGCCATCACTCTCATGCCTTCTTCAAACTTTTCTCTGCGCTGATAGGTTGTGTTGCCACAGTGATGTGGAGTCTTAAACTATTCTAGCTTTGCAGAGCACTTCTTTCTGTTCAGCTAAATATCCCCATAGAACTGCACTGCGTTTATTATCGCCACCAGTTAAATCTTTTTGCTTCTGCTCGTTTTACTCTCCCGCGTGCATGCCGTAGTCGCGCGCGCAAAGCCGCAGACACAGAGCAGTTGATCGAGAAACGCTTGGAGACACATGCTTTTTACCGGAAATCGCGGCCTTTTTTTGGGGGGGGAGGGGGGGGGTCGGTTGGTAGTCAAGGCGGGAGGCTGGCGTTGCTAAGGCGGCCGCCTTAGCTATAAAGCGCTGGGGGAAACACTGCTGTGACATCACACATAGGGGAGAACGGGGGAATGTGAGACATCGGGTAATGTGAAACACCCCCTGTATCTAGGCAACGGAACACATTTTTGGTGATGTGAGATATATGTTTTCAAGCCCCTCTCATTTCCCCGTTGCCATGAAAGAGAGGACCTTTGTGATGTTGTAAGCATGTTTTTTTCACAAACATTTATTTGTTGCATGTAAAAGTAATTGTTCCTGCTGTCAACTTAATCAACTGTTGTTCCAAAGCAAATTGATTCAGTTAGAACAACTTATATCATACCTGTTGATGAACTACCAACATATGAAACCATGTGATGATGAAAACTGAATATTAGCCTGAATTGCAGAGAGAGGTAGTTTTTTCTCAAATTATGGCAGTGGGGTAAAGTGAGACAAATGCTGTGGGGTAAAGTGAGACAGTGTCTGTGCCCTCTTTTAATGAATCCATTATATTTGATTTAGCAAGGAGACTAGTTTGAATAGGACAAAAGACAAGAGGTGGGGGTTGAATGGTTATAGGGGTGTCAGCAAGGTCATGGTTTGGCAGGTATATATCTGGGGGACAGAAGAGTGACCTTTAACTTCAATGGACTCCAAGCAATATGTCTTTATTAAATGAATGATCCCAATAAAACAAATGCAGAAAAATATTAATCAAAAACTCAAAAGATGGAAAATGACAGCTGGGTCTAGTCCTGTGTTCTGAGTCCCAGGCTGTTCAAGCTGGTCCTGATTGTCCTTTGCTCTGACCCCCAGACACTAGCTGGCTCTAAGGGTCTTGTGTTCTGACCCCAAGACTGTTTTTTTTAAATAACTGGTTCTATCTTTCATTTGAATGATAATTATTGAATATGAATTATATGTTGTATTTGATCAAATTGTATTGTTACTTTCAAGTGTTTAGAATTTGTTTTTGCTAAATTGGCCAAACCCCATGATTCTGTTACTCGTCCGACATTAGTTTTGGAATATTTGATTTTCAAGCTAGCTGTCAGGATTGTAACTGTTACAACATGTGTTGTTATGGTAGTTTAGAGTGGAAAAAGCAAGTGGTTCAGTTTACCCCCTTGATTTTTTTGGTCTGTCTCAGTTTACCCCGAAGCTGGGGTAAAGTGAGATACATGACACCTTTTTTTGAAACAATCATATTTTCACTGCCGTTCGTCATGAACAATTCTGATAATGTAAATTGCTAGGAAACATCCTCAATTAATGGGAAATGTGTACATTTGACTGATAAATCATTTTAGCTTGCTAAGAGGAGAGCAAATGTAAAAAGTGTCTCACATTACCCCGTTCTCCCCTACAAACAGGATCCATATGGTCCTTTGTGCCCTACTCTCACCTTGGAATTAAATAACCTCTGGTGCGATAAAGTGGCACACAGGACGTAATGATTTTACCAAACCTGACATTTTCCTGGGGATGGAAATTGTAGTCACGCTATTACCGCTAATTTAAGTAGCAAACATCCTGACCATTTTACCTTATGCCAAGGCAGCTAGACAAATTGCACATTCTGTTCTTTGTGAGATTTGCTACACTTCATTTTCTCCTTAATTCATTGGCAGAGAAGATGAAAACAGACAGAGGTCAGACCTTTCCCGAGGTAAGGCGTTTCATACTTGACAATGGAAGGAGCTTTTAATATTCAGATCATGTTTCTGAGCTGCTGTGCTCTTTTTAAACGATCACATTCTTTTTAAATAAACCACAAAAAGCTTTTCAGTGTTCGCCTAGGGTCTGCCGATTTGATATTATTTTTTTCTGTGATTGAAATACTTGTGGCTGCTGTGTCATTTCAGGGCTCAAAGGTCTTTAGGAAAAGGAAATTATTTAATTTAATACATTAATAGATGTTCGAGATGTTGGTGAGTGTGTCTGAGTAGGTGTGTTTCTGTGTTTGGAGGTCAAATTACAATGATGTTTGTTGGTCTGTTAGTTTAGTTGATGTTGTTCTCTAGGGTTGAAGTTTTATTTTCTTAATTGGACACATTGGCTTTTACAGAGCTGTGTTATTCCATCTGAGAATTTAAATTACACATATTGCTGCTCTTGTGGCAAACCCCAGGTCCAGGACATTAACAACAAGTGTACGCCGCCAGGAATCAGGATCAAGATTAGATTAAATTAAATTGAAGAGGTGGCTTCCTAAAACTTCACTCACACACACACACACAACCTCCTAACCATATAGGTTAAACTTCAGAACAGATTAGACATAAAGACAGGTCTTCATTAAATATCCTGGTGGATATCAGTATTGGTACTAAACAACTGATCTCTGTCTTACGATCTTGTGTCAACATCGCTAAATGTCCCGCCCAAATAACTTCCTGTTTAGTAAATATGTAGACAGGAAGCAAGGTTGATAGTCATTTCTAAAATTGGCTGCTAGCAGGTTAATTAAAATATTGCCTTGTAAACGTTTTTTTGATGAAGCAACACAAAATGTGTACTCCTAATTACATTTTCGCTTGAACTAAACAAGCTCTTATCAGGATATTGATCTGATTCAAGTATCTGTGTGTGTCCTCGGAACAAAACATAGTCTTCAGACCCATATAGATTGTGCCCAAAAATAAAGGGTTATGCACACACATTTGAAAATATTTGACATATGTTGAAAAAAACTGGAGATCTAACGATTTTTCATGAGTATAGGAATCAGCACCAACTGCTGTTCCCAAGTTCCCCTGTTGTGCTCCGATTAACCCAGACTCACCCTGTTGTCTGGATTGAATTGCAGTCGGAGGAAAATATCGTCTACTATGACTTTGCCTTTCTACTTGAAGCTTGTATGGTGAAGTGCTCATGAGACGGTTAACTGAGCTAGAGTGCAACTGCCGAACAATTCAATTGACATTTACCCAAATCCTAAACTCTATGTCATCCAAGTGACCAGGTCACATTTCTTTTTACATGATCATGCCACCAATGATCCCTCTTTGTAAGTCCCCTAGATCTTATGCCCATGCCATCTTGGTCAACTGGTCCTGATCAGCATTTATTATTTTATAATTTAATTTTTTAATGTATTAATATATGAAGCACAGCATGATTGGATGTTCACTGCTTGATTGTAGTGAAACTGTGTGGAAGCATCTGCATTTGTTATGTTTCTCCACTCATAACTCAGGTTTTACCTTGAAGTTGTAACCCTTCTGTAAACTGTATCCTATTCATTTTAGAAATAATTCATTAAGAAATACAATTACATCACATGGGGTGGGTAAAAATATCGATTCTCCGATGCATTGCGATTCTCTCTCGAACGATTCCGAATCGATTCATAAAACTTAATAATCGATTAATTAATTAATTTTTTTTTTTTTTTTTTAACTAGTATTTAATATTAGTATTTCCTGCGCCACTGCGCATGCACACCACACAAGTGCGAGTTGTTAAAAGTGGCGACAAAAGGGCAGAGAGCAGCAAACCCATATGACCAGAGGCCTGTTTCAGATAGCTGGTTTTACATACTCTGAGTTGAATCCTGCGCTCTGAGTTGGTCAACTCAGAGCGCAGGGTTGACAAGCAACTCCGGGTTTTCGGTTTCAGAACAGTGGATCAGCGTTGGGTCAATCAACTCTGAGCGTGTTCACTCTGGGTGGAGCGTGTGCGTAAAAGCCATCGTCAATGGATCCTCCCACTTCTCCTCCCACTAGAGTTAGAAATATTAACGAATGAGCATATGGTATGGTAATCAAATCTTGAGCTGCAGAAGGAATATTATTTTTCTTAAACAGGCAGCACTCTTTACTCTGCAACTGTAAAAACATTTCAGTAGATTGGTCTGCAGATCCATGTTATATGATGGAGGGGCCCATTGCAACAGATACAGGGTGGAAAGCTACTTTTTATGAACAGTATAGAATTTACACGTATAAAGCTTATTCCTGTATGTGTGTGGGGGCCTTAGAGGCCCCTTATGAAGCCCATAAGACATATAATAATGCTTTTGTTTTGCACTTGCTTTTCTATTTTTCACCTGCTAGGGGCCATGATGATTTATTTCCTATTCCTTTTCGGACCCTAGGCTGTTATTGACATGAGTGACTGAGCTCTTTGACAATGCGACATGTAAAGTTACTATCAGTATCTCTGGCTTAGGGCCCCCCTGAGCCCTTGGGCCCCTGGGCCTGGTTGCATGCAGTTTTCTTCTCAAAGTGCACCAGATTGATGAATTTTACTTTAAAAGGTTGCATTTTTTTCTTCCGGGGACCCCCTCTAGAAGGTCCAGGGTCCCCACCTCAGTCTCCCTATTTAGCCTACTGTGCAAACAGTGATGGTCCGGCAGACCGTAGCGGCAGTCAGCTGTCAGGACAGTGAACTCCCCCCCCACTCGCACTAATGGCTGTAAATGGAGCGGACACGGAGGCTTCTTTCTGTTCAGCTAAATATCCCCATAGAACTGCACTGCGTTTATTATCGCCACCAGTTAAATCTTTTTGCTTCTGCTCGTTTTACTCTCCCGCGTGCCAGCTACGCTCTCTATATCGTATAGGCTATTCATGCATTAGGCCTGTGTTGGACCACTACTCGCGAGTGGCTGTGTGAGGCAGCGCAATTATGGGAAAAGCGGATGCGCGCGCAGTACAACTTAGAGTATACCCACTTCTCCAGGCACCACTACACCACTGCGTGGCACAGCATTGCTGACAGTGTTTTATCGCTGTATAATATGTTGGCAAGCTATAGCCTAATACTGTGCAGTAAACACAGTGATAACAGTTTAAATTATTATATAATTTTATATTCATATTAGGCTATTTAACGAGGCTCGTCTGTGACTTTAGGGTCGCACAAGTGAACTGTAACCATAGGTTACAACCATACAATACAAATAGGTTTATTAATCTGAATGTAGAGCATGTCACGATGTTAGGTGGCCGCCTATATGAACGGACTGAGAACAAGGCTACTGATCAGATAAATGATTGGTCAAACGTAAAATCATCAGTACATGATAAAAACATCCCGATGGAGATTTCTATGGAGTGATTTTGCTTCAAACTGTACAGGGACGCGTGTGACAGTGTCTTTCTTCAGTCGGAGCTGCAGCGTAAAGTGAAAACAAACTCAGGGTAGGTCTAACCACCTCCCGAGCAGGTTAGACCCATGGCGTATGTTGCCGCAGTAACTGACTCTCGGTTGCGCTGAACCTGCTACCTGAAACGGAAAACCCAGAGTTTCCACTAACTCAGAGCGAACAAACTCTGGGTTGCCTCAAAACCAGCTACCTGAAACAGGCCTCTGCACTGGCTTTGTGTCTGTTTACGTTTTTGTATGAGAGCTGAATTCCATTACAGCACTTTTTTTCACTTTTGTACACCTTATACTGGTATTGTGCTAATGTTTTATTTGTTACCAGAAATGAAGGCACCTGGTTCTTATGTGTTATTATTGTTCAAAGATGTCATGTGAGAAAGAAATAAATACTATACATGATTTAAATAAATTACATTTAATACAGCACTGTCAATTGTGCTGATGTTATGTTACAATTTCCAAGAGGAGAGAGTTATACCATGGCTGTTTGTTCACAAGGCATAAAATTAAATAGATAATTATTTAAATTAAATTTTAATTATTTTACTCTTTCTTGTGTATTTCTACTTGATACTGAATCGATATCGAAGCATTTCAATCAATATCGAATCGAATCGATATCGAATCGAATCCTGACTTAATGAATCAAAATCGAATCGAATCGTGAGATTCTTGACAATACCCAGCCCTACAGTAAATGCTAACTTGGTTGAGACATAATTTTACTAGCAATCTCCACCATGAAATATAGTTTAAATTAGGGCAAATTAACTGCCAGAAACAATTTATTGGTGATTTGGTTTCCATGGGCTAAAGACTACAGAGACAATTACATTTTAATTCCAATAGCGCGCCTGAAAATTATATATTTGAACTTAGATTATTTTACTCTTTGAAAGGAGCTGCAAATCGAAGCAATGAATTGAATTGGAAGTAAGTCAGCGTGCAGGGTACTGATATATGACTACTCTAAGCTGAGCTGATAATCAAAATAAAGGGTTAAAAAAAGACGTCACTAAACTTACAGAAAATTACAGACGGATGATACATTGGTGCTATTCTTGATGGAATTAGGGGAAGGCAGGAAACACAGCACGGCTCCATTAGCTGTAAAGATTTCCCCAAATCCTCAGCGATGGGCTCCCCAGTAGGCTGCATCATTATAAAACACCTTTCATCTTGCGTTTCCCGGGGGCTTGTTAGCCACATCTGTATGCTGCAGGCATCCAGTTCACTGGAGCATAAACACTGTAATCTTTAAATCTTTAGCAGTGTTTCCACAAACAATACACCACCACCCCTCCTGAAGTCTCAATCACAGTCTGTTTGTTGGATGTTGTTAATGCTAGTCACATTCTCTCCAGGCCTGCCAGCGCTTACTTGTTGGTTTATGATGCTAATCTATATTCCAATGCTGTCAAACTCCTGTTTTGGTTCTGTAAATATATCCAACTGTGATTTTCATTTCGTGTTGTAGTCGCAGTGGCTGTAACTGATGGATGGCGGTATTAAACTTAACAGTCCTAAATACTGCAGTCATTATCGTATTATAAGAGTTCTCATTTGGTAATGGTAAAGGGGTAATGGGCCTATATTAATTTGTAATGTTTTTTACCAAAACATTTTTCTTTTTCCTTTAATATTTTATAAATTAAATAATGTAAATGGGTTACGAGCTGTGGATAAACAAGTGTTGTACAATGTATTGACCAGGTAAAGGCAGAAGGCACTGGCAGTTGACATTATGTTGTGGGTATATAGTATGATATATGATGCACGCATCTGTTAGCAACACCACAGAAGGTTTGTTGTAGCTTCTCACTGTTGCTATAGTTTGTCTGTTTAAGTTACTTGTTGATTTGTATATCGATTATTGTACATGAAATCATAAATTAGTATGTGTTTAAGTGATGCGTTAATAAGTCACAAGGCCAGTGTAAATATTTTTGGCCACAGCTAAATAGTTACACTTTAAAAAGGTTGCATGATGTACACAATGCAAATATGAATCCAGATTAGGCAGAAAATGAAGAAGTGTTGTACTCACTCATGCATGTCAGGAACAAGATATAGTCCTGTGTTCCTGTCGGACCACTTCAGAGACTGTCATGTCTATTGCAATCCTTCTCTCTCTCCCTCTCTCTTTCCACAAGAGTCTACTATCTTGATCACACTAATCTTTTTTTTTGTAAATAAATAAACTTACAATAATATACAGGCAATCATTATTCACACTATGATCAAGAACAGCTTTTTCTTTGTCAAGGATCTCTTTCTGTTACTTCCCGGTCCCTTTTGCTCATACCCAATGATATTATTTCTACAATACAAAAAGCATGTTCAGAGTGTAGTATATTTCTATTCATGCTCTTATACTCGAGACTATAGGACATCTACAGTAGTTACATTAGTTCCGGGAAGCGTTTTTACCTTGTTGCATGTTGTCTATGTCACTGCAATTCATGTTAACATTTAGTGACTTTTGATATCATAATATCCCAGTCATTTGCAATCGTTCTTGCTAATGCCAACTGGATTTATCTTATAGTCAGCAGCACACCTGGTCTGAAATCAATTGTAAACCGTCTGGGACAAAAACATGTAAAACCGTAGTGTGATCAGCACAACAAGAGGAAATTTCCTATAGCAAACTCGTTGTTCAAATGTCCTGCTCCCTCTCTGTGTTTTTCTCTGGAACATTATTTCGTTTTCAAAGGAAAATGAATCATTATTTTCTCTCCCTATCAGTACGCAGCTCTGTGGTGTGGTTAACTCATCAGTGAAGCAGAGTGGGTAGATAGGGACTTTGAATTGTGATCATTAGCATGGTTCGGCTTTGATGGGAATGCTATTCATCAAACTAAATGGATCCACAGGAGCAATACGCTTATTTCTTACGTATTTGACACTTCCCCCACCCCTGTCCCTTAAATGGCCTGACCTTTTTATTTTGGTGACATTTTTAAAGAGAAAAAAGAAATGGCCCGAGGTATGCTTCCAGCTCAACTCTATGGAATAGTCCCCTGGAGTGGCAGTGCCATTTTGTCCCAATGCTACTATTTGCATAATCTCTTCATCCATCTGTCTTTTCAAGTCGTTTGTTGTAGCATCTAAGCTGGAACTAAATGTGGATCGTCAAGTTAGTCATGGGGCTCTGGTCAAGTGACAGTCAGCAATGTGACCTGAGAGACAATATGCAGACAATTCTTTTCTTGCATGTGTCTCATTTACAATGTTAAAAATCCCACTACATCCTTTGTTTTTACTGCATACTGTACATACACATGGTTGTATGCTATGGTTTAATCATCTATTCTTTTGTGGGATTATTGTAACATTATATTACCTGTTCTTTAAAATACGGCTTCCTTTAAATTTTGAATTACTTTTTCAATTACATATTCCAAAAAGGCTGAGCGTGATGTAGAAAATATTTGTGTAAACCGGAAATGATTTATGCCATTGTTGTCACTGTTGTTTCATATATCTTGTCTTGTACAACTTTTCCTTTTGAACAGTTCAAACACATTTATCTACATTTACCTCATTGATTTGGAGTGGCTGAACAGTGGGGGGGTTGTTGGAAAATCCAAGTATGAAATATGGATATTTTGTGACTCCCGCTGGTGCTGCAAAACACTTGGCTGCAGAATCACCAATTCATTGTTTCCCACTCTTTACTTCAGCGTGCCACATTTCGCATCATACTTTATCCCTTGACTCAATTTAGTTTAGAAAGTCGGCTGCAGGCTGTTTTGATTCTGTAACCTAGCCTTGTGATTGTGCTTGGTAAGCTCAGGTTTGGAAGGAGAATTAGGCTTCCAAGCATTGACAACACTTTTATTGGAATAAGCCAACAAGTAATAATGTCCTGTTTATGACATCAATGTTTGTTTGTTGTTTGTCTTTCTTGGTTCGGTGTTCTGCTCATGAGTGCAGTACAACACTGATCATATGTTGGAGCCTCATGGTAGCACACCAATGCACCAGACAGACAGTTTGTGATCCGACTCAGAGCATGAACACTTAACACTTATGAGTCGTAATAGGAAAACCTTACATTAGTATATCTGGACCCAATCATTCTCTGATTGTGATGATCGTGTCTGAGCAATAGAAAATGTAGTTTGTGGCCTTTTTTTGCAGGGGCAAAAACAACAACTTTGAAATTGGGAGATCGGACATGCCACACATCTCATAACATTCATTCAAAATGATTCCTGCCAACATCAGCTACTGTCCACATCTGTAAGGCTGGATGATGGCATCCTTGAACCTTAAGCACTTTATTCATTTAGTGATATCAGAGAGGACACTCCTCCTCTCCACATCTGCCCCCAAGAGACTCTGCGATGTTCAAACTCTATCAGCAGCAGTCTTCGTAAATAGGACATCAGCTCTATTAATTTTTTCTCAATTTAGTGGCCACTGTAGGCTTCCATTGGAAATAGTCTCAAGTCCAATTTTTACTGCCTGTCACCATGGTGACGACAATCCTTCAGCCCAGGCTTAATCAGAAGCGCTTGAAAGTGGAGGGATTCTTGAGGGCTCAGATGTAGCTCTTAATTCTCTCCCTCGTTGCAATGATACAGAAATGAAATTATTTCTAAGGGTAAAAAACATGCTTGATAGAGGCTCATTACTATATCGCGCTATAACCGAGGAGCCACAGGGGTAAAATATGTAACTAAAGCAAGCACACACCTTGTTTGCATTCACATAAACAATTTTTGTTTTTGCTGCCACATTAAAACAGATGCCTGCTTGGAGGAATGAAATTTTCCAGCACATTAAAAACTCACCAAATGGCTTAGTTTTTTTTTATTTCCTTATACACATCAGGCTTAGCTATGGATTATCTGTAGCATCAAAGGATCTCATTCCTACCAGGTCAGTCAGACGAAAGTGACAATAAGCCTGTGAACAGTTCAGTGAACCACAGGGCCGATGTACAACGGTGACGGTGAGACATTATTGCTCATCCAGTTTCACCTCTGGTTTGTGAATGGTAAGTCTTTGTGCTACTACTGAGAAAAGAGCAAGCTGTCACTCACTACTCTTGTGTAAGCGCCCTGACAGGTCTGCCTGCTTGAGCTGCATTGATACCAGTTGGAAGCCTAATTAAAGCACTTTTACTCTCCGGTCTCACATTGAAGTGTTGTTTCTATAACCTTTCTTTCTGCTTTGCAAATCACTGACCTGCAGCTCCACTGAGCTTCTGTTCTGAGTGTCTTGATAATTTGCAGCAGAAGATACTCTTAATTGAAATTGTATGATAAGCTATAGCTGCATGGGGCAGATTTTGTCCCTACGCTGGCTCCTGTCCTGGGAGCTGGGGAATGGGTTTGCTTCACCTCAGTCTGTAAAACCCAGATTTTAACCAGCACAGGTCTACTTGCATCATTAGGCATAGATTCTTGGCTGCCAAATTAGTTTTTTCTCCATGAAAGTGTGTGTGACTCTGTAATTCATAATATTCACACACTAAATAGAATTGGCACTCCTCTTTCAAGTTGAATTATGGTGCATTCAAAGAAATGTCGGATGTCAAACGTTGTTGAGTGAAAACACTGTGAATACAAATGCGCTGGATGGGTGTGTAAAGATAAACGCTTAAGCTGACACTCTGACATCAAGCTGACTGACAAGCTGTCTTTTACCACAGACTTCAAAGACTTGTAGCACCTGAGAGACTTCAGTCAGAGCCGGTGTCGTTTTTTCAGTTTCCAGCCTTTAGTGGGAAACAGACGGAAAAAAGCATTCTGCACGCGGAATGATTAGTTGTGTATGGCTCCTAGCCACATACAAAGAATATACACACTTTAGTTTATCACTCCCATATGGATGAACAAACTCTGAGGGGTGTTATCATCATGGCATCAATTAACAGTTCCATAAAAATGCAGACTTGTTTTCTGTGCATATTTCCCTGGTGTAATGAAAGCCACAGAGTAAACAACAGGTGCAGGCAAATATTTATTTGTAATAGGATAGAACTGAAAAATCGTTCACATCATTTGTTCATGTTTTTTTAATCAAGCAAAGTTTGGAATATTTTGTTCCAATGGCAACTGTGAACACCAGAGGCACAACACAGATTGACTGGCAGAAGCCTGTCAACACAGTGACCACATGGCAAGATAATGCCTGCAATGATAAACTCATACTGAATGCATTATACAATTATTTATTTGTCGTATAAATACTTCTAATGCTAAAAAAATTGTTTTAGCTTTTAATTGTGGTTTTTGTGTTTTAAGGATAGGCTGATAAATTGTTAAATGGAGTAGTAATCCGTCTTATATCAAGTCTTCTCTATTTACCTTCTTCTTTTAGAGCTTGGTAAAATTTAAATCCCATTGTTAACATACTTGAATACAGTGTCTTAAACAAAAAAGTATAACACTTTACCTTATAAATCAGTCCAGTAGCCAAATAGTAAATAAGCTATACTGTGATATTGAATGGCCCGACTCATTTACATCTGAATCTATAACACGTATAGCTTTTCTAAAGCAGTCTTTTTATTGTGCAACTTACTTGTAGTGCTATCATCTCTGATACTCTGTTTAATAAGATTTAACAAAAGAGCCAAGTCCCACCAGTCCACTGATCTGGTGGTTTAACTGTGGTAAACAGACCAAGGCTCGTTGTGTTCTATCATCGGAAACCATCAGGAGTAGAAGTCAGAGATAGGTGACAAATAAATGAGTGCAAAGCCACTTACTCTTACTGTTAGTGTCTCCTGAGGCCAAAGTTGTTTGGATAAGCCCTGGCAAGTCAGGATGGATTTTGAAATAAAATGGATCTTTTAAATGATAATGGTGGAGCAGAAATTCATGTCTTGTCTGTGCCTCTTGTTGCTGCCATAGTTTCCCTTTAAACATAATTTAACAGTGGTCACTATGTTAAAGTGCATTACCCACTGTGGTAACTGTACTACATGCATGAAGCATAATTGCAGTGTCCTTTCTTAAGTATTGACTGACAAAGTTTTGGCAGACACAGTCAACATTTACATGTGTTATAAAACAAAGTAAAAAAGTTAAACATATGTTTAAAAAGTTGCAAATGGAGTCAATGAAAAATAAATATAGAGCTCTTATATTAACGTAGACATTCAGAATCTATTCATTTCTAAAGACACTGTTTGCATCAATCACATCTCCAAGTGCTCTATGCCCTTACTATCTGCTGTGCTGTGGAGAGATAGATCCTCCTAGATCCTGTCAGATTGTATGGAAACTGGTGGAGGAGTTGCAGTCTTCTGGTCACTCCACCGTTCCAGACAGGTTCACCTCCAGACCTTAGCCGATGCGTTGATGACTAGCCCCTCAGATGAAGTCACTGCAGCATTGTGTGCTGAAAGGTTGTTGTTATGCTGAGAGGTGAATCCCCTCCCAAGTCTGAAGTCATCCGTAGGTTTTCTTTAAGACATTTCTGCATTTAGCTTTTAGTTTTCTTCAAGACTATTGTTTATGCTGCCAACTAGGGCTGCAACTAAAGATTATTTTGATAATCGATTAATCTGTCGATTATTTTCTCGATCGATTAGTGTTTTGGTCCGTAAAATGTCAGAAAATGGTGAAAAATTTACCAAAGTCCATGTTGACGTCCTCAAATGTATTGTTATGTCCAAAACACACAGATATTTCAGTTGACTGTCATAATAGGATTAAAGAAACCAGAAAATATTCACATTTGAGAAGCTGAAATCAGAAAATTTGGAAATGTTTATAAAAAGATTACTCGAAGCGATTAATCGATTATCAAAATAGTTGGCGATTATTTTAATAATCGATTTGTCGATTAATCGTTGCAGCTCTACTGCCAACCATCAACATATTCTTTATTGGAACAGTTTCCCCTCAGATAACTGGTTGGTTTTCCCCATGGTAACCAGGCTGATGTTCCACTTTCTTTTCACCAGACATCTTTTATATTCATTTTGTACTGTCATTAGGTGAACTCCAGACTGGCTGGCATGTGCCTTTTTTAATTTAGGAGTGTCATCTTTCAAAGCAAGTCTACCAAGAAGGACTTCTTAATGGAGTGTTACAAAGATTTTTCGCTTCTCAGGAGGTTCTCCATCTCTGCTTAAGAACTATGCCGAAGTAATAGGTTTGATTATACACTTACTTGATCATTTTATTAGGTACACCTTTATTAATGCAAACCAATACAACTGTTGTGCCATAAAGTCACCTTTTATCATGTGTCTACACTATATGCAGTTGTTGACACTGTTTTAATGCATTGTGTCATACTGTTTGTGTGATGTTGTACTGGAACCTATTCTGCTTATTTTCTGTGAGAAGATTTAACACCTCACCATTATGCATTCCACTCTAGCTATGACTATTTAAAAAAAGCGTTGTTTACCATTAATCTATAATGCAAAGCCATGTTTTGTTTTGCCTTTGTAATGTGTAAACATACTGCAGCAGTCTGCCCTTGTATACCAATAATTTGTTAATTCTTAACATTTATTATGGGGTTGGTTTCACTGATCTGAAGTGTTGTTTGAACTCTGCATTGGTAAAATATTTTAACATTTTCTGTACGGCTCAGAGAAGCTCTGCTCTCCACATGTTAAGTGTCTAATCAGTGATTTCATCTCCTTATTTATCCCTTGTGGCATAATGGATGAAAATTATACTGGAGTTCTGAATCTGCAATTAGACCACTTCTCAGGATTATGGTGTTCCTGTGAATAGTGTGATTATTAAAGGCAATCACATTGAGATGTATTAGGTTTAGTCTAGACAGCATGCCTCTTTCCATCCTTTGATACTATATTGCGTGATATCATGATGGCAGATCCTGTTGTCGAGACAATGATAACTTATTTTTTGACCACCTTTGACAGGCTTTGAATACAAATTACGTCTCTTCTTTAATATCTGTTGATATGTTGGTATTCAATATGGTGCAAAAGATCACACAAGTAAGAACCATATACAAACATTGTTGGAGTGGGAAAAGCTCTTGTAAGTAAACACAATAAATGTTGTAAAAAAAAGATAAAAAAGATCTTTACCCAGAATGGACAGTTGCTATATGGACTCTATTATTAGGTTTTTTTTTAACAATATTTTATATTCGTAATGCCAAACTGTTTACAGCCACAAACACTATATTTTATCCAACATACACATAAGCAGTTGAAACAAAATATGTTAAAAAAGTGTGGACTTGTGCATGGTTTATCCGGATGATTGATATCCCTGTGTGTGTGTGTGTGTGTGTGTGTGTGTGTGTGTGTGTGTGTGTGTGTGTGTGTGTGTGTGTGTGTGTGTGTGTGTGTGTGTGTGTGTGTGTGTGTGTGTGTGTGTGTGTGTGTGTGTGTGTGTGTGTGTGTGTGTGTGTGTGTGTGTGTGTGTGTGTGTAAATAAATATTCCTCAGTTCGACCACATCTTTGCGGCATAATGATGGATTTTGGAACCCAGCTGATATTAAACTGCAGAATGTAAAACTCCCTACCCATTAGGACTTAGCCACCAGATGCAGCATGTTTTACCCAGCAGAAGGCCTTAATGTGTTTGGACTCTGTGTTTGGCTTTCTGCTGCGGGATATGCATGGTGGCATAGACATCGCTAGGAGGAACAGGGAGTTTGGCACCAAGCACAGTCTGCATATGGATAATGAGCTTTCCACCAGTTGGTTCATTTTCCATACTAGTTAACATAGTGACTATACGTGGAAGACAGATGTGTTACAGCTTGCTCGGCTTTATGGGACTCAAATGAACATTTTGGCCACAGAGCTGACTCAGACTCACTGCATATTACCCCCCACCACCCTATGGGGTTTTCAAGCTGTTACATTCCTGTTATTATTACTGACTCTCTTCTCTCTGTGCTCATTGATAAAGATGTCACGCTGAATTACAGCATTGGCCATGGTTTTCAAAATATGTATGCAGTTGCTTTTTCAATTTTCCGGTACAAACTACCACTGTTATTTGTCAGCTAAAAAAACTTGTATTACCTATACTGGAACTTTATACAATATTTTATTCTTTAAATTAGTTTGAAGTGCATCATTTCCGATAAAGCTTTCTCTGTTTTCACTTATAGTTTTGAATGCACAATGACATTGGTTTAGAGACTTTATTTTTTATCCGCACAACAACTGCACTCTGGCTGTCTCCAGTCCAAGCCGTCCAGTCAGTGACACAAATCATTGCAATGTAATTGCACACAGGGTCTGATGAAGATTGAGGAGGCTCAATTTATACCGCCATGAACTCGTCTCTTTCCTCTACTTTAGGCTGCTTGTGAATGATCTCACCTAGCTATTACCTGTCAATCACAGTAATGCAGTGGGTATCTAGGCCCATTTTCCACCTGCTTGCTTTGATGCCCTCCAGCAAGTTGTTGTCAGTGCCCTGTATATATACCATGCACTCCTTTAGAGGGTTCATTTCATGCTTGATGAACTACAAGAACTGCATTATTGATCGTTGTTTTCTATTTTCTTAATAGTGATGGTCATTTGTGGCTTGAAAGTGGCAGCAGGGCGAAAAGGAACTCCCTTCCCCTCGTCTTTTCATTAAATGCAAGGCTATACGATTTCCAGGGGTGCTTAAATTCTGATCAAAACCATTTAGAAGTAAAGAGATCTCAACTTTCTTTCCCCAGCGCTGGTCAACCTTTTGACATCAGAGCAGTGACCGTAACACGACGGCCCTCTTGGCTAATTTCCCTTCAGAGAGAAAAACCTGATCAATAACAGGGTTGAAAGCTGGGTCACCAACACTCACTAAGTCTAAAGGTGGAGTCAGCGATTCTGGAAAATGCTTGTTGTCAAAATCAGTGAACTATCTCCTCACGATCCTCACTGTCCGTACTGTGTGTGCGCTGGAAAAGAATATCCAGTGTTATGACACGGCCTAGGCTCTGTAAATGGGCATGTTGCTAGCCAGGGTGGCCCGCTTTGTTTATATCCCCTTTTTTTAACATACTCTTTTACAGAGCCTAGGCTGTGGATTAAAACCATATTTTTCTTACAGCACACACAGTATGGACTGGTAGCAGATGTTCACTGATTTTGACAACAAGCATTATCCAGAAACGCTGACCCCACCTTTAATCCATATTCCTCACAGTATAATTTGAACAGCTCATGAAAGCCATACATATCTTTTCTTACATTGCCTATCTTTCCCCTTTGTTCTTGTTCGACAGTTGGTGGGAGGTGAGTTTGATCTGGAGACAAACTTCATCATCCAGGATGCAGAGAGTATGGGCTGCATGGTGGAGCTGCTGGAGCACTGTGACGTCACCTGTCAGGCTGAGATCTGGAGCATGTTCACGGCCGTCCTTCGAAAAAGCGTCCGGAACCTGCAAACCAGCACCGAGGTGGGCCTCATCGAGCAGGTGCTGCTCAAAATGAGCTCAGTGGACGACATGATTGCAGGTATGATAATAGTGTGTCAATGTGCAGTCAGAGTGCATAGTAGTAGGGGAAGGTGGGGTGATTTGTGCATTTTGGAAGTTGCAAAACCCCTTGTTTCTAGAAAACCGTGGAAGAAATTGGAAATGTGACCACATATTTAAGAAGAGCCATCCATTTGACTCATCCTGTAAAGAAGGGAGACACAAGGAATAAGATATAAGCACATTTAAGCTCAAAAAACTGTGTTTTGCCTTTCAAAGTAAAATTTCCATGATCAAGGTTTTTTGATTATTGTGTCTGAACAATTATAGACACGTTTGAAAACATTTGACACATGTTTTAGTGCTTTGGTATGCTACACTTTGAGTCTATATAGTTAGCACAATGTCAAACCTAAATTGCTGCATCATGCCTATTATCCAAAATTCTGGGGATGGGGTGATTTGTGCGCAAGGGCCTGGGTGAGTTATAAGTAAGTAAGTAAGTAAAATGTATTTATAAAAGCACATTTATGACAGTTTGCACTGTCCAAAGTGCTGTACATAGTGCATTCAGTAGGTAAACAATGAAGGTAAAATAACAATAACCAAAATAAAAGACGTAAAGCCCATACATCCACATAAACACAGATAGTAGTGCAGAGGTAAGTAAGTAGTGCAGAGGTTAATGGGGAGGAAACACCAGGGTGTACATTGGTGTTTTGAGCCTTGATTTAAAGGCAGAAATGTAGGGGGAATCACATTTGTCAGGTGGCAGTTGGTTCCACAAGCACGGAGCAACTAGTGCAAAGTACATTTCTGAGAGTTGTGCCAGTGGCATGGCTGTATACGCTGGTCACCAAAAGAAAGTGATTGTCTACAGTAGCTCAGAAGAGAGTGACATCTCAATTCCACTTAACGACACCACTGATGAGAGTTCAGATGGCCAGAAAGATGATGATGGTGACTTTGTCATTGTGACACAATGACGCACAAATCACCCCACTACGTGGGGTGATTTGTGCGACAAGACAACTTTTTTTCCGAAAGCTATATTTCTTAAACAGTTTATTCCAGATCCAAAGTTTTTATTGCCAGGGATGCACAACATCCTGAAATATATGTACATATTTGAGTTGGAGACATAACTGTCAAGGCCTCACTTTAAAATCACTTTGAGTAAAAAGTTGCACAAATCACCCCACCTTCCCCTATATTGATTTTTTTTGGGATCGATTGTTATCATGTTAATTCCAAGCAAGTACTGTATACGTTTATATCTTTCGGTCAGGCAACATCTCTATCTTTTAATAGATCTGCATTTTGAGTGACAATACTATATAGATTTTGAATGGAAAAAGCTAATTATTTTTCCTTTTTTTTCTAGAAATATAGGCAACTTCACCAGAACATTCATACACCAAAGGTCTACAATAACATGATTAAATACAATTTTCTTTAAAATCTTCAAACTTTCTAAAAATTATTATTTTTAGTATTGTACTTTAGAAATGCTAGAAGGTAACACAAAGAAGCAGTTACACTATACATATCAGGTGAAGAATATTGTAGATATGTTTGATATAACAGCTGTTACAGAAAGGCCTCAGGGTGTTCTTCTAATTATTCTTAATACATGCATTATTAATTTATTTGGTTTTTAAGGAGTTAAAAAGAAACTCAATGCAGTGTATTGGCCATTGTGTGTTGTTACTTCCATGTGTTGCACCACCATCAGTTTAGAATTCTCCCACTGACTAACACTGTATTTATTAAGAAGGTAAAGCATCTAAAATGAATGGTTAGATTTGGTTATGAACATTTCAGTCTGTAGTTACTATAGTTGATATTTGTATCTCTTGTTTTTGTTATCCATAGGCCTCTTTAGAATGAGCTAAAGCCCTGTGTTGTATCTGTATTCAGGTCACTTTGGGGGTTGTCGGTAGAAATCAGTGTCACTTTGATATTTTGCATTTTGCAAATTACATCGAGACCTTATAAATTAGGCTTCAACTGAAGCAATCCAGAAGCATTTTCCCTGCAGTGTTTCTGTGCCTGTGTGTTAAACAATCTACCATTTCAGACATCACTTTGATCTACATCACTTTGATGGATTTATGTCAGTTTCCGGGTAATTGGAATTTCACAGACAATAAACTCAGTGAGAATGACACTAAACTAAAATGAAACTGTTTTTACTGTCTGAGGAGTTGATGCAAATGACGTATTTTCATCATGAGGACCTCCTGTGCAGTTAGGAAGAAGTATAACAGCTGTAAAATACAGCTGCATTTGATGATTCTCCTCTCTCTCATCTTTCTCCCCTTGTTTATGTGTGTGTGTGTGTGTGTGTGTGTGTGTGTGTGTGTGTGTGTGTGTGTGTGTGTGTGTGTGTGTGTGTGTGTGTGTGTGTGTGTGTGTGTGTGTGTGTGTGTGTGTGTGTGTGTGTGTGTGTGTGTGTGTGTGTGTGTGTGTGTGTGTGTGTGTGTTGTGTGTGTGTGTGTGTGTGTGCGCGGTAATGCATGCATGCTCTCTTGCCTTTGAAGACTTGCTAGTGGACACATTGGGAGTGCTGGCCAGCTACAGCATCACTGTGAAGGAGCTGAAGTTGCTGTTTAGCATGCTACGAGGGGAAGGGGGCCTCTGGGTAAGTGATAGGGAGCGGATGCAGTGATTAAGACTGAAATGTGTGTTCTGTGTTTTATGTGGGTTTTGGCACCGCCACGAGAGTCGCCCCCCAGTGAGCCATCAAACAGATCTGTTTGGGGCTTGGTTCTGCAACTGACTAACAGCAGAATGAGTTAACCGACATTGTATTGTAACAGTCAGAGAAGAACCTTGACTGTCTTGTTATTACTTTTCTTTATAACCTGCACAGCCCAAGCATGCGGTCAAGATGTTGTCTGTGCTGAATCAGATGCCCCAGAGACATGGTCCAGATGCCTTCTTCAACTTCCCTGGTCGCTGTGCTGCAGTAAGCTTTCACCTATTTCTACTGGCTTTCTTCATTAATTTTTAATTATTTACATTCATTTAATGATTACCGTATTTCCCGCACTATAAGCCGCACTGGACTATAAGCCGCAGGTGTTATAATGTTTAATTACCATATGTAAGAGTTCGTGCACAGAGGGGATTGTCGGGAAAGAGATGGCTGCTTGGGGAAGCTCCCATTTATTAACATTTCAACAAACAAGTTGCATATTTGCATAACGTATTCAAGTGTTACCATTTAGTGCAATAGTAGCTACTAGGGATGGGCACGAATGTTTTCGCTACTCGAGTGATCGCTTGCATTCCTTGAGGATCAATCGATTCCTCGTTAAACTTTTTTCTATTTTTAGAACGCAACGCATTTGTCTGCAGAATAACGGTTCACCGCAATAAAGCGCTCAATGCTTATTGTGAAACAGTCACATTTGCCATATGATATTAAGGATTTTTTTCCACAAGTTTAAAACACATTTTCCTCACTGAAAGTAATTAAATAGACGGGCCACAATTTAAACCGATCGAGTAGAACTGCGTTGGGTAGAAAAAAAGCATGGGCTGTAGTTGTAACAAAAAAAAAGATAGCCTAAGTCACCATTTAAAATAAGAAGGGCAGCAAATAATATAAAATGATTGTCCTACAATTTAAATACATATACAGTATCTCACAAAAGTGAGTACACCCCTCACATTTCTTCACATTTTTCTTTATATCTTTCCATGGGACAACACTGAATAAATGACACTTTGATACAATATAAAGTAGTCAGTGTACAGCTTGTATAACAGTGTAAATTTACTGTCCCCTCAAAATAACTCGACACACAGCCATTAATGTCTAAACTGCTGGCAACAAAAGTGAGTACACCCCTTAGAAAAAAAATACAAATTGAGCCCAAAGTGTAAATATTTTGTGTGGCCACCATTATTTTCCAGCACTGCCTTAACCCTCTTGGGCATGTAGTTCACTAGAGCTTCACAGGTTGCAACTGGAACCCTCTTCCACCCATTTATGACAGCATCACAGAGCTGGTGGATATTAAAGACCTTGCGCTCCTCCACCTTCCGTTTGAGGATGCCCCAAAGATGCTCAATAGGGTTTAGGTCTGGAGACATGCTTGGCCAGGCCATAACCTTTACCCTCAGCTTTTTTAGCAAGCCACTGGTCGTCTTGGAGGTGTGTTTGGGGTCGTTATCATGTTGCAATACCACCCTGCGGCCCAGTTTACGAAGGTTGAGTGCACATGGTCAGCGTCGTACACAGAGGTTGGCTTTGGAAAATAGACGTATGAGTGCTGCCAGCATTGCTGAAGGGCTTGAAGGGGTGGGGGGTCAACCTGTCAGTGCTCAGACCATACGCCGCACTCTGCATCATACTGGTCTGCATGGCTGTCATCCCAGAAGGAAGCCTATTCTAAAGATGATGCACAAGAAACCCCACAAAAAGTTTGCTGAAGACAAACAGACTACGGACATGGATTACTGCAACCATGTCCTGTGGTCTGATGAGACCAAAATACATTTATTTGGTTCAGATGGTGTTAAGAGTGTGGAGCGGCAACCAGGTGAGGAGTACAAAGACAAGTGTGTCTTGCCTAGAGTCAAGCATGGTGGTTGGAGTGTCATGGTCTGGGGCTGCATGAGTGCTGCCAGCACTGGGGATCTACAGTTCATTGAATTCTAACATGTACTGTGACATACTGAAGCAGAGCATGATCCCCTCCCTTCATAAACTGGGCCGCAGGGCAGTACTGCAACATGATAACGACCCCAAACACCCCTCCGAACGACCACTGGCTTGCTAAAGAAGCTGAGGGTAAAGGTTATGGACTGGCCAAGCATGTCTCCAGTCTTAAACCCTATTGAGCATCTTTGGGGCATCCTAAAACGGGAGATGGAGGAGCGCAAGGACTCTAATATCCACCAGCTCCTTGATGTCGTCATGAATGGGTAGAAGAGGGTTCCAGTTGCAACCTGTGAAGCTCTAGTGAACTACATGCCCAAGAGGGTTAAGGTAGTGCTAGAAAATAATGATGGCAAAACAAAATATTGACACTTTGGGCCCAATTTGGAAATTTTTTCTTAGGGGTGTACTCACTTTTGTTGCCAGCAGTTTAGACATTAATGGCTGTGTGTCGAGTTATTTTGAGGGGACAGTAAATTTACACTGTTATACAAGCTGTACACTGACTACTTGACATTGTATCAAAGTGTCATTTATTCAGTGTTGTCGCATGGAAAGATATAATGAAATATTTGAAGAAATGTTAGGGGTGTACTCACTTTTGTGAGATACTGTAACTCACCAAAGCAGATAGTTGTATATCCAACCGCGTAATGCTTCCGTGTCCGTGAATAATTACCGCGACTAATTCCTCATTAACGGAACGTTACACCGGTCGGTTTTTGAATCTTATCCCCATATTCCCTATTGAAGGCTTCTTAACTGGTGTTGGCTCGGAGCGAATGTGCCTGAAGTAGGCTAAGCCTTCCTTCTTCTTTACTTTTCTTTCCAAGCGGAGAGCACCTTGCATGCTCACCTGGAGTCTACTCATTACTAACTGAGAGTAACATGTGTCATCTCCCCTTTTTATAAACGTAACTTTATCATCTGCTTTGAAATAATTGGACAGTTATATTCCTGAAAATGTTCTGGAGAAGAGACTGTGTTCAGCTCCGCGCTGCTGTGGAGAACAGGCTGCGCTGCGGTGGCACGGAGGTGGCAGTTATTTGCAGTTGCTGTTTGTCACAACCACAACGCTCAGTTTATTGCACTTGCATCAAAATATTTAATTTTGTTAAACTTTATTTGATCCGTTTTGTGCCGTTTTGTACACGTATATAATATTTTAAAATAGGGGCGGCCCACCGGCCGGCCAGCCTAAAGGCTACAAACACTAAAAACAAAACAAAAAACGATTTTCCTCATCCACCAATTAAGTTCATTTGAAACGAGGAGTACTCGAGTACTCGATTACTAACGCCCATCCCTAGTAGCTACAGAACATATACTGTGCTGTGTAATAACAGGGCCGAAAAATGGGGAAAAAGTCGCGGCTTATAGTCCTAAAATTACGGTATGTGTTTTTGGCATTTTAATAAAGTCCAGCGGTTAATCAGGGTAAATCAGCTGATCATTTGGGCCAAAAATTTGAAAAACTAAACATATGGACAAAAACATAATGTTAAAATAAATCCATGTATTAGGAAATATACTTCTGACATATGCATGTGTTTACAGTGAGATTTGTCATGAGATTGTGATGTGTTTATCACAGCAAGGGTTAGTTTGTGTTTTGGTGAATTACATCTTTGCCCTTTTAATGAACCCATTCCAATCCAACATGCCTCATAAATCCTTCATGTTATTGTTTCCTATTAAAAAATAAAACACCTGTGGACTGGCCTTTATATGTAGATGGAAACAACCACCACCTAATGCTGTTTATAAATCTGTACTGAGTGTAGTAAGAGTAAAACTGAAATAATGGGTCTACAGATGAAAAGAAAATGTGAGTAACCTACCCTGTGTAAGAACATTTGACATCGTAGTTTCACTTAATTAAATATGTGCAGTCCGTGGCTTTTTGATCTTGGGACCAGATACAGAACGTAGTAGAGGAAATGGGTAGAGTGAGATGGGAAGCCTGTGACGTGACACTCACTTTGCTACAGAGTGAAGCATACTTAATCTTTTAGTGTTCCAACTTATGTTGATTAAGTGAGTAAATGACGTATCACAATCATTTATTAAATGTCATTTTTCACTGATGTTTAAAGAGTTTTTGCCAGAATCTTGGAGATTAATAGCAACTTGACGCGAATGCAAATGGGACAAGAATCGTGGCTGGATTTATTTCAGAGAGGCTGGACACACTTGCCATCATAAATTATTCAGCAAGTGCAAGAATTATAATGCGATCAGTTTGTAACATTGTGCAGGTCGCACACATTTGAAATATTTCCTGTGTTATTTTAATTTATAAAATGATTCATATAGATTGGAACATACACACAATATTTCAGATTCCACCTCCTTAGTCAGTTGTGTTACATAGTGTAGCTATTTCCATAACTCATTCTAGTACAGGCAGTGTTTAATACACAGGAGTTGTCTGTGAAACTGCATTATTGTGTATTTTGCCATCTTATTATTTTTTTTACCCCAGGCCATTGCTTTACCTCCTATCGCCAAGTGGCCTTATCAGAATGGGTTTACATTCAACACCTGGTTCAGAATGGATCCTTTGAATAACATCAATGTTGACAAGGACAAACCATATCTATACTGGTGAGTACACAGTTACAGTATATGCTTTTGTTCTTCATTGTTTCCAATGTCCTCAATGCAATCCTCGCCCTCTCACAGGTGCTGTAAGTCTGTCAACATTAGGAAACCAGAGAGAATAAAATGAAGCTTACACTCGCAATTATACTGTTTTTCATCAATCTAACTGCTTTCACTTTGTATTTGAAATCATTCCCCTGCTGTAGAGACCAATAAAGCTACCAGCAGCTTTATTGACGAAGCAATATGTTTTGTCTGATACTCGTTGACCTACAGTGATTTTCCCATCTAAGAAGATTATGGCTGGAACTTGTTTTTCAAGGTTAAACTCGTTTTTTACAGATCCTATAATTTTTTCACAAACTGGCAACACTTATTTAATGTGGGTTGTGGAAGGAGCCTCAATTTTGTCCCTATAATGAATTATAATGGAGAAAGGTAATATAATAAGGTGATATTATTGAGATTGAAACCCATTGAAGCATGAACTACAGTGATGGGTACTACTGGCTGTTACAGAGGTGGACTGCTGCAGGGGAAGGCATGTGGAAGTATTAATCTAGATTTTTAATGTAGATAACACAGATCGGCCACATAAGGTCCACATATACTGTACCAGCACTCCACATATACTGTACCAGCACTCGCAGGGGCTTCTGGGTAATTGCTGTTAAAATCAATAGCCCCAGACTGTAGTGATGTTCAGCTGGTGCTCTTTCTGTTCTTTGAGGGGAGCTTTGAGACAAAATCACATAATACAATGGCACATATGAAGGAGTCGTGGAAGGGAAAAAGGTTAGAGTTGGCTGTTCACTCTGTTTGGCCAGAGATAATAGTGCTGGCTGCCGCTGCTTCACATGGCTCACACGGTTTGAATGAAAGACTCGACTTGCCTTGGAAGGACATATTCTGCATTTACATGATGTGTAAAGTCGAAAAAATACATACAAATTAAAATATTGGCTTAACTAAGTTGTTTGTATTCATGTTGCAGCAAATGCTTTCTGAAAGTGTCACAAAAAAAGGCTGAGATATGCCAAACTAATCCTTTTTATGCATTGCTCCGAGGGACTCACAGCTCAGTGGAAGCGCATGTAGACAACAAAATGTAGAATTGTATCTTCAGAAGCGGACCAAGGTTGCTGCTTCCCCCACCTGATGTTGCAATCACAAGCAGGCTCGTCTTGGCTGGCTCAGTGGTAGTGAGTTGTGAGGGTGTATATATATCTCTGTCCCTGCCTGCTCCCCACACTATGAAAGCCTAGGATCTCTTTATCTGCCCTGACAAAGAGGTGTGTTTGTTTTAGATGATCCCAGTGGGTGTAGGGAGTACATGTCGGCAGTGAAAAGTTCAATTCCAAGCAGAGAGAGAATAGAGGTCTAGTCTTGTTTTGCAAGGTTTGTTTGTGTCTGCACAGTGTGCTGGGGCTGTACAGGGTTTGATCATATTGTAGAGCTGGGCAATTCATCGAAAATGTATCTAAACAGAAATTCAGAACCTCTTACCAACGCTATCTTTCCCATGTTGATTATTTGGGTTGGGCCCTTCTTTGCCCTATCATATTGTAAAGAGAGGTAACATGGTGACCTGGCCTGAAGAGTCAAGCAGATCAGAGCATCACTGAAGTGTGCTGATCATTATCAAGCGTTCCTCGCCTTTGCAGTTGTTATCATATCTGAACGATTTACAGTAGCTGTAGTCTCATCTACATGTTTTTTCCCCGGTTCTGAATGGCTAAGCATAACATCGTAACTCTCATAAGAGTTTTAAGAATTACTCATCAATTACTTGCTAAATTGCTTTGTGTCCCCGTAGCACAAGGCAATAAAAGAAAATCATGTTGACTTCAATCATATTATGCAGAATGAAGCCAATATTTCACTTCAGGTATTGGTTTGTGCAATACTGGATAACTTGGTCGTAGGAAACCTTCCTGCTCAGTTGGCTTGAAATATTTATATATATTTGTTTTTGCTTGTTGATAACTGAATTCGGATTACCCTGCAGCTCATGATGTATACTGTGCCTTTGTCTTGTGTTCACAGCTTTCGCACCAGCAAGGGCATTGGATACTCTGCACATTTTGTGGGTAACTGCATGATTGTCACATCACTCAAGTCTAAAGGAAAAGGTTTCCAGCACTGTGTGAAGTATGATTTTCAGCCCCGGAAGGTAAGGGCAGCTTTGTGTTTCAGCTATTCTACACGTTTGAGAATGTTTTTTTTTTAGACATATATAATTCTAATATGCCCAGGGATATTTACTCATACCAAAATAAATATCTTATGACGCACTTGCCATTGAAAAAGTGCACACTAAGTACATACTGCATGTATTATCTACGTCAAATATAACTGAACCAACCACTGAATACCAGAATCTGCTCATAATTGTTGCCTGAGCTAAAATGAATGGGATAAAGGCATTTGATTTCATTTGAAACAAAGAGAAATGACTCTGCTCTTTTTTTAGATCAACTTAAAGTTTTGGCTGCACTTACCCATGACTCCATACCCACCAGCTGTTCTTTTATTTGTTTTTACAATGTTGTATGTCTACAAAGAGAGCTGAAGACCCCCAAGGGGAGTGTTACAGGTGTAATTGGATGTAAATGTAGATGAGAAAACGCAAAGCTTAATTTAGTGTGGAATGTCAGCGCAGTGTAGCTGTCACTGCAGAGAAAAACAAGCTCAAAGCGTGTGTCAGACAATTAGAGGCTTCACATAACACCTGGGAACAACCATCCATCCCGTTCCTACTGCCACGGCGATTGTATCTGTGGAAAGCTTTCAGAGGATAAAACATTTTGAATTAACTTCTTAATTCATTTGGGTTCAGACACTTGTGGATAAATGCGTTTTTAAATTATCTGCGGGCAGCTTGCACTCTTCCCCTGAGCCATGAATCCTCTTTTAAAGTGTCTTTACCTTTTGTGTGTAGATGGCTGCAATTCAATTAGACTGCTCACAGTGCCCTTCATGGGTCAAACTAATAAACAGTGGGCACACAGTCGCAAGAGGTGGACAACCTATTGCTTACTGCTCTGAGTGGATGTGACAGGCTTGTCCTTAATGTAATGTTTCATTAGTTTTTTCATTAACACAAAATATAATATAAAGATGTTATAAATCAACTTGGTGAGTTGACTTACAACATATACAAAAGTAATTTTTTTCATATACAATTAATGAATTCAGACGTGTGAGAGCTGTTGACAAACATATATATATATACGAGTTATAAAATATATTCTTATAGTACGATTTTTATTTAGGAATAATAAAGAATGATGACAAGGTTGTAGTTTTAATATTTACCTGTATTTTTCCTCAACACTTTGACAAACACTGTACGAGTCAGCTAAGGATTAACCAGTCACGGTTAACATT
This sequence comes from Ammodytes marinus, assembly GCF_949987685.1. Classification (NCBI taxonomy): domain Eukaryota; kingdom Metazoa; phylum Chordata; class Actinopteri; order Uranoscopiformes; family Ammodytidae; genus Ammodytes; species Ammodytes marinus. Next base: position 16,611,035 of record NC_137232.1, on the reverse strand, counting down.
TGTACAAATAAAAAAAAAAGGCCACAAGAAAAGCTTCAAATTTAAAAGAAATACAAAAAAAACACACAGTCTTAACACACAGTTGTTGACTCTTTTTTGTGCTTTCTTTAATGTGATTGTTTCTACCCACTTCTCTTTCTTCTCTTCTGAAGTCAATTCTGCAGCTACCTGACGTAGCTTTGTGCAGAGTGTAAAATGAGTCGTCGTCTTGCCTCCTCTTAGCCTTTTTCTTTGATCTGTTTTTCACAATGTTCCAGCAAAACCTTGTGGCTGTTGCTTCATAGTGACTTTGAGGTTCATCTGGATTTCCTGGCTTTGAAAATAAAACAGAAATGTTGAATATTTCCTCAGTGTGCTTCTCCTCTCCCCCCTTCAGTGGTACATGATCAGTATAGTTCACATCTACAGCCGCTGGAGGAACAGTGAAATCAGATGCTACGTTAACGGACAGCTGGTTTCTTATGGTGACATGGCGTGGCACGTCAACACAAATGATGTAAGCGCTATCTCATTTTTGCACTATATGTCACCATATTCCCCTTTGGCACAGGACTGACTAAGGCTGCCACATCGATGTTCTGTATGGCTGGGAATTGTGAGAGGCGAACAACATTAATACATCTTTAAGAGTGCTGAGCAAAAATTTACTTGGGGCGGCAGTGGCGAAGTCGGTAGGGAGATCGCCTCTGGAGTGCAGGGTCGATCCCCCGTCTCCCCGCCACATGTCGAAGTGTCCCTGAGCAAGACACTGAACCCCAAATTGCTCCCGATGGTTCAGAGAGCACCTTGCATGGCAGCTTCTACCATTGGTGTATGAGTGTGTGTATGAATGGGTGAATGTGGTAAGATATGTAAAGCGCTTTGGGGCTGAGAAAATCGGCTAGAAAGTGCTATATAAGTCAAGTCCATTTACCATTTACCATAACTTAACCATATCAACATGGATTGCTTTCAGAAAAATGACTGGCATTTCAATCTTAATTTCAATATCAGTTTGTCACATAGCTGATTGGCAGTCAATGTGGAAGATGGAATATCAATCAACTGGAGAACAGATGTATGTAGTGGGAAATGGCTATACCTCAAATAGCTATATGTAAATATGGTCAAATTGAAGCATTCTTGTTTAAAATGTGTGAAAAAAATATAGTGTAACAGTATGATAGTTCTATGTTTGAATGACTCCTCCAGTCAGACATGGCTCTTAGCATCAGATTTAAAAAGCAATTTGCACACAGATGAGCACTTGTGAGATGAGGCGTTTCCAAAAGGTAGCTTCATACTGTAGCTTCAAGGGAAAATTGCGACAAAATGACAGGTTGAGATTTAAGTGCTGTTCAATCCTCAGGTAGCATTATTCCAATGAGGAGGATTTTTCTTCCTGTGATTACTACGGAAACGGCTGCATCACAGAGACACTAGAAATCATCCCATGGACACACCGAGAAATATAATTTAGATTTGAGTAGTCTGTCAGGGCAAAGGGGCATGATGAGACGAGGCAATATTCTACACACACTCAGTTTAACATTTCCATGGATGTGCCATGGAAAGTAAGGTCAACTTACTTCCCAGAAGGTATCGTAAGCTTACAGCTAATGTGGTGCTGTATGTATTGGTCTTCTGTTTACATGTACTGCATGTTATTTTTTCTATTGTAACGAAACTGTGTCCTTAGCCTACTCACTTAAAAAGACAAATACATGGTTTACATCCTTCTGCTCTTGCTAACATACAAGTAGGACTTAAGCTTGTGAAGACTGGATAACCCTTTCACATATTTTCATAAGCTTAGTTAACATAGTTGATATAGTGAGGTGCATTTTTTAACAACGGTTCTATATTTTTTAATATTAACTGAACTATTTAATTCATACAGTAACTTGCAAAAAGGCATCACATCACATGTATCCGATGGATGGGTAAGATTAACTTGATCAAGATTTAGAATTTTCTATAAACAACTGTTATTTTTCTGCCCCCACTGCCACTTGTATAAGCCTTCATACTGATTGTTGTTATTTAATTGGCTATTGCCATTGTAAGTTATCCTTCAATTTTATTTTGAATGCAATCAGCACATATTCTGTCTATCCAGAGGTTATATTGAGGTTCCCTATCTTTGCCATATCAGGTCCATTGTTTTCCTCCTTCCATTGGAAAATGATTGAGGTTGTCACTGAAACAGCACAGAGGGTTGACGATATTCTAGAAAATGTAATTTGGAGGCGACCAATTTAGGAGTAAAAACAAGATATATAACCCATTTGTGCTATCAAATTTACTTTTGCCATCTGTCTAATTCAGCTGTGTGTGTGTGCGTGTGCGTGTGCGTGTGCGTGTGCGTGTGCGTGTGTGTGTGTGTGTGTGTGTGTGTGTGTGAGAGTGAAGTTGAATATTTTTTTTCTTCAGTTCCAAAGTCTAAAAATATGTGACCTTTTTTTCCTTTCTTTTTTGCCTCTTGCAGAGTTATGATAAGTGCTTCCTGGGCTCCTCTGAGACGGCTGATGCAAACCGAGTGTTCTGCGGGCAGCTAGGGGCCGTCTACTTGTTCGGTGAAGCCCTCAATCCCGCGCAGATATTTGCAATTCATCAGCTAGGACCAGGCTATAAGGTATGTTCTTGAGGGGGTGACCCAAATTAGATTACATGAAAGCAGTCTGCATCTCCTATCAATCTGTGGAATCAATGCCCAGTTCTGCCCCTGCCGCAGTGCCTTTGCCATGATGTGTCTCCAATCCCCTTGGAGCAGTGCTTTGCCTCCCAGATAAACGACTGCATAAATTACCTACTTCTTGGAAATAATGGCACAATACACAGAGGCACTCTTCGGGGATAGAGTCCTGAGCTGACTTATATCTGCTGCAGCAGGTGTAGCACCGCCAAACTTCTTGACAAAGACCAAAGGGATTGGGAATATAGAAAAGATGCTGACCTTCACAGGAAGGGGATTCAGCTGTGTGATAAGTTATCATGTGGGGACTAAATATTTGGTTTGTACATTTATTTATTTAATTTAATATTGTACGTCATCTTAAATGAAATGCAGGGCATGCCCTCAGTCTATTCTGAGATTCAGAGACTGCTCTCTCTCTCTCTCTCTCTCTCTCTCTCTCACTTTTGCTCTTGATACTGCTCACAAAGTGCTGTTGTATCTTCTCAATGTTAAGCCCTGCCTGCATTGTCACATAAAGATGAATGACTAGCACTGCAAAAATCAGATTTGAACACATGATGTGTCCTAAAAAAAAAGTAGAATATCTCAGTCCATTTTACACTAGCTCTTTTAGCACTCTTGCTACAATAAAGACTCAATTAGGGGCACAAAGGATATCAGGCTTCGGCTTGTTCAAATATAAAACTGACTCTGTTGCACACTGTCGGACGGATATGTGTGCTTTCAATCGGGTCTATGAATGCTGGGACATTCCCAGGAGAAGTCATTGTTTGGTCTTTTCACTAATGGCTGGTGACTTGCCATTTTCCTTCCTAATTGTGCTTCTAGACCTTCTATTAGAGAGGTAACACACACGAGCGGAGCAATCCTTTTTTAGATTTCTAAAATGAAGAGTGTATCCCGGGGAGACAATTACCCAGGATTGATGAAGCTGTGACCGGTGTTTGTAATGGTGAGCTTGATACAGCCTACCAGGTGAGTGGAGGAGGACGGTCAGCAGAGACACACACACACACACACACACACACACACACACACTGATTGGTTGTTGTAAATGGGAGTGCTGTACAGGGGATGAGACGCCTGTCGCTTTTAATTGAGACCCACCAGGAATCTGAGGGGGGCTGCCGTCTGAGGGCACTGCATACATCTGCTACAGTATGTGCGCTGGACTTTCAAAATATCAGTTTCAACTCAGCTCAGCTCTACAGACAGAAAAACAAACATCTAGGCTTGATGTATGATTTATTTTCTGATCTGTGGTCTTCTCATCCATTTTTGATGTTTGACACGCTTTGCATTGCTCGCTCAGTGTATGAAAGGAACTGTAACTTATGCTGTTGAAATGCAGAAATGACTGCTGCCCAGGCTTACTATGTCTACTGCAAGTAATGATACATGGCTATACATTTGACAGACGTGTTAGTGAAATCTGAATTTGTTCCCTGGGTCTCTTTTGATATTTCTGTATGTGAAATTTCACTTTGGACTGAGATGGACTTCTGGTTATATCATTCAGAGTACCAAACAACTTTTGCTGTATATTTATTTTTCTTTGACTGACTCGAAAAATGCCCAGCCATTCGGAGATAACACCAAGGAGCAGTGTTGGTTCTACAGACACTGATGCACTGAAGTTGACTTTAATTTTCGGACTGTCAATCATCACTGCTGATTTAACAGAGTCCATAAGATTTGCTGAATGTCTAGAAATAAAAGGCAGATTTCCTACAAGGAAAGATGTGTCACGTGTAACGCAGGAATATGTTATATTATATAATTCCCCATGGATACTGGCAAAGAAAGAGTTTTGAAAAGCCCCCTGTGTGTTTATTCTGGATATCTATTCATCTCTTTGCGGGAAATGGAACGACTTCCAGCACAGCAATGTCCGGCGACAGCTTCTCTGAACCTGAAGTATTAAATAAATTCAACTCAATTTTATTTAAATAGCTCCACATCATAACATAAGTTATTTTGTGGCTATTTTTCATAGAGCAGGTCTAGACCATACTGTTCAATTCAAAGAGACCCAACAATTCACAATGAACAAGCACTTTGCATTTGTGGAAAAAGGAAGAGGGATAGGTAAGAGAGAGGCACAGTAACCGTCTTTGAGTTGACTTGTCAAAACAATTAAGCCCTGACTTTATGTCCCTTTACTCAATGCACTTATAATCATTTCCCTCTATCATCATTACCGTATGTGTTCTACAAGTAGCTCATTGAATTTGTGTCAACACTGCTCTGCACTATGCATCTCAGATCGCTGTCAAGAGACAGAGGAGCTGCACACTCCATGTCAGAGAAGACAAATGTTATCTCTTTGTAGGGGCCATGTAGTCATCCAATATCTGATCTGTAGAACATGACATGACAAGCTCACAGATGTCAAAATCTACTGAGGTACCAAACAGGCCTACATGCATACCTGCAAATGTACTGAACCTGCTTGTCACCTGGGATCCAAAATAAGACATGTTATAAAATGTTGTCAATGTCATCTTCATTAAAATAGACGGCTTGGTAGACAATGATTGGATATACTAGGAGATGGTGTGTAAGCATGCAAATAAGCCCTGAATGTTTGTTTTGGTCTGCAGCTGAAGTCAAACTCTTACCATGAGTAATGGCCTAACCTTTAAAAATATTTTTAATTAAATCTGTTTTTTAATATTATGAATTCATTGGATTCCATTCCATTGTTGACTATATTATTTCAGTATGCTATGCTAATGGGAGGGGAGTATCCCCAGCTTGTCTTGTCAGCGTCTTCCATGTTTCTTGTTGGGAGTCGTCATGGGGATACCCCTGGTCGATGACAGCCTTTGGCACAGAGAGGAACAAGGGAACTGTGCTCTCATTCTTTTTCTATGACTGACTGCTCTGTGGGATGATGCTGTCATGCTACAGGGTTTGTTACTGGAGCTGCAATCCATAAGATCATTATTTTCACACTGCGGCAGGGCTCTCGTACTAAAGTGCGGGGCACTGGAGCTTGTTATTTCTTGTCACTTGGGTTTCATGAGTATGAACTTGTGAAGGATGTTAGAGACTTCATGATGAGATACATGCTTGGGCTGCTGTGTGGACTTGATCATGGCAGAGGAACAGAATACCCTGTACGCCCTTTTATCATCTCCACTGGAAGGAGATATACCATTAAATGTGGCTCAGCCCTCTCCGTTTCTGGAACTGCCCTGTTGAACTCTTCCTTGAGTAATTCTGCCGGGCAACATATTTTGCGCTAGAAAATATATATGGATTTTGACCAGGATCATTTGGAAACAGGATTCACCTACCATATAAACATTTGAATCTGGTTTGATACAAGCTAATTTTACTATTGTGCAGTATTTGTATCAGGTATTTTATATAAAGAAACTGAAGAAATTGTTGTTTGTTTCTTCCAAAGGTTGCCACCTACCTACAATTATACACTTTAAAGGCACTCAAACTAGAATGCACAATGTTTGTCCAATCGACAACCTGAGTCAGCGCACCTTGTTTTTCCATTTACTCCCTTAGTGAAAACAAGAAACCCAAATTTAGCTGCCTTTTAGCCTGGTGCATGAACCCTGTTTGCCTGTGTTGCATAACTTATTTATTTATGTATTTATTTACGTTCCCTCTTGGAACAAATGGTTGTTTTTCACTGGTACTTCCGCTCCCTCCGTCTCTCTTTATCTCATCAGCATCCGCTTGCTGTCCGTGAGTCAGAGAAGAGAGGGAAGGAAAAACATTTCTCTAATTCATAAATAATTCAAGCCTCTTGATTAGAGGACCTGATTTCCTTATCAAGCACAGTCCATTCACACTGCATTGATAGATGAATTCAGCTCATCTGTCAACAGCTAATTGAGAGAGTAAATTAAGTCTAGGCTGTTATCAATCAGCGTTTTGTCTATGTTAACAAATGAGTATGTGCGACACAGACACTGAGTGAAAGAACCTCAACTTCTTTTTACAGAGCCCTAAAATGTAATGTAAATTTATTTGAACAGTACAAAAAACAAACAAACATTGAGCATTGTTTAAGGCACGGACAGATGTCATGTACCAGGTTTTAGCAAAAGACTAATTTCCACCTGTAATCCCTGGACAGGTAAATTGAGTAATAAAATAGTGCTAATAATAATGTTATAAATAGTGCTTTCGATGATACTTTAAAAACCTATGGGACATAGGATTAATCCCTATAAAGAGTTAAAGATTTAGAGTATTACACATGTTCCAAATAGCATGTTTTAGTTTTAGTTTAGGAATCTTGTTCTGTATGTGGATGGAGGGTAAAATGTAATTAGTAGTATTTGCTATAAAAAGAAGAAAGGCTTCATTTGAAGGTGTTTTTCTTACGTAGTGATACAGATCTTAATATGTGATAAGTGTAAGACTTCAATCATAGCACACTATCTCTAAAGCCTCTTTCAGTTGCAGTGTATCTTCATGAGAATCAAGGCATGAGATTGCTCCCCCAACAGGCTAGAGTGAATGACTGGGTTAAGTGAACGCAGGTAAACAATCATCTAAGGTATCAGGGCAACTCTGATCTTTCTAACCAGACCATGTTCCTCCTTATCTTTGAACTCTGCAGTAACATTTGAAGATTTTCATCAAACAATGTTCCCACAGAGATAAAAAGGGAAGGCTCTGGCGTAAATATTCTTAAGACAAAGATCAAACCAAATGGAAAAAAGGTCCACAACAAATAGCCTACCTACATGACATAAACATATCATGTCATATATTCCCTATGAGACACACAGAGAAAATCATTTTAAGGTTTGTACTTTAAAATAATAAATAAGCATTATATAAAAAAATTAATAAAATAAAAAGATATATGACAATATCTGTTTGTTCGATTGCATCACTAACCTCAACCCTGGTGACGGAGATGAAAAAGATGTGAATTATTTAAAAAAAAAACATGAAATTTCAAAGAACTGACTTACTGTCATGCACTGTGTGCCTAGAAAGAAATCCCAATCCCTGGAAATGCGTGGCCGCTAATGCAAAAGTCAATAATTCATTTTTTTCTATTTTAGAATAGATATTTTTTTCAAACAAGTTATAATTAAAAGATAAAACCCGGGAGACATTGAAAGGGTTCATATGCAGGAAGAAGCTACTTCTAGCTAATCTATCACTCTCTGCATCTCTTTCTTTTATCTCTCCTTTATTCTCACTTATTTTTTGCTCTCTCTTTCTCTCTTTTTTTCTAGAGTACATTTAAGTTCAAGTCCGAGAGTGATATCCACTTAGCCGAGCATCACAAGCAGGTGCTGTATGACGGCAAGTTGACCAGCTCCATCGCCTTCACCTACAACGCCAAGGCCACCGAATCCCAGCTCTGCCTGGAGTCCCTGCCTAAAGAAAACACCTCCATCTTTGTTCACTCGCCGCACGCCCTTATGCTACAGGTCAAAGCCAACACTGTCTCTCAAAGCGTAAAATGACCTTGATACTGTTGCATTGACTTTGGTAAGCGAACATTTTAAAATGTCACTTTCAAAGGGTTGTGTCTTATTGTTTTTTTTCTTCATATTATTCTGGCAGGATGTCAAAGCCACGGTGACTCACTCCATCCACAGTGCCATCCACTCCATTGGTGGGATCCAGGTGCTCTTCCCGCTCTTTGCTCAGCTGGACTACCATCAGCTCAATGACAGCCAGGTGGAAGCAACTGTATGGTAAGACGTAGAAATGTTGATTCCTTAGAAATTGAACAAATTCTATTGTTGGTAACTATGAATTTGCTTACTTTTTTTTTTTTTACATTTTTTGCCATTTTTAGCCTTGTGTCCAATGCATCTATAATAAAACTCTTGCCTGCTTCCAATAACAGTTGTGTTCCAGTTGTAGTCCAGTTGTCTTTATTATCTCTGGTCCAGACTGCTCTCATCCCTGTCAGCCTGTGGTGGTCAGTCCAATGCTTCCCCGCGGTGCGCTGGAAGCAGTCTTAGCTCGGCTCTAATCCTGTGTCCATTGCAACAACTGCAGTACAAGCCAGATAGACACACACAGGGGTGGCCACACAGCAGCACCAGCTCCCCACATGCCCAAAGCTCTCTGCCTCTCCGTACTTTCTTCTCATCTCTTCTCTGGGCCCCTCATTTCTCTCTAGCTAGTATGTCACGGCTCCTTTCCCTCTCAGTGTGTAGCTCTTCCCAAAAACATTCTTTGTCCTTCAGTCCTTCTTAAAGCCTGCTGAGCTGACGAGTTCAAAGCCACTTGCAACAATTAACCGTCTATAAAGCATGTGGATCTGCTGAGGCTGTTCTCAACAGCGACCTCAAATAGAAAAATATTACTTTTATCAAATATCTAAGCTCCTGTTACTGTGTGCCAGCTTGAATTCCAAACAGCAGTGGTGAAACATCAGTCGCTACTGTTCTGCTAAATTGGAAGGAGGCTTTGCTTGGAGTAAAAAGGATCAGAGGGTAAACTGTGACAGGGTTCTGTGTGTGTACTCATGTATTCCCCTCGGCTCACTTATCGTTAAGTTAAGTGAGAAATGACCAACTGCAAACAGTCAGAGTGCACTTCTGTCAGTTTGTATGTATGCATTGTATGTGCAGTATCTTTGGGCAACCCTGAACAGCCGTGGTTGTGTCCTTGCGATTGTTAGAGTGGAGGCCACGGGAAAATGTGTGGGGAAAGCCGATTTAAGAAGTGTCACTGAGCACCTGAGCACCACTGTCACTCAGCCAAAGGCTTCAACTGAACAGCCCTGCAACAAAGAATTTATAAAAAAAGCAGAAAATCATCTTCAGTGTGCTGCCTTGCCCCCCTTGAACCCTGGCCCCTCCTCCCCCCCAACATACACACACACATACACACACACACATACACACATGCTCGCACACACACACACGCGCGCACATGCACGCGCACACACACGCACGCGCACACACACACACACACACACACACACACACACACACACACACACACACACACACACACACACACACACACACACACACACACACACACACACACAATACAACTCACCCCCGAGACAGCACTCTCTGTCCCTAGAGAGCCCAGCGAGCAAACCCTTTCTTATGAATTGAAGAGGGATGAAAGTGGTGAGCTGGAGTTCCCAACTGATTGCTGACATCCTCTGAAAATGACCTTGTTTTTCTCTCTCTCTCTCTCTCTCTCTCTCTCTCTCTCCCTCCCTCTCTCGCTGTCTGCCACAGTATTTCCTCATGCTTCTGTAATTCATAGAATAACTGCTGCACCACCCGATGAGTGTGTGTGTGAATTGAAGGTTATATGATTCCTGTGCGAGACGTTATGTTTTCCTGTTTTGCAGTGCCACTCTCCTCGCCTTTCTGGTGGAGCTGCTCAAGAGCTCTGTGGCCATGCAGGAGCAGATGCTTGGAGGAAAGGGCTTCTTGGTTATTGGATACCTGCTAGAGAAGGTATGGAAGAGCATCCTCCTATACTTATCCCAACAGCTTTCCAACACATGGTGACACGTCAGTTCTCAGGAAGGTGCAATTTACAAATTCACCTATTTCACCTTACCCATTCAAATGCTGTGTTATTTACACTGTTGCTCTTGGGAGAACATTACGAAGAACCCATATACATGTAGCCTGTAGGCCAATAGTGTGGGAACAGACAGACTCATCATAGCAATATTTTTCTCTCACTTTGAAAAGTTCACTTCTGGAGTGAAACAATGATTGGGAAATTATAAACTGATGTTTCAACAGTTTTTTTTTCTTTCTCAAAAACCCATCTGCTGTTAACACCTCTGTCACTATCTCCACTATCAAGCCGCACTGTGTCTTGTCTGTTTTCTACAAGCCCTGCTGTCAACAGGCTGATATTCCAATGCTTATAGCAGAGTCCTCAACATGTCTTTGAACTAAAGAGAGCTAGAGGAAGAACTAGAATACTTCCTCTCTTGTTCTCGCTCTCTCCTTCCGCATCAATCTTTATTTACCCATTTTGTGATGCAGATCTAGCAGCTTGCCGGCCTCCCCAGAGTGCAGGCTCTTTTTGAGCGCTGAGAAATGACTCCACTTTGTCACTCACTGACTTGCCTGCTGGCTTCAGCTGCTGTTAACTAACAGCCAGGCAGAGTCGGCACCTGAGAGTTTTTTTTCCCCTTCCTTCCTTCCTCCTGCCAGGTTTCACACTTCCACATATCACACCATCTGTTCGCGATCTGTTTATGCCACACCTTCTCTTCTCCCCGTGCCTTCATTTCTCCTGCCCTCCCAAGTCCCCACCTGGGCTGAGACCAGGTGCCAGACAGGAGCGCTAATGGTATTCTTCAAAGTGAAATTCCTTGCAAAGTCAAGCCTCTAACACATTCAGTAACTTGACAACATGCCTAAGTAGATCAATTTATCTCCTTTGCTGACATGCTAATGAGCTGCTACTGACAAAAGTACAACACGAAAAAAAACAAGTGATCCTTTAAATGAGCCTACATAGGTGGGGAATGGAGAATTGACAAAATGAAAAGGACAGTTTTTACACACATAAAAAGTTTATATAATAAAAGACATAAAAACAAATTCACAATGTGTCTGTAGAATTTTTAAACTGTGTTTTTTTTTATACATGAAGTACCTTTATACTTTTTGAATCCTCTAAGACCAACTTGAATAAGAAATGTGTTTGATAACTGCCATCATTGGCTTAAATAGTGAGTACAATTTAGCATTAATGTTTTTTTTATATTTCTGTTTCTTACCACTTGTATAGTCCTATATTTTCTACGTCTATTGTTCTTTCGTTATAGATGTGCTTTGTCATTGTAACATTTAGTTTCTTTTTGTGAACAGTTACCATAGGGTGTCACTGTCCATAATGCGGACACTATCAGGAAGGATAAATACCCGCTTACAGCAGAATAGGCCTGCTGATGTGTTTACTGTTTAACACTATGTTGTGCTTCTTCCCACAGTCATCCCGTGCCCACATCACCAGGGCTGTATTAGAGCTGTTCCTCTCCTTTGCAAAGTATCTGGATGGTCTTGCACACGGAGCACCACTGCTGAAACAGCTGTGTGACCACATCCTGTTCAACGCTGCCATCTGGATCCACACCCCTGCCAAGGTGAGCTCCCGCAGGTAACTCGGTCCACAAAGGGGACAGGTGTCTTTGTATATGATCAGGCTACAACCACAGAAGGCTTACGTAATCATTGCCATGGTCATTGCTTCTGTGTAGACAAGAATTGAGAGTCCTCATACCAGTGTTTCTAATAATGAAACCGGGCTGAAAATATCTGCTGTCAAGTATGTATGTCAAGTTGTAGTGTAGGTGGTATTCATGCAGAGTGGAAGAGATCGTATACTGTTTATGACTGCAGTTCATATTAATCAGCCAAATGCAAAACTATGTTGAGTTGGGTTGAGATGTCAAATGAGTATTATGTAGTTTCAGCCTTTTACAGTTTATCTTTAGCACATACACTGGATATATACTCAAATTGAATATGTGGAGAGTTCACTTGCCTCCACTTTTCTGTCCTCAACTTAACCAAGTCTATCCACAGCTTTTTTTCCCCCGTCCTCCTCCATTTGAATAATGACCCATGAAAAAATGTGATGAGGTATATCAAAGGAGCTGAGTTTTTGAGTTTGAGTGTGGCAAATACATTTGCCTCAGGAAGGCTGCATGGTGGGCCATGCCATGAATAAATAAAAGGAGGAAATAAATACAAAAGTGTCAGGAAGCCTGCCTGTGACACTCCCCTCCCAAAGCACAGCGTAGAGGAAAGAGGGAGAGAAAATGAGAGAAGGAGCGAGGTAATGAAGTGGGTTAGAACACTTTTAGCTGCACCGGCACAGAGAGCTATATGTTGGCTGCTTCCCTTAGGACATGCCACGAAAGTCCACATTTCTTCCGTCCCTATATCTGCAGCATGGGGGTAAGGGGGAGCCAGCTGTGTGAATGATGGGGGCACACGACAGCATTAATTACATGGGCCAATGACCTTGTCCTAGTAGGCAAATAGGATCTTGTGAGTGCATTTGACTTTTTCCTGTTCTCGTAGAAAATGACATTACAGAGAGCCTGCTGTTCACTTATCTCCAGTGTTTCATTTCAGCAGCCTCAGAACCATATCACATCATGCTCACGTCGTAACCAAGCTGCCCGCCTTTCATCACGACTCACATTTGACTCGTTAATATCCTGTAATTTATGACATGTGGGAAAAAAGCCTTCGGTATTTGTAGCCGGGACAACTGTGGTGGGGATTACGGATTCTTGTCAGGTCTGTTGCTAATTACAGAGGACACGCTAATCATCACTGAACAGAGTGGAGCTGCAGAAATGATGAAATTGAGTAATACAGGGTCAGTGGTCATCTCCGCCATACACCTGCAACGTATAATAGGCTTCACTAGTGCTGCAATTAACCTCAGTACAATGTCTTGGGATTAATGTAGTTAATAGCGTGTGTGTGTGTGTGTGTGTGTGTGTGTGTGTGTGTGTGTGTGTGTGTGTTGTGTGTGTGTGTGTGTGTGTGTGTGTGTGTGTGTGTGTGTGTGTGTGTGTGTGTGTGTGTGTGCGCGCGCGTGTGTGCACGTGTTTGGTCCCACTCCAGGTACAGCTCTCTCTGTACACATACCTTTCTGCTGAGTTCATCGGCACGGCGACCATCTACAACACGATTCGTCGAGTGGGCACGGTGCTTCAGCTGATGCACATGCTAAAGTACTACTACTGGGCCGTTAACCCCGCAGACTGCAGTGGCATCACGCCCAAGGGTCTCGGTAAGCATAATCAACATTTTGGGGAAATTTTTTCAACACAAGTTTATTTATTTTGTTTATTTGCTTTTTGATGCAGTGCAATATGATTTGGTTTGGTTTTATTTGTTGATGTAAACTGTTTCATATCCATCTGTTCCAAGTGAAGCTTAGTGAAAAGGAAAGGGAAAACGTCGGGAGCGAGTGAACCAATCACAATCATCGTGTGCAGTCACAGGCCAAGATAGATCAAAGTGTCTTCCTTGAAATAGCAGCAGCTCCCCCACATTTGAAATGACTCATCCTCCACATAGAAGCGCTGCTTGCCTATCAGCTGTTAGGACCGTGGCCATCAGTGGAGATGACAGTGAGGTAGACACGCCACATCAATACTGTCATTCCCCCGGTGGGTCCTCTGTGTGGGTGTAAGGCCTCTGAAACCTGGACCAGTAATTTAACTGGCATCGTGGTGCAGCTGGAAGTAAAAGTGTCCTTGAACTGTCATTTCCTTTTTGCTCTCCATTATTCTTTGCTCAAACTACGTGTCATAGTATATACGGGTTACTTTTATATTGGTACTGAGGCCTTAGCTTATGCTGCACCGAGGCCTAATGAAATCTACTGTCTGAAGGTTAGCTGTAGCTACAAGCTTCTTTTTTATTTTTTGTTTTTTTCTTCCTTTGACATAAGCACTACTCTAAAAGTGACTTTGAAGAAAAAGTTTGACATACAAAGCTCAGTCCTGTGTGGTTGTAAGTAAGCAATCTTCATATGTTTTTTATTTCATATATACAACACATTTTTTAAAAGGGAGGAATCACTGCCAGTGCTCAACAAAACAATATTTTCTCAAGGCTGTGATGAAGAGACCTGATTGAATAAAAGATTGACACTTTACCAACCACCCTCCTTGTCTCCCCTAAACCTATAGCCCTCTGAAACTCAACTATATATATGGTGCTGATTGTCGTCGGACTCCCGGGAGATTGTGGTGGGCTGAGAGAGTAGCAGAGATACTGGGGCAGGCATATCTCATGGTTTATCTTCAGTGTAGGTCTGAAACCATTGATCTGCACTTGATTAGGCAGTTCAGTTTTTCCTCTCTGTCCTTCTTGGCTGAGAAATGACCAAACAAATGCACACACACACACACACACACACACACACACACACACACACACACACACACACACACACACACACACACACACACACACACACACACACACACACACACACACACACACACACACACACAGAGGTGGTGGAGAGCCAAGAAGATAATAAAGTGTTCAATTATAGTGACACAGAGAGCACATTTAAAACGGAGCTCCTCCAGCTACTCTCTCTGTTTCTGTGAATGCCACCCTCCCCTCAGGTCTTAATAGAGAGTGCTATCAAATTAAAGCCATGTATCATTTGGTTATACACAGAATCACTGCAGGCACTCAAAGACAAATGTGTATTGTTTAGCATATCACAGTCCATGATAGGTACCGACACAAACCAACACATAATCCGTCTCAATCTCTATCACTCTCCCTTTGTCTCTGTCTCTGCCTGCCTCTGTGTTCACTCAATAAGAAGTGATGAGATTGCAAGCAAAGCTGTTCGGCCAGTCACCACTCTCATTTCAATCTGGTTCTTCTTTTGTGTGGCCATCACAGGAAGAATCAACAGTGACACATGTACTGTATGTACTTCAGAGGAAACATCTAATCAATAATTTTTTTTATGTGCTTTCCTTCTTATAAATTAGAAAAATCCAATTTTTTTCTCTTATTTCAACACTGCTTTGCTTCTAATTTTCACTAGATCAAACTGAGGCTAGGTTGGGCATCAGAAAACGATTGAAAAAAATCTATTTATTTTTTCATTGTTTTTCCCCGTTATGTTTGCCCTGTGTATGTGTGTATGTGTGTGTCTTTACAGTGCATACGAACATTCTTTTCATCAGCCTTTATTTCAATTTCATACAGGGGAGTGAACAAAGTGAAAAATCCAACCATTCTTGTTATTTATTTAAAGCTTTGCACCAGTATACACAGGACACATGCTATTGTGTATGCCACGACTTTATTAACATCATTGTCATGAGCCGAAAATAAGATTCCTACATTAATCACATGGACATAAATTGTTTCCCAATAAATGTTCTCCCTTGTGCCCTTGGGAGGCGTGAAGTAAAGCAATATGTGAATGAAGAAACAAGAGCTGTGCAGAGCTGCTGAGCATAATTGGTTGAGAATATAACTTAAGATGCAGTGGCTGCGGTAATAATGTTCTTATCCCCTCCACGTCAGCCTCTATTCCTGCACTGGGGTTTTCCATTCTTACTCTATTAATCAGTGTCGGAATGCAGCGGCACTTTGCCCATCCTCCCTGTAACCTCCGGGAGCCTCGCCATTGATTACATTGACTGGCTGTGTGAGTAGCAGGACGGTCAGGTGTCTGCTGCTGCTGCTGTATCTGTCATCATGGCACTGTCCCCACTTCAAATGAACATGTGTCCGGCCAAGGTGCATGTTGGGAGTTTATCAGCACTGACAGGAGAAGAAAGCCATTGGGCAAAGTGACCAATCCTCCCCCCCGGAAGGCTTTTGCCGTTGTATTTGGCACAGGTCTACTACAGTCATTTAATGCCTCTGCAAGTTTCTGTCATTGTGTGTTATACCTGGCTAGCTGCACAGGGATGAAGAGAACCGAATCAAAATGTGCCAAGTTTTTACAGCCAAAATGGATGCTTTTTCTACAGTGAGACGGCTGCTGATCTTACTGGGTTTCTTTTTTTGTATTGTTGTAGTAGGTGGTAATGTACACAGGATGCCATATCCTGCATTTTCTGATGTCTGACTGAAAAGCTCTGTGTTGCATTGATCCGCTTGTTGCCGCGGCTGCCCCATTAGTGTGCTTACTCAGTGTGTGTGCAAACAGTTTGTGGTTTAAAACAAATGGGCTCAGCATATTTAATAGGATCTGACTGTGTGTCAAAATTTATTCTTGTGCAAACCCAACCCATTACAGCAGGGGCATCTCCGCAATATGGCAGTTAGTCAATGAGTTCTGTCATTCTTCTTTATTTGAATGACATACAGTACACACACCTGCTGACAGCTACAGCCTGTCTGATGTGGAATGAGGCTCATGACAGGAATGGATTGCAATATGAAGGCAAACTTCAGACTATCAAAGTGACCTTAAATTTGGCAGAGGCATTCTGGGTTGATTTAATGAGATGTTGGCCAGTGTGACGGGCAGGTGTGTCTGTGTTGACCTTGTGCTGGCTGACTGGGCACTATGTCGTGACCAAGACTACCTGGGATCCAAACACACTTGATATGCAGCAGGAATGATGAATCAGTTTAGGTTGAACACTCAGAGTGGCCCCTCCTGATCTTAAATCATGCTATGTACAGATTATACAATGTATTCTACTTAATCTAGTTATTGTACAAATCATTGTTGGTAAAACTATGTAACTCACATTTAAAGTAAATCTAGTAAGTACAAATCAGTACAAAGCTGATGATAACTGAATATGTCTTTGAACGTGTTTGCTTCTCCAAAGGCTCAAATGAGGAGAAGACCAGAACTATTACAATATCAATCAAAATATCATCAAGTAGGATCTTATCTTATTTAGCTTCTTTCACTTTTTCTCTCCATACCACAGATGGTCCAAGACCGACCCAGAAAGAAATCATTTCTCTGCGGGCGTTCATGCTTCTCTTCCTCAAGCAACTCATCCTGAAGGTACATCCCACCTGTCTTCATGCCTCGCAGCCTCTCATACGGCTTGATTTCTGAGCTGTGCAGAGATAATATGAAGAATGTCAATGTCTCTCTGTGTTGTCTTTTTACAGCATTCTGACAGTCTGTGTCTCAATACATTCAGTGCTATTTATTTCTGTATTATTTATTTTGTGTGCTTGCAAGAGAACCAGTTGCTAAAAACTAATTCAACAAATCCATTAATGAAGAGGCGATGAATTAATTACAGTTTTGGTAATTATTGAATCCTTTAAGGGATTTGTCAAATGAAGATACCAGACATTTGTTGTTTCCATCTTTTCAAATTAGAAAACATTGATGTTTACGTTTGCTTTAATTAATTGTAATTATTGATTTATTCTTGGTCTGTTAATCAGACAAAGTTTGCACTTTTAAGCCATTACTTTAGCCCTGGATATGTGTGACTGTTATTTGGCATTATTTTGTTGTTTTAATTACCACATTTATAAAATTAAAATGAATTATTACTGACTAATTAATGACTTCTCAATAACAAAGGTTTTAGAGTGCTGAACTACATATTAGACTTCTGATTACTTTGCCACGTTCTTACCAGCCTTTTACAGGCCGAAAATAAAAATACATTTTAACACTGAACAGAAAACAGGCTTGATTTCTACATGTTATCGCCAGGAAAAGTCCCTAACAGTTACCTTGCTGTTTAATCTGTTTCGATTTAGAAATCTTGTGCTATTGACAGGTGCATCAATAGCACACCCATTCTAAGCCCAACAGTAAAAACAGACACACTGACAGGGACAAAAAACACTTGCGTTTATTCCTTCAGTAATAACAAGTGCCTTCTCTCTAACTTTAAAGCAAAATTAAAAAGATGCTGTGACGTTTTTTTTATGCCTGAATATCAGCAGGCACACTTCACCTTTTTTATAATGCAATGACCCATATCCAATTATTGGCCTGGTGCATAATTACATTTCTGACATTGTCCTTTCTTTTTCATTATTCTTTCAGGACCGAGGTGTAAAGGAGGATGAGCTTCAGAGCATCCTGAACTACCTGTTAACGATGCATGAGGTACATGATTTCATTTACACAGACTGTCGGTGTGCTGCTCTAAGTTTACTGGAATACTTCACAGTTGCTATTCTAGGAGAAGTTTCATTTTCCCAGCATTAACACTAACCAGCAAGATGAATGAATCATTTGGTGTCCAGCTGATACAGACACATACATTATGGCTTTGCTACTGTTGCAGTTACAGAGGTAAGCCAACACTGATTCCTTTCTCTTCCTCTGCTCCATTTTCTATTTTTCTTTCTCTTGTCTTTCTTGTTTTTTTTTCTGCAGGATGAGAATCTTCATGATGTGTTGCAGCTGGTGGTAGCCCTCATGTCTGAGCATCCAGCCTCCATGATCCCGGCTTTCGACCAGAGAAATGGAATACGGTAAAGCCCCTCAGGGGAAGACACAATCCCTTCTCTGCTAAGGCACCAAATGAAAAGAAAAAACCTACAAAATATTCCTAAGCGCCTCACTTCTTGTGCTGTTTCCGTGTGCCTATGAGATGCATGAATAATGCATTAGTTCCGCGAGGAAAAAAAATAAACGATTAGAAAAATAATATAAACATTAATTTCACAATATGACGTGGGTGATCAAACTTATCCCACGTGATCCTATAAAATATAAATGCGCACAGTGTAGCACTACTTGTGACTTCTAAGGGATTCATTGTGGGAAGGAAGGCTGCTGCTTTTCTTTGGGACATTCATTTAATGCTAATGTAAATTCTCCCTGAAGGAAGGTGGTTGTCAGCTAACCAGTGCAGGGCCTTTTCATCACCAGGGCTATATTTTATTCTGTCAAGACAGTGTGCTGTTGCCAGCTTTCGCTGCTTGTGTCTATTCCAGGGTAATCTACAAGCTCATGGCCTCTAAGAGTGAAAGCATTCGAGTACAATCCCTCAAAGTCCTTGGGTACTTCCTCAAGCATTTGGGCCACAAGTAAGTAACCCGTTCCAATATATTTGTATTAGACGCTAATTACACGCTCTAAGTGTTTTTATGATGAATAGTCTAATGATTGATGAATTGCTAGATGGCAAAAGAAAATAGGTGTGTGTGTGTGTGTGTGTGTGTGTGTGTGTGTGTGTGTGTGTGTGTGTGTGTGTGTGTGTGTGTGTGTGTGTGTGTGTGTGTGTGTGTGTGTGTGTGTGTGTGTTATGTTTCTAACTCTTTCATATTCTCTGTAGTTCTTCCATTTTAAGCCTGCAATGTCCAAATGAACGACATTCATTGTAAAATCAGGATTTACATTCAGGGGGATGATTCATCTGTCCCTGCCTCTCCGGTGATAAAGTGTCCAACTAAAAGAAAACTTTTTGCAAATGGGTCCACTTCTTTGTAAGAACACCTGAATACCTGGCATCATGCCCTAAAACCATTAATCAACATAGGAGAATGGTGGAAGATGTCCAAGTTACTGTCCTGCATAGTGAAATAAATAATAAACCACCCACCACGATGTCAGCATATCCTTTGTGTTCTGCTCATTGGAGAGGAGACAAAGAAAACCTAGGACCGGGGGAGCATATGATTGAAAATGCAGCAGGGTACAGGGATGGATAGAAGAGATAGTGGGTTTTTGCTATGTTCACAGTGGTGGGGCACCAGGTGTTGTGGTGTAACCGCTGCCTGCCAAATGCAGAGAAAAGCACAGGCATAAGCCCAATGCCAGACTGCCCCAGCAGCAAGCAAAAAGGCCTATTTCCTCAAGGGACATGGTGGCTTAATGGAAGTCTGCCTTTCACCCCTCACTTTAATAGCTTTCATACATTTTAAAGCACCATGCCGCTTCACTTTGAGCTCTAGTGCAAACACAGAATTGCGCTTTTATTCTGAAGGCTTTGTTGATGTTATTACCTTTTGATCATTTTAACATTCATCATTTAACATTCATTAGCTTAGCGATTGAGTTTTTAGTTCTGTCAGGGTTGATGAATCAAATAATCAGCATCTGATACACCGATTTGTTTTACTAGTTAGTATTCAGTAGTTTGGGCAACCAGCCAACAGCCAGAAACAGCCAGGAAATATGACGTAAGCTCTGCTCGAACATTCTGTTTTATAATCGCACATTTCTCAACCACTGAATCATAGACTAAATATAAAACGTAATGAATATTGCATGTCAAGTTTATAGTTTTGGAATTAAATGTGCCCTGCTGTATGACTACATTATCCATCGTACAGCAGTGTGCCTTCATTTTGACATTTTGTTTCATTTATGATTTCGACTATATGCAGGGAGGCAGAGAGGGGCTTTGCATGGATTTACACTCATCAAATAATTTACAACAAGGCCATTCCTCCCCACTGTACCTTGTTGGTTTAATAACCTTGTACAGGTTCCCGCCAGAGCTCGCTATGCATCATCAGCCTGCCCTTTTTCTCACACATTTCCATTATTTTGACAGTTGAAAGCAATGCTCCCCTTTTTCCCTAGAGTCAAATTTGCCAGCTTCGGCAAAAAACTACAAAAAAGAAAAATTGGCGACTTATTAAGAAAAGTCCCAGATCGTTTTGAGGCGGTGGCGGCAGCTTTGGCTTAGCATTTTGACAGCAGTCCTTGTACTGTTTTGCAGGAGCAGTTTGTCACTGTTGAACCCGTTCACCTGTTGTATTCCGCTTTTGTATCTCGGAGCCATTTCTAGTGATAGGCCAACTTTGTTATCCTACACACCTCCAAATAAATTCACCCCAATTTATGACAGCAGGCAGTCCGTGACACCCCGTCTCCCGAGCACGCTTTCTCCCTGTGGGTGAGAAAAAGGGGAGTAGGCTGATGGCACTCACTGATCCCTTCAGTGGCTGAGGGAGCTCTAAACAAGACAATTTGCCATTATGTGTTTGTGTGTGTGTGCGCGTGTGTGTTTACTTGTTTGTGTTTATCCACAGGAGGAAGGTGGAGATCATGCACACACACAGTCTCTTCACTCTCCTGGGAGAGAGACTCATGCTGCACACCAACACTGTAACCGTGCCGACCTACAACACTCTGTATGAGGTAACAAACAACATTTTCGTTCTCAAATGTCCTGCCAACATTACTGCACCATTGCTCCCTGTGTACAAGAGTGTGTGACTGATGTCTTCCCACCGCACGCCTGCTCTAGATTCTGACAGAGCAGGCGTGCACACAGGTAGTTCACAAACCCCATCCCGAGCCCGACTCCACTGTCAAGATTCAGAACCCAAGTAAGTGTGTGCCACATTGAGTTTCTCGTTCTTCTGTTATTTGCAGAGTACTCTGGTAAAATTGACAATATGACGTATATGCGTTGAGATTACTGATGGAACTTTTCATATAATGATGGGCACCACTAATGAAATTGATGGAGGACCGTTGAGAATAACACTGAATATATCTGATAGGTGAACTTGTAAACAACCCATGTTTTGTTTTAAGTTGATGTTAGTTCTCTTTATTATTTATATATATATATATATACATACGAGTGAATACATGGTATGACCCCTTGTAGAGGTCAATGTCGCTAAGTGGAAGTTATTGCTTTAAAAAGAGATTAGAAGAATATTCAAAATGAAATATTAGTAAAAGAAGAGAAAATTGACAATATGTGTATACCTGTGTTTGGGTGCATGTGAAATCAGTGATTCTCAAGGTGGTCGCCACCCTGTTGAAGAGCTCCGCACCCAGCACGGAGCTGATGGAGGTTCGGCGACTCTTCCTCTCAGACATGATCAAACTGTTCAGCAACAGCCGCGAGAACAGGCGGTGAGCACACTGTTTACTTTACCCTTCACCCACCCACTCCATTAATTACCTCGCTGAGTAATCGTATAAAGAGAAAATAAAGGCACCGTGTTCCTCCCCCTCCTCGTAGCACGTATAAAAAGGCTCCGATATTGGTGATTAATCATCCCTGGACGTGCATATGTTCTCCAGCTGATGTTTACGTGAGAATTAGAAATTGCTCCAACCGTTTTTTTAACGAATCTCTCTTTCTGATACACAAATAGACTCATAACCCATATGAAGGCATTGCGATTAATCTAGAAGTCGTGGGGAAAAGCTCTGACCTAAATCAGCAACATAATTAGCCTAAAAATGAATAGGCAGACAGTGCCTCGTAGTGTTAAACTGTTGGATTCATTGGTTT
Source organism: Ammodytes marinus (assembly GCF_949987685.1). NCBI lineage: Eukaryota > Metazoa > Chordata > Actinopteri > Uranoscopiformes > Ammodytidae > Ammodytes > Ammodytes marinus. The sequence goes on along the minus strand of NC_137232.1, from coordinate 16,588,692 downwards.
TCACTTGCTGCCCCTTTTTCTATGTTGGATTTTATATTAGGCTACTGTTGCCAAACAAAAAAACAAACAAGATAATATAGAAGTGGCAAAGAAATGATCAAAGAAGGCAGTTATGTGAATAACAAGGTGCTGCATATGTTTACTTGTGGTGGAAAAAGATTGCTCAAATTACCCAAAGTTATCACTTGGCTTATGTAAAAGCAGATTTTATTTGTTAATCGTGTTGTGCGCCTTGCAGGTGTCTGCTTCAGTGCTCAGTGTGGCAGGACTGGATGTTTTCTCTCAGCTACATTAACCCCAAAACCTCTGAGGAGCAGAAGATCACCGAGCTGGTGTACAACATCTTTCGTATTCTGCTCTACCATGCCATCAAGTATGAGTGGGGAGGATGGCGTGTATGGGTGGACACCCTCTCTATAGCCCACTCTAAGGTGAGTACCGCACTGTAGAAACAAACAGGAAACACTGACCTCTGCTGTTGAGGGAGACATGTGTATCTATGTTGTCGTATCCTACCTGTAAAGCTTCTGCTAAACTGATTTTCACAGTTGTATTACAGCTATAGTGCGTAGCTTTTTCATATAAATAATGTTGTTTGCATTCAAGCCATCATCACCAAACTAGTTGACATAAAAGTTGATTAAACATATAAGCTCCACAAAAATTTCTCTGTATTTCTCAGTATGAAAGCATTTACAAACTGGTCGCGGCCCCTAACACTGGCACAGAAGCTCAGAAAATTCTGCCCAATTAATGTTACAGTCATTGATTCTACTACGAAGAAAAAACCTGGATGTACAGCAGGAAGAAATAGGATCCAATGCGTGATCACTGAAGGCTTAGCTCATGTAGATGCGCCGACATTGTGGTTGTTATTACCCAGAATTCCTCATAGGGAAAAAACAGAAGTTACACACTATAACTTTAATCATCATTATGGGTCGAACGTTGTCTCTGTAACATTTTCTTTGTTGTTATAGGTGACTTATGAGGCCCATAAGGAGTACCTGGCTAAGATGTATGAAGAGTACCAGCGTCAGGAGGAGGAGAATATCAAGAAGGGGAAGAAAGGTTTTGTCAGCACCATCTCCGGTCTATCTGCTCAGGCGTCTGCTGTGGAGATCAGAGAACTGGAAGATAACTCCCAGACGCCCGAGAGTGAGAAGGACTTTGAGAGTGCAGACTCCACCAACCTGCTGGCTGAAGGGAAGGAGCCTCAAGAGGGCACTGTAAACGGTGCCAGGGTCAAAGTCCACGATCTCCTGGTGGACATCAAGGCAGAAAAGGTGGAGGCTACGGAGGTGAAGCTGGACGATATGGACTTGTCTCCTCCTGGAACTCTGGGAATATCCCAGAATGGAGCGCTGGTGCAGGTGGATTCTCTGTTGGATAACGTTTACTGCGCCGCTGTGGAAAAACTACACACTAACGTCAACAGTGTTTTGATGCCAAAGGGCGCATCGGACGACCACAATGCACCGCCGCTCATTACTCTAGATATGGACAAGGACAGCATCCCTAACAACAACAACAACTTCCTGTTTGGCGAGGTGGCAGCAGCAGGCAGCATGGAGGACAAGCTACTGGCTGATCTCAGGCCAGAGGAGCCTCTGTTCCTGCCAAGCCCAGAGCCCCCGGTCCACACCAGCAGAGCCACTGATGATCTGGGCCTCCTCGCTCACTTGACACATGGCAGCTCCGAGCTTGGCCCCTTACCCAGTATCCTGGAGAAGGATGAGTTTGAACTACAGGCAGCCTTTGAGGGAATCAGCAATGCAGCCAGTGATAAGGCCGTAACTTCATCTGAAAGCCTAGCAGCAGTCACTGAGGGCACAGCTGCACCTGTGTCCAAAGAGGCCCCCTCCACTGTGAAGAGCAGCAGTGCACCAGATGAGACCAGCAACCCTTCTGACACAGAGAGATCAGATAAGGACATTAGGAAGATTCAGACCACAGCCACCACACAGGTTGGTATGAAGCCGGGGCACCTAGTAGATTCAATGGTGGAGTGCATACCATTAAGGATTAGTTGAAGTTGCTCTGATCCCGGGTTCAATTCCAACCGGGACTATTTTCTGCGTGTTTCCCCCCTTTCTTTCCTGTTTCCAATCTGTCTTTCTATTCTCTCCGATAAAGCATGAAAAATACCTGAAAACATTATTTGAAAACATTGAATTTAAATAATAAATTTGGTCCGAAGCTAAAACAACCTTCAGTGCATTTGTGGAAATTGAGTTATCCAGAGATATCCAACACAAAATAAGACAGTCGTGAAAGAAATGGTAGAGGTTCACTGACTTGCCTTGCCAGAAGGGAAATAGACTATAACTGATGCTGAAACACAGCAGCCCCAGGGTCAACAGAGTAGAAAGTAGGGAGGGAGGCCATTTGCAATTGTCAGGAATATGTTGGCCTGTAGTGAACAGTTTTATATTAACCGACCCATAGGGGATCAATCTCTTGCCTAACTCAGCTTGTAATGGGGACAGGATGGCCTGGTGCACATCCGGCAACGTCCCTCTGAGACTCAAGAAAGTGGGCTGCTTGAATAGCTGGATGAGCCCAACATGAGGGCAGAAATAGACAAAGCATTTATTCTGCAACAATCGCCTGGGATTTGTTCCAGCGCTCCCCTCCTCTCATATGAGCTGTGCTCTTTTCTTAGAGGTCAGGCTCTTTGGTCTTGACTGGGTCACTGAGGCGGGGCCGGTGGGAGGCCACGTTTATTTTTAAACCATATCTCTTGTGTTGCATAATTGCTCATGTTCAATTCATCTCGGCTGCTTTTTAAACAGGCTTCTTTGCAGCACTCCGCTGACTCATTCATCTTATGTTTAGCGGTCGCAGTGGGCTTGTTGTAATTTCTTCTTCTTTACCCACAAACAGGAAGTGGTTATTTCAGGACTCACTTTAATCATACATGGTGAATAGGACGACAGTAGCATTATATCTCTAAGGGTGCGCTTTTGATCTTGACATTAGCAACTATACTCTGTAACACACTGTTGAACAGTCTGTGTACCTTGTATATTAGTATTTTACTGTCATTTGCCTTTCTTAATGTTTTGAGTTAGTCTACTTTCTAACTGTTAACTTTTTAGTGTCAGCTTTTTCTTACTGGTTATTATTATATTTTGCATCTTTACTGATGCCTTTGTTATTTGCACTATCCTCTGTTGCTGCACTGAACATGTCCCCACTATGGGACAAATAAAGGATAATGAGTAACACTTTACAATAAGGGTACATTAATTTACTTTTAGTCAATGCTTTCTTAAGGCTAATAACTGTCAATGGTTAATTATTAACGGTTATGAAATGCTTGGCTAAGCACTAATTATGAAGGTTAACTAATGCTTAGTAAAGCATTTACTAAACATAACAGTTAGTTAATTATTAGTTATAACCCTTATTAAGCATGAACTAAGCAGTTATTCATGGTCAGTAAATGCTAAGTAATGCTTATTAAGCATACACTAACAGTTAATGAATGTACCCTTATTGTAAAGTGTTACCGGATTATCCTATATCATCTTACAATGAACCTCATTATACTGTTTTTGACTGATATGAACCGGTCTCCCATTAGAGTCTGCACGGCCGCCTATCCACTCACATGGAGAGGGACATCCGTGTGGACATGGGCTTCAGAGGGATGCCCATGACGGAGGAGCAGCAGCGTCAGTTCAGCCCCGGCCCACGCACCACCATGTTCCGCATCCCAGAGTTCAAATGGTCGGCCATGCACCAGAGGCTGCTCGCTGACCTGCTGTTTGCACTGGAGAGTGATGTCCATGTGTGGAGGAGGTGTGTGTGTGTGTGTGTGTGTGTGTGTGTGTGTGTGTGTGTGTGTGTGTGTGTGTGTGTGTGTGTGTGTGTGTGTGTGTGAAGCCGTTCATATATATACAGTATATGCACTTGAGACAGAGACAGGGAGGGGTTGAGCATGGTGATTGCAGTGCTACCCATATGACCTTTCCATATCATAACTAACATCATTATATTCCTGTTTTTAAGACATGTCTGGGTGATGTACATGTTTAATTCCTTGTAAAACTTAAATATGTTTTTTTTGTTGTGAAAAATGCTTCTACCCATAATAACCCTCTTTTTTCTCTCCGTCCTTCCTCTGCAGCCACTCCACCAAGTCTGTCATGGACTTCGTCAATAGTAATGAGAACATTATTTTTGTCCATAACACCATCCACCTCATCTCACAAATGGTGGACAACATCATTATCGCCTGTGGAGGGATCTTGCCACTTCTCTCTGCGGCCACCTCTCCCTCTGTAAGTCAACCTCTCTGTCCTCACTGTGTGGAAATAATGCCATCTAGTGGTGGAATAGTATAACTGCTCGGCCTATGATTGAAGTCTATTAGAGTACAGTTTGTACCTGGGGGAAATAAGACTTGTGTGTTTATTGATTAGGGCCTCTCAGCTTCACTCTGCTACAATTAATACTGATGAAATTACAATCACACATGATAAAGGAGAGCTTAGTAAAATGTGTCTCGACTCATAAAATATTAATGACAAATATCACCTGAATATTATCTCTGCTTCTTTTGAGATGAGTTCCTACTCACCCTCATGTCTAAATAAGGGCATACATGTGTGATATTCCCCTGTTCCCATATTCTATTGTGTGTTTCTGTTAAATTACAATTTAAAAAGGGACAGTTTACATTAGTTAACATTCTTTAGAGAGACCCGCAACTAGCTTTTTGGGGCAGCAGTGGCGAAGTGGGTAGGGAGATCGCCTCTGGAGTGCAGGGTCGGAGGTTTGATTCCCCGCCTACCCGCCACATGTCGAAGTGTCCCTGGGCAAGACACTGAACCCCAAATTGCTCCGATGGTTCAGAAAGCGCCTTGCATGTCAGCTACTGCCATCGGTGTTTGAGTGTGTGTATAAAATGTGTGTTAAGATATGTAAAGCGCCTTGTGACCCTGGTCTGTGAAGGGCGCTCTATAAATAAAGCTTACTTACTTACTTACTTACTTTTGAAAAAAAAAGCTCTAATCACAAACAGTGTTTAAAATGTGTCAGACCTTACATTGTTTATGTGCACTTTAGTTGTATATGAATGGGCTCTGTCTTCCTTGTTGCTTTGTGGCAGACGGAGTTGGAACACGTGGAGGCGACACAGGGCATGTCCTCAGAGACGGCCGTCACCTTCCTGTCCCGTCTCATGGTCATGGTGGATGTGTTGGTCTTCTCCAGCTCACTCAACTTCAGTGAGATCGAGGCGGAGAAAAACATGTCCTCCGGAGGCCTCATGCGTCAGTGCCTCAGACTGGGTGAGACAATCATTGCTTTGAATGTCAGTCAGGGCAGTGGTGGGAAGTGAACCAAGTGCAGTATCTTTGTTAGGGTTTTTTTTTTGAAAGTCAACTGAATATTTTGACTGATGAGCTAAAACAGTACCATAACACAATTCTCTTAAAAATATCTAATCATTTCTTTAATCATTGGTAGCCCACTGTTTGACCAGCAAAGCTTATTCATTATTTAGTCAATTAATTCCGGTCTGTGTAGGGTTTTGCTGCAGTTTCCAGCAGTGCAAAATGACAGCAGGATCATTTCAGAATGCATATCAAGGAGAGAGAGTCATTTGCAGTGCAATCGTGTCCTCTTTGTTAATGGTGTGTCTCATAGGACTCCACCAGGTCCTGGTATTGCTGCCCTTCTTTGTGTGTGAATGTGCCTGTGCACATAACAGTGATTGAATGTTTTACATTTGAATGCAGAGTATATAAATGCTCAATTCATAATAAGTAAAATTGATAATAATAATATTCATCAATCAACTGTAAGGTTAAGAATTATGCTGTTTTGGTCAAATGATTTTCATACATAATTCAAGCATAGATGGTGTTTTTGTCCTGGCTGTGAGAGAGTGTATCTGTATCTGTTTGCGCCAATGAGTCTGTGTGTGCGCACCAGCCTTCGTTTCCTAGATCTTTGACTCCAAGTTGTGCTCTGGGGCATGGAAAAAAGTCTTCCGACTTCAGTGTGTCATTGCAAACACATAATTTATCTGGCTTTAGTGTGAAATCAGTCTGGCTGCTGAATTTACTCCGGGTCTCTCTGCCGCCAGCCTGGAACAAATAGACATCGGAGATAACTGATTAGATTTAAAGAGGTCATGCATGTTATCAACATTTAATTTCCATTTACCTCTGAAATTAGAACCTATTTGTATGATCTGTGTGTGTGTGTGTGTGTGTGTGTGTGTGTCTTTGTATGCAGTTTGTTGTGTGGCTGTCAGAAACTGTCTGGAGTGCAGGCAGAGACACCGAGACAGAGGAAACAAGTCTTCTATTCCAAACAACAACAAGACCCAAGACATCCTGATAAATGCTGTGAACATCAGCAGGGTAGGATGGGACTCCATAACTTTGGTTTCTGTAGCCTTAGTTGATCATTTTATCCATACAAGGAATTCTACTGTTAGAGGCCATCACCCCATGCTCATAATGTGACCTGATAATGCTCAACCTGTCTTTTTGTTCTAATAAATACATATGATGAACACATTTTTTTCAATTCCATATAAATCCATTTGTTAATCCAGGATAAAAAGGAAAGTAATAGCAAAACCTGTTTAATTGAGCTTTGAGCGTATAGAGTAGCATGTCATATTGTGGTGTTATCTCTCTGCTTTAGACAGCCATAGAGACTGTCCCTAGTAACCTGTCTCCCATCAAGGACCCTGATCGCCTCCTGCAGGATGTGGACATCAATCGACTGCGTGCTGTGGTGTTTCGTGATGTGGTGAGTGCATTGCTATGTGTGTGTGTGATTTTGTCAGAATGATGTCAGCACTTTGAATTAGTTGTATGGCTCTACGCAAGGTGCACTTTTCCAACCATTCTTCCAACCATTTCAAGAAGCAGTGAATTGTGTGGAATGAGATCATCTGTACAGACAGTGGCATAACGTGCCTTGTGATGCCTCTCCACAGGATGACAGTAAGCAAGCCCAGTTCCTGGCTTTAGCTGTGGTGTACTTCATCTCTGTCCTCATGGTCTCCAAGTACCGGGACATCCTGGAGCCTCAACGTGAGACGGCCAGGACAAGCAGCCAATCGGGTTGCAGCATGCGTCAGGAGATCAACTCTCCAACCAGCACAGGTGTTGACAGCTGTGCCCTACCTTTCTTACATCCATTCATCCTGCTCACTAGGCTTAGCTAGTGGTGAATGCAACTGATATAAATGAATGGTCAGTGTCCTTGGCTCTTTTCTGATTCACCACTGCTGCCAGCTCTGAGCTGAGAGCCTCATTCACTATACAAGCAGAGGGAAACCCTACCAGCACTCCACCGGCACACAGATGATTTATTCATGAGCTCTGCTAATTGCACCGCACTGAATTAAATGGCAAGTGGAGACTGGGGCTGGATACGGTGGTTATGAACTTGAATAGGCATCATCGTTCTCACTGAAAAGAAAGGTAGAATGTGCCTCTAGTCATAAATCATGCATTAAGTCACATGAAAGGAAATCAGTGGCTGCCTTCAAAGGTTCAAAACAATGTCTGCTGCAGTCAGTGCCAGCTTATTATTATGAGTGGCACAAGTGGGTATATTCTTTATCGGCTTATATACAGAGAAAAGGTGACGTGAATAAAAGGAACAAGAGGAAGAGTGGAGAGGGGGGCCAGAAGAAATATTAAAGTGCAATTTGAAGAGCTCAGAACCTAACAGAGTTGAGTGAGCGGCATGCTGACCAGCTACTGTGGCTTTTTTGGGGCAGTGGAGCCACGCTTTGCTATTTTCAGCCCCATCTGTCAGTGCGCATTAGGCAAGCAATCCACCAGAGGAGAATGGGATCATAGAGGTTGCTGCGAGGAGAGAGGCACACTGCCGCCTTCATAAATTTCACCAGAAAATGGGGGATTTTTCCCAGACGGCATGTGGCAGGCGATTGTCTGATGGACCCCGGAAGCCAGACAACTCTTTGGCTAAATCAGGCCCTGCTGACCTCGTTAGGGGGGCATGTGATGAATATGAATATGGCTGGCCTCGCATCTAGGTAAACCACTGGGTCAGGCTAGAAAGGTAACTCTGCCGGTTCCGGGGGAAAAGTTGGATTTATTGTGTCAAATGAATTTACTACAGTCAATGCCTTTTCAATTTTATGAAGGGCCAGGATTTTTGCAGATTCTGATAAGATTGTTGTCAGCATATCATGCAAAGGGTGCGATGTGTGCAGTGTTTGATGGGCAGAATAATAGAGCAGCTATCTGCCTTGGCAGTCACTGTTTCTAATCGGGTAAATACAGTAGAAATATGCCTTCCAAGGATTTAGGGAAGGAAGAAGCTTTGAGTTGTTGGTCTGTTGATACAACTTTTATTTTTATTACATTTATTTAGCATATGATAACTCACACATAATAACGGAAATATAAATTAAAATTGATTTAAACCAGAGCAATAATTTGTTCATACAATGATATCTTTTTTTTGCATGTATATTTGTGTGGCAAACTTTCACTCACTGTTTTCACTCTGTGTGTGTGTGAACAGAAACACCCTTGGTATTTGGCAGCAGCGCTAAGGACCATCCTCTGCCATCAGAAAACCTCCACATGGAGAGCTCCCTTCACCTCGCAGACTCTGCTACGGAGGGTGAGCTGGTAGCTAGCATCCTGAACGGTTCTGACCTGGATCACAGTGCCGGGATGCCGGATGCCATGCTCATATCTACACTGTCCTCGGAGGTGAAGAAGACCCAGGAGAGTGTGTCTCAATCATCCAGCATGGAGGGCCTGAAATCCCCCTCCTCCATCAGCAGCATCAGCCAGCCCAAAAGAGGCATCAACGTCAAGGAGATTCTGAAGAGCCTGGTGGCAGCTCCGGTGGAGGGCATGGAGACTGGGCTGGAGCCTGTGTCTTCTTACCCAGACCTCACTGCCAAGGCCCAGGCTCAGGCCATGCAGCTGCCCATGCAGTTCCACTCCTTTGACAGGTGAGACAATGTCATCAGTAGGGTGTTTTTGCAGAAAGTCACAGTAATGATTATATGCTTTTGCGTTAATTTATTTTTTAAGAGTTTTTCATGTTCACTGCAAACATCAAAGTTAATTTTCTACCCTGGCAGTTTCTGAGGCATTTTTAAAGGATCCTCTGGCTTCTAGTTGTTTCTTCTCAGCCTGAAAATCAAATCACACACTTCATTAATTCAGAACTTTTAGTCTGTGTTATTTATCTGTTTACTTTTTTAAATCAAGTCACATTGTCATTGCTGGTAAGGCACAGCATTGAAACACAATTATAATGTCTGCAACTGTGACAAAACAATTGATGCAGACTTAATGTCTCCCAATAGTTTTTCATAGTAGCTGGAGGAAGATGCTAAAACTTGCACAACTTCGGTACTTTGTGTTCTCAATGTAAAGCAAACTTTGTTACAGCCAATACAAAACTAAGCTTACAATAAATTTAATTCTTGACTTCATCAGTCATAGCTAACAACAATTTATGCCGTGTGTGTGTGTGTGTGTGTGTGTGTGTGTGTGTGTGTGTGTGTGTGTGTGTGTGTGTGTGTGTGTGTGTGTGTGTGTGTGCGCGCGCGTTTGTGCGTGCGTGTGTGTTTCTGTGCTATCACATAAGTGGCTGTAAAACGCTAATGTTAATCCTCTGGGTTTATTTTAGCTATCCAGTATACCTCTAATGGTTTTGATGCTGCATTCGACACATTAGTCATTTTAGGCCACTTAAATTGATCTCAGCCCCCACAGCACGGAATTCCTGTGTTTTGAAAAGGTCTCTGAACCTCTCTGTGTCACTGCTGCGGTTTATTTTCATTCCTGGATTAGATAATACCGCACAGTAATCTGTCTGGATTTGAGAGTTTACAAACTCCCTGCTCCTGCGGGGATCGCCCCTCATCCCTGTCTCCTCTGCTTAGTAAAATATATTTTACTTTCTTATTTGATTTTAAAGAGCTGTGTGATTTCTTTCTTCTCTTATAATCTTTATTTCATTTGATCCATCCAAAATGACTTGAGTAGGTGTGGTTGTGTTAAACCAATTCAAATTATTTTCGGCACAAAAAGTAATTTCGAGTTGTTTTCATGTCATTTTGGACACCATGGGTTTTTCTTATTGTGTCTGTGCAATCACTGGCTGGCCCCTGAGAGACAGAAGAGGGCATACAGAGTCAGGAGGGACTTGGTTGTTCCTTGTTTTCATGCATACTGCTGCCGGGCTGAGGTGAGCCTGATGAATAGAGGAGAAGATGAGAGAGTGTGTTGAGAGAGGACAGCTGAGAAGGTGGGGGGGTCTCCAGGGTGTTGATGACAGATTAAACAGAAGCGGCTTCACGCCACACCACGGCCGGCCCTGTCGCCCTCACCACTCACACCCCTAATGAGAGCTGGCAGCCTGAAATGAGTCGCCACAGCAATGTGCATTATTTTTGAAGTGCTTTCACACAAACCCCTCCTGACCACGTATACAACTTTGTCTCCTGCTTTTCATGTCACTAACCCCCCCTCCCCTCCCTCATCCATCCTCTATTTGCTGTGTCTAATTGTTTGCCACCTGCCAGCGAAATGAGCTGCCAGACACGGACAGGCCTTTCATTTGTCTGTCCGGGCGGCCATAGATTGGGAGTGACAACATCAAAAAAACAAAATGGAGAGAAGAAAAAATTTCTTTAAGTGAATGCACAGAGGCCTCTCCACTATAGACTTTTATAGAGGAAAGGTTTAAATGGCTGAAAATTCAGATTTCTTGAATAGATGAATATACAGTACCTTATCTTCCTTAATTGTACTTCCTCTCTTTCCCCTTGTACTTACCAAAATGTCTCAAAATCAGGGTTGATATGTGATTTTTCCCTTGATGTAGTGCAACGATAATTGGTTTTAATTGAATTTGCGAGCGGCATGTAAGCGCATTTCCTCTGTATCTGTCCCTGTATTCCTGAATAAAGCACTATTAGATTACATTGGCTGGATTTAGGAAACACTTCTTTGGTTATACTTTACACACTGCAGTCGTCTCCCCAAAGCCGCAGACCTCATTAATATGTATTCCAAGATTAATCCGTTGCTTTATTCTCTGCCACTCAATTAAGACAATCCTATTAATAAGATATGCGCCAGATAATCTATTCATGATTCATGAGCACTCAGCTAATGCATTATTCATTTAAAAGAGGTTCATGTTTTATCAACATCCTGTAGATCTAATGTAACATCCCAGCTGGGCACACACAAGGCACGCTTCTGCTAGAAACAGAAAGAAGCCTGCTCTAAACACGCCAGTGGTGATGTTCAGATATCTGTCAATTTGATTTCACACAGGGGAGAGCGGTAGAGATCTACTAAATAAATGATACTTGTCATCATCAGTGTTCTTTTAGAGCACAGCTGTATATTTGGGGATAATGATAATTTGTAATCTTTCAAGCTTTTTCTAAATTTCATACATGTTATTTTACTACCATTTTTGTTATTGCATGCCTGCCTGTTAGGTGGCTATCACTGAATCATTGTTTAACTTAATCTCGATTATAATCTACTTTTGTGGTATTTTAATTGTGTTGTCCATAGAGAGCAACAACAGAGCTATTTCATCTATTAAAAAAAATATAGCTTTGATCATTTTGACAAATCAGTTGGACAGCAGAAATAGGACATGAGATATTTACCAAAAAGCCTGAAATACACACGGCCCAAGTGAGTTTTTTAGAGTGCAGTGTGTTTTACTTCATTAATGAGATGTACTGTGGATATACATATAACTGCAACACAAAACGGTAAAAGTCAACAGAGGGGAAAGATTTCTGGATGTGTGCTTGAGACGACAGCAGGCTTGGCTCGTGACAGAGCGGGAGGCCTGGCCTGTGTCACCCAGAGTAACGGCCGGAGATTGGACAAGAAGACATTATCTGGCACCCTCACAAACCCAAAGGCCAACTGCAGGCCCGATAAGGACAAGCTTCCCCTTCTCTTTCCTGTCGGGGAGCTTTTCGCCGGGCCAAGTTCACTGCGTCATCCTTAATCCTTGGCCCATCAGATTACATTCGAACGGAGGTCTGGTGGCTTAGTGATGTAGTTGTGCTTTCATGCACTGTAACATTTGGTTGCAAGTTTTATCTTTCATCTCAAGACGAGTCCGCAAGCTTCTCTCTCTACACATTTCATTCATGAGCTCTGCCCCGTTCTCTATAAGCAGCATGGGATGTTTGTTTTAGCTTCTACAAATACTAAACAAACCACTGCTCAAATTTTTGTTGAATATAATTAATAAATATTCAATTTTAATTTGCTTTCCAATGTCTTGGTTGGAGAAATGTCTTCCCCAACTGGTTCACCCTGATCAAGCAGCATTTTCTTGCTAAGGGTGGGATACAGCCGCCGATAATTTATGCCGTCTATTAAACTTTGACTTTGTGCACGCTGCCTGGAACTACATCAAGAGCTATGTCATCAGTTGAGACTGAAAAAGCATTTGCCCCAATTGGAGTCTTTCCAATAATTCTTTTTTAAAAATTCAGTGCCATTTTCCCCACCTCCTATCAACTACTGGAAATAGCTCCATCACATTATTTCAATATACTTTAGTTAAGTAAAAATAACTGAAGACTTGAATTATTCCATAATCAAAGAACAAAGGAAACCCATGCCATTTGAATTTAAAATAAATCTCCAAATAAAGTAAATTGTCAGCCTTTAGGTTTTGTCCGATAATAAATTGGTTCAGTCCAACAACCACATCTGGAGAGGGTAGCTTGAAGTAGAGCAATCAAATGGAACTAGTTGAGGTGGTACGGGTGTGTGACCAGGATATGCCTCTTAGTTTGCCTCCCGCTGGAAGTGTTCTGGGCACATCCAAGTGATAGGAGACCCCGGGGTAGACCCAGAGAACGGAAAACATTAAAGATCTCATTTGGCTTGAAAATGACTCTGGAGCCCCCGCTGCTTGGAAGAGACATCTGGACTACCTTACTTAGCCTGCTACAAATAAAATAAAATATTATTTCATGTATTTGTTTTATATTATATATAAGGAATGCATATAAAAGAGTGGGCAGTGGTGGGGAAAAAAACTAGGTGTTCTGTAGGAGTTTTGGTGTCTTGTATCTAGGTGTGACTGCATTCTACATCTCCATAATGCAGTGTTCATTTATTGATGTTTGTGTGTATGTGAAGGTATATTACTGTGTCATTTTACATATGTGGGACATATGTTAACATGTATCTGTACTATGTTTTGATTATATATAGACCATACTCTGCAAATATGTCTAAAAGTCTACATGTCATTTCTGACAAAGGCTAAGCATCTTTTCATAGCAAATGGTGAAAGGAAAGGTCTTGCATCTCCTGCTCTACGAGCCATAGTGCTGCCAGTTCAAACACAGACGGTAGCTATGCAAATGCATGTCAGTAACAACTGCCAAGTCGCTCCTGGAAAGCCTCTCATTAGGGTCTGGGATGTTTGCAGCTCTTCCAAACAGAGCGGGGCAGCAGAGGGCCACCGGAGGGAAGAGCAGATGTAAGGGAAAGTGTTGTAGCTCGCCGGCTGGCCTCCTGCCCTCAGCTTTATTTACTTAAATCTCTTGTGTGTGTGTGGTTGTTTGAATTGCATGCATTATGCTGAAAGATGGAGTTACAGGTCCGGATGTTTACCTTTCCAGAAGTCCTGACTAGCGTCTGGGCATGCTCATGCTGGCAGGATGAAAGAGCTGTATAAGAAGATGAAAATCAATACTATTATTATTTCTTCTCCTAAAATTTTTATTTTATTCGATGATGGAATTGTCTGGGGGTATTTTTATTTTAATTAAAAAAATTAACAGATGAATCGAAAGTCAAGAAAATCCTGCGCTATCCGTCCCAAGAACAGGGCTGTAAAACCTCTGTTCCAGATGCTGGCTTTACTGAAAGTCAGCTGGCTAATTTGATCATATACCCTGGTCTCAGGCTAGTTTTTAAACTCCAACTGTGAGTTATAGGACCCAGCTATAACCTTCAGACAAAACTGAAAAAGTGTGTTTCACCTACACGTCTATGCCAGCAGTCTTTTTATTTTATTATTTCAAGGTTATAAGTCAGGGTATATATAAAGTTATCCCAATTTGAGTCCACAATTTGCACCTACAGATACTACACCTTGGAGGGATTGAATATCTTGCTTAACAGGACTTTGGGAAGGAATATGCTTTATCATTTCAAAAGGCATAAAATGACAACCTACAGCTTTTCCTCTATACTGTACTTTGACACTGCTGCCACTGCATTCATTTAGCATTTGTTGTATTTTGTGCCATAATCTAGTATTACCATGTGAACTGTGTTGAATTTTAAAATGTCACATTTGAACTGCAAATATTTTTTTTTGGTTTTTTACTACATGGATATGTGAATGACACATTTTGTGGGTGTTTCCTGTAGGAGTGTTGTGGTGCCTGTGAAGAAAAGCTCCCCTGACAGCCTGGCACCTCACACACTGGGAAGCAGCAGCAGCACCTCTTCTGGGCTGACAGCTGGCAGCACCCCCAACATCTTTGCTGCTGCCTCTGCGACCCCCAAAAGCATGATCAATACCACCGGTAGGTCATGCATAAAGATTACTGGAATGTACTACCACAGTTAAAATGCTACATTTAGCCCTGTTGAATTGGTTCCATTTCAAATAATACTGCTTTAGTGCAATCTGAGAGTCTTTAATTTGAGTAATTGCTGCAGTTCATCTCATTGACCCAGTCTGTTTTTTCTTTCTTTGATGCCTTTCCAAGAATAGAAACAAAGCATTTGTTCCCCTCTGCTGGATCATGTGATCCTGTATGCCTGTGCAGAGGCTCATTGTCACCACTAGATGGCCCTCTTTACCTTCTGAATCAGTGTCTGCAGCAGCTCTCTGCACAGCCACATTAAAGCTGCTTTCCTTTAGCCACACAAGGATTCCCAAGGATCTGTTTTAATCTACAGAAATTATACAGTTAAACAAATGGCATTACAATAGTGAAAATAATTTGGTCTCCTTAGTGTGTGTTCCTGTCTGATTGACTGCATGCCATCACTTCACTGTGCTTTCTTTCTCTTTGTGCTATGCTGCATTGAGCCGGTTCCACCTCAGGGCTGTTGTAGTCTCGGTCTCTGAAAGGACACACTTAACACCAAGAACCATTAGGAGCTCCAACACCTTTTTAATGTGCTCCATTTAAAAAAAAAAAAAAAAATTCTCCCTTTCCTCTTTGAGTCCCTCTGTAGGAATGTGAGAAATGTCTCCAAGTCAAAATGTGCTTTCAGCTAAAGCCACAGGCTCTCACCCAAACCACATGATCTCACTCGCTCTGGTTTTAACCTCTCACAAGGACAGCAATAATGATTTTAATCTTGGACACAGGCTGCCAAGAATATATGACTGTTGTCACAACACCTTGATTTTGGCTTTGAAACGAAAAAGAAGGTTAGCCCTGTAAGAATTTCATGCCTATTGTTTAGATTTGTCAGTTTATTCTTAATATTGTTTTATCTTAGTAAGAAAAGTAGTCCCATATATTGCTGCTGGCGTGAGTTTAAACAACCAGCTCAGGTGTAATCGGATTTAGTTTAATGCACCTTTAACATGTTGTCAGGTTTTTAAGATTCCGTATTAAATCGATCTTTGACGACATAACAAAAACAATCTGAACATCTCTATTATTTAAATGTGTTTTACCTTAGAGTAAATACTAATGTAAAATTATTAGTTTTAATTAGATTTTATTTAAATTTATTTCAGATTATTAAAGACATTTTTAAAATCTAAATATTCCTGCTTTGCAGTGATGTTGCAGTGTTCTGTTGTTTTTTTTTCCTGCAGGAGCCACTGATGCAGCCCCTTCCTCCTCCTCCTCTTCCTCTAATTTTGTCAACGGAGACACCAGTAAGAATCTGCCGGCCGTGCAGACGGTGGCCCCCATGCCTGAAGACACAGTAGAAAATATGAGGTACAACAGAGCCCTCTCTGTTCACCCACGCTCGTATTTCCTGTGTTAATAAACTCACTTTCTTCAAATTGCACGACTTATCTATGAAATCCACTCATACGTTAACATGTGAAACTTGTCTTTCAAAAACATAGTTCCCCACAAAATGTTCTGTTATTTTTAAGTTTTTTCCTTTTCTTTTGAATGTTTTTTTTTTTTACTTTATTTTTATTTTTATACCTGGACTGTTTACATAATTACGTAAATTTTGACATCCTCACCTTTATTTGATTTGGTAAATTTAGGAATGAACTATTAAAACTGCATTTTTTTGTGAACACTGTGGCAAGGTTTAGCCTAATGCCCTGTGTACGTTTGTGTATTTCCCATGTGTACATCTTGTGGTGACCTTGACTCATCTTCCTCACTTGCTGTAATAGTTTGTGACAGAGGTCCTTAGTCCTGCTCTCCCTCTGACTGCTGAGAGCTCAGGTCTTTCTCCAGAGTATCTCTCTCTCTCTCTCTCTCTCTCTCTCTCTCTCTTTCTCTTTGCCGTGCTCTACTGGAGGACTACAGATTCAGTTGCCATGGCAGCAGTAACCGACATCACTTAGTGTAACTGAAGTCAATGATAGTCCTAGCTCTCGCTGCAGAGCCCATGCTAATGCCTAACTTATATTTCAGATGAGGAATAAAACAAACGGAAGAAAATAAATGTGATTATAATTCTATATTTATATTTTGTTCTTGAACCCAACTGCCTGTGGTTTCATTTTTTTCCTTAATTTTTCTCTCTATTCCAGTGCCTTTTTTGAAGTGGACCCGTGTCCACTACGCCAGCAGGGACTGACACCTCCTGAGCTCAAAGCTTTTAGCTCCCTGACAGCAATACAGGCAGCCTCCAGAGGTGCAGGCCAGTGTCTTAGGCAAGGACATTTATGTTAACCATCTATTCTAGACCCCTTGTACCATGCCATTCTGTCACCCCTCTGCTATATTTTCCCAGGGTGCTGGAAGGCAGAATACACTACACACTCATACAAACCCTAAACCAATCCTTGAACCTCCTCTCCCTCATCTCAGCTGGCAAAACAAGCTCCTACTCTCCTTGTGTTGCCTAGTGTCTGTGTGTGTGTGTGTGTGTGTGTGTGTCTACACACAGAGATATGTTGCAGCTCCAAGTCGTATCTCTGCTTGTATACAGTCTGAGTTGTGTGGCTGGCTGCATGACTTCAGCTCACTGTTTCTCCGAGGTGCTTAGATACTGTCAGCCAAGCAGCATGTAGTGAGTGTGTAGAAGATAAGAAACTTCTTCTCTGCAGTGTGGGAACAACTGTGAGCCCATGTGCAGGCCTGGTAACATGCCACACACAACAAATAATGCAAACAATTCCAAAAGAAGTATGTGTTTGAATGGCTTTCAACAACATCAAATATTCTCTTAGTGGCCTCTGCAGTGATAGCAACCCTATGTGTATATCTGTCTTGGTTTGCATACTCTGAAATGTGTTGGTTACCTTCTGCACCCACCAGCCTGGCTACTCACTTACTGTTAGCTGTGTGCACTGGATCTACTGTGACGATCTCTCTACTCTTTTCCTGTCTTAGCCTTGACGGAAGGGCCACACCGCTTCATCGCTTACATTTTTACTCAAATTCCGGTGTCTAATTTCTTATTTTGTGACTTCTTTTTTGATTTTTAACAGCATTACTACAAAGCTGGAGAGGGCATTGGAGAAGGTGGCCCCCTTGCTGAGAGAGACCTTTGTAGACTTTGCACCCTTCCTGTCGCGCACCCTGCTGGGCAGCCATGGGCAGGAGCTGCTAATAGAAGGTACTGATGTTGTAAAGTGCGTCTCTTTGCCCAAGTTGTGTGTATAATCCTGTCCGTACCACCACTGCATGTACTCCACTGGCTGTCTGATTGAGGGATGCACACCCAGTAGGTGATGACAGGAGAGTCACTCTTTTGCACACAAACTGGGGGGCTGTCAAAGTCTGATTAAATCTTGCTTTCCCGTTCATTCATCTTGTGATGTGTGGCTGTTTGGTTTCCTTCATGATTCAAGCCCACATATTTAGGATCATTCCTAGGTGTCGTATTTTTAAACATCAGTGGATCACAGTCACGACAAATGTCACGTTGAAATCAATGTTGAAACAAGCGTTGGCCTTTGCCTCGTGCCAATGATATTTTTAGTTCTCAAAAACCAAGATATGTCTCACCCTTTTGCTCAGTGTTAGAAGGGGATTTTTGTCTTTTTTTGTTCTCTTTTTTAAAAATTGAACAAATTGGTTTTCTCAGATGTTTTGCCCATTGTAGGAAAATCTGAAAGCTTTAGCTGTATTGAAATTGAAAGCACAGTGAACTTTTTATTGATGTGTCGTGTGCTATAAAGTATCCTGCAGATCTCCTACACAGTCTGATCCAAATACGTTTAGTTTGGAAATAAAATGAAGTATAGTCACTTATTGAGACCTTGTTTCAATTTCAATCACGTCTCAAAAATAATGCAATCATGGTTTGTTGATTTTAGTGACATACTAGCATTGCAAGTAAAACCATGACTCATGCATGTTCTAATTCTCTGTTACAATTAAAAACGTTTGAGATTAATGTCTTTAGCATAACAGTCTCATTATTTTGTTTTGAAAGGGGCTACGGCAGTCACATTGTTTATATTTAAAGTGCTGTTCTGACTGGCTCGCTTGTACACAGTGTTTACAGAGGTGGGTGATCGTTTTGTCTGCATTCTGCTCTGGGCTCTAGTCTTACTTTGTGCTGGCTGTGTGAAGGCTCCAGGTTGGCAGAGTCCCACAGTGCTACTTGTGCCTAACCTCAGGGAGCGTCTGCCTTCATGTGTGTGCTCTGTCACTCTATTCCAATAGCTTGTTTTGGCTTGTATTCTCAAGAGCGCACCGCCACCACAGAAAGCGCGTGCACGTGTGTGTGTGTGTGTGTGAGAGAGACTGAGTGTGTCTGCAGGCATGTGTGTGTGTATATGTGTGCACACTGCAGAATAAATGTGTGTGGCCTCACATTTGTTGACTTGCAGTTTGCACAAAGTGAAATGATATCTGTGCCATTTTGTTTCTGACTGCCAAAGTCTTTTCTTTTAAATGTCTAAGCTAAACCCATTAGATTCAGAAGACTTTGCAGAGGATGACAGCAGGCTGAAGGAATGCACTCCCGTGACTTTATTAAAGCCGCTTCTTGAAAGAAGTTGTCTGACACATGTCCGCTTCCCTGAAAATAGTTTATTTGTATACTTGTTATACTGCCAGTTACCTTTGAGAATGGCTGAATAATTTTATTGTTGCCAACAATTGAACGATTTGAACAGTAAAATTTCAAGTATTGTATTACGTTTAGCAGAGATTAGTTGCATTATTAAGTGGGTAGATTTGAAAAAGAGTTTAAAATAATACAAATTTAATTTAATTTGATATTTAATATAGGTTTTTAAAACTAATACACCTTGGCGTGCTTACTCATGACCAGGGCCTTTTTTAATTTTTTTATTTGAAACAGTAAAAAGCAATGCTGTAAAGAAATCATTGGTGAAATGATGTATTAATTCCTTGCCTACAGTCATTTAAAGGACATATAAAGTACTGCTATGCTTTTTTTTAAGGTTTCCATGCCAGCCAGTAAAGTTCAACAAACGGGCAGTTTTCCCTCCATACATCATGCATATGGCGCACATACATACATACAGTATGTAAATAGCCATGTGGGTGTGCCATGCACTTGTAGCAAACGCTACTCACTCAAGCTCAGGGGAAGGGAATGAAATATCAGGTAGCATAGCCTTGACAAGTGTGAAAATGTCTGTTACCCTTTCACTCAAAGTCTGTCAGCGGACTGACCAAGCTGACAAACTAGAGCTGAGCTGAGAGTGTAACCCCACAAACAAGGTCATAGACAGACAGCTCGGGCCCCAGTGCTCTTCACCACACGTCTTTAACCCTGTCTGGGTCTGTGGAAGGTGCACCCTGCCATGGATTAAAGCAGGTTCATCAGAAAGGAAAAACAAACATACAGATATACCACATGCACTAGAACACTTCCACTTCAAGTCTTTCCTCCTTGCAGTGCGTGTGTCCAAATGCTTGAGCTGGCTTTGGCTGTTTTCTCCCTCTCTTTTCTCCTTTTTCTTCCTGACCCCTTCCCAGGCTCACAGTTGAAATACTGTGCTGTAGTGCAAAGGCGCTCCATTTACCAGTAATTACCAGCCATCCATCACTCCTTAGATTGCCCGGGGTCAAGCCCCCCTGTGCCCTGT
Organism: Ammodytes marinus; assembly: GCF_949987685.1. Taxonomy (NCBI): domain Eukaryota; kingdom Metazoa; phylum Chordata; class Actinopteri; order Uranoscopiformes; family Ammodytidae; genus Ammodytes; species Ammodytes marinus. The sequence continues at coordinate 16,568,472 of NC_137232.1, read as the reverse complement.
GTGCCCCCTTTAGCCTCACCCTATTCCTTCAGTTCCCCCCCCCCCCTCTGAAGACATGTGGTCACTGCAGCAATTATGTTGAGTGCACCCTGAGCCTTCCACTTGGAGTTGGTGGGTTAGCCCTGCGTGTGAACACTGCCGCTGTTGTGATGCCTGCCGCCTGCTTCTGGCTGTCCCCTGAGTGGCCCAGTCTGCCGGCACATTGCACCACAATGCCACATTCACCCGTAGCCTTAACCCTGCCCTGTTTACAGGAAGGGGGACTGGCAGGCCGTGTTTAAATAGAATGCATTTAGTTTGTCTACCAGCACAAGGCCTGGGTCAGTTGGCCACCTGACTCCCGTGTCACAGCGGACTGACTTATGGCTCGCCATGTCACAGCTATAACAAGAGGTCAGCCGTGGCACGCCGTGTACAAGAGAAGGGGTCACTTCCTCTCCGAGTATTTACAAGACGCTCCCTTGGACAGTCTCCACTCCATGAATGGAGATGGATGTAGAATCAGTGACCAAAACATCCATCAATCCCTTTCTTCTGAATAGTTAGCATTTTCTGAAATATAGCTTTTTGTGCTGCATTTTATAGATTTCAAATGCAAAACGATGTCCATTTAATGTTAAAATCTAGTTATGATTTTAGTTATTGTCTTTTTTTTTGTCATGTTGTTTTGTTGCATATATGACAGACGAGTCAACAACTTTGAGAGTCATTGCATTGTCAGTGTGGGACTAATTATTTCTTTGAATGTACAATTTGAAAACAGATTATTTATTTGTAATTAACCAAATTTGATCTAAATGCAAAAGTAATAAAGAAATGGAAGTTATATTGCTCATTTCATCATTTTATTTACAGTGCAGTTATATAAAGGTGCGAATGTTGCTGCCTATGTTTTACACTGTTGAGTTTTCCCCCTCTGAAAATATTTAATTTGAACTACTTCCTAATTAACTTTTTTCTTCTAAGAGAAATTAGCCATTGTGATAACAGCCACTAATGCGTCCTATTTTTTTTTATTGTAGATGTTGAACTGCAATGTACAACTCCTCTAACAACATTTACTGAAACCTTATAATAAGAATATTTTGTTTTCTGATTGCCATCCTTGAAACAATAACAGTTGTGTGGCACAAAGTTCTTCTCCTCCCAGTCCATAATGAGTCTCAGCAAGTTGCATTCTTTCCTTTACTAATGAACGCACCTTTACTAGTTCTACGAAGAGAAGTGCAGAATACAAGACCAGTTGAAGCCATTGTTTCTGCAAATGAGTTTTTCACACCTTCCCTTGTTTCATTAGAGAGTTGTCTGCTGCTGCGGCTCAGCGTCTTCAGAATGGAGACGAGGGAAGGAGCTGTGAATGTCTTTGTTCGCTTGTGTGAGGGTGTGTGCGTGTATGAAAGTTGATAGTGGGGTGTGTGTGTGTGTGTGTGTGCGTGTGTGTGTGTGTGTGTGTGTGTGTGTGTTGGGAGGGGGTGCTAGAATGGGCTTATGAAAAAACTAATTAATTAAATTATGATATATACAAATTGGAATCAGAATTTAACAGGCTGACAAATTGATTGTGACGTTGCCTTAAATGAACCTATGCAAAAAAAAACCTTTAAATCATAATATAAATGTATGTCTTATTATTATCTTGTACTGCCACATACAATTATAAAACAGTTACAGATTCTACCCACAGCAGTTTGTTTTAAATACATGTAATAAAATACATAGTTAATATTTCATTCTGTTTTATCTCTCCAGGTCTAGTGTGTATGAAGTCAAGCACCTCAGTTGTAGAGCTCGTCATGCTGCTTTGTTCTCAGGTGAGTTTTTTTTCTTTCTTTCTTTCTTCTCTTCTTCACACTCTTCTTTCTGAGTCTTCCTTTTCCTTTTCCTTTTCTTTAGGTCCCATCCTCTCTTCCTTTCCTCTGTAATATTCTCTTTCTATACTGTGGTTCACTTGACACATATTTTCTGTCAAAGGTATGTGGAGATCTGTTAAGAGCTGGTTTCATCTCTTGAATATACATTATACAATCTGCCAAATTGAACATGGTCCGTGCAATAATAATTTGTATTCACCTTTATAACTATTTATTTTAAACAGACAAAAATAAGCTTAAATCAGTATTCTATCAAAAAACTGTAGACATTTTGTAAATGCGTATATGTATGGTTAATGCTTGGTTAAAGGCTAAGTACAATGTCCTACATTAAAGAACAAGTTATTTGATCTCTATTGAAACTTTCATTATCAGTGTATTTTTTCTAGTAAAAAGTTCCACAAACTAATTGTCCAAACTGATGGTCACACACTGCCACATGCAGCTCTCAATGACTTTCTCACTATACACCCCAGTGCTTTAATGGTGAGCCCTCCTTCTCCAGAATGAGCCCCAGCACCACCTCATGCTATGCCAGTGACTGATCACCTCCGAGCTTGACCCTCTGAGTCTCTTGTTAAGCCCTTGTTTTAGAGAAGGTCAAAGCCCCGATGTAGCAGTTAGAACAGGAGATATTTAACATACCTTCTGTCAGCCCATCAGTCTTGTGTCGGGAGCCCATAAGGAAGCCATTACTTGGTGCCTCTCTGTGGATCTAGACTGCAGGGCCGGAGCCTTGAGGAGATGGGTTGCCACTCTCTAGTGCGCTCCGTGGTATCCGCAGTCTAAAGCCTCTCTTCTGCAGGGAGCTCAGCCTCAGTTATATGGAGGCCATTATTCAGGGGCTTTCCGCCAGACAAAAAAAAAAGTACATAAATGGCCCAGCCGGCATTGAGTTATTGTTGCTCTTTTGAAGGATTTTGACTGGTTCCCTCTTTGTGTGCTGCTTTTCTGTCTGCAGAGTATCTTTGGTACGTCGCCTTTTCTCCGGCACTAGGATTTATTGCAGATGAGAGCGTCAGCATGCTGTTAAGGGGGTCTGAGTCCCCCCCCCCCCCCCCTACACAGATAGCATTACTGCGGCTCCATAGGTCTCCTGCCATTAGTGGCTCGAGGGATGAAACCCAGGCTGAGATATCGACCAGACACCGAGGCCTTGAAACTGGACCGTATAGCATTGGTGTCCTTCTACAACCTTACCAGTAGAGATGAGCCATTGCTTTGTATTCCAATACTGTACAATCGATAATGCAATCCAGTTATGTTGCCAGCTAACACGATTCAGAAATCATACTGTAATGTTAGATCATTGTTACCCGGGTCTTCTATTCCACTTTTGAAGCTGATATATGCGAGGCTGTTTTATCATGAGCAAATATAATGTTCTGTAACTGATAATTACATTGCGATACACTCACAATACAAATACTGTATCTCATGTGCAGAAAAGCCCACCGACTCATCTCGGATGCAGCGTGGGCTTTGGCTGACATCACTATAAAATGCCAACTTCAACGCGTCCCCCTCACATATTTCAACATTAATGTTTTAAGACAGCGAGGAGGGGCACTTAGCTGACCTTTAGTCCCTCTCTGTTTTGTGACCTGTCAGTTTTATGAATGAATTAGTGATAATGATCTGCCTCTTTCTTATTTATGCATACTAATCACAGCAATCATCATGTGGCTGCAGACACTATGTGTCTCTCCTCAGCGCGGGCAGCTGAATGAAAAGGTCAAGCAGCTCTGGTTCTTGTAACAGCTTAAACATACAGGGGGGGGGGGGGGATCTCGAGCGGAGCCACGGAGATTTAGTGATGGAAGGCCTCCAGATGTGGAGAGAGTATAACAGAGCAGATAAAAGCAAAAGGCTTTCTCCCGCACACTGACAGGTTGGATTGAAGCACCACAAATACGTAGTGCCTTTGCTGAATCTAGGGAAGATGAAAGTAGGAGGAGAGGAAATCTTCTCAAGGCCAACAAGCTGCTTTCTGGGTAGGGGTTAGGGTTAGTTGGGGGGGGGGGGGATCTTGGGTCCACAAAAAGTTGTGTTTTTTTTTTTTTAAGATACCGTAGATGGAAAAAGTGTTGCCATTGCCCCAACTGTACAACATTTCCCAGAGTTGCATGTGGTGTCAAGAAATTCTTCAGCAGTATACAGATTTGTAGCTAACTTTAATGAATTGTTTGGTTCTACCCAAAGATCTCCTGTATTCTTCAGTTTTATCGCTCTCATTATTGTTTTCAGCAGCAGTTTCAGTCTGTTTCAGCTGACCTCTCCCATCCCCAAAAGGCCAAAACTAGAGCAAATGCAGCTGTAAAAACCCCATCTTTTCCTATCCAAGTTACTAAACAAACCAAGAGGTGCTGCACTCTGATCATGGTCTGCATTTACAACAGGGATCACATCCCCTTTTAAAGCAGCTCCACGTCAGGCTTAATTCTCTTCAAATGGGCAACGGTGGAGTTTTTTTTAAATTCCTGCAATCAAAGGCAGCCACCTCTGGGAGCTCTGTTCTCTCCAGTAAAAAAAAAAGACAAGAAAAAGCGAGCCTCTGAAGTGCTATCTCGACTGTCAACAAGCGTACCTTAAGAGAAGACAGCAAAATTTGACTAGTTCATGCAATGCCTCCGCTGACCTGCTGCCATTATTTCACCCGGCAACGCCCAGGTGTCACATCTGCCTTGATTTCCGTATTTATTTTTATCACGTGAGCGCGCTGCAAGTGGAGCCTCAAAAGACTGGCTGTACATGATCCCTGTCCAAATCAAGAACAGCTTATTCCAACGGCAGATACTGTAGCAGAGGAGAGAGGGGGTCACGGGGAACATTTGGAGACCAGATGCTCGGCAGTTTGTCAGCACCATCTCCCTGATTTAGCGCATCGTAGGGTCAGACCGTGTGCTGTAGTGTGAACCGGTATGTGTCAGGCACGACAACTGTGTACAAAAACACATGCCCGTACATAATAATGTCAATGTCAAGTTAGTTTTTTTTCTGGTACTACACACAACAAATGCTGCTTACCTTGTACGGACATTGACATAAAACAAACGGTTTATATCACTGTTTTGCATGTATGAATATCCATATGTTTCCAATATTAATTACTGGCAAGTATTTAAAGGTGGAGTCAGTGATTCTGGAGAACTCTTGTTGTCAAGATCACTTTCTGTCCAAATCTGTGAATATCTCCTTAGCACACACACGAACACACACACACCACACTCACGGTGCGGACAGGTATCGGATCATGAGGAGATATGCACTCACTTTGACAAAAAGTGATTTTGTCAACAAGCGTTCCAGAATCGCTGATTCCACCTTTAATAGATAGACACTTTCAAAAGGACACTTCTATATGTGAATAGCCTCGCGTGGGCGTGGCACATACATTAGTAGACCTCTAGAATAAAAACTTTTTTCTATCATATTCCTCTGTTTTCCCTCCTTTTTTGAACTGTGGCCTCCTCTGTTCTCTCTTCCATTTGCACCTCAGTGAGGGCACACAGAGGGCCCGATTTCCCACAGTGAAAGGCGCGCTCTCAAACTGCTTTTTAATCATTTCCAGAGCATGTTGTGAGACAGCAAGTGCTGGCACTCTCTGGCCCAGGGCTCGGATCCCTTCCAGGCGTTTATATTCTGCAGGATTCAGTGATCCTGTGCTGGGTAATCTGTCACTGTAAGGGACTGGGGGAAATGGCTGTATTTAAGTGAGTGGATTCAGTTTCATCCCACAATTACATCTCTCCTGTGTTTACAGATCTTTTCACGGAGGAAGAAAGGGATGGTTACACGTGCTGGGCAGGATTTCAGCTTTTTATAGCAATCACTTTTTCCTCAAAGGATGTATGAACTAAAGGCTTTCTTTACCTACTTGAATTACACGCTATGAAATGTAATCCAAATTACAGTTGAAATATGCAATTTGGACGGTGAACTATGATTCGTGTGTGTGTGTGTGTGTGTGTAAGTGCGTGTGTGTAAGTGCGTGTGTGTGTAAGTGCGTGTGTGTGTAAGTGCGTGTGTGCGAGTCGTGCCTTTCTGGAAGATACTGTTGCATATTGGATCAAAGGGGTAGTATTCTGATACTCCTACTGCTATTTTTCATTACTGTGTCTGAATTTTTCAGAGAGGAAACTGGCCACAGTGACATCACATCTAAATTGACTATGAGGAAGTTATTATAAGAAAATAGCTTCTGAAGAGTAACAGATTGCAAATGATGTTATTTTTTCTTTCTTTCAGGAATGGCAGAACTCCATTCAGAAGAACGCTGGCCTGGCCTTCATTGAGCTCATCAACGAAGGAAGGTAACCTATCTGTTCACCGTAATACATCATATGAAATCACTCAGCTAAGCAAGCAGTAGTTTATTCATCCTTCCTATAAAATAATATATTTATTTTTTGGACGGCCATAAGATGGTTGTTGGACCAAGTAGCAATGTAGGCATAAATTAGCTCTAAACCTCGTGCCGGCTGGTCTGTGGCGGTGAACGGTCAATACGATTTTGTAAACTGGATGAAGAAACAATATCGACACTAAAGTGCGGTCACCCTCTCTCATTGTTTGCCTCTTTACAGTCTCTGCCTTTTTTACTGTACACCACAGTGTCTGTGTTTCTCTTTCTATTTGGGTGTGGCCAGACTCAGGGTTTTTCCTTATAGAGCAGATCAGGGGCGGCTTAGCGGCCTTGCCCATCTGCTGACCCATCTGGCCAGGCCTTCTCTGTGCCCGGCTCTGTGCTGCAGCCTCTAGCCAGACTCCTAAAGAGTGGCCTGCTGCTGGCCCTGGAACAAAGAGCTTCAGTCAGTACAGGGCCACACGGCGCTGTCCAGGGTGCTGCTGCTGACAGATACATCATGTCCCAGACTTACCCAAGCCTCTACACACCTGCTCTGCTTAACCAGAGAGAGCTAGGGGTAGTTGTTAATCTGTACGCCCTACAAAAAAGGCGTGGCTGAAAACGTGGTTGTATCTGCTGCATGTGTATACAGCAGGTAGGTGTGTGCTGTTTTTCTGTTTGAATGAATCCACCTGAAATAAATGAACGCAAGCTGATCACTTTTCTTCATTATTACCACTGCTCCTCTCTTGAATGACTGTAGCCGTGAGCCACTATCCATTGAGAAATGCCTCAGGTTTCCATGGTGATACAGTATATACATATACATACACACTGTATTATTTTCTGCATATACAGTAGCTGAACGTTTAAAGTGTATTTGAGCCGCGAAAGTAAAAGCAACCAGAATCACAATCTTGAGCCTACACTGTTTTTAAGATAAAGACAAAATATATGGTGCTTTGAGGCAGTCAACATTATATGGTTGAAAACACAATTTGATAATAGACAACAACAAAATGTATCACTTCCAAATAACAGTTTTTGATATGATTCTGTTAGATATGATTGGAGAGGTATCCCAAAATGTTCCCCTCTTTTTCATTTGCATTGACAAGGGAATTTTAGGAGTTTTCAACTGGGTTGATCATTGAGGTGACAACAATGAAAAAGGAAAAGAATCAGTCTTATACAGGCCGAGTGTGAATATGTGTATTGATTAGTGTTTCCTATCTCTGAAATATTAATGCAGAAGTGTTGTAGTAGCGAGCATCTTTTTTTCCATCTCCAAATATCACTTGACAGCGGGCTTTCTCATCTATTCTTGGTTTCAACACAAAGCTTGGCGTTGTCAGCCTCTGCCTTTGAACAGTGAACGTCTGTCTATTAATGAGTGCTTGTCAACAGTTAAAGAGGCAATAGCAGCTGATGAATGCAGCCACGGGATTACTGCCTCTCTCCTTGGGACAGAAGGAAAATTACAATCTGTATCAAGCACTGGAGAGGAACAGGGGAGGCTTTAATTAAAACAAAGCAGAGCCTAATGGTGTGTAAAATGGCATGTAATCTACACACAATAGTAGGGGTGTTTTTCAATTATTAAAGATACTGGGATTTAAATGTGAACGTGGGAGGAGAGGACTCAAGGCCTCCAGAGTCAGCCATGTGAGACGTTGTTCACGGCCGGAGTTGTGAGCGATACAGGCACCACACTGGGGTTGATGTTGTGGTCAGCAGGGAAGGGGATGCTCAGTCAATCAGGAGTATATGCCAGACATGCTTCACTGCTCTAATGACACTCCTTTCCCTCCTTAATGCTACAGAGGGATCTGTCACTGACCTGCAGCCTTGCAACATAACACAGACAAATGATGCTGTTTACTACTCTATGCTCTTTCAACAAGCACAATGTTGCACCCTCCCCACAAGCTGTATTTGCCTCAACCTTGCTCCTTCCTTTGGAGCGTCACCACGGCCACTATCATTAGATATTTTTGAAATTAAAGCCACAGTGTGTAAAGGGAATTAGCGTTTTTCAAAACAGACTTGATAGAAATTAAATATAATATTCATAGGTATGTTTTAATAAGTGTATTATCGCTCGAAAATAGCAGTTGTTTATTTTATTAACTTTGAGTGAGTGCTTTATATCTACATAGGAGCGGGGCACGCTGCCATGTTGCCCTGCCATTGTTATGCAGTAGCACAGAAAAAACAAACTTACGGCAGCTGTTGGAAGACGAAGAATAAGTACTATAGAATAAATAACTAAATAATAAATTACTAAATACATCCAAAACTCATCACTTGGTATTGTGGAAAGACTTGAGGCAGTGGTGGATGATGCCATCTTTAGTAACAAGCTCATCTTCCTTGATGGCCACCGTAGCTTATGTACATTCTCAGAACTGGGGGAGTAGTAGCAACATAATGTTGCAATCTATATTTTTCACTAATAAATGATGCTGAAATATACCTTTATTTCACACTGCACCTTCATTGATAATATATAAATGGTAAAGCAGAGTATGCTAAACTCTCTCTGAAATACCAAAGGTTGCTGTGCCATGCCATGAAGGACCACATAGTGCGGGTCGCCAACGAGGCTGAGTTCATCCTGAACAGACAGCGAGCGGAGGACGTCCACAAACACGCAGAGTTTGAGGTAAAAACTGAACCCTCCTTTTTTTGCACCTGAATTTGAATGATAAAGTTTGGTACAGCGTCAAATTATTACCCAAAAAGTTTACAAAATAGTTTTTTAATAAAAGTTTAACAGAACTTTTTCAGAACAGTGGTTCTCTAAATTAAAATGTTATAATATTCTGGCTTCAATCTTCTGATGAATTCTAACCTTAGTCATTTAACTGTATATGCTCAATAATCGTGTTCCTCTGTGTCCTCCCGAGGATTAACTCCTTGCCCTTTAAATTCCTATGAAATAATTGAATTACTATAGCATATTAATTAAGGATTTGGATATGAGTGTAAAGCCAACCAACTTGGGATATAACCTCCATATAGGCTACTGTATACTGTATACTTATATGTATACTCAGCCCAACCACATCAAACCACTAATATTTTAAAGATGAATGGAAAGGTCAACCAGGTTTAAGCAATCTGCTGAATGAGTCCTTCTAGAATTGAGTACTTAGCCTTTACTTTCTTCTAATTCTTGACTATATAGAAAATATGAATAGAAAATTAAAATGTTTCAATGCGAGCTTGTCCGAAAGATAGTACATGGTCCACTTCAGAAGACATGTACTGTGTACTGTGTGTGTTTAATCACACAGACCTTCACACACAAGCACAAAGACACACACACACACACACACTTCCACCACCTTTGTTAGCAGTGTGTACATGTGAGGGGTGATGAGTTTCTTATCTGGGAGAAGCAGCCATCCTCAAACAGCTGCTTGATATACAGTTCTTGAGGATCCTTGACCTGCTAGATAAACTGGAAGAGACGGCTAGATATGCAATGTCAGGAGAAGGGGGGAAGTGTACCTGGCCCCATCCGTTCTGTCTGCCAACTCACAGACAGCCCTACACTTTTCATCGCAGGTTCTGACGTTACTTTATTACCCACTCTTCAAGATTGAAGATTCAGGACGCAGACAAGACATTTTTACAATTAAGTTGGTGTCAAGGCGAGAGCGTCATACGCTCAAAACTGATAAATAACATTTGATATTTGTCACAGTGTCACGTGGGTAACGTGAGGTGACAAGCCGAGATTGAGTTATCCGCCTTATGAAGAATATCTTGAAGTATACTATCTGACAGAATTCAAATTTGATTCAGGAAATTCAATTAACTTCCAGCTTCTGTTAGCAAATTAGATTTTGAATATTAGCAAGACTTCCCTCAGGGTATAGAGCACAGTAAGATGATCTTAGTTCAGCCGCAAAGATAAGTCAGATGTGCCCCTATGGATTACTTTTAGCCACCTGGAACTCTAAAGAGATTTACACTGACTTCTAAAAATCCATAGCCAATATCAATATTTTTCACATTATGACCCACTCATTTTTACATAGATCATTTTAATTTATCATTCTTACAACTAAGATATCAAAGATAATTTAGACTATTGTATCATGATTTACCATTAATTACAGAAGAAAATATGTTCTAATGGTGAAATTTCTGGTTTTAGAAAAAAGCTGCATATTTATATTTTACAAAGGTCCAATAACATATTCCTTGATAAAATGTAGCTTTTGTTAACCTTGACAGACTACATTCTTTGTCATTCTATTAGAGTATTGTTTCCCCTTCTCCTCTTAATAGCACCATCCACCGCTACCTAGCAGGGAGCCTCATCTGTCCGCAGTTAGGGAATGGCCTGCCTTCATGTGCTTGCCATGATTTACAACACTCCTCCGAAGGGAGCAGAAATATATCTCTCAGCTGTCCACTAATATCTTTATGCACTCAAGTGTGTTGAATGAAACAATAACATTCTTCAGTGTGACAAATGCTCCATTAGAGGTTATATATTAGTCTGGCCTTTATTCAACTTAAAACATTCTCAAACGCTATTAAGTACAATGTCAGACGTCACTTTTTGGCACACTGGAATATACTGTACGGAAAGCCATACATATACAATGAGGTTCACACTTTGCTTTGCTTTTTTTCCCAAATCTCAAATCAGTCCAACTGTGCCCAATACGCGGCTGACAGAAAGGAAGAAGAGAAGATGTGTGACCACCTGATCAGCGCCGCTAAACATCGAGACCATGTGACGGCCAACCAGTTAAAGCAGAAAATTGTCAACATCCTCACCAACAAGCACGGTGCCTGGGGGACGCTGGCCCAGAGGTAAGCCCTGCCTCACACTAGGTTCACCTTCAGAGCAGCACAGGGGGGGCCATGTTATGTCTTCCACATGAACCATAGCTTCTCATTGTTACATTCAACCTTAAGGACTAAAAGTTACCTGGTCTCTGCAGTGATGGGATTGGACCACCGGTTAATGTCATTTTTCCCAGGGATCCGATAGGGTCAGCGATCAGGTCAGCAAACGCAATTACAGCGTGGAGTGGCTTAATCCCCCGGGGAGAGCTGATTGGCCAGTCCAAAACCGACAAGACCAGGATATAGAGAGGAAGGGGAAGAAGAAAGTGGGGGGTTGGGGGGTGTTTCTGCAGCAGTGTGTTGTCCAGGCATTCATTGACCCTCTCTGTAACACAGCCCAGCACCTGGTGGTAGTTGCAGACTTCCCCCATGGGCCCTGTTAAAACAACCGCCGGGCTCTGCTGCTGCTCTGCCTCCCACCTCTCTCGCCTACATCCACATGGTCCCACAGACACAGAGTGGAGAGTGGGAAAGATCAAGAGCTAGACAAACAGAGGTGTTACAACATACTGTTTGTATTTTGAACTCTGTAGCTAAGAGCTGAGAATGTAACAGATGAAACAACGTGCATGCAATTGTTATAAATACATGACGAAGGGAGTTTCAGCTGCTGCTTGGAAAGGAGTCTATATCGGGGTTTATTTACCATGCAAAAAAATAAAAGAATAATAATGCAGGTGAGATGCAGACATTTACTGTAAAATAATATAATGTTCACTCAAACTTTGACCCAAATACCTTTTGGAAATAGTGCTGTGAGCTGCATTCTGCAAAACCAGGCGCTTGAGAGAAAGTCTGCCACTTAAATACAGCCCACCGCTGTGGATTTGCCAAAACACATTTTGCCCCTTTGCTGAACAGAAGCTCTGTTTTTGTTATTTTTTTATTTATTTTTTTAAATACATTGCATATCTTAAACCATGTTTACCACTGTCAAGAAAACTATTCTAGCTGGTGTAATTACTTTGTACAGCAACATATTATGTATTTTACTCTCAGTAAAGTTCAAAGAGTTTATCCAAACCAAAGGATGACATAAGCAGCCTTATTTGGTTTCTTTTTCGTGAATTCATGGAAGATTAAGCGCTGTAGCTGATGTCTATTTACGCCAGGATTGTATTGGCAAAATTCATTCGGTTTTTTAGTTCTAAGAAACCATTCATTTGTTGCAATTTATTACTAGAATTACTACAGAATAACTGAAAAAAAGATTATGGTACAGATTCTCATAAAACAAACTGAACTTGAGCAGAAGTTCCCGTGACAAAATCTATTGGATTAAATTCTGGGCTCCTGTTCAAATATTTATGGAGCCCCTTCTTGGAGGCATTGCATTTGCATTGAAACAAAAGGTTATTGAGCGTGGGTGCATTGTAAATGATACGGCAAAACTTCCAACAAATTCAAATTTAATGGTAACCTGCTGGTGAAGAAAAATGATGCAATATGCGCACAAGCTCAAGGCAGTGTTGCAGTTCAGCAGCTTAGTCTTATTCAATGCTACATTAACTTTCCCATTTATGCTGCTCTTGTAAAATATAAAGCCCTCAAGCATTTTGAGGTGGCTGTCTGTTATGTCTGTGTGTGTGTGTGTGTGTGTGTGTGTGTGTGTGTGTGTGTGTGTGTGTGTGTGTGTGTGTGTGTGTGTGTGTGTGTGTGTGTGTGTGTGTGTGTGTGTGTGTGTGTGTGTGTGTGTGTGTGTGTGTGTGTGTGTGTGTGTGTGTGTGTGTGTGTGTGTGTGTGTGTGTGTGTGTGCGTGCGTGTGTGTGTGTGTGAGAGATGGAGAGAAAGAGGAAGGGGGAGAGAGAGAGACTTCAGTTGTTAATGTTTGTTTTCAACCTCTTGCCCAGAAATTGCTTTGCCTTTTGCTCCTAAATTGTGCCTGGAGACATGCCACAAGACATTTATCCTAGAAAGCATTATAAACAAAATGATTCTCAGGCGGGCAACATAAACTAGTATTTCTTACATGTGTATATATATTTTCTTATACCAGTGTCTTTAACTGTGCTTATTAGATTAATATGATCACCTGGTCTGCCAGTGGGTTGCATCTGTTTTCTTCTGTATTAAAGACGTCTGCATCTCTGAAGGCCACTCCATTTCGAGCTGTTGTTCTCTTTGTGTAAGAAATGACTTTGCGGCACAAACGACAACAGCCCAACGACACGGAAATGATCTGTGAAAGGTCTGAAAACAGCTACTCTGATTGAAGAATAAGCAGATCAGACCCTATGGTGCCCTGTTAGATCATACTATATGCTTGGCCCGATGATGAATGTCCCTCTCTATAGAGTCGGCATAGGAAAATCAATACTCTTCAAATTGAAACAGTATAGGGTCGTATTGATCCACTGCGCTAAATCAAAATGAGAAGGCTTTGATACATCTCTCCGAGACAGCTCCCCTGCCCAGTAATGACACACTATCAATTTTAGCTTTGCACTGATAAATCAAGTTGAAAATTGGATGTCAGAGTTTTTTCCAGGGGGAGAGTGATTTTCCCTGCCCTCTGGTCCCCTCTGCTGTTGACCCCTGAACCCTGCCAGTGGATTATAAAGTTCAGGCGCGTTCAAAGTGAAAGTACATGTCAAGGAGAGGCTGATGAATTCATTGAAAAATAACCTCCAGCACTATTCTAGCATGGGGACCACCTCACTGTGAAGATACTAGACACTGCTCAATAGTATATTACGCAGCAACGGTTTGTTTCACACTTGTCAAAGATGATGCATTTTTAAAGTGTGTTTGCACTAGTTAAATATTGTGCAGGTATTAGAGCCCTACACAGACACTCCTACAGTATGTACTACTTACATTTAAATATTCAAAATGTCAGCTGTAGTGATCCTCTTGAACCCTCATTTGCCAGCGCTTTTTAGGTCCTAATTGTTTTCGACAGAAGCATCCTAACAGAAATGTAAAAGGTGCCGAAGGAGACAAACCTACCTTTGTTCCCATGTGATCCTCCGTGTTCACCTCGGCAGCATCAGTGACAGCTGACAGAGGAGCCTTCACCGGCCCCCACAGCAGACCTTAACCTCACCTGACTAGTGTATCGATTGTCAACATTTCTTCTGTATAATTACTTTTTTGTAGCAGAGGAGAGAAAGGAAAATGGCGGCATATATTGATCCATGGCAGGGCCAGTGAAACAGCCGTTTCCCTTGACTAACACTGAGTTTCATCTCCTCTCACACTTGACGAATGGTGACAATCTGCGCGTGGATAATAACTTTGAGATAGGAATGAACCTTTTTACTCTGAATGTGCCCGCAGTATTTGGTCTCACCTGAAAGGGTTATCAATTCTAATAGAAATCTACTCACACAAGGGGCCATCCTCACAGACTCAGAGGGTTCCAGGTCTGATGACATCTTTGGGGTAGAAAATAACAAAAAGCCAAGGTCTCTGGATGAGTCTAACAGTATACACTAAAATCAACCTTACAATATATTACATATCATTTAAAGATACTCTTTTGGACATCCAGAATAGCAGTAAGGTGTTTAGTCTGAAATGTGCCCCCTTAAGATCAATTAAGATTAATAAGAATATAGTAGAATGAGGTTATCCTAGAAATCAATATAAAATATACCTCTAAGCGCCAATTTTGCAGTTTTCCTTTCTGCCCACTCCACCAAATCGTTTTGTAGACTGAGCCAGTCCTCTGCATACAAGCTTTCTTTTTGCTCATCCCCCCCAGTATTCAGAGAGGGTTAAAATATGTAGCGCCTTTTCAAAACAGCTTGCTAATAATAATTATGTTTTTTTTAAATTCTCCAGTTAATGAAATGCTATTTAAAACATGATGCTCTCTTTGTTCTTTGCAAGCTGATATTCTCTGGTCTTGCATTTGTTCTTGACCTACACTGGGCTTCCATTCCCTTGGGGCACTCTTAACCTTGCACACTGTGCTAATTATCTCTGGAAAGAGGCCCATTCACACAATCATTAATTTCATCGGGTGTGTTGAAACTGAGCTGGGCATCGCCTTGACTGTGCCCCCATTTCCGATGAAAGATGGAGGATCCACAAAGCTGGCGATTCGGGGGGAGTTCACCCTCCAGTACAGTACAGCTCCTCATCCCTCGTCCCATCGCGTATATACTGTACGTCTGTCTCCATGACACCAGATGACTTGGAGTGAATCTGGTTGCCTCTGTGTTGTTTTCCCTTTTGTCTCGGTCCAACACCCATTCATCAGTGTGTCTCTTCTCTATCTCTCAATCTACAAAAGGAATGCCATATCCAATAACTAGAAGCATTTTGATTGTAATTTGGTTTCATCAACGCCTGCAACCATGTTGAGTTTAACGATGATGGCAAAAGGCAAAATGAATGAGATGAAAGTCGTGTGTACCGTTTCCAGCTCTCTGTGATAATCCGATCACGATGTTGGCGATACAGTCCCTGAATACTAGGCATTCGACAGACGCATGATCAAACTTGATGTGTTTTTATAGAGGGAATTACAGTGTTGTTGTTTTTTTCTTAGTTTAGAGGGGTTACTTTGAAAGCAGTGAGCTGAGAAAGGCTCATCGCCATATGGTTGCCAGTCATCACCATGTTCTGATGTGCAGTGTCTTTTTTTGTTGGTATTTGCTTTTATCTTGCAGCAGCTTAAATGTGGAATGTTACAAAAAGAAATACATACCAAAAAGAATGCACTGGTTGACAGAAAATGTTTTAGCATTTCTGCGCTTTGGTTTTTGAGTGTCTGCTGCTGGCTCCCTGATGGTTTTCATGATGTGTGGAATCCCGATCATTAAAGATACGCATATGTGGTTGTAGTTTCCATGGGATCAAAGGACCGGTTCAATGGTTTAATTTAAAAAAATTATAGTTTAAATTTTTTTTTTTTTTTTACTGTTTCATCACTACTTTGAGATGCCGCAACACTTGCATCTCTAGCTAATTCCTCCGTTTTGCAATTCATAGCCAGAGCCTGTTGGGAAAACTGAAAACCCAAAGAAAAGACCACTTGTCCTCAGAGTAAAAAAACTAAAACTTGACATCTTTTCAGTGTCCCAGTGTGTGTGTGTGGGTGTGGGTGTGTGTGTATGCGTGTGTGTGTGTTTGATAGAAACCAGTCACTGCGCCCTTTGAATAGAATTGTCACTGATTACTGGCATTTATTATAATTACCCCTACTCATGTCAGCAATGGAAGCTTTTAAAAGGAGTGTAATGGTGTTTTATTGAATCATCATGTCCCTGTCCTTCCTCCCAACTTCCTCACACAAATCTCCTCCGAGCAGAAATAGAATAATAAAAGAAATATTTTGCAATGATATCTTCATCTGCCTGTGCATGTTTCAGTGAGCCATTCTGGTTTAAATGAATGCACTTTTAACCTGGTCACGGCACAGGATTTTTTTTTCTTCTACTGGCTGTTCTACTCAAACAGCGATATTATTCTCCAGATAATCAAAATAAAATGGGCTCTCTGCTGCCCTAATATAACAATAGCGCTAAGAATACATCACCCTCTAATCCAATATGAGCCCCTGTCAGCTGTCAGAAGTATGTCTCTTTTCAAGAATGATGTTATAGTTTCCCATAAAACTGTTATCAATTCCCTTTATATTTATTCTCCTCCCCATCTTATTTTGAATTGTACCTGTCAGCTTTCCTTTTACAAATAAAACACATTGTTTATTGGTGTGTGTGTGTGTGTGTGTGTGTGTGTGTGTGTGTGTGTGTGTGTGTGTGTTAGATCTGGCAACGTAAAAACCTCAGCGCCGGCTACTAGAGGAAAGGTGTTATTTAAATACCTATTTGAGGGAGAAGAGAATAGACGATAGTCCTCTTAAACATTTATCCTACAGCACTTAGTAAGTCTGAAGGCTTCCATAAATAATGGTGCTCCTGTTTCCTGGAGGTTATCAGTGCTGGAAAATTAGCTTTTAAAATGCGGTTTGAAATCCATTTGGGTGATTGATGGGTGACGGGACCAATACATTTTGCCAGTTTCGAGGAGGCGTGCGCACAGCCATTCTTTATGGTTGTCATGAAGCCAGACACGTTTGACGTGGAAAAATAAGGTGGTCTGGAGCTAGTACCTCTGCTTAATAAAGAATGCGACGATTGGTTGTTGTTCCACCAGACAATACTGATAACACACGTTGTATTGATGCTTCTACAACAGGAATTGTGTTTTATTTGCCGTCGAAAAACACATTAGTTTTTAGGTTTTGTAATATATAAAATGGCACAACTGGTTTTCAGTCACATATGAGTGAGGATGGCAATGCTTTGAAGACATGGCTGAGTTGTTTTGGGGGGCTCAGTGCCACCCTTTAGAAATGGCCTGTGTGAGAGCTCAGAAGCTCCCAGCTGTAGCCTGTAGGTCTCCGTCATGAGTGCAATCCTCCTCAAGTCTTTTTGGACCGCCCTCAGAGGGACGGTTCGTTCAGCGCTGCACTTTAGCACGGTCCAAATTCAGTCTAGCACTGACCACACAGTCTAGAATATCACAGGTCCTACTACTCTAACGGCAGAACACCACATTCAAACTGAAACCATCTGCCCAGGACAGAACAAAGGGAAGACACATCAAAATGTTGGCATCCCACTCACTAATCAGTCGTTATGACTTCAGGATTTGATTTATCGTGCTTTTGATTTCTCTTAAGGACAAATGAAAATATTTTTGGCTTGAACTAAAGTTGTACTCGAATGAGCTACCCTTCAGCCCACCAAATAAAATGCATCAAATGCAGCTAATACTATTATAAGGGAATCTTCAAAGTGGCGGATTTATCCCCCACCGGCATCTGCTGTCTATTTGAACTAAGAATTAGGGGGACATAATCTTCAACAGTAAATCGCCCGGTTGCCTGCAGTGGATTTAAATTTCTCACACTGTGTAATCTTGCGTTTACAATATCATTTACGTGGGTTTTTCTTCTTTCAACCCACTGACATCTCTCTTTTCCTCAGCAAAGCTTTGAGGGAGATTGACAGGGGACAAGCTCAAGGCGTTCAGTCTTGCTTTGCATACAGCGGCTCATGATACTTTATGCATACAATGAGAGCACACAAACACACACACACACACACACACACACACACACACACACACACACACACACACACACACACACACTCTCATTTTGATTGATACTTAACTGAAACTGAGCTCTTGTTGCTGTCAGAGCCCGGCTAAGTCTCCTGAGCCTCTTGATTTTTGACATTTGTAGATATTATATTCACGGAGCAAGCACCGCTGTATTTTGCGATGTGATCCCCTGTAACACTTTAATCTGTTTAGACTGCTTCAATACGGTGGCAGGGAAGGCGGCAGAAATCATAAAATGCAATAGACGGCTGCCTGTCTGCCAAGGTCTTACCGGATCCCTCACCACTGAAAAACCTCAGCTTGTATTTGGACACAGTTACCTCAACCAAGGGTGTATATGGGCTTTCTGTAGTTTTGTTATTTATTTATTTTGTTTATTATTATTGTTTTACAAAATGGAGGCAAAGACAACATTTTAGATAAGCATGAAGGGTTCAGTTATTTTAAAGCATGTTTTTCATGATTGTTTGATAAAACGCAATAACACTTTCTATGTGTGTTAAACTGTGTAGGTATTGGAGTGTTATGTCCTGTCCACACACACTCACATTTAACTGACCACAACTTACCTTTCTGTCGACTACACAACAACCATTTGAATCATCGCTATTTGTATGTATTGCATTGCCCTACCCTGTTTTGGGTAAATTAAAGCAAGGTTTATTTTGTTGCATTGTATAAAGGTTTTGAAATAGCTCCAGCTAGTGCACAGTTAGGACCAGCAGCACTTAGTAACCCTATGCTAGTGCTGGTGCTTAATGGTTTGCATTAGCCGCTAGCTATAAAATTATCCCAGGTCCTCACTAATGTTGGAATAATCATTAACAAAGATGGTTACCACATGCTGGAACTGTTTTCTTTTTTTTCTTTTCTTTTTACGACCCTAATTCGCTGTTATTAATAATGAATAAAAATGCAATTTTCTGTCGGGCTGCTCCAGGGCTCTGGGAATCATTTCAATGAATATTTCAGCACATTATTTTAATCATGGCACCACATATGCAGGGAGAGGGGGGCTTGTTTTATAGGCTCATGCCTCAACCGCCCCAAGACCCCGATCATTAAACCCCACGCTGTCTGCGTTGAGGGTTCCTACCTTTGATTTACAAGACTTGTTAAAAAACATTGTAAAGAAGGAGGCAAGCTGTGCCATTTATACTTGTAATGTGATGCTGTATTTGTTAATGGGAGTGCCCTGTGATTTATGTGTGCAGTGGTTGCTGCTGCTCCCTGCTGTTCCTATGTATGCTATAGGCTTTAGCCGAGCTAACATTACGGGGGCCTCTGTGCACAGAGCATGCCACCAGTCAGCCTAATAAATCTCCTTATTTGTGGCCTGATTTTTTTTCTCCAAAAGATGTTTCCTCCTGAAAGTGGCTGCTGTAATCAAAGTATAGCTGAATAGGTGCGTACTCCATCTAACTTGCCTATCATCTTCTTCTTCTTCTTCTCTGTCTAAAAGTCAGCTGCACGACTTCTGGCGTCTGGACTACTGGGAGGATGACCTGCGGCGGAGGAGGAGATTTGTCAGAAACCCGTATGGCTCCACCCACTTGGATGTCCCTTGCAAGTCGCTGCAGGACTATGGTGTGTTTATTACTTCTGTATATTGGATGGAGAAATATGGATTTTTTTTTCAGGATTTAGTAGGTGAAAATTCTAGGACATCATTACCCCACACATTAAATGTAGAATATCAATGTTGCATTAGCATTATAAAACAAGCATCAAAGGGCACTCAGGTTAGCCCAGGCTTGTCCGTATAGTTTAGCATTTTGCTGAGGAGAAGGTAAGTGTCATTTTTACAAGCAACCTATTTATGAGTCGTGTGAATTGAACATGACACATCCATTTTATTGCACTTTTTTATTTCCATCACAACACATAGTCAAGAACAAATTGGATCTGTCCCTGTAATGTTTCTCCTCTTTGCCTGAAACTTTTCTTACTGACCCAGGCAGTCTTATAGTCTTATAGCGTTGCCCACCACCTTGTGTCAATTTTGCCTTATGTCATGCAACACCGACTTTTAAAGGAGGCCGCTCAGTACTATTTAACGCCCTTGGCCCCTCTCACCCGCCTGTAATTGAATAGCAGAGAACATTTATTTTACTGGCACATGGGTGAATGTATTGATTTCGAAATTAATGGAGTAAGGGGCCTTCTTTGCTTTATGGAAAATAGAAAACAAGCTAGGCATTATGGGTTGGCTAGCCGAATGTAGACATAGAGCAACCCATGTATATCACATGCATGTGCATCACAATGTTCACTGACTGCGGCTGCCTCAGTGTTGAGCTACAGGAGCCGACCGTTGGCTGGGTTCACCATGTCATCTGGCTGATCTCAGCTCTGTTGCTGCTGTATGAAGATCATTGCTGCTCTGTAGATAAACACATGCCAGCTGCTGCCTCCGCTGCAGGTGGTCCATATACTGTATGGGACACATATGCAATAATTGCAGCGTCTGCTTTGGAGTTCCATTATTTTAGCCATAAGCTGATGTATTGGGCCTTTGATGGCAAGTTGATACTGGGATGGGGAGCACCTAAGGAATTTTCTTTTAAAACTATAGTATTTTTTACCTTCTTAGAAATACGTATTAAATGCTTTAAAGAAATGAAGCATAATTGGCAAATTGAATTGTATTGCCTTGCATCAACATTGCCTGCCTGTACCCCCAAACTTAAAACATCAATAGAACCTCCTGCACCATAATCCACAAAAGGATGCATATTTTAAATATGCTGCAAACACTCTTCACTTTGTCTAATCACTAAGAAGGGTAAACGTATAAACTATGGCTTTAGTTTACACCTTTGTGGTTACCCGCTATAATCTGTTTTTGACATGTATTCATTATTTTGTGGCTCTTTAGCCTGTTTATTTTATAAATTATATCTTATTTTATTATTATTTTGTGACAAAGACCAACATAATTAGCATACGTGATATATTAAGTCGATACAGAATTAGTTTACATTACTTTCACATCACACAACAAAGGTTACCTGCCTGTAGGATACCTCTAAAATCACTGTACATAAACATAACACACTAAATGTATTTTTTGTGGTAATTATCTCAATGTTTATATAGAAGTGGAGGAGAGAATGAACTGAAGGCATATAGAAGAGCTTTTCATCCATTGTCATCACTCCATCTTCTAACTGTTTCAGAGAGCATCGCCCGTTGGCCTCTTTACCCACTATGCAGTTGCTCAAACTGTGTGTATCTTCTTCTTCAGTGACTTGTGCGACGGCTGCCTATGACGATGCCACAAACACACATCCTGTTATTTAATTCATCAGATCACTTGAGCTATCACTTTTGTTTTTTAGGTTAGTTGACTGAAACTTGTTGAAGTCCTGCTGGCATGCGATGGTTTTAATGAGCGGAATAATGTATAAACTTGTCAAGTGAAAAAGAGCGCCCGCGATGGGATGGCCTTCTTGCTCTCCTTGAGAGGTGAGCTGCACTTTCAAGCTTTTTCCAGCAGGCTTTGATGTGGTTGCACAGCGGAGGCCAGGTTTGGTTATGAGTTCAAATGAGAAAGGATCTTTTGTTCTTTAGTAGAGCTTCAATGGGTTTCGTTACCGGTGACAGTTGGCTGTTTTTTTGGTTTAAATGTACTTTGACAGTTTGTGTGTGTGTGTGTGTGTGTGTGTGTGTGTGTGTGTGTGTGTGTGTGTGTGTGTTTTTGTAATGAATATTCCCTTTTAATTAGCATGTTATTAAAGATATAACCTGACTTTAGTATACAACCCTGGCACATAGGCTGAGGGGTTGGATATCCATTAGTCATAACATTCAGACTTTTTTTCCTAGATTTGACAGCAACTCTATACAACATTGTAGTAGGTTGCCTGGCACATAGGCACTACAGTAGAACAACAAAGAGGATGTTTGAGTTGGCCCATGAGAGTCATTACTAAAGCTTTAAAATCTGGGACTATTGGAGAAGCCAGTAGGTTGCACAAATTGAATACACAGTTTCTGGTTTGACAGCAAGACTTGACAACATTATGGCTCAGCCACCATCTTTTTGTTTGAAGAGGGCAGACTTACACTCATGTGTTCACAGTAAATGTCAGTCTTACGAGCCCACATGGGGGAAATGAAAGTGAGCAGGAAAGTTTGTTTTCCACAAGAACATTCCAGTGAGTTAGTGGCCTAGGAGTCTTTTTTTGACAGCACCTAAGAGTTTAGCAATTTCCTGTGTTTTCTCTTAAATAATATGGATGAAATTAACACAATTATTGATCAATTGGATGTATTACTTTGAATTACTTTCCCATTATATTGAACACGTTTTTTTCTGAAAACTGTACTGACGTTTAATTGTTAAAATTTTACCTTTTTCCGTGAAATACATAGATTAATGCTTTACGCCAGGCGTCTCCAACCAGTAGCTCGCCTGATAGGTTGACCAACTATTTTATTTTTTTTTAAGTTAAAAATCCGACGATGGTAACAACAGCCCCACATCCAAAAAGTTTAATTTGAACTGTGATGTGCATACAAATGTTAAGTGTATGGTGCATTATTTGTCTTTAGTGTGTCTGCATATTGCACCAAAACAGTAGAAGTTTTCTTTAATTGTATTTTGTACTGTCTGCATGTTTGTACAACATTTTACATGCACATAGCAAACACAATTTCACAACTGTAAGGTCAGTTGTCTGTTGTATTCATTAAAAAGTTGTCTATTCTTTAATGCGTATTGGCATCTTTGAGCCAAATACCCCCAAAATGTTTGCCTGTACACCTTGGCAGTGACCACCTTGACTGAGACATGTCCTGGGGGGGAACACTGTTATGCGTCACAATTAGAAGTGTAGTATAGACATTGATTTCAATTTTCAGTGATGTAAATGTGGCCCAAAAGAAGTGTAAAGTAGTGATGTTTTCTTGGACCTTTGATGGGAAATAATTTTTGATAAGCATTAGGTATGCAATTTCACACGTGTAGAAACAGAAAGCTTAATTCAGTTGATGTGTGCGACTTAAATAAATATAAACGATTTGATGCAAGTAGCTCTTGGCCACTATAATTTTTTCAAATTAGCTCTCAGTTGAAAAAAGGTTGGAGACCCCTGCTTTACGCAGACATGCCAAGATAAAACAAGATGAAGATCATAAGCATCATTTTCACAAACATTCTTCTTAAAACTCTTTGAGCGTGCAGATGTTGAAGGGAAACTTTTTTTTAAATCAAGTTGACATATTGGCAAATCATCGATGTAACCTTTGTAAACCCCTTTGCACAGTGTGTGTGTGTGTGTGTGTGTGAGGTAGAGAGAGTGTACATTCATGAACATGTGTGATGGGAGGTTAAATTCGCCTTAAACACTGCCTCGTTGTCTATTAGCAGCATTGACAGCTTAGCCAGCACATTCTCTCTCTGCCCTCTGCCTCTAATAACCTGCCCTGTTACAGCCAGCCGCGCCAGCCCAGTATCAGAGTATATTGTTAGGTGATTGGAACTGGGCAAGCATGAAATGGAAGTCACGTTAATATTGATCCAAGTGTTTAACGGGGTGTTTTACCTCTGGGTGTCCTTGCTGTCTCATTTCAGGTGAGCAGCTTCTCTCAGGCGGAGATCTTTATAGCTCTTTACAGCAGCAGAGGAACCAGTGATATTACCATTCTACCAGCGTTATGGTCCAAGATATTAAACTTTGACAAAATGACATGAGGGCATTCACTAGCATGCAATTTCAGAAAATATACAAACTGAAGAACACTTGTTGTCAAACTCACTTTTTGTTGAAATTAGTGAATATATCCCCTCACAATTCACTACCTATCTTTCAGTGCACACACAGCCTAGGCTCTGTAAACCGGGACGGAAAACATTGGGTATGTAAACAAAAGGGGCCCAAGGTAGCTAGCAACATGCCCTAGGCTGTGTATTTACACTGCATTTTTACAGAGAGGTCGCGGATCGTGAGGAGATATTTACTAATTTTAACAAAAAGTGATTTTGAATACAATCTTTCTCCATAATCGCTGACTCCACCTTTAATGTCTTGATGAAGAGAATTGTTTGTATTGTAACCTCTGGCAGCACAGTAGACACGCACAGCTCATCCCGGGATATTAAATAAAGATCATCCCTAGAGGAAATGTCTGCACCGTATAAACTCCCCTACATCAAAGTGAGACTGTTTACTTTTTACGGTCTCAAAACACACACTCTGCTAAACGGATGGCATGCATCACAGGGAGTGTGGAGCTGTCATTTATTCCCCCTCATTTCACCTTTCAGTCCAGAGTAAATAACAGAGAGAAGACAGAGGGCAGAATTGCATCGTTGTGCTAGTGGTAGGCTAATGCAATCCCACGGACTGGACTCTTTCTCCCCATGTGGAATGTGGAGCCCGTGGAGAGGGTGCGTAGGAGGGCAGGATCTGAACCAGAGTCTGGGAAACCGGAAGAGATATATTTAAAAGGTCCTACGGAGCTCACGTTATATGGATATTGGGGATGACTGCACTAAAAACACTAATGTACATAATGAGATAGTGTGTAGTAAATAAGCCACGGTACCAAGGCTTATCCTAATGCCTGTTATCTGCAGCAATCTGACAGAGAGACACAAAACAGAATCATTTCTGCGAAGGCTCCAGAGTTTAGGTCTTTGTTTAGAAAGAGGTCGGGATAGCCATGCGTCAGATGTGTCCAAAACGTTACCTGCCGTATCAATTGAAAAACATTCTGTGATTTTTTTTCTTTCTTTTTTCTTTTAAGACATTTTTGGGGCATTTTTTTGTTGCCAAATACGTGGCATGTGCGGTAAACACTCGGCTACAGAGGCGCTCCCATTCAGTGCTTTTCCATGAAGAGCCCCGCTTTGGTCCTTCTCCAGCATTATCCAGACCTTTGCTGATCAAACCACTTCATGATAACCTTTTAAAATCTACAACCTGAGGTATTCTCTTTTATTTATAGTCCTGGATATTGAATGACTCAAAGTATTTGTGAAATCAGCTTTTTATTCCTGCTGAGGAGAAGCACCCATACACGTTAGTTGAACCTTAAGTGAAACATGATGTTGCGGATTTCTTTTTGAGGAGTGGCAGTGAAATGTTGGAGGCAGGGTCTATAATACATAGTAGCTCTATACCGGGGCTATAAAAATGAAAGGCCAGTGCCACAAAGTTCTCCAGCGTTGCCGTTTGTGAAACATGGACTCTTGGCAACCGTTTTATATTTGATTCTTTTGAAGGCCTTTCAACTTTCCCTGAATAGTAAAGCCACTGAACACTGAAATATTTCCAACGTAGGAGCCGGTAAGATAATAAAGTTTATTTGAAATGTGCTTCAGCTTGTTCACAAAAGAACACTGTATTTGGTTTCATCTGTCTGTGACCCTGAGGAAAAAAATAATTTAGTTTTATGTTAAACACAATATAATGTGCTATATTTTTTTTAAAGACACGTTCAAGACAATAACTTTCTAGAAAACATTTATCACTTTAATACAGCATTCCTTTTTCTGAACTGATATGACATTAGTTAACACTCCAAAATATACCTCATTGTGTTGTATACTGACACGCAACCCTATTTTAACAGGAATTGCAGAAGTAAGAAGATAAAATGATTGCATTATAAATACATTTTCAGATGAATAATAAGTACAGTTGAATACATGAAGTACATTTCCTCCTGATACCTTGATATTGTGGAAAGACTTGAGGCAGTGGTGGATGATGCCCTCTTTAGTAACTAGCTTCTTGTCCTTGAAGGCCACAGTAGCTTCCGTAAATTCACCTAAGTGTAGTACTGTAGACAAGGGGTGTTGCAATCTAGAACTTTCACCACTAGATAACGCCAAAATACATCTTTTTTACACACTGCACCTTTATCATAAACACAGCAATGGGTAGATAATCAGGGCCATGAATTCTTGTTGAACCCCAGTGATGAGTGCTCAGGGGCGTCCTCCATTGGATACAGCTGGCAGGTCTACATCAGCCTCCAATAGGGTCACTAAAGCTCCACAATGCACTTTAGCCAGTGTAATTAGTGCACTCTGAGGCAGTTTCAACTCAGTGATTGAACAAGAGGACCCGTGAGACTGGTGATGGGTGGCTTCTCCTGGCACTGTTCCTGAAGGGAGACATGAGATGAAACTGCTGTGGGTTTTTTTTCAGAGACTGTGAAAAGTCATTGGCAGTGGCTTATGGTGGACTGCTCACTTTTTAAGGCTAGCTAGATAGATGCTAGTAGTTGGTGTAGCAGCCTATAGTGACTAGGCATGGGCAAAGATATTCTCCATTGTATAAGTAATGTTGTATATTGTTTGGAAATACACATTTAATATGCTATGAGAGAAAGATGTGTCTCCATTTAAAGCTAACCTAATTATTCTCTTTATCTGAAATTTTATTGTTTGGTATTTGTGTGTGTGTGTGTGTGTGTTTTTTTTTTTTAAAAGATACCTACAGTCACCTGTATTCACTACATAATACCTTCTAACACTGTAAAATTAGATGTTTAACGCAGGTGATGACTGGATTTACATATACTGTAGTATCTACTTCAGCTTCCTCTTGTCTCATTTTCATCTTTGGTCATTCATATGAGTTGTGCCAGATTCTCAAAGGGTCATTCTCTTTGTTTAGCCATTTAGTGGTCAAGGGTGAACACATGAAAATGTGTCTAATAAGTCTGCCTCGACACCACTGCACAGTGAATCCTTTTAATAGTGACAAATGGCGACCTCTTTTTCCTAGCTGCACTTTTAATATGAGATGTGTCTCCGAGTCGACGGGCTATCACTCATGGGAAGATCCCTTTTCATGTCAGCACATTTTCTTCTCCATGTCCTAGCTCTTTATTTTGTGTTATTTATAACCATATTACTTTTTCTGAAAGCAAAAGAGCTGAACCTCGCACGCACGCATGCATGCACACACGTGCGTGTAGAAAAATCAGCATGGTTTATTTGGTCTACTCTACCCTGTACAGATTTGCCAATCAGAACATCAGCCTGTGTGCTGGGCTTTCCCTCATTTACTCGGATTGTAATGATGGTTTACAGAATTACAGTTTTAAGTTTCACTCCATCTGCTTTGATCTCTGACCGCTGGCTGGCTTTTGCCTTTAACATTACGCAGAATTCATTTCCCAAATGCACAGACCTCTTCCCTCCCTCTGATGAAAGCACTCCAGATATGAGACAGAGCAGGAAGCAGACTTTTTTCTCTCAGTAGCCGTGTTGTCAACAGTCAAATGTGACCTCTTAAAGACAAGGTACACGCTCCTCTGGGGAGGCACAGGCAAATTAAGAACTGTGCTGAAAGGAAACATGTGAGACGGGTGTCAGCCATCTCCCATTTCTTTATATGTGTTCTTCCTTTCACGCATTGGATTTTAGGAAGACAAAGTCACATCTTTTTCTAAGCAGTCCATGGTAGGCACGTGTGGTAGATGGGCTGATGGTGGAGTCAGTGATTCTGAGAATGTGTGTTGTTAAATCACTTTTAGTCAAAATCAGTGAATATCTCACAACCCGCTTCTTTTCCATGCTGTGCGTGCAAGAAACTAAAATCAAATGCTGTGTGTGAGCTGAAATACATTCCAATGTTAATACACCGCCGAAGCTCTGTAAACGGGAATGTTGCTAGCTATGGTATTCACCCTATGTTTACATACCAGTTTCCAGAGTGTATGCTGTGTATTAACTCCAGATTTCAGCGCACACAGTACAGACAGGTAGCGGATCGTGAGGAGATATTCATTGATTTTGACAACACGCGTTCTCCAGAATCGCTGACTTCACCTTTAAACTGATAAATTGTGCTGTTAGACCTCTTTGTTTTTGCAGGATGTATGAGCACATCTTTTTCAATGAGCGTGCTCCGCTACAGCCATGTGATGAAATCCTGGTGTAAGCAGCTTCCTAATTGCGCTGTCTGTTCATTCTCTCTCTTGTCAAGTCTCCAAAAGCGGTAAATGATATCTCTAATCGACTACGAGCTCTGGATGTATCCCCCGACGTAGCTCTTGCTCTTTCAAGATGCAGATAGTGTTTCATTGTTGACCCTGTCTGGAAATAAAAGCAAATAAAAGCTGGAACACCTCTGATGTTCAACCATGCGGAATGCGTTCAGTGAGGGAATGTGTATCCTGACATTCTTTCATATGCCATGGCAAGTACATTAGTGTGCATCTCATATCGGGTCTACCCTGCATATATTGTGTATTTCGTGCAGAGAATATCAATTGATTGTCCTTTGATATGTTTTGCTAGATGTTAAGCATTTTCGTTGCCTAAAAACAGATGATTTAGTTTGAACTTGTGGATATGCTCAAACTTATATAAATTATTATAACATTATAATACACTCATACTGGTTATCAGAAATTGGGTTATGATGCATGGTTTGGTAAACTTTTATGAGGTTTCAAATGTAATCTGAAAATATTTCTATTTTCTCACACTCATAATTATGTTAGTGTATGTTTCGTGTTTGTGTGTGCAATGGATGCAGGGCCTCAATGTATTTTGGTTGTTTTGTGGGTATTTTTAAGAAAGTTGACAAAGAATACCATAGCTATGTATTTCTATCTATTTAAAGCTAAAGTGCATAACTAATGTCACCCCCACGAGGAATTCTTAGTAATTACAACAACGCTGTCGGCGCATCTATGTGATGTAAGCCTTCAGTGACCGTGCATGGATTATATACTTTCTGCTGTCCGTCCAGGTTTTTTCTTAGCAGTAGAATCAACAACTGAAACATTTTCACTTCATGAGCTCCTGCGCCAGTGTCAGGGAGTGACACCAGTTTGTTAACGCTGCCATACTGGCAAAATACAGAAAGAGTTTTGTGGTGCTGATTGGCTTAACCAACATTTTGATGAAAAAGTAACACACTATAGCTTTAAGCATAACGAAGCACGTCGATCTAAAATTCACAGTGCAATATTCAGTGGTTTCTTCTCTATTTCCCATGTTTCTTTTAACAGGCTCAGAAGAGGATGAGGTGATCAAGTCCAAGAAGACCTTCCGCATTCAGACTGTGGTGAGCCAGCCCCCCGAGACAGAGCTGGTTCTGGAGGGAGAGGAGGATGCCGTCAGCCTGCTGCAGGAGAAGGAGATGGACAACGTGGGCGGTGAGTTAACACGACGTCACCTCCATTAACCCCAAGTCAACATCACCTCTACTCCAGCATCAGCGCCTGTCTTTTATATGTCTCATTCCCTAATAGCCGGCATAGTTTCTGTGTACATGATTAAGCAACGTGGGGGATTTAAATGCTCATTAAATTGCATTGGCAACAGTACAACTGAAAGGGGTTGTACTGAAAGTTTGATTTAGTATGCCTTAGTATTGATTAGTATTCGATGTTTACTCATCTAATGTGTTTGACGTTTGAGTTTACAGGTTGCTTCCTGCAGTTCACATTCTGAGGTCAAATCATTTGTCCCTGTGTTTTTAATCTGGAAAACTTGGCCTAGGTTTGACAGCAACATATTGTTTGGGTCTGATAAGTGTCTGACTCTGTTTTGTTTTGGACCTCGTCAGCACGGTTCCTTCCTCGAGTCTTCCAAAGTTAAACTAACACCGGAAAAATTATCAATCTAAATATGTCACAACTCAAATTTAGTATTTTTTTCCTAAAGCAATCGGTGATTAAAGTTGATATCAACCACTGCTTTCCAATTCTTAACTTTACAGTGGTCTTATTTAACGTCTGACCTAAGACTGAACCCTCAAAGGTCAGGGGACACCATTCAAACTGTATTTCTATAAATTGAGTCATTGCGTTAAGTTATTAGGTAACATTATTACCTTGTAAATGTACTTTAAACAGCAACACAGCATTATTATTTAATGGACATTCAACTGCCCGATCAATGGCTGGTGTATTGGTTATAAAACTTTAATGAGGCCATGTTAAAGTGTCATGTAATGTAATCCAAGTGATCTGAGTTAAGACACTCAATAACACAACACTTCTTACTTCTCTCCCCAGTGATTGAATATTATAGTATGTATAGTTAACACATAATCCAGCAAACGCAATTTACATTTAATATTGTGACATAGTTGACAAAATATTTGATGGATAGAAATTGTTTGAGTTATTTTAAATTCGATATAATTTTATTTTCTTGTCGATACAATCCTTATGATTTGATGGGGAATCTTAAATTACAGAGATTAACTTTCCTCCTTTCAAACGAGTAAAAGGTGTTATTCATCAACTGAAACTACACCAACCTTAGCTAGAAAATTGGATTTAATGTGCATTTTCCATGTGGATGTGAGCACTTGTTTGTTAAAGGTGAAGTAAACGGTTTATTTATGTTAATATAAGTGTAAAATCGCTCATTAGTCATACAGTGATCACTTACATAATGTGCGCGTTTCATAAAGCCGATCTCTCAGTCAGCTGCTTTGCATGTAATCGGCAAATTAACTTATTGTAGTATCCCGAAATTTGTATCCAATCAGAAGACAGAACGCTACAAACCGACACTCGTCTCTCTCATATATAGTATATATACTACATGGTCTCACTGCCGGTGCACGCCAGAGCAACAGATGGGTGAATGTGTATGCGTCTACAATGGCGGAGCAGGTAAAAATCCTTCCCAATGTCTGTTTTGATGGTTTTTATCATGTTTTATCACACTTATGGATCTGAGATGATGCTAGATAACTTGCTGCTTGAAGACCGCAGTGCATTAATGTGGTGACGTAGGGACGAGCGAGGGGACTGCCGCTTACAGCAGAATGGTTCTTGTTGGGAGAGAAGACAACAACTTAACCATCCTGCAATCAGACTTACCCTCATTCTCCTTTATAGTAAACAATGATAAGAGATGAGATCGCCTTTAAGAACTGAGGAAAGGTAAATGCAATATTAAATATTTATTCATTTGTGATTTATTACTACTCTTGTGGTTAACCCAACTGTAATAGTTTGTCTGACACAATTCAGTCGATAGTGCAACTCACTGCCAAGGGGGTGGGTGCCCAAATATCCTGTTATTTACCTGGCCTTACACTTTGCGTGTGAGCCAAACTATCAAGCCAACCCCTAAGTGCATTTCAAGTTACTGCCATGACTTTAAAAGGTAAGCTATCCAAAGTTCATTTGTGTTTTGAGTGTAGTTTAAGAATGCTGCACTGCATACTTGTCAATAAAGCCAAATCTTCACTTATCGCATTGTGCAAATCATTTGTGGTTTAAATATACAAAGTCTGCTACTGGTTTGATGGCTAAATGATATAGGGTTTTTAGTGGAAAAGAAGGAAATGTTCTGGCTGAACTGGCAGTTATTATCAATTCCAAAAACATCTATTATCTTCCAGTGATAACCATAATAAAGAGAAAGAAGTGTCTGCTCGAATGATGAGATGTCTGGACCAAAGTAATGTTGTCGCTGGATGTTGTTTTATTTCCAGATAATGGACAACTTCAGATTCTGTTAAAGGAACATTTACTTCTCCAATACTATACATTTATCTTTAAGTATTTGACTGACATGGTGTGTGATAAACACAAATGTTGCAAAAATGTCTGATGTTACAGATTGTCCTATTTGTGTAGCCTTTACCTATGCTTGCTGGATTATCCTTACAAATTACATAACTGAAAGGGAACATTGGAGGATGTCCTCATTTTGGTCATATAATTACATTAATAATTGTTTGTTTTTTAACTATGTTTTTCAAGTTTAACTACTCAGTGAACAAAGCAATGCAGGGCTTAAACTGTGTTGTATATATGAATGTATCTACCTAAATGTATCTAATAGATTCATTTAGGTAGAAATGGTGATATAAATTGCATGGAAAAAATGCCCTAAGACTTTAGATACACATACACTTAAAAAATAACATGAACTTCAAAAGCCCTATTTTACATTAGCTAGTTATAATGGCTTAGTATCTGAGGCTCAAGCTGAACATCTGAACAGTGAAATCCCCTTTAAGATCCCACCACAGATGAATCTGAGGGGAGGATGCTAACCCCTCCTCTTTGTCCCATGGCTAGCAGCCAGCCAAACACACCATGTCTGTCAGATGAACCATGCACTGGCCAATCAAAGGAGCAAGGCCAGGGCTACTATCAGAAATGTATTCTCATGGGCGCTCAAATCATGACTTTGTATAAAAATTTAATTCTGAGATTGAATA
This sequence comes from Ammodytes marinus, assembly GCF_949987685.1. Lineage (NCBI taxonomy): Eukaryota > Metazoa > Chordata > Actinopteri > Uranoscopiformes > Ammodytidae > Ammodytes > Ammodytes marinus. Next base: position 16,536,130 of record NC_137232.1, on the reverse strand, counting down.
TTTATGATACATTTTGTTCATTTAAAATGATGATCCAAACTATAAAAGTGTGCATTGACGTTATAGAATAAGTGCTGGGATTTAGTCATATATATGCATTACGATCTCTATTTTATGTTGAATTGAAGAAGAGTTCACGTGTTGACCAATAGGGGAGCTTCCTTTCCCTTTCTCACAACATTTGGGTAATGTTTTTACCAGGATGCAGTGTCTGTGTTTTGCCTGTATCTAATCTCAGGCCTGAACAACCTTAATGAGAGATGTGGGACTAGATCCTTGTCAACAACCGTGCTCCTCCTGCCAGCCGTTGGGTCAGTGCCTGCTGCTGCTGCTGCTGCTGCCTGCCAAAGGGGTGGAGCCTGCACTCCATGGCCCAGGCAGTTGTGGTGACTGAACCTATGATTAGCTTGACTCCCCCACAAACATTGGAAATACTGTCTGAGCTTGCACTGGCATTAAATTAGCTTCTTTTTTCCACTATGTATGCCCATATTGAAAGAAAATCGTGTGAAATAGTAACTTAAGATGAGCATGTGAGCAGAAAGGAGAGAGGAATTCTGAGCCTCACACGGCATTTCTCATGTCAAACCAGAGTCGGGATTTGACTGTTCTTAAGCGACCGGAACTGTGTTAGTACTGTATACCCCCAAGTGTGGTTTAGCAGCCACAAGCATTTTGTTCTGCCTTAATTTAGCCTTTCTGTATCCATTCTGGTCCCCATTCACAATACAGATCCCTTGAGTTGTGACATGTTGATGAAAGAGTCAAACCAAAACAACATTTCTGAATGTGTACTCTAAGAAAAAAAAGTCAGAGGAAGATGTCTTTGAAAGATGTTATTCCACTTTTTACTTTGCCAAGTTCCTCAAGTTTCTTGTATTTTCTATTTTTGTAGTCAAAGGATTACAAGTCCCTTTTAATATAAATATTTATATTAGAAATGTATTAAATAAGTATTTTTCTCCCTGTTTTAATGTAATTATTGTATGCTGCAGCATTATTTAATAATCCAATATATATTTTTCCAGGCTTAAAAATGTAATTGTTACATGTTATACTGTATGCTGAAAGAAAAAGGCATTCTTTGAAAGCAGTGGAAAAAGTGATAATTGCTTTAGTGTCTCAAATGAACAACAAGGCACTGAACCTCGGATACTGAGCATACAGTAAGTTATAAGACTGTAGCTGAGCATATGTGTATATGTGTGTCTGTGTAAATCAATATGTTTGCAAGTGAATAGCAGTGCTCAAACTAGCAAGTAACCCACAGCTACTTGTATTTCTCTCATAATGTAGAATTCAAAGCACTCTTTCTTATCAAACACTGCAGTCCAGCGAATGGTGTAATAATATACCCATTTAATCAGCAGTTCTCCCAAACTCACACCAAAACAAGACGTTTCGTCACTTCATTAAATCGGCCTGTCATTTGTCAAATATTTGGATTTCCACTAAAAGAAAGACCCACTAGTCGGGTATTGCAGGCTTTAGCCTACACCGCTCATCCTGTGTAACTTGCCCTTAATTTCATTATTCTCCTGTAAACATTTGAATGCCATACAGCCTAATTATGGAAGAATCCCTGAGGGGATTACTGCCTAATCCTCTTCCTCCCCATGAGTTAGCTGTGGCTTAATGCTCCAGGCATTGTGTCTATCTCCCTGTGTAGCCCTTTAGGGGCCAACGTAATGCATCAGCACTAAAAGTGTTATTTACTATGGGCTGGATTGAACATAAAGATGATCTTCTTTTATTGTAGCTGGAGCCACAGTTAGGGGTCAATTGCCAGTGATAATAAAGATACTAATTATTTTAATTTTACGTAGCCTAAATAGGCTTTCACTTCTCAATGGCATGCATTTGAATAATGTTTCCTTTAAAATGAGCTCTTCTTTTATGAATACACTGGACGTTATCTAAAATGCAGTGAAACAGGCCGCACGTATTTACTCTTCAAATGAAGCTTGTAAGCAACGTGTAGCGCATGCATTGATAGCATCAGCAGATAGGATCACCGTTAATGGACCCCGAGCAACGCTGTGAGAGAAAAGGAAGAGAAAAAAAATGTCCAGGGAGGGCGGTTTGACTGTGCAGCCTGCAAGAGCGATGGAGGGGCGCTCTGGGAGTTGAGACCGAAATCCACTTGTATTCCTGTAACACTATCGGCCATAATTGGCTGAGGAACGCAGATTAAGATTGATGAGACATTAAAGTGGCTCTTTGGAGTTTAAGGGATCGATAAATATCCCGATTTCGAGAGCTTCGGGTTTGAGAGCAGACAAATGACTAGCGTGGCCGGGGCTCCACACACAGCGACACACTGATCTGAGAAACATGGAGGATAGAGCAGCAGAGGAAGGGAGGGAAGGAGGAGGCTGGAAATAAAGATGTGGCCACTATCAGCTGGTTGGGTCGTAAACCCACTTCAAGGTGATTTGGTCTTGAGAACAAGCTCGTAGTTGTATTATTGTCCTACATGTCTTAACGAGGTTGTTTTGGAGAGCATGTTTTTTTTTAAATTGAAAAAATAAATAAATAAATCGGAATATAGCCTAGTCTGCCCTCTGGATATCATCGATTTTAATTCATAATTTGCACTCGTTGAACTGCAAATACGTTATGACCACGTGAGAGAAATCAGAGATGGTTTAATTTTATTCAACTTCATTTAAACCTTTTTATTTCCCTTTATAGGCCTAGTGTTCGATCGTTTAGGAACCGATTGGATAAAATCCTCTTTGTCATCAGTGGTTTGCAAACAGGTACAATTAGGTGGCTGTGTTTTGATGGCACCTCAATCTATTCATAGGCCTGACAAATCCAATTAAGTTTGTGCATTTAGACATGTGTCATTCAGTGACAGAAAGGCGTTTCAAACGTCGAAGTTTTTTTTTCTGGACAGATAATAATAAAAAAGCCTAATAGAATTGGAGACTTTCATAATGCCTAGAATATTTGACCCGAATATCAATAACTGACTTTGAAATCCCCTAATGTTTATAAGAGCAGGGGCATGCAGCGGTATAAGCTCTAGTTTGACGTAAACATGCCACTGCGAATATGGTAGGCCTATCCCTTCTGTGTAATCGCATCAATGAGTTTTACAGAATTTACTTCAGCCTTGCTTTATTCAACATAAATATAATTGTGTGTGTCTGTGTGTGTCTGTGTCTGTGTCTGTCTGTGTGTCGAAGGCTACTCATTCATCATGTGTCTCCCCCTCTCTCTACTCTCTGCAGGCCCAGTGGTCCTGAGCAGCCCGGCCCAGCTTGTTGCCCCTGTGCTGGTGGCTCGGGGGACCCTGTCCATCACCACCAGTGAAATCTACTTCGAGGTGGATGAAGATGACCCTGCCTTCAAACGTGTCGACTCAAAGGTAAATAACCTGCAAGCAAGTTTGCAGCCAATGTTTAGATCGGGTAGTTTGGATTCCGACATGTTCACGTTTAAAAATATATATCAAATCAATTTCACCCCTACTGGAACCGGCCGACAAGTTTGAAACATAGGCTATATTTTAAATAGGCTATACAATTGTTGTTATAGAAACGGCAGGCTTTGCAGACAGGTGATGTCTATAGAGGGGGTGCGCTTCAGCGTCTGTCCATGACCTGTCCTGATTTTTGTGTTGTAGCCATAATGGCGTGCTATTCAGATTTTTAAATTATGGTTGATTTTTTATGTGTGTTTCAATTGGCTGCCTTTGCATTAATCTTGTTTTCTTCTATCACTGATCATAAGGGGAATTTCGACCATTGAGGCCTCTCGTGTAGGCTCAAGCTTCAGACAGCGGTGACAATTCAGGTCAACTGGTTATCAACCTAATGTTGTAAAAACTGTAGCCTATTAGGCCTACGCACATTTCTTGCACATGAGTCAAAAATCCAAACCATCGACTTTATTACAGATCAGTTTAAATTGTATGAAATGATTCCTTCCTTATTTTCATATTTTCCTTTTTAAGGTGACATCTACAAGAGCAAGATTACCCGAAATTAAAGATTGCATATTATTCCATGGCATGCCGCCTTCACTACCGTCAAAACCACATTTAATAAAACCATAATGGGACACAAATATATAACAGCTCGTTTTATTAGCTCTTTAAATTAGATCAAAGACAGAAATTTAAAAATCAGATCACAGATGTTATAATCCAGTGTATTTCAAGTGCATTTTTTCTCAATTAAACTGTAATATATATATATATATACTATATATATATATGTTATCATTTTCATTTTTTTAGTCATGTAGGCCTAAGCATGGTAGAGAAAAACAAAAAACAAAACATGTTCGAGTACTTTAAATAATAATTCAAGTAAATTGTTGGAATGTTTTCAATGTAGCAAATGTCATACGCCTATACCATCAAAATGTAAACTTTCAAAAAATTAAGACAATGTCCATTGAAACAGATGAATCAGACTACCACTGATGCAAGTATAAATTAATAACGTTTCTACCAGATAAAGAAAAAGATCAGAAGTAGATAAGAACAGGTGGATCCTATGTACGTGTCACAGAACAACATTCACAATTTCAGACCACTTGAATCACAATCTATGAATGTATTTACAGTCTAACATGTACAGATGGATGTATATATTTTTTGTCTCCAAATTTTGTCACGGGGGCTTTATTTTAAAGCATTTAAGAAAATTTATAATTTTAGGCAACCGCGGAGAAAGAGGATTAATGGTAGCCAATAATTTAAATGTGCTCCTAAATATTGAAACTGCCAAAATAAAAAAGGTGCACAAGGATAATGCTCAACTAAATTGTCTGTCGTAGAAATAAAATATCATCTTGAAACAGGCTCGGCCAAAACATATTCAACAACAGAGGACAGTCGCATTTTTACAAGACTTAACAAATTGGTTGGCAATATTTATTTCTCTGTCCGTTTATGAGCTCGTTAGGCCTCTTTAACCACAATTGTAAGACGAGGTGAAACAGCATTTTTTTGTTTGTTTTTTACCTCAGAGTTTCTCCAAGCTTTTGGGGTTGGTCAGTATTTCTCTTGCCAGTCGCCAAGTCTGTTTGGCTGCATTCTCTAGAGCAGAGTGAGGTTTTCCTTGGAACAGGTCTAAGTTGGGCAGGAAGTAATGCGGGCACCTTCTGCACTGCAAACACGAAATAAGCTGCAATAGAATCCCGTTCAGGCGATCGCCCAGGCAGTTCTCGTCCCAGTCCGACTCCCTGGGATGCTTCTCACACTCGTAGGAAACCAACGATTTCATGTGGTAGTTGTTGAGGGGTGTTGCGGGCAGTTCGAGGTGACGGTCGCGCAAGGTTTTGAGGAGCGATAAGCATTTCTTCCTGCATCCGCCCATCAGGAGCCGGTTCTCGGCCTCGCCGAACTGCAAGACCCAGGCATCGCTCTCTGCCGAGCTCTGCTTGCCGTTCAGAGAGTAGCACTCTTTGGATAAAAGATTGAAACCTTCCGCTTTGACTTCTGCCACCCGGTTAGGTCCCGGCCAGGGGATGTGGGGGAGAGGCCAGTGTGCCGCGCTTCGTGGCCAAATCCCAGTGCACTTGAACGCCGGCGTGATTTGCACAATGTATCTGTCCCTAATGCGCAACCTCACCTCACTTGTGTCAGCGACCATTTTGACAACATCTCTGTAGCTGCATTTATCCACTGCCTGCGCCACCAGTGTCTGAAATCTCGAGCGGATCTTGCGCGCCGAGAGGTAACCGGAGGCTGTGATGAATTCCACCCAGAGAGACATGCTCCTCTTGCGGCCGTCGCTGAGCTTGAGCACGGCGCAGCCCGGCAGAGACCCGTCGTCCACAAAGTTGAATACTCCCATCTGGTTGAGATAGAGCACCACCTCGAACTCGGTGGGCGAGATGACCTCCAGTCCCTCGAAGCGGTTATCCATCTCGCTGAGAGAGCTGATGAAGCGCGGCTCCTGCACCTCCACCTCCTTCAGGACATCCGACACCACCTTGCACACCTCCCGGATGTTCTTGGAGATGGCCGCCTTTCGAGACTGGCATTTCTCGTTGTAGTATTTATTGAGGTGATACACCAGTTTTGCCTGGGCGGCTATCATATTTGGGCAGAGATCCGGGTTGTACACCGGAGTCTCGCAATACGCCGAGGGATCCAACGCGGCGGTTTGTACGGGAGCCAATTTAAAAATGAAAAGAAGCTATTTAAAAAGAAAAAAAAATGTCTATTTTTAAGACAACTATTCGAAGCTGTGCTAAGAGCACATGCGTAATAATCAGATCATAACATTCACAGCTGCTGTACCTTTAACTGAATTAAAGTGCAAGAAGGAAGTCCACGAATTTATGAGATGGTCTGATTAAAAGTCCATTTCAACCTTATGAGGTTCAGTAGATGGAAAAAATGACTTTGGTTGTTTCTCTGATCTCTGTGCCAGTTCTAAGGTCCGCGTAATTGCGCAGAGTGAAGTGTGCGCTCCTGACGCAGGCGACCGGTGTTGCTGTGTTTTACAACAGGGAGACACACACACACTTTATTATAAGGGAGGAGTTGAAACCAAGATGTCCAATCGCTGTCCGATGCGTCACCGCTTCCCAGTTTATCGAAAACAAATTCATCCCCGGGTGTTATATACAAGTAAAAAGTACAGGTAGTGATAGTATATCGAGGAGCGGAAGTACACCTACGCGTTTGGAGAGAAGGAAAAAAAACATTTTCACTGCGTAACGTTGCTTTTACTCGGGATCTATCTGCTACTTTTTTAAAGTCCGTTATATTGAATCATTAATGTAACAGTAGGTGGATTTGGAATTGCTGAAGAAGGCTATTTATGTACGATAATAAAACATTTACCTTTGCATTTTTATATATATTTTTTCCAGGGGAACGGATCTTTTTTCTTCTGCATAATGCGCATTAGATGCAAATTAGAATGGAATGAATGATAGTCTCGGGAAAAATAATAGTATTTTATAAATAAGGCTCGTCTTATTTGTGTTTCGTTTTTAAAGCCTCATATTAATACAATAATTAAATAGTCGGTATACAGAATTGTGATTATTTGACACGTTAATTATCAGGTGATGCATGAGGGAGTTTATATTTTTAGTATAGGCCTATACGTTGAGCTACATGTTGAGCTTCATATTTTTTTCTCGTTCACTGCGCCGGAACAAAATAGAATGTTTTGTGCAAGTATCCAGTGCCAGTAAATTCATTCATGCATATTATAAGACTTGGATAACAATTTAGATACAAATTTCCATCCATACATTCATTAAACGGCACACATTTGTTTCTTACACTGCTCAAAATGCATAGACCAGTAAATGTGTTTATGATATATAAAAAAATGCTTGTAATGTTGAAATTAGTATTAATCAATGTCAGTTGATCTAAATTGATAATTACATTTTACAGACAAATATACAATAGCATTCTATAATCTGTTATTGATTATTATACATGTATATTTTAATTAACAACAAGATAGTAATAATAATAGCAACAAAAACAACAATAGCACAACATATACGATGAATGTTAAGGAATAAAAATAAATCAATAAATGAATAAGGTACAATAAATGCTTACAAATCTAACTATTAACATTGACATGGTTGACCATTGCATGTGAAGTCCCAAGATGCATTAGTGTGTTGTGTTTAACTATGTTGTTCTGGTAGACAGACAGTGATGCACAATAAAGAGATCTTGCACTGAAACCCTCTCTGGCTCTCATCAATGCACTGACACTCCATCTCTATCAAGATGCATTGCACCGCTTTGAAGAGGACTTCAAAAACGATAATGCAGCACGGATCAGATAAGGAGCACAAAGGCTTTTACACTCGTCCCTCTGCTCTAGTCAGAAGTGCATGAGAGCAGACATTATGAGGGCAAAGCGCCGCACGTCAGCTCTGACTCTCTCCACTTGGATGCGGCTGAGCAGTAGCATGGCGTGTGCGGGGAAGGACCCATGATAGATAGGTGACTCCCATTATCAACATATAGCCTGTCATCATGGACACACTGCCAGTAGCTTCTTGGCAAGCCCTAGGTAGAAATGACAAATATGGAGTAGCAACTTTTTCTTCTTCATTAATTCTAATTAATTGTGGAACACGAAAAAAAAGGTCTTAATAAAGGTTAATCAGGAAATTAAAATAATACTATTCGGTCTACATTCTAGTTCTTATTGCACTAAGGTCTGATTAAACTTCACAACCGAAAATGTGTATTGTCACTGACATTTCTGGAGGGTATTATGGAAGGTTTGCATGTGGTTAGAGGTAGCTAAAAGCCTCTTCCCCTCTCAGGCTTTGATAGTATTTTTTCTCCCACTCTCTCTCCCACTGTCTGTGGCCCAGCAGGTACTTGCCTTTTATTGAAACCAGACTAGCCTAACTTTCCAGGCTATCTTGCTCCAAGTGATATACCTCAGAATCCAGTTGCACCTCTTGAGTTTGCGCTCCAGCCTTTGGCCATGCGTATGCGTGATAGAAGGGGGGATTTTCATTGGGATTATCACCTCTTAATCTAAAGCATGTGGCTGCACAGATCTCACAGTAACTCAACCTGCTCGGCAGTCCCAAGACTCCAGCAGTTGTCAGATCCAGCATCAGACAATGCAATCTTCTTAGCCATATCTTTACCATTACAACATTGCAAGCTTTGTTGCTTCAATCGCCATCCCGCAAGGCCATTGGAGGCCCTCTCCAGTGTGATATATGGGGCAGTGATTCCAGCTCAGGCCTATTTCTGACCCAGCAAAATGCATGCAAGATTGTATAAATCAATACAATGACTTCTACTTCCCCTAATTTTTTGCACAAGCATGTGACCCTGTTTTGAAGGCCTCTTTGTTGCCAGAGCATGCCTCTACACTTATTCCTTTTTTCCTCCAGTTTTCTTTTTTCCTTTCCTCTGGTAAGACTGATCGTCCTGTTAACAGGGCTCAGCATAAAGGTCAATGGTGCTTGTCTGATGGCCTTTGAGTGACTTGAAACTCTATTCTACTGATTGTAGCCAAAGTCATTCAATGTATGTTGCTTTATTTTATATTTTGTCCTTAAGGCTTTATGCAATATTTATCCACATACATATTAGCAATATATATATATATATATATATATTAAACTAACACATTAGGATTCATAAACAAATTAGCTTAATATTTCTAAAACATCTAATTGAATGTACAAAGCAGTATAAAGCCTCAAGCATTAAAAAAAACATATACATATGAACCCCTGGGGGATAAATGAAAAACCCATGCTCCAATATTTGACACAATCGTCTGTGGCTCTGGCTTTGAATATATTGTATAAACTAAAGGTTTTTGCGGTAATAGTTTTGCTTGCGGTCTATATAATTATATCATTTAACTGCTTTTAAGCTGGATCAAGACCTTTATGACCAGACATTTTCTGAATGGCATCATAATTATGGATGATGTTGTAGTAATTTAATAATCCTATTACATAAGAACAAATATGGTCTGCCATATGCTTTTTCATTACATTGCTAGGTTAATTTTGTTTCGAAAGAGAGAATCTCAAGCCATATTGGATTTCATCAGCTAGCTCCTAAACTAATATGCAGATTAGTCAAAGTGGACTTAATAGGATGACATATTTCTATACAAATCAGATTAAAAGCAATGACACTTCAGAGAAGTGACATCAACACTGGCTCTCAAACTGTGAGAACTAATACACTCTAATCTCATGGGATGGCCACTCATGTTGACACATTTTCTATAATTTTATTTGTCAGAAAATGAAATTGTCATTGGGATTTTTTAATAATGGAACATTATTATTCCAAGCAATATGGTGTCTCTGTAGGAGGCCAGTTAATTTCTGGGCCTGGAGCTGCAGTGAGGACCCCCATTGGATCCTGTCCATTCATTTGTTTAATTCTCTGCTGTGTATTGGCAGTCTCCTATGGAGAAGTCAGGAAGCTGGACCACATAACCAGAGGCTCTTTGAGACCCTCTAGTGATCAACTCAACAGGCTCTATTCACAATAATCCATATCCGTAGCATATGCACACACAGACAGACAACACCACACCTATCAGCAGGATGACAAGTTTGAGAGGAAATGGCGAGATGGAGAAAAGTGTAAATTATGAAACTTAATTGATTGTCTCAGCTTCATTTGGCACGTCACCCCTCCCCTCTGCAATATGGCACGCTTGTCAGCCTTCGTGATAAATTACATGCATGTATTTGCATGAATTTAGCATGAATACTATTCAGTTTTGTTTGCCAAAACAACGATCCGGAAAATGTATGGTTTGTTTCACTAAAGGAAAATACAGGCTTATGTGTTAAGTGCAGTTTTTTTTTATCCTGCACAGGTTATGCTGTTGGCAGTTGAGTGTAGTGAAAGTGCTGGCACAGTGCTTTCCACTTGTTTTATTAGCACACAGTTTAGCATTTGTATTTGGTTGTACATGACAATAAACATTGGCTGTGTTGGAGACGGGAGCAGGATTATGGCTGGTTTATTATTACTTTACTCAGCATGTCTTTTCCTGTTATCTTTCTAGAAATTGGTCTGGCTTCGATTGTTGTAAATGTATTTACTAGTTTTTATGGAAACATGCAGTTCCTTTTCATGTTCTTTTCTTTATCAAAGAGAACTATATGCCTGGCTTTCCATCTTGTTTGTTGTAAAAGGCAGCCATGCAGCAGCAGTAGCAGTGGTGTGATTAATCTCAATGTCTGTGAGATGTCTAGCATCTAAAGGTGGGCGCTGTAATCATCTACCCACTGACCCCATGATGCTTGTCTACAGTCCCTCTCTGCAGCCCTTGTATCTTATAATTTCAAGTCTCTGATTAACTGTGAGTGAACACAGTTCTCTCCTGTGTGTCACGTGATCTGGGAGTATTAGAACATTGAAGTGCCAAACAAAGGGAATTGGTGGCATGTTCTAGGTTTGGGACTGTTGGTAATCAAATGCTGCTGGTGAAGCCTGTGATGAAATTAGGCTATGTTGCCTAAATAAGGGATGAAGGGTTCATAATTGCCAGTCCTAGAGATCTGAGGTGCCGGGTGCCAACTGTCAGAGCAGGGCTAATGATGACAAATGTCCCTCTATGCAGATTGCTGCAGCAGCACTGGTGTGCAGCTGAGAAGGAGCAAGAAAAGGAAAATGCAGAGGGCCCTAATAAGAGAAAGCCTGTGTGTGCATATTTAATGACCTACATGGAAACAAACCTCCACAACCAGTGGGCTGCCTTTGAAAATACTAAAGCTTCACGCTGTTTAAAGCTACCATAAAATAGAGTCCCTACACAGTACCTGTGACTGGTATAAATAGTCATCAATCTCTGTGACTACGAAAAATCATTGCGATCTGCTGCTTTAACCAATACAGGGATAAAACAGTTGGAAACTATAAATAACTTACATTTGCTTGCAAGCTTGTCAAGATGATTTAACAATATAAATATGTTATGTTGGAAAAGTTAGCTCTATATTTAGCCAAACAATCCATCAACTCTGGCAGAGAGGAGAGGACATGTAAGCATGGATCAGCGTTGTCCTTTTGTGTAGTTTTCCTCATTAGCTTTGTTGATGCTTTTGGTCATTATTGTGCAAGATGGCAAAGTTTTGTAAAAGGAAAAATGGCCTTTGGCTCATGTACAAAATAGCAGGCTGTAGTTGGTTAACAAAGCTAAACAGTTGTTGGCTAACATGGCTTTAAAAAAAGTTTTTGTGTCTTAAATTTGTGCATGATTTTAACCTCATTTTGTAGCAGAGGGCAATAAATCTGATTTCACTTACTGTGACGTAAGGCTCACGCTAATAAAAGAGCAAAACCCCAAGTGCTGCATGGCCAGATTTCCCCAATTTGTTGCATGAATGGCTTTTGAAAGGGGTCCCTCTCTTTACAAAGGGAGTCTCGTCTTTGTTTGGTTTCGCCCCATCTGTGTCATCTGGTGGTCTGTGGAAAGAGGGTGGTGTCTCGGGGCGCTCCCCAGCGGCGATGCCAGTTGTTTTATGGACTCGCCGGAGTGGTGCTGGGAGTTCATAAGTTGGCCGGCCCATTGTGTGCTGAGCCCAGCTGACACGTGTGAATTGACTCCAGCATATTGACAGATCATTTCCATTAATGAATGTGAGGAGTCTGCCTTGTTTCACTCTGTGATTTATAACCTTGCTCCATCATCGTCTTGAGCTCAGGGTTAACTAACAACCCCCCCCCCCCCCCCCTTAATGACTCAACCACAAAGTGCTGGATTGAAGGGAGTTTGCTTAGTTTAATGCATGAATGGATACACTTTACTTTATATTCAAGCATTTTTTATTTATATGAATTTAAATAATAAGTTTGTCACAGAGGGTTTTACAATTTGAACAACATTTTGAAATCCTCTATGATTAGAAGCTTTAAGTCTTATATCAGATATTTACATATAATATAATAGCATCTTAGTTCAAGTAAGAGCCATTCTTCTAGAAATGATTTTGGGTGTAATTCTTCATATTAAAACATTAAAGCTGCCTACGGGGAATAATTGTGTGATTTGTAGTTGGTTATTAAAAAAAGACACTATAGACCCTAAGTTTACATTGATCTGTTTTTGTAAAGGATGCCTGTATCTTGAGCTGTTTTTCTTTGTAAATGCTGGTTTCTCACCAGCTCTGCCCTGATCCTCCATGGTGACCATCCAGGTTGTTTTAAAGCAGCAGCCACACACTGCAGTTCGCGCTGGACTCAGCCTGCCCTGTCACCCCCACCACTGCTGCCACATGGAAGCCACATTTGCTCGCCACCATTTTATGCCGCTGTCACCCCGCCTTCAAGAGAGCGAGGGGAGAGAGGGGAGGTGAAAGGGAAAGGAGGGAACGAGAGGGAGGCTTCACCCTGAGCGGATGCTAGACAAAGATGGCAGCAGAGACATTTTGTCTACTTTCATTAGTTCTGGTGGTGGTGAGCTGTGCTGAATATTAGCCTGTTACTGGCAAAGCCACACATTGTGGGGGCACAGACGGGAGTGCATGTCACAATCAAATCTAGCCCACCTAATTTCCATCTTCCTCACTGAAAAAGTGGGACATATGGGCCAGGATGCCAATTGCTTATTTTACATGGTAATTAACGTCCCTCAAACCGTGTTATGCAGTAGGTGTGTCTCAACCATGACAAAGTTTATCTAAAAGATTAACATAAATATATTCCCAGTAAGGTATAAGATATTTTGAGATCCTGACAGACTACAAAGGCTTGTCTTTACGAAATAAATCAAGTTTGTTGGCCATAGTTTTATCGTGACAGTGTCACTATCAGCTAAACGCAGAATCAACCTAAATCAGTGCTGCTATTTCCTTGAGTCTCTACTATCTGGTATCTGTTACCGATCGACACACTTTATGGATGTGTGTGTGTGTGTGTGTGTGTGTGTTTGATTGTGCTCTAATGCATGTGAGTGAAGGACAGTTTAGGTATTTGATATGCTTGTGATCAACTCTAGTATAGGATTGTTTAGCTGTTTTGTTTGTGATCAGCATGACCCAATCACCCAAGACTTCCCTTTTTGGAGTTCTGCCAAAACACAGATACTTCATCTGGTTTATTATTCTCTAACAACCATCCGATTCCTTTGTTTACCTAAATAACAACACTCACATAGCGAGTACCTGATTGGTGCTAAGTGTGTATGTTTGTGTGTGTGGAAATGTACCTGAATGTTTTTTTGTCCTGCTGAGCTTTCATCTGTTGGACTCATTAGAGCAGTCGTCTCACTGGATGCTATAGTGGAGGAGCTCCGGAGACAGGCTCCCCATGAAAGAGTCATGATGGACAGAAAAAAGTGCTGATGTGCAGGTTCCTGCCTCAAGGCTTTCACCTGCTCTGGAACTGCCCCAAGGCAAAAAGAAGCAGGCAGCTCCAACCAGCCAGTGAAAGACTGAAACGCTAGTCAGAATCTTTTTTTAATGTTCCTTACTGAAAACTGGGCACTTGGAATTGATGCTAAAACATAACAAATAAAAGTTAACTAATTTCAAAATAAATGTTCTTAATCTGTTTCTAATGATTAAAAAACGAACAAGTCAAAAAAGGTGGATGAAAGTATTACGGAAGAGGGATACAAATGGGCCGTTCCACCTTGTTAAATTTCAAACGATTTTATTAGGGTGTCAATTCTGCGGGTCTTGGCAGGGTGCTTCTGGAGGTATCTGAGCAGGGGAGTGCAGCAGCAGCAGCCGGGGTGAGAGCATGTCGGCTGTTGACACCATCTAACGAAGGGAGGATTAGGAGTTTACAGAGGCAGTAATATGATAGGTCAAAATGAGAAGGCACTCCTCCGCAGCACTTGGCTCTGTAATGAATGATTGACTGGAAAAGGAGAAGCTGCCAGTCGCTGGCTGAATGCTCATCTTGACGCCTGCCGCAGCGCTCCATGGCTCCCCTTGATCACGTCTCGCTGCTCCCTTCTCATCTAAGGCTCCGGTCTGCAGGGAAAAGCTGCTTTTCCCTCTTATTTTTCCCCCCTAATTTACACATTTAAGACATTTTTGTTTGCTTATTTGCAATTCCCTTTTTTGTCAGTGAGCCTCTCTCTATCAGTCCTACTCCCAGCTTTGAAAACAGCCCCCGCCACAGACACACACACACACACACACTCCCTCACTTACAACCTTCCCTTTCTCTTCTGTTTGCCTCGAGGCAATGAGCTAATTTCAGGTTCCATAATTGCAGTGTGTTGTACACCTGTCTGCCATTAAATCTCCCCTGTCTCTCATTCTCTTTCTTAATGAGATATTATTGTAATTATTGTCATTATGCTATTTTCCCATAATGAACTTGATTGATGTTGTTGTTATTGCACTATTTATTCTCTATAATTAGTGTAAATGTGTTGAGAACTTGTACAAGCACTGATATAGTCTCAGACTGTGGTTATGAGTCCCTCATTCACTCATCAGCTGACCTCATAGTTCCCGCTTATAGTGCAGAGTTTCTCTTGGATATGGAGAAGAGAGAGCCGAGCAGCCTGGTCAGTGCTGAATAGGGCCCTCTCTTGTAGCCATTTTAAGACCATTACAACGGTGAAAGGCTACACAATGGCCAGTGCCGAGCTTTGTTTCAGCCTGTCACAGGCACCCTGTGAAAACCAAATAGTGCTTTGCCTTAAAAGAAAAGGTGAAAAAGGTTTTGCCTATACTCCCATTTTGGGGGAAAATCTGGTTGTGTTTTGAAAAGGGACTTGATTTTGAATGTTATTGTTGTAGAGGCAAACTACTGGAAGGAATGCCAAAGAAAATCTCTCGCTGAATGAACAATGTTCAATTTTTTTTTCTCAGCGGCTCTCAATCCAATTAGGAGATTAATAAGGGGTCATGCATAGGGACTTCACGCTGCAGGTTGTGTTTCTTTGGGCTTCTTTTGGAGAGTGGGGATGGGGCTGAAGTGGGATAGGGCCCTGACTGAAGGCTGGACTCTTTAATGTGTAGTGAGGGGTCTTGTGCCCCGGTGAGGCATTGAAACTGTCTGGGGAGCACAGATGATCTTTTCCGTTACTCTTGAGGCGAGGTCGGCAGATAATCTGACACTGTGGTTGGATTGGTTACCCAGGTGGTACCAATTACCTGACCTCTCACAAGCCTTTGCTTCCCCCTTCACATGCTCTCATTTACCTTCAATTTGTCATTGATTCATTACTTCATATAAATATTTTTACTGGTCAAATGCAACATTTAACAAACATTAACTTTGGGTTTGAGGTTAGGTATTTTACCTGGAAAGCTGTAACCTCTGTGGAAACTTAAGTTCCAAGGTTAGTATAAATGCAGAAAAATGTCTTTAAAAGGGGCCTTAGTTGTTCTTTAATCTCCCTCTATGAGAGGGAAAGTGGGTAGGAGGGCCCTAGAAGTGGACACACATATCCAGCCTTTGTGGATTTGTTCACATGCTGGGGAGCTTTGAGTGTCTGACAGCCGTTTAACTCCACACGACCTGGTTCTCAAGTGCCATCGTTTGGGCGCTCTTGAATCCTGTTAGGAGCCCATAATTACAATTCATGCACTCCCTGTGCTTCTTTGAAGAGGCATTGAGAAGGCAAAGAGGGGTACGGAGAGCCTGAGAGAGCCCTATAGCAATACTGGCCCTTGTTCACGCTCTCAGAGACTTTTTGATAAACTGCCTGGTTATAATGGTGATACAATGGCAAATAGTGTTTATATATGAGTAAATATTTTTCTTTTATTTACAAATTGCATGGATGGGACTCTTATAGCACAAGTGGAAATATACATTCTACATGACACGTTTTGTAGTTAGATGGCCCTTCTTTCAAGTCTGCAAACAACTTTGTGAATTGAAGTGTGAGTGAAGTGAAGCACATTCAATGGCTTTCAAAGGGAAAGAGGAGAAAGGCTGAGCATAATGCCTAATAGGTGCTTTAGTAATTTCTGAGTTTTCATAGCTTAATCCGTTCTGAAAAGCTCAGGAGAAGAAAGGCTGCAAATGGCCCTCAGTATTAATATGATGTGACTTCTGTACAATAAGGGCTGTGGATCCCAGAAGCCCTTTTCCAAGCTTACCTTCTTTCATCATCTTCAGCCCTTGGAACTTTTTGCCTAAATGTTTCATGAAACCCCGGCAGTAAGCCTCTTTGGTATTCTGTCTTCATAACGCCTAGTTTAGGACTATTATTACACCATGTTCAAGGCAGAGGAGCACATACAAACAGTGAGGCTGCCTCTCCATTGTGCAAAACTCAAATTGATTTGGTACAATTGGGAGAGCATTTGTATTAAAACACACATAGGCTCATTTGCCCTCTTTGGTTTTGGAGTTTTGCTAATGCAACTGAGGATTGGTTGCTTTCCCTCCTTCTTTGAACAAATAAGGATTATTTCTGGTTTTCTGAGTATATCTACCCAGATCAAACAATGTGTCCTTTATTATTTATTCTAATCATGGATTTCAACACAACATTTCCTCAGAAAAACAACAGTGTGACCAAACCACACATAAAAACAAGTGCAAGATTACCCCGATTTCATCCTGATATTTTGCTAAAATAAAAAAATAAATTAAAATTAAATTTTGCACAAGTAATCCTGCCTCGTTCTCCATAGGTACATTTATTTTTGTAAACTCTGGGATTTCTGTGAGGGTATTAAAAGTCCCTATTTTGTTTTTCTTTTCCGGCACAGAGAGGAGAAAAAAAAGCATGCAAAGGATTCAAAGAGTCCTGTGATGATGTGCCTCAGGAGAGTGCCTGGTTCTATCTCACAGCTTTCTCTGTGAATTCTTTGTAACACATTCTCTCCCATTATAAAAATAACATCAGGGATATAGATACGCGTTTGTTCATTGTTTTTTGAATTTCAAGAAAACAAAGGGTCTAGTTTCCTTCTTGTGTATGTTTTGTTTACATCGAATAGGGAGAAACTAGCAAGGGGACACACTGGGTGGGTCAGTGACCCTAGAGAAAACAGCTTGCATTAATATGGTCTAATCCAATGTAATTAGTCAAATTACAGCACGCCAAGCAGCTTGTCAAGGGCTGTCGGCTTTGGCAGGCACACAAGATGGCCTGGAGTCCCACTGGACGACACAGGGACCTCAAAAAGCCGTCCTGCTGCACTTAGTTTTACTCCTTTCAGTCCATTTTCCCTGGTCTCCTGCATCTTTCTTTCTTGACTCAAAATGGGGAGGGCTCTTTCAGCTGTGCTTGAATGTTCTCACCTTTTTTTGAGCTGTCTCCCATACCCCCAGGCTGCTAGCTTGGCTTCCTGCCTGCCTGCTAAGGTGGATCAAAACGATATGAGGATTCAAAGAGCGGGCTACAGAAAGTCAAAGTAATTATATCAGTGCAGCACTCCTCCTACGTGATTTTATGAGAGAGAGCCAGATGCAGACTCTAACTAGTGCCGCTAAGAACCACAGACACGGTGAAGACACTTCCTCATGTCGTAGGATTAGCATTGGTTAAAAAGATTTAAACTATATAATTACATGAGGATAAAGTACAAATTATCCAGTGCACTCAACAGCCAGATTATCATCCCTTGCAAGGCCCCGTTCAACCCCAAGGGGTGAGCCTGGTTGACAAAAGGCTACTCATTAGCATAAATTTACAAGTGCTCTCGTTCAAAGGAGCCGATAAGAACCTGTTCCACCTTTTGCTTTGGCCCCCTTCAGTGGCTGGTTGTGCTTTTGGCAATGACAGATAAGTCAGGGTAATTCCACTCTATGCCTGGAAAAAATGATGCGCCAAATTCTGGCTGCATCCCGAAGGTGTCACCCAGGATAATCCTCAAAGAGCGTCCGGCGGAAAAGGGGGCTGTGTGTTTTCCACATGATATACTGCGAATGACAGAAAGAATTATACGAAGGAGGACAATTCTGTAGCATATTATTAAGCAATTCCCAGTGAATAACCAGGATAAAAGGATAATGGATGAGGGTGCCGTTATTGCCTCGGTGCTGAGGGAAGCGCCAAAGCAAAGGTAGAGAGACAAGATTAATTGAGGAGGAGTGAAGCGCTCATTGCTCATCAGGCCCTTTCGTCTAACCACTTGCTCTTTCTGTCCCTCTCCTCCTCTGTCTCTCCGCCTCTCCATCCTTGTCTTGTTCTTTCTTTTCTTCTCTGTCTTGATGTGAGCCCCTATCCCTCCCACACATCAACCACAAAAAAAAAGTTTGATTTAAAGCGATCAGCTTGGCATTCAGTGGCAGCCAGAGGAAGCTGGTGCCCAGGCCGGGGAGATTTCAGTCATCTTAAGGCTGACAAGTCCCTGAGAAAGTCCCATTAGGAAAAGCTATACTGATAGCAAAAGACTGCATCCCTTCCCTCAAGCTCCTTAGTGAAGGCCTCCTCAAGCTGTTTATCTGGATGATGTGCTCACTAAATATGTGTGTGTGTGCGTTATGTGGCTGTGGATGGTCAATGCTGGAGCATGTTCATATGTTTCATAAATTGTTTGTTTCGCCCCTTTCTTTATTTGTTTACTCGCTAGATATACTCTACTTGCAAGCCATAATGAAGTTACTACTTACAGGGAGGAGGCAAAAACTGAAATCTGTATTAAATATGTATTTTCCTACTGCATTGGTATATGCACACTACGTGCTACACTGTGGATATTGCTTAGCCTGGCACCGCCCGCCTACCTACTTCCGCTCAATTTTCATTTGGACCACGCTAGATATTGCTAAGGTCAGCAAGAAAATTATTATAGTCTCATATTTTGGACTTCTATCCGAAGCCTTCTGCAGGCGTCATAGCTTGTTGCCAAGCCACTTGATGTGTATCATCGCTATAGGTAACTGCAAAACTGTTTTGATTTTTTTTTCATTGCATTTCCTGAGGCTTTATATTGTAACACAGCCTGATAAAGAATGTTTAAAGAGTCACGACTCTTCAAGAAGAAATTGCATACTAACAGAAAGGGCTCCTCCCACCTGTCCCACCGTGGCAGTGTTGAAGACAGCGCTGCAGGGCCTGCTAATGTGGGTGAAATACCATCCCTGACATAAATGTTATTGACAAACTTGGCTGGACATTTTGGGCAGTGAACTGCCAGCATGTTTAATGCATATTCATCTCCTTTATCCCACTGGTCTTGCCAGAGCACCCAAGCTGTGTCATCTTGCCACACTCCAGCTACCACCCAAATGTATAGTGACACTGATTATGCAAATCTGAATCTTGTTTCCCCCCAATACCTGCATTAGGAGCCTGATACTTTATTGAAGTTGAGATACGGCTCTCACATAGAGGAACCAAGTGGAATGCTGATTTTTTTATATTTATAATCTGGTGGAATCTCTTTACATTTTTGTGTTTTTACACTTCATAGCAGTTGTCACGTTAAGAAAGGATCAAATGTGAAGCATGCTTTGAGGCTCTGGCATACGTTATAAATCTTTGCAGGATGCAAAAAGGGATTTAAGTTTAAATAAATTTGGATCATGGCGCATCATGGTCAGATACCTTTCAGATTCTTTTCTGCATAGCTTTCTAAAGTTTTATAAGGCAACATTAGTTTACTTGCTGGGAACACCTGAGTGATTTGTCGAAAGGATAATACATACATTGTATTTATTCCTACGTTTATATACACATTGAATTTACAAATGTTTTTATTTTCTTCCGTACTCCTGGCGGTATTTAACAGGCAGATAGTTTTGGTTTCATTGTTCATTGGAAATTTCCACTTAAAGAAATTCTAAAAAATAAAATGCCCCTCTATGCAATGCTATTCTGAATCCTCGCAGTAAAGAGGAGATGATGATTTTAAATAAGTAAATACAAATCTTACATGTTTCGGACCCTTAAGTAATTTTTCGTCCGTTGTTCTGATAGCTCTGATTTCAGCTTCTTATGCGTTTCAATTCAAATACATCTATTTGTAAATTTTTTAATCTGTGACCCTTTCTACTGCATCATATGGCTGCTATGGATGCTCTCCCACTTAGCTGAGAGTAGCTCTCTCTCTGCTCTCGCTGTTACCGGTCTTTTATGCTTTCCCTTTTCGCCTTCTCCTACTGCTCAACCTCTTCACAGATTTGGCCCATATTGCCTGGGGTCAGCCATTGAATACAGTATATACGCTGGGTGTGCTGATCCCCCAAATTGCCATGTGTGAAATCCATCCCACTGGCCCCTAAGGGAGTAGTCATATCACTCAAAATGAAACGGCCCCTTCGTATCCTCCCCTTATTCTCCCACTCCGCAGTTCTCTCTGGCCGCCTGGGGACCATGGCAGTTGTTGAGGCTTTATAGTGGAAGCCTATTAGACAAATCTTAGAAGAATGCTGCAGAGGTGCTGTGATACCAGGTTGTCAGAGTGCTCCACACTCTCATATAAATATATCAGTCATGCTGGCTTGGAGGTCTCACTGAATTATATTATTCTTTCCTGTTGTGCTGTAAATGCAGTGAGTGAAGAGGGATTGTATTCTTCCATATGGGAGAAAATTGCATCAGGTTTTAGAGGAAAAAAATGCTTCATTAGATTTATTAATAACGTCTTGTCAGAGTGTCTCAGCCAATGTGGGGTGAAAGCTATACGGAAGTCAGATACCATTAGAATCTATTTCCATGCGTAAAAGGGGCCTCTCTTTTTAAGTATGATGTGCTCCATTTGCGTGTCCGTACATTTATTTATTTATATATATATATATATATATATGAGATTCAGCCTAAACACCGGTGTCACCTCATCTCATCTGTCACAACATTTTTTGTTCCTTTCCGTTTTCCAACCTTGTGATGTTCCAACAGGCGGAAGGCAGCCTGATCTCTGTCAAATCAGTGGAGAGAAGAAGAGAAAAGGAAAGAGAGGACAGAGATGTTAAATTGCATTATTGCTATTATGCTGTTAGAGAGATACATCTCCCTGCAGCTGGCGGAGCGGAGCAGCGCATGCGCCTGTGCTGCTCCTAATGAGGCTGCGTGGAGGGACCTGTGTGGTGGAAACAAAAGGCTTGTGCTGTGTGGACCATACCCAGACCCCTCCACCCTCCACCCCTCATCCCCTCACCACACACACTGCCTCCCCCAGCCCTGAGCCGTGACAGACCCATAGCAGAGCGCCCTGGTCCCCTTTCCTGGTGGCGTGATTAGATTGGGGCCGAAGTCTCCAGCTGGCAGGCCTGTCTGTGACTGGAGGCGGCGGTCCCCAGCGCTTGTCACTGGGCTGACACCTCTGACAGGCAGGGGACAGCTTCAGCAGACAGGTTCATTAAATGGCATTTTTTACAGCTGGGCCTCCACCAAAAAAAAAATTAGGGGCTGGGCTTTGTCAAATCTCCTCTAAAGTCTACAGGGCCCCCGTGTGTGTGTGTGTGTGTGTGTGTGTGTGTGTGTGTGTTGGTTTAGACCGAAAAGCTTTGTTGTTATGACAAATTTTCTGATCTGGGCTGTTTGAAATCGGCTCTTTTTCTCTCCTCTTTAGCCTCTCTTTTGTTGACAGCTAGCCCTTTGGCCTGCGCCTTGTCATCTCAACAAAATGTTCACTCTAGCTAGCTGGGCAACACGCAACAGCCAGTGCTAAAATATTATTCTATTGACCATTGGTTAAGAGTTACTATAGTATTGCTGTTTTGATACATTTTTCAATTCTGAACAACCTGAACTATTTGTTCGTTACCTATGTAAGCTGCATTTTTTTATTATTCTTTTTCATAAAGAACAATAATGATATAGTACATGAAAGAAAGAACATATTAAGAATTCAGAATGCAAAATGTTGGCACTGTTAAAATACAATTATTAAAACTATACAATGAATAAACTTTGCTAATAATGACAACCCATTAAAAGTCTCTAGACATTCAAATAGGTATTTAAATAACAGCTTGCTGGCGCCTTGATGGAGTAAGCAGTTATATTGTAGCCTTCCCATGATGCATATCTGTATGATTTGGCCTTTCAGCATTGCACTCTTAAGAACTACCTCCAAAACATCTGGCTGCAGATCTATGAGGGTAGATGAAAGCTGCCCTGCTCTCTAGTGAGCTGCTGCTGGCCCTCAACAGTTTGCCCACAGCTCCATAGACCTCCCTCTCATCCTCCCTCCCTCCCTCCCTCCCTCCCTCTCTCCTCCCTTCCTCTCCTCCTCTAGTCAGCAAGCTGCCTCCTCTGGGCCACGCTGTATCTATGACAACTGTTTGAGTTGGGGGGAGGGAGGGTGCAGAGGTGTCAGGCAAGGGCATTATACTGGGGAGGGAGGAGAGCAACCAGAGATGCTGTGCTGCACATCCAGAGCATCTCCACCTAATCCAATTTTAATTGAGCTCCAGAGATTTTGGCTGTGGCACGGAGGTCGGGCATGAGCTATTCCAGGGAGAAATTAAGGCAGCCCTAGCCCTGCGCTGCACTCTTCCAGCCTGTCACTATTTTAAATGAGCATTAGCATCAGACCTAACCCAGCTGAACATCTCACTCTCGCTTCCCTCCCTCCCTCCCTCCCTCCCTCACTACTAGTCCACCTCAATCACCTCCACACGCACACCCACACACACACACACACACACACACACACACACACACACACACACACACACTACTGTACGGCCTAGCATCTTACTGGCCTGTTATATCTTTATCCTCTCACACTCTCTGAACTTAAGACATGTGTGATTATAACCTGGGGACTTGATGTGGTGCTCCTCGGCGTCTACTGTTGGACAGTCATAGGAAAGTGAGATGGGGGGCCGGTGGCGGGGAAAAGTGTGCAAGGGGACCATTCTCACCTGTCAGAACAAGTGTGTGGGTTTTACTGTGTATGGACCTGCAGCCCCAGTGGTGCTACAAACACTAATGATCCTGTGTCTGCGCTCTCCTCGCCGAGATGGTTTTTATTGATTATGTAGGTGTGATTTACCCAGGGGGTAACTCATCGCCTTGCTCGAATGAGTTTTTACGACCTACTGAAAAAGTGTGAGATACTGAAAGAGAATCTGTAGATAGCTTCATATTGTGCAGAAAAGTGCTTTGATATATGGTGCAAGGTCTCGGCAATGCTTTGTGTTACGAGTTGAATAACGAATGATGAACGTTATATTACATTTTGAATAAAACTCATGAAATTTTCATTGAAGTGACATCGTAGTTAGATTACTACTTGCTGTAGTTTGGTCTGGCTTTGCGAGACTATAGTTAGATTAATCCATTGTAGATCACATGCTATGCAATAATTGAATAGCCCATTGTGATGTACCCTACATATACTGTGTTGGCGATTTTTTTCTGGTTTTGTAATATGAAACTTTAATGAAAAATGGCCCTTATACCACGTATGACATTGTCTCTGGTTTTACTGCTATTATAACCTGAGGACTTCTCTTCTCTCTCTGCCCCTCCAGGTCTTGGTGTACACTGAGGGTTTACATGGGAAGTGGATGTTCAGTGAGATCCGGGCGGTGTTCTCCCGACGCTACCTCCTGCAGAACACAGCCATGGAGGTCTTTATGGCCAACAGAAGTAAGCGGAATGTGCCAAGTACATCATTTGAAATCCATGCTCCTCTTTCTCTTCGCCACTAAGTCATATCTGTCACCGTTTTTCACAGCGTCGGTCATGTTCAACTTCCCCGACCAAGCCACGGTAAAGAAAGTGGTCTACAGTCTTCCTCGAGTGGGAGTGGGCACCAGCTATGGTCTTCCACAAGCCAGGTGGGTCACACACATATGCCAAATGGAAATAAACTTAACACTTGCTAAGTATTTCTAATATTGTCATTCCCTCACGGCCACTCTTCCCTCCTTTGTGTTGTGCGGTGGGGCCTCTGTGCAGCATGGCTCGCAGCAGAGTCATTTGAAGTCCCATTGCTCCAGTCATTGAAGTGGATGTGCACTGACCCTGACTGAACTGACCTAATTCTCTGACAGAAGACTTTATACAGCATGGCTGCATCCAGACCACTGACCACAGGAAAATCCACAGATTCCCTGTAGACTCTCTGATAGCACTAACAGGCCTATTTATACACTGTTACGGAACAAGTACATTTCCTTATGTCTTAGGTTAAGTGAGTGGATGTAAAGCAAAACATCCTAAATGAACAAATATGTAAATGAATTTGTGATTTGAACCTAGCTTTCATTTAATCGAAATGGTGTCCAAACCACCACAATTATTCTCTCATTTGTGGCTTGACATTTAATGTGTTGTCTTCATCTCAGAATGTTAATTCTAAAACTTAGATACTACAGCTGGTAATCAGCTATCAAATCTGTGATGCAGCCACTTATCTCAATTTAGGCATGGCTTCACATAAAGTTTTAGTTTTTAACGCTATAACTTTAAAAAAAAGCTGTAACTAACACCAGCCTTCTGTTTTCTGATTTGTTGTGGAAATGTTTTTTCCAGGCGCATCTCCATGGCCACCCCTCGGCAGCTTTTCAAGTCTTCCAACATGACCCAGCGCTGGCAGAGGAGAGAGATCTCCAACTTTGAATACCTGATGTTTCTCAACACTATCGCCGGTAAAGTATTCCCCAGTGAAACTTTGCTTTTTTAAATTTGGAACTAGCTGAAGGTAGAGAAATAAAATATTCTCTTTTTTTTCGCAGCCGTCAGTTAAATAGATAGATTCGGATTTGTTTTCTTCCTAATGGGGGCGACATGTGCAACTTTTGAAAGTGTTAAGTCTTATGACATTAAGTTTAGCTATCATGATCAATAAACTGTACGTGTCAGTGGTGGTGGAAACACACTATAAGTGGCCTCAGGTATGTCATATTTGTTTAGGAATCCATGGTAACCTTAGGCGGTGTGCTCGGCGTGGTTAGACTTCACTGTGCATGGGGAGTGTGCTGTTTTGAAGCGAAGAGCAGGCACACAGCAGATTGTGCCAGATAATTAGTGCCTGGCTTTGTGAGCACGTACACATGTGTGTGTCTGCGGAGTTGAGAGGTTCTGTTGTCGACTCTCTGATCTGAACTCGCAAACTAACAGGGAAGGCGAGAGAGGCTGCACGCAACTCTTGCTCTGAGAGGTGTCATCCCCTCTCTCTCGCTGCATAATATTCATGCATATTTATATTTAGCTGGCGCTCGAGTTCGATACATTATTGTCAGCTAATTAGATGTAAGGCAGACAGAAAAACATGCCCAAAATTCATTAAAAATCCACCGGTAATGACCCGGGCTGACAGCGTTGTCAGAATAGTGCGGGGAGGCAGACAGGCGGGGGGTGAAGTGCTGGGAAGAGGTGCGAACGGGAAGTGGTCTTCTAATTAAACACTATTCCACTGTTATTAACATCCTGCCACCCCCCAACTCAGGACTCACAAACCACCAGGTTGAACAGCACACAGCCAACTCTTCCTCCACATTCTGCCCACTGCTTGCTTTTCACAATGTGGCATTAACCTGGATAATTATGTTCTCTAGCTTCCCCCCTATACCCTGGATACTCTGCAGAAGACTTACCATTGACTATAGCCTGTCACACATTATCACTCGGCCAGCTAGATTTAGACTATCTAAAGCCCACCTGATGCTGTCCATGAGTGAGCAGAGACATGCCTGCTGAAATGGTAAATAGATAAAATTGTTGTGGGTATTCATTAAAACCTTATGGCACTAGTGAGCTGATTATTTCCAATGAACAATGATGTTATTTAATTGTGTTATTAACTTATTTCATATGATTGCATAATATTTTATACTCCAAATCTTTCATTTAGATGTAATGAAACGTATCTTATTAATCATACCATAGTGTTGCTAGCTCTTGATACTAACTTTCAATGTGTTGGACATTACATGATTAAGCAGGATTTAACATCAACAATAATATTGAAAACGTTAAAAAAAACAGTGAAATGTTTTTAGGAAACAAATATGGTAACTTTTATTCTATTAAAAAAAACACTAGAAGAGGAATGTGGTCAGACCTTATTATTAGCACAGATTCCTTTAAAAAAAATATATAATTTTTGATTTGCTATTGTTAAGCCCACATTTTCAGCCCGATTTATTACCCCGCTGTAAAAATTCCAACAAAACCATCCACAGCAGCCCGATCCCCAATCCTGGATTAGGACTGGCCACCACCTGACCTCACAGCCGTATCAGTGTCATCTTCAAAGGAAAAGTCGAGCATTAATGACAACATCGTACATGCTCCCAGCTTTTCCCATGGATTTCCTTTGACACGTTGTGCCATCTGAAAACCATATTCCCAACTGCCAGAGCGTAGAGGAGAAAGAAAATCACATCTGGCCAATCAGGGCACAAGACATGCTGCAGTGACATTTTCTGCATTCGGAGCCATTACCCTCAGAGGAATCTATATCCCCCTTAATTACATCCACTGGTCACGACTTAGATAAACTTATGTTCTCTATAAACCTAAAGACTGCCTATACTCCAGCCTCCTGCAACTCCCACAGCCCCACTGATAAAGTGCACTCAACAGGAAAAAGTCATGGGGCGCACAGACAACATTCTCTCATAGCGGGGAGAGAGCCTTGCCACAATATGTATGTGTAAGTGTGTATGCGTCTTTTTGTCTGGCAGAACTCCGTATGAGAGACAGGAAGTGCGTCTGATTGAGGGCTCGAGAGAGATTGGGGGCTTGTTGGAATGTTGCATGCTGATCCCCACAAAGTAACTGAAGCCTCGAGTGTACCCGGCCCCGCTTTCAACCCCTCTCTGTTCCCTTCCAACTCTTCATCACTCACAGATTTCTGTCTGCTGTGTGTGTGTGTGTGTGTGTCTATAGGGAGGACATACAATGACCTGAACCAGTACCCGGTCTTTCCCTGGGTCCTCACCAACTACGACTCAGAGGAGCTGGACTTGACCTTGCCAGGGAACTTCAGAGATCTCTCAAAGGTACAGGGGCCTCTTGTCCATGCACCTCAGTATGACAGAGAAAAGAGGAGGGGGGGGGGGCAAGTAAGGGCAGCTGGCTCTTTGACGGCGGGGGATTTCCTTATGAAGTCCCAGGCTGTAAAATAATATCATATTTAATAGCTAAAGGGTTCGTGCAGAGTCTAAACTCATGAAATGAATTGCAGAAAGTGGAAAAATGACGATTGTAACATCCTGGGGTGCACTCTAATGCATAAGGTTAGTTTACACCCCCCATGCATTTGGTACTGTTTTGTCTCAGCATGTATAAGCTTAAAGTGGCTTCCTGGTTGCTGCAGTATGGAGGTTTATACATTTTTTAAAACCATATGTGCCTTGTATAATAGAAACTCAAGTGTAACGCGTAGAGTTAAGAACTCTTTCAGCAAGGCGGCTTTGAATGCATCACATTACGCAAACATAATGCAAAGGTGTTGCTTGTGTTGATGAGCCATCGGGGAATTATCACCTGACGCTGCTTTTCCTCTCGGCTCTTCCGAGCTTTATAGCATCTTTCAGCTCATTATTTTAGTTTTACGGTGTCAACCTTTTTTTTGTTTGAGTTGGCTCCCACCACTCTTTTAGCAACGCTTTGAACCCAGGAGTCCAGCCGCCCAGTACTAAACGCCTGACAAATAAGCCAACGTGTCTAGCTGGTAGACATAATGGAGCATTATAGAGCCACATACTTATCACAGGCATGCTTTAGCAAAAAGATTGACATTCACTAGAGGTAAGAGACCTGACTCCTAATGAAAAATAATGCAGCTATGTACTGCTGGATGTGTCCATGAACAACTTCTTGCTAAAAGGTCCAC
Source organism: Ammodytes marinus (assembly GCF_949987685.1). Taxonomy (NCBI): domain Eukaryota; kingdom Metazoa; phylum Chordata; class Actinopteri; order Uranoscopiformes; family Ammodytidae; genus Ammodytes; species Ammodytes marinus. The sequence goes on along the minus strand of NC_137232.1, from coordinate 16,508,005 downwards.
CAACTTAAAAAAGTGCTAATATTGAATTGTTTTGTTAACAGCTTGCTTCTGCTGCCCCTAAGTTGCCCAAATAGTTTTTGTTTGGTTAAATTAAAGTATTTTTCGTTATGGTCATTTATATCATTAAATAGCAATCATGATAAAAGAATCATAAAAAAGAATCAAACTTATGTCCAATGTAATGAACTGTTCACTATAAACTATTCATATATGTCAGGCAAAAACTTTAGTCTTTAAAACACATCTATAAATACTGCATTACAACAATTAAACACAACATTTGCTCATTTGTGTAGCTGGTACGATTATTAATAAAACATTGGCAATTTAAAATATACGTTTTTTTTGTCTGGATCTGACTTTCAAGGTTAATGTGTTTCAGGGACAGAGCAGGTCATTAGCACAGGGTTGCAGTGAAAGTCCTTCTGAATGGGGCAGGTCAAAAACACGTCAAGCTGTGCAGGAGCAAGAGTTCTGCTGCCAAATTACAATGACACTAACGCCCCTCAACCAGCAGATACAGTTCAACCTTAGGTTGTTCTGCTCTTTGATGAGGAGGAAAAGGCATCAGATCAATCTACCAAACCGTGGCCTGGTTAACTTGTGTACTACCCGCCTTCTCTCTCTCTCTCTCTCTCTATCACTCTCTCTCTCGCACTCTCGCTCTCTATCTCTCTCTGTCTGTCTGTCTCTCTCTATGGCACATGTACACTGTAGCTCACTGACCTGAAAACAGTTGCATTCCTGTCTGAGCTCTCTCTCTCTCTCTCTCTCTCTCTCTCTCTCTCTCTCTCTCTCTCTCTCTCTCTCTTTATCGCCTCCTCATTCCCCCTTGTTTCCCTCAAAGTACCAACATTCTGTCTGAGCCTCACTTTGCCATCTCAGTTCTCAACCGTTTTTATCAAGGCATGTGTGTGTGTGCTGTGTTTTGCAGTTGGGAGAGCTTTGAAAAATGAAAGAATCATAGACATGCTTGATAGTGTTTTGTGAATTTGAAAAAAATTAGCTCTCACTGCCCTGGAGCACTTCTTCACTTTTCAAACCCAGAACATTTTGGACAAACAGCTCAGTTGTGTGTGTGTTGCCACCGCCATATCAGCACTAGTCTGCTTTCTGGCGGCTCCGGCCTGTAGGATATCCAGGTGGACTGGGAGAACCAAGGGATGTGTGTGTGTGTGTGTGTGTGTGTGTGTGTGTGTGTGTGTGTGTGTGTGTGTGTGTGTGTGTGTGTGTGTGTGTGTGTGTGTGTGTGTGTGTGTGTGTGTGTGTGTGTGTGTGTGTGTGTGTGTGTGTGTGTGTGTGTGTGTGTGTGTGTGTGTGTGTGTGTGTGTGTGTGTGTGTGTGTTGGGGGGTACGATCAGGGCCTGGCCATGTGCACCCGTCCGGCCCTGGGGAGACAGTTATGTATTGTAATGTATTCCAGTGACATCCTCCCGTGCTGTTTACAGGGCTGAGCTGCCTTCATTAGCATGAGTTCACAGCCCGTGTCTCCTGACAGTTGTCCTTGGAACCCCGGGGCTCTTACCTCCAAAAGTTCACAGCTAGTGTAGCACGCAGGGACAGAGACCCCCACACTTCTCCTCTCTGCCTGGCCTTGCCCTTTTGTTCAATTATGGATCAGAGGTTGCAATACAGTCTCCAGAGACCTGTTCACTGAACATTAGGGTTGTGTGTGTGTCTCTCTCTAAAGGTCTATGCCCAGTGGCTGTGGTTGTGTACCAGGCAGGTGGCGTGTGTGGTGCCAAGGCCTCGGTATCATTTCAACATCTTATATCAGTAGGCTACCAATATGATACCCAATTCTTGAGAAATTTAAACGTTTGCATTGTTTTCATTTAACAAAATAAAGCCAAACTTCTCAAATATTTGCACCATAACTTTGCTGAAATATAAAAAATATGATTTAGACAGCGGTTTATTGAAAGACTATATAAGAAGATAAACAAGCATTTGAATGCCAGTTGAAGTGTTTGACAGTTTTTTTTATGTTTTAGCATTCCAGTGGTATTGTGGTTTGAAACCTAGCTCTAGTGGTTGCTACATCAAGCTTGTTTATTCATTTCCTGTTTTAATTTGTATGTGTTTATTCTTTTTATGCAGTTGAGTAATATCAAATCACCTCAAGTCAAATCATCTGTCACTCCAGAGCTCAGTGTGTCAGTGGTATTATTAAGACACATTGTCAAATCATTACTCTTAGGTCTCAAATCATCTCACGCTGGCATTGCACAATTTGGGAAGCGTTCTTTCCCACAGATTAGTCATACCTCAGACCTGTTTGTCAAATGCAGGTGACTGCGTCTTGATGGACAGCATTGTTTAAACTGCTGTGCTAGTGTGCCAAAATATACCCTCCCAAACCTAGTGCACGCAACCTACAATTACCTGCTGGTTATTCAGTCAGCTGTGAACAGTGCAATTGAACACTGCATTGCTTTGCCTCGGGGCCAGAGTTCTGCATATTTGGATGTCAGAAACATTCATGCAGTAAAGTGTTTCATTAGATTCTAATGATTATTGCCTGATGGATTGACAAGTTAAAGATAAATAGTCGGAAGCTAATCTTCCTCATAGCTGTTAAATGGTGTGCTAGAAATTTGAGTAATTGCATAAGAAGGAGGGAAAGAGTACATGTTGTTTAACACTGCATGTGCCTCTTAAACCATTGACCACAATATATTAGATATCTGCTTTGGAAAATATAAGTTTAAGAGACAACATCACCAAAAAGTAAAACAAGCACATTTCTCAACCCATTTAATATATAGTGTTTACTTAGCTTGAAATAGCTAAAATACGCTAATAATGTTGATGTTCCTTTGTACATGCTGAGATAGAGAACCTGCAGTATGTTTAATCTGTTTATTTCTCAAAACTTCTGTTGTGTTTCTAAGTGAAAGCAGAGCATCTCTAAGAAAAACTCTTGAGTGTTTAAGACATAGCTTGGCTGCTGAAAAGACCCATTCCACACTTTCCTTTCCATAACGGAGCCTTCTTCACCCTCACTTCCACTCCACTCAGGCTGTTTGGGAGCACATCTGCTTTATCTTCACTTTGAGCAACTTGATTGCATTAGACTGGAGCTGCATGCAGCTCTGCCTCTGACGAGGCCATAAAAAAATGACTGTGACTTCTCCTGACAGAGCGCTATAGCAAAGTACAGTAATGTAATTTATTTTGAAATATAAAATGCAATATGCGTCTCTTTGGGAGGTAGCGGAGACATAACCAAACGAATGGAGGCACTCTTATCCACCAACAGCCATGTTCATTTCCTGCATCTTCGGAGTGCAACACCACAAATGATGCTGATTGAATCTGAAGCCAAATCTAAGTTTGATCGTACTTTGGCTGGCTGTGTTGATGTATTTCACTGGGTCAGGTGTTGTACAAGAAATGAACCCGGATAGTAGCAAGTGTAGAACTGTCTATACCAGTTGTTTTCATTGTCTTTTATTTGTGATCAGTACAATATGCAATGCCAGGGAAAGGGAACAGGTGATTATCTTTGTTCAATGTCTCAGTCTCATTTTAAGATGTTCTTTCATGGTTAAAAAAAGACAGAAAATAAAGGAATATCGGACACATGATTTGCCATCTCCATATAGAATACACCATATTCACAGTGTTTTGTGTATGGCCAAAGCATCAAACATGTGGTGATAAACAGGATTTGGACTAACCTTTAAGTTTTTGTGTGTTTTGTTTTTCAAAGTTAAAAATGTCATAAATAAATTAGACCAAGCTATATAATATAATTCCTAGGCTAAATATGGTCTCTCTCTTCACTACAGTTGCAGATGATTTCGATACGCTTAGCCTAGCCTCTCATCGCGATACACATTTGACATTTTCAGGACAGTGACGGTATAAACATTTCTCTTGATTCATATGCAACACTGTAGCATTACTGAGATTAATTGATTTTAGACCATGTTATAATAACTATCACCTGCTTAAATCTGAACTGCAATCACAGACATTGTCCATATGGGTGATACTGCCATACATTTGTCAGTATCTGTTAATCTGCTGTGTGGTTTTACGTTGACTTTGGCAGGATACAATGACCTCAGTAACCATTACACAACACTTTGCTTAATAATCTCATGTTCATAAACAAATGGGGAACCACAAGCCACCAGAACCACTTAAATGTTCTCTCTGCTTTCATGTATTTATATTTTAATTTGATTTCTAACCCATATTTCGGCATACGTACCTTGCCTTTAGCAAATCGGTTGTTATTATTTACACCAATGCAACTGTATTAATGACTTGTTAAATAGTCATTTGGCCATTTGTTACTTTTACTTATATTTCATTGTTGTCTTTCTTGGTGAATACTGCTGTGCAACATTACCAATTTAGGCAATATTCCACAAACTGCCAAACTCCTTTTAAAATGACAGCAACCAGTGACAAAGAAAAACTTCCTCAGCGAATAACCGCTACAAGTTTTGCTATGCAGTCGTTATAATTATCCTAGCTCATCACACACCACACAAGTGTACTAGAAAACAAAATAAGTGCATTCTCTTATTTCTACACTACACGACAAACCACATAAACAATATCTTATTATAGTTATGCTTACACAGTCAGATGAGTGGCTTGGGAACACTGTGAGAGCATGTTTTTTTTCATGTTTTGTAGTGCCAAATAGAGCTTGCCAGTAAGCATGTGTTTGGATCCCTTCCCTGTAACTTGGTGCATTCAAGACGTGTTTGTGTTTGGTTTAGTGTCAGGGAAAGGTAGAGAGGTGGGTGGCAGCACAATGGAGTCTAGAAGCACCTGATTTGTATATCTTGGAAATGTAATATAAGCTTGTAAAATCCCTTCAAGCACAATTAGGTTTCAAAACAAATACTCTTGCCTATAATAACAAGACTTTGTTTTTTCTTCTGATACTATAAGATTAAATTGGGAAAGTAAAAAATAACATTACCTTTCTGTGAGCTTTGCCGGGGTCTGATACCTGAACTGCTTATTTCTGACTTACATTCATTACTATTACCTGCAGTTGTCTTTTCCGTATTCTTTTCCCTCTACCACATGTATTACCTGAATACAGCTCTAACCTGCATTAGTTATACTAGCCGCGGTTTTACAGAGTGCGAGACGTCTTGTGGCTTGCACCCCGATCCAGCTGGACCAGGACGTCAAATGCTAGGCTATTATCACCCCATAAATCTATGCAGATTTCAATAAACTTCTCTTTCAGTCTATTCAATTGCGCTAACACTGATGTGGACTGCCATTAACTTTTAAGGAAGAACCAAAAGAAAAAAAGAAAAAAAAACTGGCCCCATTTAATTTTGACAAAGTGCCTCAGAAATGTGCACTGTACCCAGCCAGAGGCATAACAGTGCAATTTTTAATGCTACAGTAAGTGGGCCTTATTTTTAGGCATCAGTCTCAGACCATTTTGGATTGCGGGCTTTTATTTTATTTCTTTTGACCTCTGAGCTGCAGCTTTCAGGTAGAAAAACTGCCATTGATTACATTCCCAGTCTCCCTTCCCCCCCTGTCACAGATTTACTGGTACTGAGTATATTAATATTGACTGCCAATATGCCTCCAAGGCTCTTACATTGGATGGGGTGATTGAAAAGGCAGGGAAAAGCAATTATTCAACACTAAATGTATGTTTAATGGGAGTAATTTTGTTGCCTTAAGAACACATAAAAATAGAACAGCCGCCAAAGGGCAAAAAACCCAGTGATGGTGTCAGTAGAATATTGAAATTATTACTGAGGCTGCGGCTAAATAATGAAACACGCCAGTGTTTGGCCTAACTATGGAATACTTGGATGGATGTCAAATAAATATAGCAGTGATGTCAATTTTTCTTTTCCTTTTTATATACTCATAATAATAAGGCAGCAGTCTTTCAAATGCAGAACAACGAACAAGAGATTTTTAATGATTTCTGACATTTTCAGCCTTGACAACTGCATTCATTGCTCATTCAAGGTTCTGCTATTTACCAGTGGGGGTTCGGGAAAATGTGTTTCCCTCTCCTTATATATTATTGATAGAAACATGTTAAAAAAGTAAATGCTCCCAATGTGATTCTGTGCATATGTTGAGGGGAGTCTTGCTATATGCTTTTAATTAATTTCTACTGATTTTAATTTTTATTTTTGACTATACCTTAGTGTTACATTATAGTCTGCACTACATTGTATACTGTAGGTCCTGGTAACTCCCATCAGCAGTGCTCTGTAGCGCAGAAGCCAGGCTCTGAACACATATGGTAGTACCAGTGCTGACTAAAGTGTTTGGCTCAGTGGGTGTGTAGGGTGTAAATCAGGTCAGCCGGGGTTAATCTACACGGATTACCAACAAAGTTTAGCAAGAGACGCTCATATCTCCTCTCACCGTCCGCAGTGCGCCATCCTGATCACCCCTGCTATCATATACCCCTGTACATTTCAGACAGAAGACAGCGCAACAAGAACTTTGTAGGGTTCAGGAGAATTATGGGGTCTGACAGACAAGTCCCAGACTAAAGCTCCTTGTCTGCCCTGACCTCCCCCCAGCCTCTCTCCTCACCACATGTAGCCTAATTTGGAGCTACTAAGACTCTGCCAGTCTTTCCCTTTTAATTATGCTCAATCGTGCTTTCTCATTCTTAAAACCTTCCTAATACAAGGTAGTTAACACTGCAGACCCAACAAAAGGTGTTTACGTGTAATTGAAAGTAGGTGTACTACAGTAGTGGATATTTATCATCTCTCTTTAATGACCCCACTATCATTACAATTTGATTTATTTGGATGGCAGGTCATGAGACTTACTGTGTGTGTTAGTAAGATTTTCCATTTTGAGACTCAAAATAGATGAAGTGGATATCCAAAAGCAGATCTCTCCTTAGTGATGCTCTGACAGGGAATAACCCTAATGTGTATTATGGGTGTCAGTTGTATTTTTTTCTAAATTATTGTATTATTATTATCAGTGTTATAAAAGCTTTTACTCTGTGTTGCAACAAGGAAACTGGAGCAACACATAAAGTGTATATTTTCACCGACCTAATGACACAATAATCTACTGTCTAATCTAAATCACCAAGCCACAGTTAAGGTGGTAAGAGCAAATAAAATAGTTTTTATCAGTTCCATTGTCTCAACCACTCACACTGACATAATCTAGATTTTAAAATCATTGAACTCCTAAATCCTTTTATGGACTTTTCTTCCACTATATTGTAAATATGCTGCCAAGACATATCACAGAGTCCTCAGATCATCATGCGTTCTGCAGTTCACTGAACCAGATACTCACTTAAGGTCCGGTTATAATCAGTTATATCATCTAATAATTAAAATTTTAGATACATTCACTTGATTTTGACTTTGTATCTATTTTCAACTTTTATAAAATTTTGACTGTTGCATGTAGCCATTTTCTTTTTTTAGCAAGTTTAGTCCTGTAAGGCTTGGTTGTGTGAAGACATACCGAATTATCTGAGAGTTCTTGTTTCCAAAAAAGGATACATACAGGTTCATTACTGAGGTCAGCAGCCAGTGGGACACCTGGTCGGTCACTGTGTATGTTTTATTTGAATGGTTATTGTTTTCTGCTTTTCAGCCTGTTGGTGCGCTGAATCCAAAGCGCGCAGCATTCTACTCTGAACGCTACGAGAACTGGGAAGACGACCAGACGCCGCCTTGTCATTACAACTCCCACTACTCCACCGCTGCTTCCACCCTGCACTGGCTTGTCAGAATAGTAAGTAAAAAAAAAATCACACCTTCAATAGCCATCATCGTATTGTGTTCAAAATCCCTGAAATTAGTCAATCATCTGAATAGGAATGAAGTCAGACCCACATCCCCCAGACAGCTTTTCATTTTGGAGTCTGCATTAGTTGATTGTCACTTGTCAGACTTGAGGATGTTGTTACTTTGAGGGTCTGTCAGCTTCTGCACAGGAAACAGCCCGACGTCTCAATTTTGATTGGGCCTGAGTTAGACCAATGGCTCTGGGAAAACACATTTCACAGGCCAGTAAACCGGCATATGTGAACTAAATAAAGAGTGGCTGGGTAATGATTTACAGAGGCTGCTGTGACAGGTTTATGTGTTTCAGGGCTACCCAGTGAGCGCTGGAGACATGTCCATCAAGGTTACTGAGCACTGTCCTCATTTACTCTGCAAAGAGAAGGAGGAGGCACACACACACACACACACACACACACACAAACACACACACACACACACACAAACACACACACACAATTTGTTCCCCGCAAAACAGGCCCTTATAACCTGCAAGTCTTCTTTGAGTTGGTGTACATGGGATTTTGAAGTCAGTTTATAATTCGAGCTTTACATATTGTACTATATTTTCTCCTCCTCCCACCCATTAATAGAAAGAAACTGATGGACTGAGGGAACTCCCTTGACAGCAGCGGGGTCGGTCACTGTGGGTTTGTTCCCACAATCCCTTTCTTCCTCTGATGAGTGATCCATCCGCTCCAACCGGCAATGGTCGCCATCTCAGGCTGAGAAAAGCAAATTTGAGCCAATGATCATTATGGCTTACTGTACTCAGGAAGAACGCTAATTAATTTCCCCCCAGGCGTATGGATACAGTGAATGATTGATTTATACAGCGATCCCCCAGTCTGCCCCAGAAAAGAATAACAATGAACTAGTGTAGATAATTCAGCCTTATACCGTATGCATTAGTTAGTAGCATGCTAATCTAGTATGCAATCGTGTTTATATTATGTTCATTATGATGGTTATATTTAAAATGCAGCACAAGAGGTTGTAAAGGTAATGATGACTTTAAATGTGGGTGGAGTTATTTGTAATTTCTGATTTGCTGTTTTCAGGAGCCCTTCACCACGTTCTTCCTTTGTGCCAATAACAACAAATTTGACCACGCCGACCGCACCTTCTCAGCCATCGGACTCTCCTGGAGAAACTGTCAGAGGGACACCTCCGATGTAAAGGTGGGGATACCAATGAAGGCTTATTTTACAATCCGTGAACGGATAAACTGGTCTATAAATTTAGACTTGGAAAAAAATTGCAATATAACTATACCAAGCCTCTCACTCCTTATGCTCCCCTCCTCGGAAAATGTGCCTTCACTCCACTGCAAAAATATATACCATTAATTATAAATGCCTCAACCAAACAGTGAATCCCAAAGACCCATACGGCACAGGAATACCCTAAGCACTTTATTTATTTGATTTATCTCATGCAGACAACAAACTACCTCAGAGGTAGACTGATGTTTTGTCTTTGCATGCACGCACTCATGAGTTGAAACAAAGGCTGTGTCTGAGGGAAAGACAAAGCCCTCCCTCTGCAAATCCACAGAGCAGTTACTGAAAACGCTGAACCCTGCTGATTCGCCTCCATTTTGCCCACTGCAGAACACGCACGCAGCAGACAAGCGCACTGACCTCAAAGTGTCATACATTTCTAGCACACCCTGCATCGGATAGTGTTGCCCCAGGCAATTAATAAAGCATTAATGACAAAAGCTATTTAAAATGTAGTCTGTTATGTACAGACAGGGCTTTTACTCGACAGGATCTGGGGGGGAAGAGCATCCAACGATATATGTGAGGCAGAGGCAGAGAGCTGCAAGCCAGCGAACAGCTGAATAGTCAAACGCCACCATGTTAACAAATACAGGCTACTTTCAACTACTTGTATGTCTGCATGCATTTGTTTTTACATATATAAGATGGCTACTCAGCTATTAGGAAATGTGTTGTACTTTGGAGGACAATGCTGGATTACTAACAGTATTTCATAATGTATTGGAAATATTATGCAAGAACTGGTTTGGTTTGCTCATGGTGCAATACCGAACGAGGAAATGTCACTGTAATGACTGATCATCATATTGGAATTATAAGTGACCTTTTAAGAAAAAATTTAAGAAAAAATATGTTCTCTAATATTATAATTATTATATAATATTTTTTTGCATACATCCCGACCCAGATTTTCATTTCATTTTATGTTTGTAATCTTGAACAAAATCATATCAGGGAAAAAATAGGCAGCCAGAGATGTAGACAGACACAATAAACAGCATGTAGCGACTAAGACTGAGCGGAGACTCTGGGGTTAAGGTCAGCTTTGGCCCAGTAAACCGAGCGCACCATTGGGGCCACAAGACACAATTGTTTTCACCAGTGTCTCTCCCCTTCATTAACCCCAACCTCCTCCAATAGTAATGACCACAAGACACAGGGAGGCCTAACCCCTGATGGGGATGACCTCCTAAAAGAGCAAGTCAAATGGAAACAATCCTGCCAAGACTAAGCCCTCACCTCCCTCGACCACCCCATCATTATTGTGCATCCACACTTCTCATTTATTTCTGTGTGCACACACACACTTGTGTAAAGCTGGCACAGCTACCATAGGCAGAGTGAAGCAGACTTTTCCTTGTAGTGGTGGGCACACACACACACACACACACACAAACTGCCACCATGCTGTCTAAAGGAATCCAGCAGCACTCCATTGGTGACAGATTTTGACGAACATGTCATTAAGGTGACACAGTGTAAAGCAATGGAGGCTTGTGTGATTGACTTGTTAGCCCATTATGATGCTGTTGCAGAATTAATGGCTGCCATGGGAGGGTGGCTGAAAACTGAGCTGGCAGTTTTAACGGCTTGGCTGTGAGTTACGGCAGGAAGTTTACGAACGAAAAGTGGAGGGAAAGTGTGTGTGTGTGTGTGTGTGTGTGTGTGTGTGTGTGTGTGTGTGTGTGTGTGTGTGTGTGTGTGTGTGTGTGTGTGTGTGTGTGTGTGTGTGTGTTTGTGTGTGTGTAAGAGAGACAGAGGGAAACAGCTACTTTCTTCCCTTCCCTGTCGCGTGCAGAGGGTGAAATGTGACCAACAGCAGACCAGCAGTGTTATTGGCCTGTACCTTGTCATGCTAACTCGCTCTCGCAAAAACCCAAAGATTTATGGGGGCCTAAGAGCTCTGCACGTTATGTATCCCACAGGCAATATAAAAGCCTGTAGTACCACTGAATCTGACAAACACTGCATTCATAAAACAAGCCTGATACAAGGAGTTAAAATGCTGCCCCCTTCCTTTTATAATCCCAGGCTCAGAGACAGACAGCAGAATTGAACTTGTCTTGGGTCTATGTTTTCTAATGAGGACAGAGAGGAGGATCGACATTCCTTGTGTGCATATGCCTCATTCTACACAGTCTTTACTCACTCACCCTTTTTTAACTGGATGACTGCGAAACCTTTTCTCAAATAATTCCTTACCTTTTCTAAATTAAATTTAAACCTGCATTTAAAAACATAAAAATAATTAGATCATCATTAAACATCTGCTTTGTTATTTTTTGTTTTCTGTCAAAGTTGAGTTTTGGTTGCATGACAATGCGATCAGAAAAGCAAATGCTGTCTGTCCACATGTTCTGGCTGTCAAGAAAAGGATTTCAATTTCAGAGTTAGCTGCCAAATGCACAAGCTGTGTTTTCGAAAGAACAAACCCAGAACACAAATACTAAGCAGACGTGAATGTTGTGAGAGTTTTAAAATGTTCTCTGTATGTCATTTTGGCAAAATATTCCATGTAACAGATTGTTTATTTCAAGCAAGTGTCTGCAAGTTGAAGGTCATGATATATTAATTGCATCAATTGCTGCCTGGAAGGTAAGATAATGGTTGGCAGCAATGTAAATTATACATGAAGTGTATTTCATTGGATATAAAATGAAAGCATGTTCACTCAACACCGGAGAAGTGCCTTTGGAAGAAGTCTAAATATTTGCTCTCTCTTTTTCAATGTATGGTGCCAGTGAGCTTGGTAAAGGGGGCTCCTTTACCACGCTGACTATACGCCTCCGCTGCGAGGTCCTGACCTCATCACAAGAGCCCAGAGACCAGGGAGAAAAAGCCAAGCCAGTTCCAGTTTCATTTAACACACCTATCACCTCTGCCTGGAATAACTGGACTAGCCCCTCTCAGCGCCTCCTCATGGCCTGCTGTTTAGTTTGTTTGTGTTACCTTTCACCTTGAATTCTCACTTCATCTCAGTGGGATACAGAGCCTTTCTTTCTCTCTGTTTTTCATGGCTCTGTCCTCACATGTGTTATTTCTTGCACTTTGCTCAACGGCTTGGCGATAATATGATGAAAACTGTGGTATCACACTTGGTCTGTCGAACATGAATATGTCTATCTTTATAAATACAGGAGCTGATTCCTGAGTTCTACTACCTCCCAGAGATGTTTGTCAACAGCAACGGTTACCATCTGGGAATGAGGGAGGACAGGACCATGGTTTGTGACGTGGACCTGCCGGCCTGGGCCAAGAAGCCCGAGGACATGGTTCGGATCAACAGGATGGTAAGGTTTAAGCATGTACTAAAATTCAAAATGTTATAATTACTTTGGCCAATAGTATACCTTTATATTATATCAGATATTAACCATTAGGAAGATACATAGTTATAATCATTATTGTAACAATTGATTTCACTATATTTATATAATATTCAATCATATGGCTCTCTTAGTCCAGGAGATATGGGAAATACATGAACGAATTGTGCTTTTGATGATAAAAAAAATAGCTTTGGCACACTGTTAGAACATGCCCTAAGAAAGATGTTTGGCTATAGGGCCATTGTTTATTTCTCCTATGGCTCCAAAAATGGCTGCCATTATAAAAAGCACAATTCCTTCACATATACACTGTTATAGTATACTGAAAATAATGATGATACATTTGATTTAGAAGTAGGCTACTTTCTTAAATGAAGTACTGTATCTACATTTAGCTTCTGTTCCTCCACTCTTCCTCATAACCTTCTGATGCATCCGTGTCTCCTTGTCTTATTCATGAAGCATCTAATAAAGTGCACTGCTCAATACTATCATTGTACCCCTGACCCCAGTGATGTCACTGAAGGACAGAACTGAGGGCACGCTTTGCCCTTTAGCTTTAACCTCTGTAATGGCAGGCCTCGTCACTTTGGCAGCGTGCTGGGTCCTTTCCGTCTGCCTGTGCAGGTTAAATACAGACAGCCCATCAACATGTGGCCTACAACTCCCAGCAGGAGCAGCACGGACACAGGAATGGAGAACCAACCCTTCCCTCGCCATCAGATAAACTCTGTTCTCCGTTTTAATCTGGAATCACTAACTGTAAAAACGATAAACCAACAGCTCTCCTCCGCACTGAAGTAAATGAAAGAGAACACAAAAATAACACATAAAAACTGCATAATGAATGTCCATTGCATGTGCTGACCATAGTGTAGATGCAATTTGAAGACATGTGGCTACGAGGAACGTTCAGTTTGTGTTATTAGCAGCGGCTCCTTTGGACAAAAACGGTAGTTATTTTAAAACGCCAGCTGTTGTACCTGAGCGTACCCAGACAAATGCATTAGGTAAAAATATAAAGGAAATAGCATTATTTGCACTGATGGTCTCGTTTGCCTTTTCATGTAATTTATGGTCATCATAGGATAAATTTCACTTTTTCAAAAATATTTAAAAATATTTGAAAGTTCCTCTTAGCTACTTTAAAGAACGATTGTAAATGCTCAACACCTACATACCAGCATGTAAGGTTGATATCCCCAAAGACAGAATTTAATGTCAACACGTACAGTCTTTGTTTAGAATGATTAAAATCATCTATGATATGCCCCCACTTTCTAGTTTATGCTTGATGAGTTGGTTCTCCTTTAAACCACTGCAACTTAAATAATACTGCAGAGGTACAGAGTTCCATGAAGATACAAAGTTCCATGAATGCTTTTTATACTGAGGTTAGGCCACAGTGTTTTTGGACCAGAGGTAGAAAGAGGCTGTGGGAACACACTTGACCTTTTCAGCTAGAGTGACAGAGCTGGGCTGATCTTATGGAGGTGACCTTTCCTTGTGTGCTCTACCCACACTGCCTAGTCGAGCTCCATCAGGCGTGTATCGGCTGTGCATGTGTGTTTGCGTGTGTGTGTGTGCATGTGTGCGTGGGTATGTGTGTGTGTGTGGGTGTGGGTGTGTGTGTGTGTCAGGAGGGGATAAAGAAAGAAAGGGACCGGGAGTTTTTACAGAAATGTCTGCATCTCCAAAACAAGGAGAGAGGATGACAAAAGGATTACAGTGGATATTTTCTCATTGTTGAAAGGATACAGTGCATGTGTGATGTTGCCGTGCATTGTTACATTCTCGGAACAGTGTATCACATGCCCAGAATATCATAGTCTTCTGCCTCCATGTTTCTTTGTCTTTCTTTTGTTCTGTTCTCGTAGCTAGCCCACACTCTTGCTTCCTCTATTATTTCATTTCTGTCAGTGAATCGCTCTCTCCCTGCCTCCCCCTCTGTCTCACTCTTCCTCTCTTTTTTTCTCTCTGTCCTCCTCCCTCCCTCCCTCTTCCTCCCACTTCCCATCTTTGCATGTGCCACTTTCAATTGTAGTGATATGCCCTGTGGCAAACTCTGCCTCTGTGTGCTCGAGCAGGCTTTGTTGGTAATGGCTGTTATTCCTGACGCGAGGGGAGGAGTGTAAATTCCTCTAGCAAAGCCTTACACCGGCATGCATGGGAATTAAATTGTGCAGTATTGTGGAACAATATATCACCCCCCCCCCCCCATACACACACACACACACACACACACACACACTGCATGGCTGCATGGCTTCCATAGGTAGTATATGTATAATTATCACAATCTGATCCCAAATCTCTCGCTGACAATTCCACAATAAATCAAGTTTTCTTTTTCGCTCTCACACAAGTGATTTATTAATGTTGCACCTGCAGAGGGGTTTGGAGTAAATTGGATCCCTGTTAGAATTGAACCAATTTCTTTGTCTCTATGCAACGATAGTCGGTCTTGTGTGTGAAGTGGACAGAGAAATATGAAGTTGGCCTGTCCCGAGTTAACTAATAACAATAAAGCTTCTGATTCTTCTGTAATTTGTATGTGTTGTAAAACAGGTTTAAATGACTAATATTTATATAACTGAATTCAAGTTATTTGTTCGATGTGATCTACCCCCCTTGCAGGTCATCTGTGTACAGTAATGTAGGCGGTGTTTTGTTGTGTTCAGTGTTATGTGTGTGCTAGGGCAATTTTTTTTTTTTTTTTTTTTTTTTGCCTTTTGGCCCATGTGTGCTGTGTGCTGCCGGTATGCATCTCACCTCTACTTGCCCTGTGCTCCTTTGACAGGCCTTGGAAAGCGAGTTTGTGTCATGTCAGCTGCATCAGTGGATTGACCTTATTTTCGGCTACAAGCAGCGCGGGCCAGAGGCGGTGCGCGCCCTCAACGTCTTTCACTACCTGACTTACGAGGGCTCCGCCAAGCTGGACAGTATCACTGACCCCTCGCTCCGAGAGGTAAGGCACACACACACACACACACACACACACACACACACACACACACACAAAGACACACACACACACACACACACAAAGACACACACACACACACACATTGTCATGGAGACGGAGCCCCTCCCCCCTCTTCCCTCCTCCCACTGTTATTCACCATAAGCACAACTTCCTGTCTCTATTTGTCCTGGCATGTGCCCGGAGCTCGGGGAGCATTCATATCATGCATCTGTCAGTCAATTATTGTGTCATGCAAATGTATCCCGTGAGAGAATCGGAACGGAGCTGCTGACTCATCGACTTTGCTTTGAGATTAGCACCATTTTGTGATGTTATTAATTTTCTCTCTCGGATTAACAGTAATCTTTTAATAGCTGTCCACATTATTCATAGATCCATCTTAACACCACGGTCTGAATGTACTGTATGTTCATTCCCCTAATCAGATCAATGAATCTGACTGAGCTTTTTGATCAATCAGCAGAGGTCACTCTGTCAATAGACGAGGGAGTGGATCCTCTTGTTCTTATCTAATTAACTGAATATCTATTAGCTCGGCGGTACTGCTCGTGAATAGCTTAATTGCGTATAGGGGAAAGGGGACCAGAGACTGCAGCAGCTGGCAAGCATTGTGGTTCTTTCCACTGTGAGCTTGTCTCTCCCTGTGATATCCACCATCTGCTGTCTGCAAAACAAGTCATTTATATACTGTCACTTCCAGGGGCGCCTTTATTTATCAAGTGACCACTATGCAAATCACCTGCAGAAGATTTGGCGGATCTAATTACCAAACCATATTGTGAAAGCTTGGGTTTTCATCATTTTGAGAAAAGGTTTAGGTGATTCTTTTTTTAATTTTGCACCAGGCTGAGGAGGTTTTAGCTGTCTTACACCCTGCCTACTGTTACCTACTGAGACATGAGAGTACTGTGTTAGTTAGTTGCACATTAGGAAGCCTGCTCACACACTCTGTGCCCGTTTGAAGTAGTTGCTATTGTGACATGTGAGTGTATTTGTGCTGGAAAGAGAAATTGGCTCAGCCAATTGCAACTGATGTAATGTTGATTTGATGAGCACTAATTAAGCCTTCATACCTACTGTCGTGTTTCATATTTCAGATGGATTCTTCCTCTCCCTGTAACATAAAGTATTACCTTGAAACTATAGCTCTTATACTAAAGCCTAGCTGTATTCTGAAAATGCACTATGAACAAGTCTTACAATGTCAACCCTTTAAACTTAAGTGTAGAACAATACAAATCATTGTGTGTACGAAGTGTCCAGTATTACAATTTCCAAAGTATTTCTCCTGGCTTATCTGATTACTACAGTTTTACAGTAAGTTGATGCTCTGCTGTAAAATGATTTATTTTAAGTTAAACAACTGCATGCAAAGTCTATTGTAACAATATGATAATGTTGTGGGGGACCGCAGGCTTTATTGTAGCATTATAGCCATTATGGTTTACCACTGCTCCTGTCCCACACACAAGGCTGAGTCAGTGAGGTGCAGCACGAGTGGAAAAGTGCCCGGTGAATGTCTCCGCTAAGACCTGCCGAAATGTGACAAATTGACTCATGGGGATATTGATTCATTCTCGGCCCTGACAGGTGAAACCGCAGATTTGGCATTAGTCACAACAATTAAGGCGTTTTGAAATGTCAAGAAATTAGAGGTCATGAAAGATAATTCCCTCCACGTTGTCAGATGGAAATGATGACACCCTCTCTCTCTGACACGGTGTTTGAGGGGCACGGTGACAGCTCTACTGGGCACACTGCCGGAACAGCAGTCCTTCTATGTGGAGCTCCAAGTCCTGACAGCCTTTCTCTTATGGAAAAACATGACAGCAACCCCCAGATTCAGACCACCGCTGTGTCACTCACAAGTAAACAGACAAATTATTCATCAGTGCGACTACTATTCCTCCTCGGCTGCCACTGCCCCCCCCCCCTTTCCCCCCTCCCAATCCACAAAGAGAACAAAGTGTGCCGTGGCTAGCCAATGATGGGCTTTGAAGCAGCTGACACACTTTTAAATTGATATCACCTTGATATGATATGATATGATGATATGCTCATAGTGGTGGCACACAAGTGTTTAAATGCTTGACCTTAAGGGTAGAAACTCCCTTCATATGTGTCCCTTGGCATACTCTATATGATTCGGTGTGCATTGTCATTGATGTTAGCTGCATTAGAGACAATGACATACTGGTTTACACATTGTTTAAGACATTTCTGCTCGCACAGCTGTACCTCCCTAAACACCCTCTGGGCAAATATTTTCTTTAGCACTTAAGGGAATAGATAAGCCCTGATGAGTTTACCTTAAATGAATTTCTATTGGCATCTAAAGAATGGGCAGCAGTGTCATCACACGAGAAAGAACAAAATTGCATATCACATTTATGGTTTTTGTCTTTGCATGCTTCTGTGTAGTATTTATAATCTGTATATTATTAAAAGTACTTAATGATTTTGGACAATGAGGCAATTTGCTTCTGTATTTTACCAAATCTGTCAAAAGGTGAAGGGTGAAGCAGCTTTTATATATTGTAGTTGCCGCCGCTGATCTCAGGTGCCGTGACTCAGCATGGTCCCACGCTGCTTAGCGGGTCACTGCGAGGCCATGTTTGCATTCTGTCTGACAGAGCTGTTGTGTTGCTGCATTGCATGAGTGCACTCACTGGGGGATGCTGTTGGGGAGCGGCTCATCCTCCACAAAGTCGCTCTGTCACCAGTTTTGGGACCAGGCAGCAGATAGAGAGAAACTCACCTCTGAAGCTTTTGCCAAAAAAAATCAAACGCGAACAAAGTCAGACAGACAGACATGCAGACACACCGTATGTTATGATGGATGTTAGGTGCTCACCCAAGCAAGGCGCTTGTTGCTGGGAGGGGAGATCATCCAGATGGCTTTGGCAATAAGTGTCACTTGTCAGCCAAAAAGCAGAGCCTGAAGTGACTTAAACTAATGAACTGCCTGTTAAGTGTTCTCCATCTCAGACTGAGATAGAGATAAGTTTTCTGACATACCTCAGAGAGGATTAGTGTTGAAGCACCTGTGAGATATTGACATGTTTTGATCATTGAGTGGAGGAACATGTTCTTGAGTTAACCTTGAACAAGTTCGACCCCCTTCCCACAACACACAAACACATACAGTCAAATCCCCCCTCAATTGTTGGACGTCAGCATTGTCTAAGACTACCAAAACGGGACATGCAGCAGCCCAGTTTCCCTGGTAATAGAATCATCACAAGAAATATGGTGATGTTTTCCACATGGCCTCCGCTCAGCCTTTGTGATCTTCGTATCAAATTTCTTTATTTGAACAGACATTGTGACCCTCAACCTTAAACCTAACCTTAAATAGCCATAATGTCAGCCGCTTATTACTTGACGGACTGCGTTGTAAAGAAACACTGACGAACACTTAATTGTTGCCAAATGTGCGCACCAACTCACATGAAACTTTTACTGCTGTTTGCGACAGCGCTCAACCGTGTGGACAGCTCCTTTTTTGGTGCTGTGGAAGCTAGGAAGTGACCAGGGGGTGTGTGGGGGTGGGTGGGAGGGGGAGTGCGCGGGGGGGACTGTTTTTGCTTGCAGGTGGCCTGTCCTAATTCAGTATCACCTCCAAACTTCCCGTGCCACATCTGCCTCTGTGGCATGTGCTAGCCAATGGGTCCTTTTGATAGTGAGTGGTGTGTACAGGGCAGGAGGAAAATGAGAGGCCAGTCACACAGGCAGTCAGAAGGGCGGGCGAGAGGCTGAGCGATGTATGTTCCATTGTGCACAGTGGCATTGACGGACGTCTACAAGCTCCCCTCTGATGGTGGAAGTGGCTCCAGTCACATCAATCACTCCCTCAGTGGAGTGCCCCACTTTCAGTCAAGCTCAGCAGCTCTTACGGCTTTCTTTTTTTTCCCTCACGCTCCGGAGACAAATTAGATCATTTGTCTATTTATATGGAACTTATCTTCAAATAACAGTAAAATAGTCTTCCTCAGCTGTTATTGTTTTTTTTTCTCTCTCTCTCTCTCTCTCTCTCTCTCTCTCTCTCTCTCTCTCTCTCTCTCTCTCTCTCTCTCTCTCTCTCTACTAATTGTTCTTTAGTCACAAGCATCCAGACTCACTGTTTATAACCCATAAATCATTCTTACCATACCCCTCTGCCAAAATGACTGGTCTGCTTGTGTGATTTTGTGGCCTCTGTTTCATACGTATGTGTGCTCAGGAACATGCTTTTCCCCTTTGTTTCAAGCACAATAACATCTAAAAGCGGGCCGGCCTGCTGCAGTCCTAGCTGGATGTCACTCCAGGTTAACGTTTATGCAGTGGGGGCCCCTGCGCCTGGAAATGGGAATGGTTAACTGAAGCATGTTAATAGGAAAAGGCTTGTCTCTTCCATACTAACACTTGGATGACTCTGCAGGCTGAGGGGGGAAGGGGGAGCACCCAGGCGGATTGGGAGTGCTCCCCTTTCCCTTTGCCTCCCCCCGTTCCTCACAGGCACGGCTGAGTTAGGATTTGCTTGCATTGTCAAGTAACGCATTGACCCATCACTTTGATGCATATTGATTGTGACAGCCACTCTCTCTCTCCCGCTCTCTCTCTCTCTCTCTCTCCCCTGCAGGCCACAGAGGCGCAGATCCAAAGCTTTGGACAGACGCCATCTCAGTTGCTTATTGAGCCACATCCTCCACGCAGCTCCGCCATGCACCTGGTGAGAGCAACGAGCATGCTGGGAAAAATCCCTGCACCTCTGGAGGTGTTGGCGTGTGTGTGTGTGCGTGTGTGTGTGTGTGTGTGTGTGTGTGTGTGTGTGTGTGTGTGTGTGTGTGTGTGTGTGTGTGTGTGTGTGTGTGTGTGTGTGTGTGTGTGTGTGTGTGTGTGTGTGTGTGTGTGTGTGTGTGTGTGTGTGTGTGTGTGTGTGTGTGTGTGTGTGTGTGTGTGTGTGTGTGTGTGTGTGCACCTGTGTGAGCCTGGATGGTGTGTGTTTGTGTGCCTGTGTTACTAGGTAAACCCAAGATTTGGTTAGATGTCCCCAATCTTTCACGTTGATATTTCCCTCAATGCACTCTTTTTAGAACAAAATATGTATATATTTCAGAGGGCTTACAATCGTGTAGGTCACAGACCTGCAATATAACAACAAATATTCTATACCAGTTGTCTGCACTGTTTTATAGCTGTTAGTGCCTACTATAGCAGTGTGGTGTAGAGGGAAGAGTGCTCCCTACTGGCCTAGTAGCTCCCCTCGTTCTGCTGTAAGCTGCTCTTCTCTGTCTAATCCCTGTAATAGCCAGCCTAGCCCTCATTATCCCCACATGGCTCTCTCTCTCTCCCTACAAGGAACTTTGTAAGGCAGATCCCTTTGAGACCTTTTAGTTTAATGTTCTACTTTTGAATGTTTTCATCCACTTCTGTCAAACTATCACTGTCTATCTCCCCGTTGCTACACATGTAGTCTAAGACAAGGTGGTAAGGATGAGTAGAATGTTACGGCGGTAAAATGAGCACATCTTACAAAAAAAACTCATGTTCATATCAATCAATGCCTCTTCAAAAAATCAATCTTTCTGATACACGTGTATCATGTTTGCACCATCTCATTTGTTCAGCCTACTTCATCCCATGTCTTTTACCCTTCTTGTCTGACTGCATTGTCTGGAGGGGGGGCAGTGCATGAAGCTCTCCCTCTGTGTCTGAACCCAGTTTTTCCTCCAACCTCCACACTAATTGCCTCTTTCCATTTGTTTTTTCTCCCATCTTTCATTCCTCTTCTGTACATCTTCTCCATATACCCTGCCATCTTGTTTCTTGCCATCCCTCTTCCCAATCCTTTCCTTGTACTCAACCACATCTTTCATTTGCACTCTGTCGTTCCTCTCTTCTACTCAATAGTGTTTCCTTCCACAGAGTCCTCTCATGTTCAAGGACCAGATGCAGCAAGATGTCATAATGGTGTTAAAGTTTCCATCCAACTCGCCGGTAACACACGTAGCTGCCAACACGCTGCCCCATCTTACTGTACCTGCTGTGGTCACAGTCACCTGCAGCCGCGTATTCGCTGTCAACCGATGGCACAACACCGTGGGTGAGTGGAGCTCAATGCACATGGAAGGTAATGTTCAACCATACACATATGCCCTTGTGTGGAAGAAGAAAAAAAGTGTGCCAAGCCACATGTGATACCTACCACAGCAAGTGGCCCTGTAAAATCACTTCATCACCATCACACACAGACCTGCCCACCACTCATAATAGAGCTGTAGCCAGCTGGCTATGTGAGAGGCTAGCACCTCCTAGGTAAGCTGACCAAGAGTGTTTCCACATGTTCCTTTTTCAGACATGTGTGAACAACATTACCCACAGAGCCCCTCCCCGAGAATAGGCCTCACCTCAGGGTCAGAGGGCCAAAGCAATGGTTACTATGAAATCAGGCCGCAACTGCACCGCATTCTCCTCACACGTCCCCCATCTGTCACCGTAGAAACACACATTTTAGGACCAAAGAGTCCACTCCGTGTGGCTGCCCTGGCTGCTCCAGCACTAATGAACACAGCTGCAGCACCCTTGCCGTCCTGTTGGAGAGAAAGGGAAATGTGGTTTGGCGTTTCAAAATAATGATCATAATAAGGCCTCCATATTTTCGGGCATGTTGGATGATTCATAACTGCCTCCAGATACAAATTGTTGGACAACATTTCTCCATTCAGTTTGACAGTGAAAAAAAAAGACAAAAGTAAGATAGATGGAACTCTTTCTGATGAACTTCCAATACCTCGCCTTTGGCTCTGAAAAGGGAACAGGTGTGTGTGTGTGTGTGTTGTGTGTTGTGTGTGTGTGTGTGTGTGTGTGTGTGTGTGTGTGTGTGTGTGTGTGTGTGTGTGTTTATGTGTAAGAATGCACACCATGCAGAGGTTAGAAAAAGCCGCTATGGTTTAGTTTCTAATGTATTCCTGCCTGGATCCAGGTATCCGAGGAGCACCAGGCTACTCTCTGGAGCAGGCCCATCACCTACCTATAGAAATGGATTCTCTGGTTGGTGAGTAAGCTGCCTTGATTTGAATAGAAAATACAATATGGACCAATACAATTGACTTGCATGTCTGTTTTAGATATTAGGGTCTCAATTAAAAACTAAAAAATGGACTGTAAAACCTTGGGTATTAATGTGTTATATTTTTCCTCTTTTTTTCTCACAGCCAACAATACTGGAAGCAACAAGCGGCAGATCACAGACCTAGTGGACCAGAGCATCCAAATCACCACACACTGTTTTGTGGTGACAGCTGACAACCGCTACATCCTGGTGTGTGGCTTCTGGGACAAGAGCTTTCGTGTGTACTCCTCCGAGACAGGTAGGTTGCAGTGTAAACTCTATTTCCTATAGAGGTGTGCACTCATGTGTGGAGGACTGAGCATAGCGCTATGATGGGAATAATACAGTATTGTAGCTGCTCTCTCCTGACAGGCCTTGTAGGAAAATAGATGTCTATACTGTAATACACTGTTCTCTCACTGATGAGTCAAAAAAAGACAGTTTTGCTAACATTATTTCCATTGCTAATGGGTGCAAGATGAAGTCTGCAACATTCCTATTTAATCATATCAATGATTACGGCACCTTGACTGGCGCAATTAAACTCATGTGGCCTTGCGTGGCCTCCAAGATTAATCTGTGGGATCACAATGGATTGAAAGGATAACCAAAAATCTATTTTTTTTTCAAATGTACTTTCTCTTACTACGTACTAAATACTGAATACTTTAATGTCTTCCGACGTCAAAAATCCTACAAATACATCAAGCCAAGTGGAAAAAAATGACTCCTTTGGGATAAACTGCTCCACTCTGTCCACACTACAGCCATAATCAGTAATGAGCGCTCCAAAGCAGACATTGTTTTATTTTAAGATGTCAAAAGGATTGGAAACCCTGATTCAACTATATTGGAAATAATGTTCCACTGTTTCATGCAATAACAAAATACAATACTCCCTTCACTACAGTCAGGGTGGCTATCAAAACACAACTTGCCATAGTTTCACCATGTTGTATTTCAGGGAAAAAATGTAGCCAAGCCAAAAACAATGACATGTTTGCACATATTTTCTTTAGGCAAGCTGACCCAGATAGTTTTCGGCCACTGGGACGTGGTGACATGTCTGGCCAGGTCCGAGTCTTACATTGGAGGAGACTGCTACATCGTCTCTGGGTCCAGGGATGCTACACTTCTGCTGTGGTATTGGAGTGGACGACACCATATTATCGGCGACAACCCAAATAACAGTGAGTAAGAGGAGGCATGTTCACACACACACACACACACACACACATAGAGTATATGTAGTATCGCCATACAGTTACAGAAATCTTTTTAACGGTTTGATATTTCACCTATGAAATATGCTCCTTTGTTGTTAAGTTAAAGCCTATAAATGGGGCATGAGTTTATTCTTTGAGTTTTCAGAAAGTTATATGGGAAGCAAGAGTCTTTGATCAACAATGGGGAAAAAAGGCATTCTACCCTTAGAAATCAAATAATGTGGAGAGACAGGGAGAGGATAATTTATCTGAACTGTAGCTGTGATATATTATTGTGATCTGTTGCATTGAGCCGTACTGCTTTCAAGTATGGGACTCCAGATGTCTTGGCATTCAAAATGGTAGACCCCAGTGTGTGATTTCTGCTGCTCAGTTCATTTAGTTGCTCATTCGCACTGATTGTCTGTGTTCAAAACAATCCATCAGGGTCAGGGAAGCAGACATTGGAGTACTGTACTAGCGAAGAGCGCCTTATATGGTGTGGAATTGAAACATTGAAAAAAGGATTAAGGAGAGAGTGTGTTTTTATGTTATTTCTGGATGACAGTATGTGCGTGTGAGTGCTGGAAAAATCTTGTGTTTCCAATTGTCACAGATTATAGGAGCAGCGGATTAGTTGCGGGTGTTCTCTAATTAACTTCACTGAGGCTCCGACAGTTAATTAAGAATTTCAGCTTGGTTGCCTCCAATTAGCAAGGGGCAATAGCACTCTTGTTACTGCTGCAGGGAAACAGTATTCCCCTGATATTCACGCTACTAGTGCTTACAATGCATCTTCAACGGACAAAAGGGATCGAAAGCTACAGTATATAGCTCACCTCAAGAAAGGACAGCATGTGTTTTCACTCAATCAAATAATATCCAATATCTGATCAATATTTCGTCAGTGTATCGTGTTGTCAGAAACGCTGTGGAATCAGCAGATAATAATATAGCTTGAATATTTAGCCAGGAATGTGTTTGTTAAGGAACAATGGAAAATGACTCTGAGGATCTGCCTACGACTAGCACTATACAAATTTCTGCAGCCAGCCAATATCAGACCTGTTCAAATATAAAAAGATTGTAAGGATGCTCAGTGATAAACCCACATTTCATATATATAAACTCAAAGTCCTCGTATGTCACTTACTTCTGGGGTTATTCTTTGACGGATCTTTTCCACCAGTCTCATTCTGGTGATTTCATGCCTATTATATTTTCTACAATGTGGGTTGAAGGTTGTGTGAATATGTAGCAGCTGGATCACTCGCTCCCTCCTCCCGCTGATGTGTCGTGCGCAACAAAATTGATTTCACCTGCGCCCCCAAAAGGTTGCATGTGTCTTAAATGTGTAATAATTAAAATAACTTCCAGTTCAATCACGGCCATCACACCCGGTGTAAGGGGATATTTGCAGCAGGTAATTGTGGTGGCTGATTTCGACTCGTCCCCAAGGGCTTGGAGAGAGAGAGTAGGAGGGGGGTATGCACTAGCAGGCTGATTGAATCTTTTGTCGGCTATAGGTGTGCTGCACAAGGTCCCCCTTTTTCCCCTGGAGGCCTTTTCTGACACTTGTCCTATTCAGACACACACACACACACACACACACACACACACACACACACACACACACACACACACACACACACACACACACACACACACACACAGCACAGCACAGCACAGCACAGCACAGCACAGCACAGCACAGCACAGCACAGCACAGCACAGCACAGCACAGCACAGCACAGCACAGCACACACACACTCCTCAGCAGTGGGTGCTGGGACTGACAGTGCTGCTTGGGTCCTGGTCTCTAAGGGACTGTGTGCTGAATCGATCACAGTCCAGCTCACTGACTGGAGCGCTACAGCTGCAGAGGCGATATGCCATGATGATGGGGGGAAGGGGACGAGAAAGTGAAAAGTCTGACACACGTCCACATCATCTATCAGGGCTTTACTGTCATCTGGGCTGAAGAGAGAAACTTTCACTGAATTGGCCGAACTTTGAGATGTGAGCGGACACCAGCAGTCACATACTGGTATGGCAATGGTATCGGCTTGACATGAGGTTGCCAAGTTGGCTGGAAGGTGGAGAAAACTAAGGGACCAGAAAAATTGTAGTTCCATTATTATTATTTTTTGTTTATTTTTTAAACATTAAAATAACAAAAAAAAAGGAAGATTACTTGCATGAAATCGAAAAGAAAGTTAACATTTTACATGACAATAAATGATTAATAGAAAAGTGTTGGTGCCTACCCAGACTACCACTTCATTTATGATTAAAACTTAAGGTAAAATAAGCTTTGTACTGCTTCTCTGCTTTTAGCTGACTGCATTTGTCTGTCAAACACAGATAATTTCCACTGATTACATTGACTCTGTAAGACATAGCAGCAGTTAGGGACATGATGAGGGTTTCCTCATTATTGGTGATCTGTGCATTTCAGAAAGAGCGCTGCTTTCATACTTCTCTTCAGACACCATTGTGGCAGTTCTGAGGTCAGCTCCAGGTGCCGTGAAACTCCCCTCACTAACCTCTCCCCCGCCCATCATCAATCATGTGACACGCAATGAAATCAAGTGGCCCGGCTGCCATCACTGGCCATCCCTGCATTTACATGACAATTCAAAAGGACCTCACTGCTAGCAGATGTTACAATCGTTCTGCTTGTGTTAACATGATTTTATGGCCAGATGAAGGTGTGGTGAATTTGTAGACCAATGCACAAAATCCCAATTCCGAATTGTAGTATACCGACTGGTATATTTGATTTTCAGATAATCATATTATTTTGGCAATGTTTCTCAGAGAGTACATTTAATCAATTCAACCAAACAATTTTTTTTATGATATTGTGTATCTGTCATCTTTCAGGTGATTACCCAGCACCCCGAGCGGTTTTGACAGGTCATGACCAGGAAGTTGTGTGTGTGTCAGTCTGTGCAGAGCTGGGCCTGGTCATCAGTGGAGCCAAAGGTAGGTCTTCCTCTCTGTCTTCCTTCAGCGTCATTGGAATCAGAGAGAAAAAAGGAAGTTGGGGATACTCTCACGCTTTGAGCTATTGCTGGCATATTGGCATACATACTGTAGGTTACCAATCTATTACCCACCCACATAGACAGAAATTCATTTTAATCAACACCATACCTGAATGTGTTAGTTGAACTAAAATGGTGTGAGCAGGAATCTGTCTCTGAGCATGCTTAATAGAACTGTGGAGATGACATGTCTTCATTTGTAAAGAGAGAATAATTATTTTCTTTATATACGTAGTTTGCTCACACCTTGGTCTCTGCTTTGGTTTGGCAGAGGGTCCTTGTTTGGTGCACACCATCACAGGGGACCTGCTGCGTGCTCTGGAGGGGCCCGACCACTACCAGTGCCCACGGCTCATCACAGTGTCCAGCGAGGGCCACTGCATCATCTACTACGAGAGGGGACGCTTCTGCAACTTCAGCATTAATGGAAAACTGCTGGCACAGATGGAGATCAATGACTCCACCAGGGTGAGCTGACTGTCTTAAACTTACTGTGTACTGCACGTATCTTTGTTCCTCTGCACTCTTAAATACTTCAAAGATTGAATTCCTAGTAGGCAGCTACAAATCTTTCAGTTCATAAACTTCAAATACGGAATCATTTTTGCAAAAACATGGCACATCCAGTGATTGCTTGATGATTTGAATTTGGATGATGGTGGATCACATACTTTAGGTGGCCTGGAATATAGTATATAGTCAAAAACCTCTTTTGCAGGAGCAATTTAAGTTTCTACTGTCAGGTTTTAATATATTGTAATAATGATAAATTATGTATATGTTATTGTGTGAATATTATGAATAATACAATAGTCCTTCAAATGTGTACAAACCTTTACATTCCTGCTGCATTTCATTCTCATACTGTACCCCCTTACCTCAAATGTTTAACCTTTCAATGACAACTTCCCCCAGACAGCACAACAAAGAGTAGTAAGTGATCTGCTGTATCTCTCTATCCTTACTGTAGGCTATTCTGCTGAGCAGTGATGGCCACAACCTGGTGACAGGTGGGAATAATGGTGTGGTGGAGGTGTGGCAGGCCTGTGACTTCAAACAGCTCTACGTCTACCCGGGTTGTGATGCCGGCGTCCGGGCCATGGACCTATCACACGATCAAAGGTCAGAGCACTTGTATTGAAGAAACATTTAGAGGAGAAAGTCATTTTGATGAAGTGTCTGTCTTATTATCAATATACAGGTTATTTTACAGTCATCTGATGATGTGAATCCAGGGAATAGACATCAACGCTTAGTTTTACGTTCCCTTTACGTAATCATGTATACCAATTGGAAAGGAGTCATAGAAAAACAATCAAAAGTAAAATGAATGAATTAAACAAATTTAAGTAAAATGAACTTATATCCAAACGGTTTGTGCATGCTAGTCTACGATCGGGATGTTCCCTGCAGCACTGTATTGTGCTATGTGTAGGCTGAGGTAAAAGGCCTTGTGTTGCCTGTGTTTCATGGTTGTCACTGTGCATTTGTGTCAGTGGAACAAAACACCAGCCTTATCCTTTAAATAGAACCTACCGTTGCCATAGAGACAAAAAAATGATTAGGGTATATTCTGCAGATGCATTTTCTTGGGGATAAATACAAGTCTATTGGCAGGTTAAATAGCATGTTTTTGTTTCTCAACATTTGCTTTCTGCAACATTGGTCAGGAGTCATATAATGAGTGTCTGCATGGCGGGCCAGAGGCGACAATGTTCTGGGGCTATAAGCCTGACATCATCATGTGACCCTGGCAGTCAAGAGAGGTTAGAGAGACTGAACATTCATACTGCACTGTGCAGCCACAGGCAAAATTGTCCTCAGTACTGTCCTTCCGGCCCAATACAGAGGCCTGGTTCTCTAGCAAATGAACACAGCATAATGACCAAGCGCACAACCTGTAAAGGTGAGCAGGGGATGGTCAGATAAGTCCATAAGTGATCACATCAGGGACTTGAAATACTGAAATGAAATGCTACATTCTATTTTTAACATCTTTATAACACCACTTAACAAATCATTTCATTAAGATGAAATGATTTAAGAACCCCTTGATTCTGTTACAGTCTCTTACCACCGTAAATTGACATTAACTAAGAAGTGGTCCCTGCCCTGCGACTCCATTTACAGAGGGGCATTCTGCTGCAGCTTTGTTCATTGTACTTGAGCGTTTAAGCCCTTGGGGTGTAGCAGCATAAGACGACCCTGTGAAATCAGCTGCTTTTCCTACATACCAAGCGGCCGTGGACACGGGCAGAGGGGTTGCAAAAAGCCACTCGCTCTCAATGGTCCACTTCAGTTGTCAGAGGAAACCTGCTAATTTACGGCCACAGCCCCTGATGACCTCCTGTGCTAGTTTCATTCGCCCCCTATGGACATGTTAACAAACCTCTCATATGCACGGGGAAAGAATTCTTCAACAATAAACACACTTTAATAAATGTTGGTTCATTGCTCATATAGACACCTTTAAATGAATACATTATACATAAAACAACCAATATTGTGATTTAATGTACAGTCGATTTTTCCACCTTCCTGAGTTTATAATCTGTTTGTTGACATTGGGATTTTATATAATTTTTTTTTTCATGGTATCGGTGCTCTCCAGGACTTTGATCACGGGCATGGTCTCTGGCAGTATCGTGGCATTTAACATCGATTTCAACCGATGGCACTACGAGCATCAGAACAGGTACTGAGCAGAGGCAGATTCAAGCAGCAGGAGGCAAGTGTGGTGGCGTGAGAGAAGCACATAGCAACCAGCGACCAAGCTGCGCTGTTAAAGGTCCACACAGCATGGAAGAGATCCGCTGGGGTGGAGAACATCAGCATGGTGTAGCTAATAAAGAACAAGGTGTGCTTACATGTGCTCATCTGGACTCTTAAGGTGAGAGTTGTTGCTATGCGTCTGTAGGGGAACAATCTAGACACATTTTTCTATTGGTTCTCTTATCTGAGCACAGCTGATGCATTTCTCCAACTCAAGTCAAGCAGATCTGTTGTTCTGGGCAAAGAGAAACTGAGATTAACTACATAAAACATAATTAATGTAAGCTTTTAAGTTCTTGTTTCAAACTGTGAAAATGGAAAGCAAAAATAAATCCTCTGTTAAGAACATTTATACAACATTTGTATGGCATATACATATCTCACTTGGAACACTTTTCTAGGAATAAAAAAGGTTAACCTCTGTAAATATGGACAGTGTAAAGTGTTTCTCCACTGCTGAGGTAAAGATCTAAATGCTTTTAGACTAGCTACAACGTTACTAACATTTTCATCATGCAAGCCATGTACGATTTTTCAAAATGTCCTCACTGCACTTGAAATATTAGTAATCGGTTAGTAATCCATGTACTGTATATGGCCATTGTTTGCTCATTGTTATTAACAGTGGTCAAATGTACGCGTGCGTGAAAAACAAAATGTTCATTGTCACCTTGTTGTGTTTGATTGTCTATATGGAAGAAAAGTCAACTTCAGTGTGAGCTTTGTCTTTTGTGAAATGTTTGTTTTTCTTCATGTCAGCAAAAAAGATGTATTTAATATATTTACTTATTTATTTATTTTAATTAGAAAATTACTCACATTGAGATCTGAACATGATTCATGAGGGAGAACAGCAGTTATAAATTTTTTGTTTGTTCTGGGTTCTTTCAAAAACATACCCAGAGGCTTATTAAAAAGCAGATTTGTTGGATAGCATGCCATGCTGTCAAGGTATGTGTGGTAAAGCTGTAAGACATTTTGTAAAGGGAACTTTCATTTTAAAACTGCAATTGTTGACGGTGCAAGCATTAATGCTGTTACTTGTGCATATCACTTTTTTTTTCTAGTTTGCCTCTTTTTGCACAAAATGTTTGCTCGTCCATTTCCAATCTGAGAATCTGCCAACACTAGTTAATGTAACACCATGCATTGCTAAGCAATATTATGACTTAGTTGCTGAAAAGGAAGGTCTTGAGCTGAACAGGATAGTCTTCAAAAAATGACCATAGTCTGTTTTTGTTGTTTTAAAAAACTGTTGAAATGAGAACTCTGTCACTGTGAGCTGATTATTTAAAATGAACAAATATATGCAAATACATTTTGAGTTTGCATTCAGATTTTTACTGATTTGAGTGGTGCAACAAGACACCACCCTTAAATAGAGCTGAATTGTTGCATGCTACACGCTACAAAAGGCATTGGTTATAATTTGCTTTCCTGTGAATTTTTTTTGTTTTATTTATTTATGTTTGGTAATTACATGTTGGAATTTAGGAGTGCGTTTGGATTTTATGTAATATATTTTAATGTTGGGTTTTATATTTAAGTTGTATTGCCAATTGTTTTTGCATCTGTTTTTGAAGATGTAGGATATGTTAGAAGTTGTAGTGATTATATCGTTATATAAGTTGATTATTTTGGTTGCATTTTTAATAAAACTGAATAAATACACCAGTGTCAGAGGAGTATTTCTTCTTGAGGCTTTACTCATGTAAGTGTGTAGCCAGCCTCTAAAACATGCATGCATGTATTAATGCGATGCCATAATAAAATATGTATAACTATGGCTCTGTGAATGCATACTTTAAAATAAGTCACTGGCGGTGGAAATGTATTAAAAATCTAAGCTTATGTTTGATGACACTGCCACCTACTGTCTTAATGTGGTTCTGCAGGTTCAGTGGGTCCACTGCATGTTGTCTTGCGACCGACCGTACCAACTGACCAATAACTTGACTCACAAATGAATTATATAATTTTTATTCCCAGGTGTTGACTCATCTCAGAGAACACTGTTTTAAGTTTGCTTTTTAACAAAAAAAGAACAGGTATTTATTCTGTTGTTCTCATTTAAATTGTTTTATAATGTCCTTACATTAATGGAATATAGATGAATATAATACAGCATTCACATTCTTCATCTGCTTCCACATAACACCGACATTCCCACTTGTCTTTGAGTACCATATTGTCAAGCTGTATATCAACATTACATGTTTTTTCAGGAAATGAAAAACAGACACTTAACACGTTCTCAAAAAGTCACTATCACCACGTGCCTTCCTTGT
This sequence comes from Ammodytes marinus, assembly GCF_949987685.1. Taxonomy (NCBI): domain Eukaryota; kingdom Metazoa; phylum Chordata; class Actinopteri; order Uranoscopiformes; family Ammodytidae; genus Ammodytes; species Ammodytes marinus. The sequence continues at coordinate 16,476,209 of NC_137232.1, read as the reverse complement.
GCTTTTTGGTTCAGTCCTTTACAGGCAAAAAACGTAAAAAGGCCATTTACAACAAAAATCTGTGGTGTGAGGTTACATTTCTGTTCCAATACGTAGCCTATACAAGTTAACAACTTAACTCAGCTGGGTTATGACCATAGTCTGCATTAAACAAACTGCATTCGCTAAGACACAACAATGACAACAGAAATGGTTTCATATGTGACAGGCGTATATCAAACAGTAGAAGACCAGACCAACTGATTTAGGATGCACTTTACACATGCAGGTTACAGTATCGGATGAAAGGAGGAGGACATTCATATTTTTCAAAGGGCACACAGCCTCAGAAACCAGAGCTCCTATGGTTTGATGGGATTATTACCGAAGGACAACTTAAGTACAGATTGAATGGAGAAATGGATTTTACTGGAAGCACTGTTGTTTTTTTTTACCAAAATGTAACCTGTTTGTTGGCTGCCATTAACACCGCAGCAGATCCTTTCTCACAAAGTCCAGCATTTTGAGGGACAAATTTCTAAAAAATGTGCTCATTTGGCAGTACACCTAATTGCACTTGAATCCATATGTGCCGAGGCAAGGCTTTAAACATGCATTAACTATCAACTACACAGCACTGACATTCATCTTTACCACCACTGAGTTACAACCACTCTCACAGACATGTAACACGACTTTTATAGCCATTCAGTAATCATCCATAAGCACACAAGTGAGCTACAGTCAAACATTAGCACCCTCAGTTCTCTTGGGTGACAGGACGATATTTGTCCCCCACAAAAAAAATCTTTAGTACAGATAATGCCTATTGTCCAATGTAGCAGCATGTCGTCTTTTAAGTTTCTCAAGTCCTCTTAAACAATGTGTCTAAGGTTTATGCACCAGATCCTCAATATTCCCAGCAGAGCATTCTAGATGTACAGTACACTACAGCAGAAAGATGACAGTTACAATTGTATTGAACAAGGTATTGTCAAAAAACAGTTTAAATCAGTATGGTAAGTCACAAAATCATGTATGTTTTGTAACAACGCTTTTCACTAAAAAGCTAAGTGCTGCTTGAGCAGGTTGTCTTTCCTGCAGTTTACAACATATACCAATAGAGGGCGCTAGAGAACTACAATGAACCAGTGCTTGCTTTGTACAAATGAGGCCTAAAGAGTTTGGTGGCTTTTTTTTAATGAAAAGGGAAAATATATCAAAAATTGTTGCATGCTCTTAAGGTGTATTTGTTGATCCAAAGACAAACTTGTCCTTTACTCTGAACAACACATTTAGTAATTAAAAAGAAAATGTCTTGGGGGGGGGGGGGAGTACAGGTAGGGTACACAGTCTGTAAATGTCCAAGTCAGCAGAGTTAACCCAGTGTTGGGTCTTTTCATTTGTCCTCTCCCATTTCTTTCTATGGAGGCCTCAGAAAGGCTGTTAGAATGGAGAGACTGGTGAACGGACAGTGCCAGCCGAACACGGGGAAAGGTCCTCAGACCCGGAGGTGAAGTCAGCAGGAGATAGGGCCGGGTTTGCGCTGGCACCGATACTGTGTGGCAGGCTGAGAGCACCCTTCACATCCTGGTGGTGTCTTCGTCGGAGAACTTGCTTCTCTTTATCAAGTGCCGTGGTCTGAGGGAGGGTGACACAGCAGACTTCGCTGTTAGGTCGTCCACAAAACCACAGGGGGTGAGGAGTATAGCAGCCACTAATATAATCACCACTCGGTAAATGTTTTATGAGCCAATAGTTAGCATGCAGTTGTTTTTGGAATAGCTGCATTTGCCTTACTAATGATCTTTTTTAGACACTGTAAGATGTTTTAACAGAGATTGTTTTAATTAATCTTGAGACGTATTACTAGTGCAGCTCAACAAAAAGCAACAAGAAACAAAAATGTGAGCCAACTTATCAGCGACAGCACTTAATAACAGCCAAAAATAACAAAAGAAGACAAACATTACATTCAACTAGTGAAACTAAATCCAGTGGCTGAATTTGTCACATCCATTCTCAAACGCAGTGAGCTATATGGATGCATAACTCGCTCTGCAGCATAAGTAAATTGCAAGATAAACTGCACGACCAGGCGAGAGGAAACAGCCACAGCACAAGTGAGATGAAGTAACGTGATAAAGTGATGGATCAGATGGGGTGCATAAGGGTGAGGCATGAAAAGGGCTCTGCAGAGGGGAAATGGCTCAAATCCTTTGGGTGATGGGGAAATGGAGGAGACTGCCAGCACTTTGCTATGGAAGCACTGCATATTATTAGTGCTATGCTGTGTCATACCTTATCCAGTACAATCCTGGATGCTGGCAGTGGCCCAAAGACCCTGACCTCTGGATGGTTAAGTCCTTGTCCAGCTGAGCAGAGAGAGACGAGCGCAACACCTTGAACTCAAAGCATCACTGAGCTGTACTCTAAAACCTTTGTTATAACTGCTGCGATGAGAAATAGCAAATGTGTCATGTCACTGTCAACTGACACATTAGCCCCTTTTACACAGAGATTGCGGCATATTGACGGAACAACATCACTCCAATATGCCGGCTTTGCTTGCTTCTGTGTTATTTACACAGAACCAAGCAACGCCGGCCTGCTGGCGCATCAGTAGTCCCTTTTACACAGCGCTCCGGAATGAAAGAGGTGCTTGTAAACAGCGTCAGGTGTGACGTAAACATTTAGCGCCGCGCCGGTCAGCTGCTTTACAACAACAACAATGGCCGGTGAATTGAGAGCAGAAGTGCTGGAGCTTGCAGTAAGAGGGCCGTATTTTACTGTCCCCACGATGTGCCAGTTGATCTCGCTACGCGCTGAGTCCAACATCACTGGGACAGTTAACCAAACTGACTAAATCAATCCGACCGCTTCACCTCTGTGTGTGTGTGTGTGTGTGTGTGTGTGTGTGTGTGTGTGTGTGTGTGTGTGTGTGTGTGTGTGTGACAGGTTGGTTGTGAGCGAGTCTCTTTGTGAGGGCAGCGATCTGCCAATCAGACATACACATACACACAGTGTGTGAAGTCACGTTACTGTAGACAGAAATAAAGTGTGGATATACGCTCAGACTTAGGATAATAATAGCGGCGGCGGAATGTGTTAGCAAAACAGTAGCTCTGTGGCTAACAGCTGAGCCGGAGCCTTCAGTCAGCTGAAGCAGACAGTCTAGCGGGGCGAGCAGACTATTCCCCCGTTACTAGGTCGACCTTCAAGCTGAACAAGAGCCCTCCGCTGCGCGTCGGGCTCCTGCTTCAGCTTGTCGGTCTTTATTTCTAGCAAGTGACCCGTTCGCTATACTTTATCCCTTACTTAGCCTAGCCTAGCTTTCCATTGTACAACTTCTCCTGGGCAGAAATAGACTCATACACTCTGCAAAATGAAGCGCGGGGGTTTGGATTGAGCAACGGACCTTATGATCAGATAGATTATACACCGTTCCTTTTATTTGGTGATTTTTACGGGACATCAGGCCGCCGTGGTTAATGTTAAACACACGTCCTTCAACTGCTAACATGGTCGCATGTTTAGAACGTAGACTATGGAACGTCAAACGCCCCCCTGTTCCGCAACAACAAGCTGGAGCATTTAAACAGAGAGGCGGAACTGATCGTGTCGGGAATCTTACTACCCCCCGAGGTAGTAAAATTCCCGGAACGATCACTCGCACCTTTCTTCCCTCGTTCCGCAACTGTCGCATTTACACAGCTGGGGGGAGGGCCGAAAGGCCGGCATATTTCACTGGCTGTGTAAAAGGGGCTATTGTGAACTGTCAGAAAAAATATTTACAATTGGCAACTTCAAATGGAGTGCTTGGCTTACCAAAAACAAGCAGTATCTGACTTTGCAGCATAAGTTATTTTTCATTCTGCCAACTAATCCAGCTCAGTTTTGAACCAAATAAACAAATCCTATCTACTCAAACTAAGTTATTGTGGGCCAATTATGTTAGTTATAAGATCTCCTAGCAAACAGTGCTGACAGTCCATCTACAAGAGGATGAGAGGCCAGCCCAGAGCACACACAGAACAACTAGGCAGCAAGAAGCAGATGGATGAACTGATGATGTGTACTGTACATAGAAAATGTATATATCAAAAAAAGGTTAATTTGCTGCTTTTCATAGCACACGACGCTAGCTTCAACTTAAAAAAAAAACATTTGAATGAAGTCAAAAGAAAAAAAGAAAAATATTTGCACACTTAAGCAGTATGTGCATTTGAGTGAAACGGCCATTTTGAATGACTTCCGAAGTATCATCGCAAAAGCACACGCACAAACAAAAAGCCTAAATGTATTGCATGCCGTATCAGTGTGTGGAGGGGCACAGCAGACCACTGCTTACTGTAATGACAGACACTCCTGCCGTGGTGCTGTTGAGCTTGGGCCCGGTGTTGAAGTGCTTCTTGATCTTGCCAGCCACAGGCAGCTGGTGCCCGTTCTCTGACACACCATCCTCCTGGAAATAAAAGAAAGAACAAATCTTCAGCATATCTACCTGCTGTTTCACACTGCATATCATTTCTTAGCAGTGCTTCTACATACACATTTTTTTTCTGCTGAAAGGACCGACTTCAAAATGAACTTACATTGACCCATGGGTGATCCAGCACCTGCACAGCTGTGTACCTCTGATCCACCTCTACCTGCAGCATCCCAATGATCAGAGACTAAAGAAAAAGACATGTTACCCCGTGAGTATCCAGAATAATAATGCAGCAACAGAACACTGACAGATTCCGCTGTTTCACATGCAGCATAACAAGAGCAACAGAGGAGAGCAACTGCCGGATACACACCTTGGCACTGTCAGACACATTGTCCCAGTGTGGTGCAGGGAAATCAAGCAGGCCCTTCACAATGGTTTCAAAGAGAGCTTCCTGATCTTCACCACTGCTGTAGAAAACAATCATGAAAACAACAGATTTTCATAAAGTTCAAACCAGAACTAGGTTTGTGTGTGCGCCAAAATTTCCTCATCATCCTCTATCGTGTCGAGTGGGGAAGGCTCCGAAATTTGCCACAGACAGTATTTGGTCATCCACCTAAGGAATATCTGTGACTGTAGGAGACTACTGCACACGCTGAGCTTTTCATTAAAAAATTGATGAGTTTGAAGGGTTTTTCCTACTTTTTTCTCACTTTATTAAATACAAATGTTCATTCCTAGCAAAATCATATACATGTTCAGTATATTCTACCTTTTAAACTTTGTTTCATTAGAATATATTTGTGGGTGCAAATACTTGACTTCTTTTTTTTTTTTTTTTAAGATATTTTTTGGGCATTTTTATGCTTTATTTGATAGTGCAGAGAGACAGAGGTGAAATGGGGCAGAGAGGGGAGTGACATGCAGAGAATGACCGGGGGTGGGAATCGAACCCGGGTCTTTGGAAAGGACCAAATGAGCATAACACAACCACTGTAATGTCATGACATACCATAAACATTTTGATTGATGTTTATAAAAAAAATTAAACCAGATTTATTGTGGAAAACACTATACTACACCATACAGCAGCACATACCAATGGAAAGGTGGAAAGCCACACAGCAGTATGTAAGTGATGATCCCAGCTGCCCAGATGTCAACATTGAGGCCATACCTGTTATTTAAGAGAAATATACAAGGTATCAGTTACACCAGGCACACAATAAATAGTAAATAGCATGTTAAACAAGAATAGCAGATTTTGATATGGCATATGGTCATTTTGGTTTTCCCTTTTTTCCCACATCAAATGCCTTCATAATCATGTCTTAGAAGATGATGTAACTCCTCTGACTCACCCCATCTCAGCCACAATCTCCGGTGCTACATAGGTGGGCGTGCCACACACAGTATAGAGCGAGCCGTTAACAACGGTCGCCAAGCCAAAGTCACCGAGCTTCAGGGATTTACTGCCATCGGAGTGTTCAAACACCTGTGTGATAAACGCAATAGTAGGAAAAATCACAAGCAAAAAAGTCACCAATTAATAAATGAATATCTCTGTGGTAAATATTCCATTAACGAGCTCCATACAATAAACACACTAGATAACAGTGAGTGCAATGACTTCACAGGGTTGTAAAATAAAAACCTGAGGAAGCATTTTGGGACATTTGCATGAAAACAGACTGTTTTGGAAAAGGATAGAAAAAGAACAGCTCTTCAGATTCATCTGTGATACAAGAAAAAATATGGCAACTGCAAACACAGAAAGTCTCTCACGCCACATGATTATATAACAAATCTGCAAGACTAAAGCAAAAGACTGCTGTCGTCACTTAGTACATTTGTTTTTGAGGTAGGTGTGCTATTTCTTTTCTCTGTCTATTCTTTTGCCGTTGAATGAGTGTACCAGGCCCGGAGTGGCTAATCGGGAGAACCGGGAGCATTCCCGGTGGGCCGCTCTGGTTTTTGGGCTGCGAGGGCCGGCCCAGTCATGGCACTGGGTTAAAATATCATTATACCTATTGGTGCATTAAAAATCATATTATTAGTCCGCAGTTAAGTTACTGCTAATGGAAACTGACCATTTCATACAGCTTCAGTTTCACATTAAAAGCATCTAACTGGCGTAACGTGAGATGACTTTTATTTTGAAGCAGAAACAGGAACTAAGGACTCCTAGCCCTGCTGCGTGTCTCTCACTAGCAGCATGTCTTTCATGTCGGACTACGCGGTGAAAGAAGATAACTTGTAATTCTGCACTCATACCAAAGGCTTCATAAAAGTTAGTGCCAGCCCCCAGTCATTTATTTTCAATGTAGGCCTATGCTCGGGACAATGGCGACTGGAGCGTCGGCTGCACTGGGATGAGCCCGAATCCGAACATTTATTCCGATGAGCACGGATAATGAGATCGATCCGAATATTTTTACTTCCCGAATCATTCGGGAAACAACTATTTATTTATTTTGCCTATCATGCACTAAATTGACGCAGCGCGTTCTGCCTTAACTTGAGTCGCACCTATCAGCTGTACATCTCCGCTGCCGTGGCTTAGAAGAGAAAGACCGGCTGCATTTATGCATGGCCCCGTGAGCCGCGGTCTCTCTCCATTCCGCTGGAAGTTTCTGACCCCGACTCACCTTCAGTCCCTCCTGACTTTAATTTATTTCAAATCTCTGAACGTGAACCGCGTCTCTCTAATGGCAACGGGCCGTGTAATTCATTTAATAAAATCGATCTTTAAATATTTGATCTGCAAAGAATTCGCCTGTTTAGTTCATACAATCTGTTTATAACTAAGAGATTTGCTCAAACAAAGTTTAGTTTTTGTGCGTTGATCACTTACATCACTAGATTATAAAACGCTGTTTCCTAGTCCAAAGTAATTATTCATTGAACTAAGTTAGAAATTAAAAAACATAGGGAGAGAGATAGCGCGACAGAGATAGGTCTATAGAGAGACAGAGGGAGAGAGAGGGAGAGAGAAGAGGGAAACACAGCAAAATCTGCAGTGTTAAATAGTGTTAATATTTCAGTGTTAATTATTTCGAGTTGCTTAGTGTTGATTTTGGTGTTACTTTAACACTTGCAGTGCTAAAATAGCTCTGTGCCTGGTGTTGTTTAAGAGAGTTGATTGAATGCACCCTCAACGGAGTTAATCTCAGAGTTAATTCCATATCCGGTTTTAAGGCGCTCTTTTTCTTGAACGCGGCCATTGCAGGCTTGGTAGAGAAAGCCGGAGAAAGCCCAGCTATTTGAAAAGGTAAGGACCAGATATATTTAATTATTTAGCAAGTTACTCTTTATATCAAAATGAGTGTTCATACATTAGCCTATGTGCCGCAAATGTGTTGAAGCTGGTGGGGATATTAATGCTAATTTTGCTTTGGCTACATTAGCTAACTAGCACCAATTAATGGGTGAATGTTTCGCAATTTCATCCGTTAATGAACTGGCTCTTTTTATGTATTTATTTGTACTCGTTTTATTTAGTGCTAACGATAAAGTTTTAAGCAATAAGACCGACTTAGCAGAGCTAAAGCAAGCTGTAGCTAATTAGCTAGCCAGGCTGGGTAAATTATCTATGCTAATGTCTGTTCTACAGAAGTGTAACACGTGGTGGGTTCCGGAAGGTGCTTGAAAAGTTTTTTTCGGTAAGTAACTGCAAAGTTAGATCGATAAAATATGCATGTTATGGCTTGGCCGAATTTTTTAATGAGTGGTTTAGTATATCTTAAACTATTGAAGTAGGTCAATTTACTGTGCTAAGAGTGTTTGCTACAGGAGTGTAAGGCATGTGGTGAGGTCAAAATTAACCATCAATCATTATCAATTAAGCAGCGAATCTTTTGACAGTATATTAGCAAATGAATGGTCTCCTTTTTTCCATTTTTACCAGTTTAATTTAGTGTCAACGTTGTGAACAAAATAACCAATTGGCTATTTAGCTGGCTATACTGGTTAAATTAGCTATGGTAACTGTTTTCTACAGGAGAGTAACAGGCCTGAGGTCTGGAGGTTTCTTTCCGTAAGTTACTGATAAAATATGCATGTAGTGTATTGTTTTGCTAATGGCCACACAACTTGCAATTTTGGTTTATAACTCCTGGCAAAGGAATAATTAAAACTTTAACATTATCTCCACTGTTTTTTTTTTTTAGATGAGGCATCATGTTGTTGAAGGTGAAATACCAGGGTACCAAGAAGTACATCAGATTGCAGTCAGGCTTCACCTATTTGGAATTCATCAATGAAGGTGAGTAACCATCTTGTGTAACAATATATTGCCGCCTTTACAAAAAACAAACTATTACTGTATTTTTCTGTGTTGTTGGTATGAATAGTTTGTTGGACATGGATCATTAACCCTTATGACAGTTAATTGCATTATCAGTTTTAGGCTGCAGATGACAATATGCTTCTTGGTGCAAGCCTTTTTTTTTTTTTTTACATTCAAAATAGAGGGAACCATTAAATATGGCTAGTAGTGCCTACTTTAACAACTGTTTTCAAATTCCCTTATTTTGCTCACAGGTACACGGTTTAGAATGTGGTGTAGATTTGGCATAACTTGCTTGATCAGTCATCAAAATATTTTCAGTTGAAAACCTGCTTCAGGTATTATCTGGTGTCATGCTAATCTTTCCCATAGTCAAAAGCAAGTTTGGTCTTCCTGATGTGACTGAACTTCAAATCTTTGATGACACCGACACAGCAGTGGATGACGACATCCTTCTTGAACTGATAGAGTCCAATCCTGACTTATGCCTGACAGTATGTGACAGCTTTTCAGTTGAAGGTAGGCCTATCTGCTGTTTTTGCTGAACAAAATGGTAGAGATAGACTGCTGTATGTCTGACACACTACACATAGTGTGACAAAGTAGCTGAACCGAAAAATATTTAAGCAAAATGCAGATCAGCATTCACTTTCCAAAACAGTTTGAAAATGTGGGTTGGGTTTTGATTATCCCATGTCTGTCTTATACAAGGTCAGTTTGTTATGTCAACAAACATATTGCCAACAGTGGATGAAGACAAGCTTCATGAAATGATAGAGGCCAATCCTGACTTTTGCCTGACATTATGTAACAGCATTCCCGGTACGTTTTTACTGCGGTACAGATTGTAATGGAGACAAACTTGGTTAAGAAATAAACACATTTTAGCAAACTATGGATCAGCATCCATTTGCCAATTGTGTTATTGTTCTAAGCATGTTACACTGGGTCAGTTTGCTGTGTCAAAAATGACAATCAATGTTTTTTTTGTTTTTTTAATCATAACCATATCAAAAATGATTTCTACTTCTGACTGTGACACCCCCACAATAGCAGATTTTCTTGTTTTTAAAGTTTTCTCTCCTTTAGATCATTCATCACCATCTTCCCTCACGGATACCATGTCACCTTCTTCGAGTGATAATGACCTCTCCAGTCGAAGAGAATGGGGGATTCCCACAGACAGAAATATATCCAACAGATCTACCACAGAGGGCTCAGGGTCAGAGGCAGCGAAAGAGGTATTGAGCAATAGTTGTCACTTGCAAACATATACAGTGTCATTTCAATTGAGATTTTCACCAATCAGTATTTTGACATTTAGAATGGTGCATGAATTAGAATTTAGTGAGGAAAGTAAATTGGAACAGGCACGTTATTGTTCAAATTATTTTATCACAGAAGACTGAAATGAACACTGATCTATTTCTCTTATGTGAGAAGATGGTAGAGAAGGCCTTGCTAAGGAAACCTGGAGGTGAGGATGTCCTGGAAGAGTACAAGTCAGAAAATACGTTGAAGCACAGCACCCGGAGACACCTTGTTAACATTCTGGCTAGCCACATGACTGAAATGCATGGGTACGTGGTTCTTCAATACATTTTATTAACAAACTTTTCTGTTTAGAAATGGTTTATTAAGAAGGAATGTAATGCATTTTGAAGTAACAGTTGTGTTGCTATAGTCAGCATTTGGATTTTCATGTTGAATTGTTTTTTTCTCTAAAGGAGGATTCCTTCACGTCAGCAAAAAGAGAAGTATGCCCTGGGAATCATTACACTCTTTCCCTCGCTGAAGGATCCTTTTGCTCCAAAGGGATATGTAAGTTAAAAAAAAAAGGTTACTTTCCAATAAAGTTTTACAGACAAGAGCTTTGGGGTTTAGCTTACATGATTGAATGCACTGTTAACTTCTACTGATTTAAAAGATGCACACCATAGTACCACTGAGCAAAGTTTGACTCGACCATGAAGATAGCATGAAGACGAAAAATAACTTAAGATCAATTAGTGATAGGCCTTTGTAATAGTTTTTGAAAACATCTTCACAGGAGCACTTCTACGATGGGCTGAAAAACACAGGATATTTATCATGGCGCCTCAGGACCATGTCAAGGAAGAACCGGGCGACGGGCAGTCCACAGGCAGCCACAGAGCCTCAACTACAGGCACCAAAGCGCCAAAGACCAGCAGCCACAGAGCCTCAGCAGCTTGATGGAGATGCTTGCAGGGAGGCTATTTCTTTTCTTGTTCACTCTCCTGATGAAGCAAGTGTGTTTGAGAAGATGAAGTTGACCTTGCAACATCGCCAAGACCTAGTGCGTGACGCGCAGAGATCGGCCGACGTCTTCAAAACATTTCCACGTTTTTTAGATGTCAAAGGACTAGTGAGTTGTGAATTTTATTTAAAATCCAGTCTTTAATTTGGTTGGGTTCCAGTAGTTAACTATGCTCTGACTATTAGCGTAATGTATTTACATTTGTGTGTGATCAACAGCTGAATCAAGACTTCCTGCTGCTGTTTGGTGGTGAAACAGCATCCAAGATGCTTGAGAAGTGGGACACGGCATTCAAGGACAAGGTCATCAAAGAGGCCAAACAACTGACTCAGTCAAAAGAGCTGTGCCGACTTCTGAATGCTGCTGAGAAACCTAGAGAGAATGATGACGCCAGTAAGTGTGCAGGGTTGATTTTCATTCCAAATAGCTAGTGCTCTTTACTGTGTGCCTTCCAAGTAGATACTGATGACTTGTTTTGTGTTGTTTCCCCCTGATAGGCTGGGACAGTGACATGGCTTCTCTGCTGCTGCTCCTCCATCTCTTGCCACCCGCAGCTGGACGGAAGAGGAGCAAAATCAGTGCCAGTGATGCAGTGGACAAAATGGTTCACTTTCACAAGGTATGGATGTCTCATCTGTTCTTTCCCCAGCAACAAAAGAGAGAACTAATCTAGTTGGCAGTTGACCAATATGGGTTTTTCAAAGGCTGATGCCTATCGCTTAGTGAGCAGGTAGGCCAAAGGCCCATATACAAAGCAGACTTTTGCATTTGATAAAAACACATTTAATGAATAAATGGTAGATAAAATATTTGAAAATTAAAAATGTGCATTGTCTCTCTTATGTAGGTAGATACATTCTCCTTGGATAAAGATTTGTAAATAATTGCACAAGTAAAAAATCAAAGTAGTGCACTTAACAACAGCATTTAGCACCTGCTTGTTTCCTTCCAGCAATCTGTAATTATTAAAATATAAAAATACAGTTAATATTTGGGTATCATTTAAAAAAAGTAATTCCATTATTTCATGGACTTTATGATTTAATGTACAAGGCCCTCTTTGCCATTAACATGCTTTAGATTAATTTTTCAGAATTGATTCATGAAATAGAAAATAAATAAATAAATAATTGTGATATTTGTCAAACACGATATTGAATAACATTGTAAAAGGGGGAGCACTAACATTAAGGTGTTCATCTTATTCTGTTTTTCAGTCGTGCTGCAGCATTGATGAACACCTGCGTGGGAGAAAGGGTCAACAACCGTACATCCTTGCTGCTGGTCGCACCCAGAACAAGATTGACACCTTCTATATCGTCGTTGACAAACAGCTCATCCCCTGCCAAGCCACCAGCTCCTTAGGTGCTTTTGATGAACTGTTCAAATCGCACTACGTGTTCAACCTCTCATACGAGGAGTCCCTGGTCCAGCTCTACACATTTGTGCAGACAACAGTCTACAACATCGATGTCACAACAACAGATGAGACTCCAAGAATCCGTGAGTTGCGGGCAAAACTCCTGAACTAGGATTAAAACATGTATAAGTGTTTCATATGTGAAGCTGTACACCAGGCTGTCCAATCCTTGGTAACCCATTTAAGAATTGATCACAGTTTCTATCCTAGCAGCAGGTTTAAGTTGGTTTGTGCACAAGATTGTTGTAGGCGTCAGTTTTTGTCATATGCCGGTTTCAAAAAACATTTAATGAGAGTTCATGAGGAGAATTTTTGTCAAAGTGGTGTTGCAGCAAACCCGGAGTCCTTTCAAGCTATCCATCGCAGTGTCCAAGGTACTTCAGAAGTTGGTGAAACAGGTGTCCCACAGAGCTTAGAGGCTGGTTGTATTGAGGACAATGAATCTGGTCTTAACAAAGAACATACTAAAAATGTCTGTGCTTCAATTGTTGCTAAACTTCAAGAAAGTGGTATGGCAAATAGTCTTGTTTCAACAATTGTTAGTGATTTGGAAGAACTTGCTACAGGACTGCACTCCCAAGTTAAGCAAGAAATACTATCTGCTGTGCCTAAAGACAATCCTATCCGATCGACATTAGAAGGTCTTGATACTTTTGAAAATCCATTTGTTAGCTTTAATACTGAAACTAAAAGAACAAGGTATTTCAACGAAAAATGGGGTGTTGTTGAGCCTATAGAAATAATGTTAGGACATCGATTCGATACAAGGCGAAATAAACAAACCGGTACTTATGATCAAGTTCAAGTGAAAGACACTTTTGTTTACGTTCCAATTTTGGAAACAATCCAATTCATGTGCCGCAATTCTGATATTTGTAAATTGCTTGGGGAAACTTTTGTATCCAAAACTGACAAATATGAAGACTTTTGTGATGGTAGTTATTTTAAGACGCATGCATTGTTCTCTAAACAACCGACTTCTTTACAAATTCAGATGTACTATGATGACTTTGAAACTGCTAACCCACTGGGTTCAAAACGCGGTATTCACAAAATGGGAGCTCTCTATTTTGTCCTTAGAAATCTGCCACCAAAGTTTAACTCAGCTGTGATGAACATCCATTTGGTCGCACTGTTTCACACTGAAGATGTGAAAAAATATGGCTTTGATCCTATTCTTCAGCCTTTGATAAATGACATCAAAACACTGGAAAGTCACGGTCTTGACTTGCCCTTCTCCACTGAAAAAGTCCATGGCACTATATGCCAGATAACTGGGGACAACTTAGGAATGCATGCAATTCTAGGGTTTACGGAGTCTTTTAATGGACGTTACTACTGTCGTTTATGTTTGATTGAAAAAGGTGATGCCCAGAATGTTTACAGTGAAGACCACCCAAAGATAATCTTGCGTGGAAAAGAACTTTTTGAAATGCACTGCAATGAGTTGCAATCAGACCCACAGAAGTTATCAGTGTTTGGTTTAAAAAGGAATTCAACTCTTAATGGCCTACAGTTCTTTCATGTTAGCCACAATTTTTCTTTGGACATAATGCACGACATTCTTGAAGGGGTGGCTCAGTATGAGATAAAGTTACTTTTGGAATATCTCTCAGAAAATGTTCTGTCAAAGCCTGATCTGTTATCTAGAATTTATGCTTTTGACTATGGGTACTTGGAGCGAAAAAACCGTCCTACAAGGATTAACTTGGACAGTATTGGCAATAACATTGGCCTCAATTCCATTCAGACTCTTTGTCTCGTGAGGAACATTCCTTTACTTTTTGGTGACATTGTGCCAGAAGGAAACAAAAACTGGCTTTTGCTGTTGATTTTACTGCAGATTATCAACATCATATTTTCTCCTTCTGTTACACTAGGCATGACTGTACTTTTAAAACATCTAATAATGGAACATCATGACTTGTTCAAACAGCTGTATCCGCACAGAAACCTGATCCCAAAACATCATTTCATGATACACTACCCAGCTTGCATAAGAAAAATAGGGCCTCTACTTCATATGTGGAGCATGAGATTTGAAGCAAAACACAAAGTATTCAAGAACACTCTTAAAAACTTCAAGAACATCACCAAATCTCTTGCCAAAAAACATCAAATGTCTATAGGATATCATTGGGAGACATCACCTTTAAACCGTATTGAGTATGGACCTTTGAAACCATTTCATTTTGATGATGATAGTGAGAGGTTTGCTCAAACCCTTCATGCTGTACCAAAAGACATCTTCTCGGCTAACTGGGTTAGAATCAGTGGGACAGAGTACAGGACAGGACTAGTCGTTTGCAGAGAGATTGAACGTGAAATGCCAGTGTTTTGCAGAATACAAAAGATCCTTTTAGTTGACAGTGTTATCTACTTCCTAGTGACAAAACTTGTGGTTGATCATTTCAGTGAACATTTTCATGCCTACCAAGTATTTGAAAGTGATGACAAAGATGTTATAAAAGCAGACAGTCTTGAAATGTATAAGCCCTTTGCCTTACAAAATGCCTATGGTAGAGATGAGAGCCAATATATTGTGCCTTTGTTTTCATTTTAAATGTGCATATGTTGTGTACATATCCTATTCCTCACGCACTGGTTGTTCTGGTCAACTGTAACTGTTTTCATGTGCATACAGTTGTGTTGTATGTCATTTTCTGAAATGTGTAAATATATTTATTTGGGCCTATTTTCACCTTACTCATATCCACACTGGAGTGGTTCATTAGAGAGAAGAGTGGAGGAGAGACATTATCTGCCAATGTGTTTGATGCCTGGATCTTGTGTGCAATATTGTTTGTGAGCTGCAATGTTGAATAAAAAAAATAATGATAATAGTTTGTTTTAATGATTTATTATACTGTAGCAATGTGTTTTTTCTTACAATTGAATATAGAAGCATTTCAAACTTGGTGTAAATGATTAACTGGAAGTTAGAAACACTCGTAGTGTTAGTGAGTAACACCATATAGTGTTAAAAACACACTTTAATGTGTAATAAATCAACACTCGTAGTGTTAGTGAGTAACACCATATAGTGTTAAAAACACACTGTAAAGTGTTAAAAAACAACACTGTGGGTGTTAAATATTTAACACTATTTAAGAGTTAAAATATTAACACTTTCAAAAGTGTTACTTTAACTCCAACTTGGTGAGCTTTATATAAACACCAAGAAAGTGTTAAATTTGACTCTATGAGAGTTAAATTAACACTTTGGATTTTGCTGTAAACGGGAAAAATAAATCTTATCTAGATCGATGGATCATACAACTATAGTTAAAAATAAAAAGAGTGCGCAAGTTTATGATTTACTGTGATGTAATAGGCCTACTGTTTCAGACTCTGAATGTTAGATGTCCCCCAGTCAAACGTGTAGGGGCTCAGACAGTTCATAACTTATAATGAGAGAGAGAAACAGATGAGAAGTAGCTTACAGTATGAGGAAAATATATCTCATTATTAATAATATGCCAATATTAAATCAATTTGAGGCTCTGAAGGGACAATAATTGTTGGTGAAAAAATATTCAGACATAAGCCCAGCCCACTTCCGGTGTCATATCCTAATACAGATACAGATAATTGTGTTTGTTGAACAGATACAGATAATGACGTCTCCGCACACTCCTACTGCACATAGTAGCACCATGGCAGCCACCTATAGGCTAGGCTACACAGGAGCATTTGAGTCCACACAGTCTAAAAACACAGAATTACAAGGGTGCAGAGAACAGTGCACTTTTGCAGACGTACATATTAAGGTTGTTATTACATTATATTAATAATGTTGGTCGTGAACTAAAATGGGCCGGTCTGAGGCATGAAACTCCAGGGCTGAAAATGAGTCCCACTCCGGCTCTGGAGTGTACCATATTCATTCAGATTCAGTAGTGTTAAGCACAGTGATATAATGATACAATAAATACTTTGCGGAGTTGTGTACAGTAATTTAATCATTCAACCGTTCATTTATTTATGCTATGTTTGTATGTTGCATGCCTTACTGTTGTTAGCTGTAACAAGCTAGTCAAATGTGCAAGCTACATCAAACTTTTTAGAAAATGGTGAGGGGAACAGGCTAGTGGATTAATAGGGAAGATAGACCAAGGATAATTGAAGATAGGAAACGTTAACAATGTTGCTACACTCACTGTCAGTAGGGTATAGAATCTTTGTATGCTCAAACTTACCAACAGGTTTTCTGGTTTTATGTCTCGATGGACAATATTGAGACCATGCAGGTACTTGATGGCACTTGCCAGATTGAACAGCATACAGCTGGCATCTCTCTCAGTGTATTTGTTAGTGGAGGTGATTGCATCAAAGAGATCGCCACCCTGTAGAAAGAGAATTTGGAAATGAGTACCAGTTGCTAGTTTTCAACTATGTTACAGTAAAGGGTTAATGCAGCCAAACATTTTTGGAGATTTGACATAAACACTGTGTGTTAACAGGGATGGGATTTCTTTCACAAAAATAAATTAAGGAAAACAAATTGGGATAGAATATAGTAAAGTATTTTACAATATTTGAGCTTGAAATTGCTTTGTGAAAATAACAAATATGAAGTACCTTAACCAACTCCATTACAAGATAGAGCTCACTATTGGTGTCCATTTCTTCAATTAAAAGTACGATATTGGGATGTTTCACACGACGAAGGATTGCCACTTCACTCTGGATCATGTGCTCCTGCACAATTAGGGAAATTCAGTCAAAGGAAAATCATTAAACACTGTATATCGAAAATTATTTACATACATGTGTCTCAAATGTCAGACTGGGAAGCATTCTTTTGAGTTATTTCACAGCAAATATGAAAGATAAACCCTTTTTCAGAACCATTTTTTTCAGATATGTTTAATACTTGTTAAGTATACTCCTCTGATTGTTATTTAAAAAGAAAAAAAAGTTAATAAAAGTAAAAAAAAAAAAAAAATAATCAAGACCAAGACCAAGACCAAGATTTTAGTCCAAGTGGAGATGTCCCTATTATATATTGGCGGACCAAAAAAGAACATAAAGACACTGAATGAGCATTCAAAACAGAACTCTCTCAACTTTATATATCAATAACAACTTCTTGAAAATGAATGAGGTAACAATGATTATACTTAAAGTCAGGCTCACCTTTCCCCTGCATTTATCTTTGCTGATGATCTTCAGAGCATACTCTCTTCCTGTGGATCTTTCCACACACTCTCGGACCACAGCAAAGTTCCCGTCCCCTAATGTCCTCCCCACTTTGTACCTCTCTGCGATGGAGACGGGAACTCCATAGTAGTCCATTGGATCGGCTGTGGGGCAAAACAAATTAAGATCCATAATGTAAAAGGTATAAAAAGTAACATAATTGAAAACACATTTTTGACACTATGTTTAATGACTAATGATATATCTTACCTTCACTTCCAGGTCCATCTCCTTCATCCATTGAGCTGCAGACCTTGGTAGAAGCTAAAGAGAGTGAAGAGCCACTGTGCTGAGATCCCTGGGGGAAAAGAGACAGTCATGGTGTTAGTTTAACACTTACACAAAAGTCAGAGAAGGCAAAATTCGTAAAAATTCGATTACAGCCAGCTTACAGAAAGCTTATTTGATACACTCTCCCAGCCTTGACTATGCAGTTTGAGAATAAGTAGAGCAGCGTTTCCCAACCTGTGGGTCGCGACCCCACATTTTTTAGTGTTGTTGTTCATGTTGAGACTTGTCTTTTATTATACACTTGAATGAGGACTGGATTTTGAACGATCAAAACATGTACATCAATCAAACGGATTATGCAAACTTCAAATATAAAATTTTTCTCACGTGGAGCAAAAAGTCCCGGCGGCCCCAGCAGCATCTGTGCAGAGCGTGAACCTTAACTAACTGGGTCAAGTGACAACACAGCATCGGACTAAGTTAGTAAAGCCTCATTCACGCAGCCTTTTCGAGAGACGCCGAGATCGTTTTCCGGCATGTGGCAGTGCCACGGCAACCACTGCCATACCATGGCTTGAGCCGTTCAGTAACGGTAATGCCAGTCCAAAAGTGGTATTCTGCGACCGGCACGCCCCGCCTCCCCCCTATAATTTCACGACAGGTATTGCCTTTATGGCAGAGGCAGGTAAAGCTAAATATAGTTGGTCTGACACTATATCACAACATAACGCCGTAAATAAATGGATTTATTCATGTCTCTGGTCCTTTCCGTTGTAAGGATATGTGCGATCTGTTTGTTGTTGCTTTTGAAATGACAGATGCTTTATAAAACAGTCGGACTTGCTCCGGTCACGGTAGTTAGCATAGCCTCCTGAGCAGGTTGATAACAGAGAATTAGCCCTGACTACAGAGGCAGGTTGCTATATATAGCAGGGGTTGAACTTTTTTTTTTTTGCGAATTTTTTTTTTCATGCACATTCCGAAAAAAGAAATTTGGGACGAGGATCGCAAATAAGTCAAAAAAACGCCAAAAAGTCCCCAAAAGCTGCTAAAAGTCGCAAAAAGTTGTTAAATTTTCATGTTTTTTACGACTTTTTAGAGTTTTTTGACATTTTTGGGGAAATTTCTCTAGTTTCTCTAGTCTAGTCTAGTCTTTTTTTTCACGAACATTCAGAAAAAAAAATGTGGGACAAAATTCGCAAAAAAGGCCAAAAAGTCCCCAAAGGTCCCCAAAAGTCGCAAAAAGTTGTTCATGTTTTTTCACCTTTTTTTCACCGGTCATTAAATAGTTTCCATCTCCTGTGAGGGATTAGGTTAATTGCCTTCTGTCCTCTTGGACTTTTCAATATGAAACAATGTTACAACATGTTTTTATACGAGTCCTTCATTCAGGGAGCAAATTACATCAGGGCACGATAAGCCTATTGTTCTTCAAATGGAGGCATTTTCACTATTTACTAGTTATTGTTTTTTTAGACCAAATCTGATATGGTATATAAGTCTATCATCTGAAGCTGTATTACATGGAACAATAAATGGTATGTAATAAATGTTCCCTTAAGCCAGAGAATAAACAACTTTTGTTGAAATAACATGATCACCACAAATCAATTCATCTTGATCATTCAAGATATAAAACTACAATTGCTTTCACTTTCTACAAAGGGAAACTATGACCGAGTTGTTGCATCCACTGCTCTCATTAATACAGGAGCCCATCACAGTGGATGCAGTGTCATTAATAAATGAAGATGTCGCAAAAGTTTTTCATGTTTTTTCACCTTTTTTACGACTGCTTTTTGGTAATTCTGTGATTCCAAAAACTATTCAAGAAAAAAGTACTGAATAGCTCACATGGACACAGTTGATTTAGCCTTAGTTTTATTCTCAAAGTGCACCAGATTGATGAATCTTAATTTAAAAAGGTTCACATTTTTCTTATAGAATTATAGAAAAAAAAATGTCTCTGGGGTCGCCAGAAATGTTTTATGTGAAAATGGGAAACCACTGAGGTAGAGATAAATCAAGTGTGGTGAAACATTATTCCGATATCCACCTGCATGCGGTTCAAAACAGGATTGAGAGAAAAATAGTATTTCTGCCCCAGACACAATACCAGATAATAACCTAATATGATTAATTAATGAGTGTATCACTGACAATTGGATTTGTCTCCGACATTGACTGACTGTGCATTGTAGTCTCACAATTTGCTTTTCTTCCCAAGAAATACGATAATCACAGTGAAAATCTAAAGCTGCACTGCGGATGACATTTAATTCACCAGAGCATGTGTAGACAGAGTGGATAAGAAGTCTGGGGGATTTTGTTTTCATGAACTCTCAAGCACACAAACCTGTAATCCCTGTGCAATCTTTTTTAGATCAGCAATATAAACAACGCAAGCAGTGCTTCCAGCCATATTACTGTGCAACAAAAACAAAGAGTAATGATAAAGTCAATAATATAAAGCTAGTGGAGGCTCACACATAATTTGCTAGGCAATATTCTGAAGGTGAGATATTTATCACATTTATAAACTACAACTCGATAGACTACAACGTTTTCAATGACACTAGAATTAATTCAGATGTAATTATTCACAAAGGGTATTTGGTATGATGTATGGTAACATACAAAATAAAACTTTAAGAAATTAACTTATTATTAATTACTTATTAGGAAAATAAATGTGTATTACCCGTCGTCTTCGGAGGCTAGCTGGACTGGTTGGAGAGGGGCTCGGAGACTTTCCAGATCGAGGTGTAGAGAGCTGACTGCCTGCAGTGCCATTAGCTGTACGGCAGAATTACAAAAAATCAGCATGATGATGAAATAATGCAGACACAATACATTTGGCTTTGTTTTTTTAATGTCAAGACAACACACACACACACACACACACACACACACATACACACACAAACTTACCTGAACCAGTGGATGAAGGAGATTTGCTCCTGCGAGACATCCCACCACCTCTTGGGGAAGAGCGACCATGTATGGAGGGGAGCCGGCCATATGATTGAGACTTTGACACCCGGCATTCTATAGAGAAAGAGGAAAAAATACATAAAAACAAACACTGCTGCAGAATAATTGTTCTCAGGATAAACTATTTGAAAGTGTGTTAGTAAAAAAAAAAATATTGAACAAGAGCTTCTAACCAAAAGCTACAAGTACAAAGTACTGTACTCAATATATTTTCTCTCCAGTGCAAATGCCTAAAGCCAAAGAGCCACAAATTAAGAGTAATGACATCCACCTTATCCTGACCAGTAGATGTATCAAACTCAGCCTCCCCCCCCCCCCCCCCCCCCACACACACACACACACTTTATATTGGATGAATCTAAATCTAAATAGTCAAGTGAATGAATGGAGGTAATGACAGTGTGCTTCATATCTGTTTTTAATGTGAAGAATATTTGTCTATACTGTGTAACATAATTCCACTAAGGCTGACAAGCTTTCAGTGAGAATTTTTCACTATGAATGTGAAGTGTGTCAATCTGATCTCCAGTGTATCACACTTCCATACGGCCTTTGCACTGTTTTGATCAAGTCTAGCCTTTACATTTTAGACCAAATGATTAGAAGTGAAAAAAGGTGACAGTTGGCACCATCACGTCATACCGTTTATATGCACTTCTTCTACCAGTGTGAGAAATTGCAGTCACAACAGAAGAAAGAATATATTTTTTACTTCAGAGTTGCAAGAAGCACAATACCAATAGATCCACAAAAGAAGGCAATGATGTGCATGGCCACAGTCGGCAAACATATCCAAACCCGGATAGTGTTAACCTTATGCTCTTCTAACGATCTTATCCGCTTATGAATAAAATAACCCTTACCTGTTTCATCCAAGTTGAAGTCATCCTGATATCGAAACTTCTCTGGGCCACAGGCAAAGAATATATCATCTTCCCCAAAGAAGTCCTGAAGGCAGGTGATCTGGAAAAGATGGAGATGTTTCAGTCAGTTTTAATACAAAAGCAAGTTTGATGTGTAATGTCAATGTACCCGGCATACAGTATGGATCACAGAAGAGAGTACTGTAATAGGTTTACCAAAATAAATTCATCAAATACACTAGCTAAAAAGCAACATACGTGTGGGTATTATTTTCCAATCAATGTACACTGATATGTTAGTAGCTGCACTCCCTAGCCCATTTTGGACAGCTGTCAAGCTTTCATTTAGCATCTCGGAAAAGATGTTGTAACATTTCATTTCAGTGTGTGAGGGCAGTGACCAGCACCCACAGAAACACCACAAATCCAGTTTATAAAGATGTCTGTACAGATGCACATTGCACTCATCTACTGTATTGTTTAAAACTCAGGTCATGGCAGTAACAGGAGAGAGAGAGAGAGAGAGAGAGAGAGAGAGAGAGAGAAAAAAGCTAATAGT
Source organism: Ammodytes marinus (assembly GCF_949987685.1). NCBI lineage: Eukaryota > Metazoa > Chordata > Actinopteri > Uranoscopiformes > Ammodytidae > Ammodytes > Ammodytes marinus. The sequence goes on along the minus strand of NC_137232.1, from coordinate 16,453,960 downwards.
GTGTAAAGCACATGCATTATAGAATTAACATTTCTTTCTATCGGTGTATGAGGCTTCTGCTTATGAAAATGTCTCCGGGTAATGTCAAAGTAAAAAGAAGCTTCTTTTAAACCTGCAGCACAATATGTGACAATGGCATCAGCCGGTCATTTAATTGTTTCCATCTCCTGTGAGGGATTAGGTTAATTGCCTTCTGTCCTCTTGGACTTTTCAATATGAAACAATGTTACAACATGTTTTTATACGAGTCCTTCATTCAGGGAGCAAATTACATCAGGGCACGATAAGCCTATTGTTCTTCAAATGGAGGCATTTTCACTATTTACTAGTTATTGTTTTTTTAGACCAAATCTGATATGGTATATAAGTCTATCATCTGAAGCTGTATTACATCATGGAACAATAAATGGTATGTAATAAATGTTGCCTTAAGGATAAACAACTTTTGTTGAAATAACATGATCACCACAAATCAATTCATCTTGATCATTCAAGATATAAAACTACAATTGCTTTCACTTTCTACAAAGGGAAACTAGATGACTGAGTTGTTGCATCCACTGCTCTCATTAATACAGGAGCCCATCACAGTGGATGCAGTGTCATTAATAAATGAAGATGATGACGGAGGTCTGACCTTCTCCACAAAAGGGTTATTGATGCACTTAACTACAGCAGTGTGCCAGAGAATGTAGAGCTCCTGTTTTCATTTCCTAGACAGAAGGATGGGTAACACTTTACAATAAGGTACACAAAATTGTAGTAACTACTACAAAGATATGCATTACCTACTACATTTTTTTATAGTAAATACTACATAGTTATGCATTACCTATACTTCATAGTTTTTTTAGTAACTACATAGTTTTTTTTTGTTTTTTGTTTTTAGTAACTACATAGTTGTGCATTACCTATACTACATAGTTTTTTTTGTTTTGTTTTCTTAGTAACTACTACATGTGTTTTTAGTAACAACTACATAGTTATGCATTACCTAGTACATAGTTTTTTTTTGTTTTGTTTAAGTAACTACCACATGATTATGTATTACCTACGACAAAAAGAAATCTGGCAACTTGACAGTTGCAAACACTGAATATGTACATACATTATTAATTGTCTCATCATTAAGAACCATGCAGAGTTCAGCAGGACTCTAATAAGAAGACTTAAGTGCTGAGACATAGAGCAAAAGCAGCCACAAAGGAAGCCACCACACTCTCTCAACCTGACTGCCCTGTAACCATATATTAAATCTTATGTTACCATCCTCCTTAGTTATGATTTGCCAATATCCTGTTTTCAATTGTTTAAATCTCAGATTATTTCTGGTGACTTTGGTATAAAATAATAATAAAGAGAACACATGCAGTTTTGATATTTTCTAACCAAACATTTTTTTTTCTTCGGATTATCCACCAAACAAAGGAGCCGATTTATCAGAAACCTGCAGCCAAAGAGCTAAAGGTCATTCAGCCATGTAATCTTGAAATACAAATTGAGCACAGAGGGGGTCTTAATGTGGCCCTCTTCACTGCAGACGCCCCTCCGACTGCCACTGCCCCTCCTCCAAAAGGGTGTGAGATCCCAAAGGGAGGAGAGCTGAACAGCCGTTACCAAGGAGACCAGACAGACAGAATCACAGCTGAGTCTCAGATGATGATGATGAGAGGGACATGGCTATACTTTTCAATCCACTGTCAGATCCTATCTGGAGCCCTGAACAGTACAAACTGTAGACAATAAGGCTAAGTCACATCACATATGCAATATGAAACAATGTTTAAGACAGAAAGACAGAATAACATAGAAAACATTGTCTCTGTTGTCGCTGTGGGGGCTATTCTGGCTTTAGACATTTTGGTGGATGTCTATACAACATTTATATTTGTATGCATTTTTTTTATAAATCAAAGTAAAAAAATTGACTTAAATACTAGGAAATAGGAAACCTCAAACATATGATGTAACAGCCTAACTAGGACAATCATGATGATTCTGCTTTATATTGATCACGTATGCCTGCTGGCTCGTGACACAGCAGCTCCACCAGGCCTACCATCCCCCTTACCACACACACACACACACACACACACACACACACACACACACACACACACACACACACACACACACACACACACACACACACACACACACACACACACACACACACACACACACACACACACACACACACACACACACACACACACACACACACACACACACACACACACACACACACACACACACACACACACACACACACACACACACACACACACACACACACACACACACACACACACACACACACACACACACACACACACACACACACACACACACACACACACACACACACACTCTCTCTCTCTCTCTCTCTTATTGTGGTTCTGGAGCATCCTGTGCAAATATTGATTGTGAGGGTTTTAACTGTGATTTCTTCAAGCACAAGCATTGCATTGTTGGAAGCACAGAGGTATGCATGCTATCTACTAATCAATCTGAACAATTGTACAGACCATCGATTACACAACAGATAATACTTGTAATAAAGCAAGTCAGCAGTATGTGCAAGTCAGCAGTATGTGGAAATCCACAAGGACACACACACACCTACAAATTTCCAAAATGCCTAAACATAATGTCCTAGTTTTGAGTTTCTATATTTAACACTTAGTAGTTCTAACAATGCCTGACTTTCTGAAGAAGAAGAAAAGACCTTGGCTGCTGATATGGAAGTAACATGATATACTGTGTGTCAATCGATGTAAAAGTCATGTTAAGGCATGGGAACATGGGAATCAAAATGCCATTTCTACACAGGCAATGAAGGAATTCTAAAAATATTACAGTGGATTTTTATTTTTTTTACTTTGACTCGACATTATGCGCACAAATCCCTTCCCATCTTCCAGTTTATCCAAGAGTACCTATTTGCAGACCCATGGAGAAACGGAGCTCCACCGGAAATACGAAATTTCTTCTTTGTTTTTTTTTACTGGCGGCGATCACCCAGCGTTTCTTCTTCTTTTTGTTTTACTGCCGGCGTTCACCTAGCGGTGGCTCCGTTTCCCAATTTGTCTGCAAATAGGTGCCTCTCAGTTTATCTTGAATAACTTTACAAACTTCATTATATTTGTGGACTTTATGATCATGATGTACGACTGTCATCAACTGAAATTTAAAATCAACAATATGTCACATTTACTGAATGCAGGCCCTATAATTATTATAAACATAGCTGACAGTAACCACTTTAGCTCTATAATAATTTGTAGCCTTTCAGAACAGAAGAGTGAACAGAAAAATGTATTCTCTTCTCAGTGAGTCACTGTTCTGTGTTTAACAGCCAAGTCACAACAGCAGGTGAGAGGAAAGCCAGACACCCTCCCTATCTACTTCATCCTTTAGGTACAATAAGAGCTTTACAAATGACAGTGTCTGAGAATAATTGAATCTGTCAAGAAAAACTAAGTAAATAATCCATTACAAATAATAGAATTCAGCTTTTATTTTTAGAAAGAAAAACACAATAGGGGAAGGTGGGGTGATTTGTGCATTTTGGAAGTTGCAAAACCCCTTGTTTCTAGAAAACCGTGGAAGAAATTGGAAATGTGACCACATATTTAAGAAGAGCCGTCCATTTGACTCATCCTGTAAAGAAGGGAGACACAAGGAATAAGATATAAGCACGTTTAAGCTTTTGAGCTAAACTGTGTTTTGCCTTTCAAAGTAAAATTTCCATGATCAAGGTTTTTTGATTATTGTGTCTGAACAATTATAGACACGTTTGAAGACATTTGACACATGTTTTAGTGCTTTGGTATGCTACACTTTGAGTCTATATAGTTAGCACAATGTCAACCCTAAATTGCTGCATCATGCCTATTATCCAAAATTCTGGGGATGGGGTGATTTGTGCGCAAGGGCCTGGGTGAGTTATAAGTAAGTAAGTAAGTAAAATGTATTTATAAAAGCACATTTATGACAGTTTGCACTGTCCAAAGTGCTGTACATAGTGCATTCAGTAGGTAAACAATGAAGGTACAATAACAATAACCAAAATAAAAGACGTAAAGCCCATACATCCACATAAACACAGATAGTAGTGCAGAGGTAAGATAGTTAATGGGGAGGAAACACCAGGGTGTACATATGGGTTTTGAGCCTTGATTTAAAGGCAGAAATGTAGGGGGAATCACATTTGTCAGGTGGCAGTTAGTTCCACAAGCACGGAGCAACTAGTGCAAAGTACATTTCTGAGAGTTGTGCCAGTGGCATGGCTGTATACGCTGGTCACCAAAAGAAAGTGATTGTCTACAGTAGCTCAGAAGAGAGTGACATCTCAATTCCACTTAACGACACCACTGATGAGAGTTCAGATGGCCAGAAAGATGATGATGGTGACTTTGTCGTGGGGTGATTTGTGCGACAAGACAACTTTTTTTCCGAAAGCTATATTTCCTAAACAGTTTATTCCAGATCCAAAGTTTTTATTGCCAGGGATGCACAACATCCTGAAATATATGTACATATTTGAGTTGGAGACATAACTGTCAAGGCCTCACTTTAAAATCACTTTGAGTAAAAAGTTGCACAAATCACCCCACCTTCCCCTATATGATTCACTGATATATTTGCACCAACATGTTGCTAGTCTTTCTGTATATTAATGTTTGGAATACCTTCTCTGTCGGGTTCCTTAAAACAAAAGAAGTGAACCTACTTCATAAACTGTTCTAAAAACTATCACTAATCACCACTTAGCATCCTCCAGAAACCACATCTGTGGTATGAGCAGAGACCAACAGAGATTCATTGTGGGCACACACTGAACATGGAACAGACCAGGAAATGGCTCAAGAGTCAATGACAGCCTGAGTAAATGAATTGGTAAAGACAAGTAAAGGTTTTCATTTCTGGCACACAGTGTAAACCTCATTATCACTTCCACCCAGTGTCTACTTTTGTAAACATGAACATCTACTGATACACATTTTTGCCTTAGAGAATGAAGTCTCTTTTCAACAAGAAGCCATCTATTTCAAAAAGCAGTGTTGACTCTAACACACAGAGTGAGCTATGTGCATAATACTATTACAGAGCAGAGCAATAGCAACTACAGCAGGGATTTGAATGTCATGTCATCCCACACAAAACAGCCTGATCACAACAGTTCAGCCATGTTTTCTTGTTTCAAAAAAGCCTCATCAGCATGGTGTCCGTTCCATTATCTGTATACCTTATGTTTGTCACACTCTTCAACAATGTTGATAATATTTTTTAATAATCAGCCATTTGAGGTTCATAAAACACATGCATCCCAAGATCTGTGTTGTGTCCAAGTTAAACCTCCCTCTCATAGCAGACCACCATTACAGAGTGAGTCAGCAGTATGGAGGGATCACAGCCGCCATGCAGAGCAACCCACTAAGCAGATCCACCAAAAGACGAATGACAAGGGCGATAAAATATCAGTTCAAAATACACGTGATATAACTAGTAGAATTCTTTTTTTTAAGTTAAGTAAATACATAGTCTAATCAAGTGGGTAATGTTTGAAAATGTAACTATCTGAATATTGTTAAAAAACAAAATGGCCAGAATTTATTATTTCCACAGTATGTCATTGTCTCATGACAGAAAAAGCACAAACAGGTCATTTACCAAAGGTTAAATACCCATGAAAACTGGCCCAGTGATGCCAACGGGGGTTTATTTGGCCATCTGGAGCCGCAACATGGCAATAAGTACAGAAAGCAGGGAAACTAGAGCAAAGAACAGCACTGGCACAAGCACAGAAGGGCCGAAGGCATAGATCATTTTAAACAAATTGAAGAAGCAATTATGTTTTGTAAATGACTGTGTGGTAGACACATGCAGAACCATAGAAATATTTGAATGTTTTACTTTCACACTATACACAGTAGACATGATGTCCAGGAATACTTTCGACTGTATAATCAGTTTTCCTAAAATAATTGAAAAGATTTTTGATGTTTTCTTTTTTGTGGGTGTGAAAATCCCTAACTGCTCCTGGGACTTTGCCTCAGCCATGTGCTCCATCTTGCAGCCATGTGTACTACAGGGCTGACAGACCCAAGCACTGCATCGATCTCTGAGGCCTCTCACACTACACCTACAGTCCTGACATCACTACTGCACCGCTCTGCCGCAGAGGCTGTTCCTTAGCAACCAGCTCAGGAAACCATGTCACCATAGAAACCATCACAGGAAAAAGCCAACTCATTATATTTTGTGATAGGGTTACTAAATATACAGTGCCGGTGATAAGATATTATCAAAAGGTTAAGTTAAAGTGCTGATTATTTTTGTGGGATATTTTGCATGTTATCTAACAATTCTATGTGAGGTTAACTATTTTAATTAAGTGTCCATCTTTATCAGCCCATAAAGCAAAACTTCCTCTGTTATTGCGATCAAATGCAGGAAACTGTTAATCAATGCAATGTATGGTTACAATGTTTTGTAAAATAAGGCACTTGCAGCAAGAACTGTTGGCAACAAGTTAAACTGCAGTCCAAAAAGTTTAATAAAAAATAAAATATATTTTATATATATATATAGGGTATATGAAAAGTTAATTCAAGCAGCTTGTTATATACTGTAGGTGCAGCTAAGTCACTGATCAGATTTCCTGTTTGGTATTCATTTACAAAGTGAATATCCATTCAATTAAGTGCTACTGTTTGGTAGGAACATGAGATGGAGTCCTAGAAACCTATTTCTTGTAACACATTTAGCAGATATTCCCTGTTGACTTTTAACCTACTGCGCTGTAGCTATGAATGAGGAACAGAGTAGAGCACACCACTTCTAATGTGAGAGGCAAAGTTTTATTTTTCCTCCAAAACCTCAACATTCACTCACTATGCTAAATAAACTCAGCTTGTGTTGACTGCAAATGTGTACCATGACTGTGTGCAGGCATGTGCAGCTTGCTGATGTACACCTCCTATGTGAAATACATTAAATGGAATATCATAGTGTGGAGAGAACAAACCAACTAAATGTATATAATGTACAAGCTGCAAACAGCCAAACTATGAACAGATACACAAAGGTCATCCTCATCCCCTTTGACTTCTACCAAACAAAAACATCCTTTTTTCTTTTTGTCTTTTGAGGAATCGATGTATCGGTGGTCAAGAAAAAGGCAGAAGATAATGACACTTTCTCAGGTATAGAGCATTTAGATTTGTCTGCTTTGTTCTATGATTTTCAAATGCAAACATTCAGTTGCAGTGCTTTGGTTTGAAATTAGCATACTGTAAATAAAACAAATTAGAATATATGCTATGAAAAGTGTCTTAAAGTCTCTTACATTAACAGAATTTTTTCTTCAATTATGCCGATTAAGTACCAAAAATGTACAAGCTTCACCAACTGCACGCACCACCAAACAGAGTGTTTGCAACTAACTTTGCTCTGAATCACACAGTAGAGTGTAGTATGCCAACTGGTGAGACATATTTATTGCTTTCTCTTAGAGGGAATGCAGAAACTCATGCACACATAGGATGGGCAAAGGTCACTGTGACTTTCCCAAACTGAAGTATGATTTCTTTAATGGTAGACAGAATATCACATTTGTTTCAAGCCTAACTGTAGAAGCATTGACAGTTACAAAATCACTAACTAGAAATTTTAACTTAACACCTACCATTTTGCCGTCAATGGTATATATCTTTTTGACAGCTCCAGAGTCCAGCTTAATGGCATCTGTGATGTCAGTCATGACTTGCTCAAAGGAGTGTGCAGTCTTCTTGTTGAGCAGGATCCGGACGGCCTTGCGTGGCTTTACTCCACTGCGGACGATGGTTACCAGTTTGGGCTTGATGAAGTCCTTACTCTCCCTGGTTTCTGGGCTTCCAGCCTGGGCACTACCAAGTGAAGATGGCTCCCGAACGGACACAGCTGTCCTAGCACCATGTGACCAGTTGGGATTTACATTCTTTGTGTAGTCCAGCTTCTTGTAGGGCTCTATGGATGCACAAACATAGCTCTCTCCTGCAGAAAATCAAGAGACATTAAGAGAATTCCTAGACTTCAAACAAAAGCTCATACACATTGAATATAAAAAGCAAATATCACAGGTAATTGTACCCCTGGCTGCTACTGCTTTACAAGACTGAGGAAGTCTTTCAATTTGATACAATCTTGATCAGCCGTTAATTTAGGTAGAGTTTGTGACTTAATTGATATCATATTACTCTGGGGGCACAACTACAACAATTCACGACTCACCTTCCACCAGCTGGTCCATGCTGGTGATCCTTGATGTCCCATCAACAGTATAAATGGTCCGCACCCCTTGTGGCAGGTTGACATTGTCTGACAGACATCTTGTGAGGTCAGCCAGGAGTGCCTCTATGGACCTAAATCTGTCCTGAGAAATGGCATACACAATCCCTTTGAAATAGCGGTCCCCGTTGCGGTAGAAACGTATCTTCTTGGCCTTCTTCTCTGAGCTCAGCTTTTGCAGTGTCCTGGTTCTGTACAGGCTGCAGTGAGCGCTATGAGTTGGACTGGGGAGCCCATTCCCTCTTGAGCCCCTTCGGGTATATCGCTCAGCCTTGTCCCGCTCATCAAAGTGCTCCAGCTCCATGACTGTGCAGTTCTATTACACCCTAAATAATACAAAGAGAATGATTACTATTGGAATAACTTGAACATTAGAGAAAGCCAGCTCTTAGTAAGTCTAGATAGTCACACTCCTGATATGTAGCCTACAGCAGCACTGGTACTGGCTCTGATGCTGCTACTGCTGCTGGTGGCTACACACAGTATGAAGTAACATGTCACACCCATTTCATGCTCCCTGGTGTGTCTCAATTCAATCTGATTAGCTAAAAAATGTGCAGTGGTTAGCACAACATCAACAGTGAAAGCCTAGTTAGGTATATATGAAGGATTAGTGTTATAGATAAACAATAATTTTAAAAATACATAGGCTATATAGGCTTTTTAAAATAGGAAGAAAAAAACGATATACAACGTGGATTATCCTTGAGCTGGTGCAATTGCGCTTACCTTAGAGGTGAGGACTGATAATAGGACGAGGATATGTAAACCGAACTTATTTCAATTAATAATGTATTCAATTGATTCCTTGGATGAGCCACGCGTCCCTTTGTTGCCCCTGAGATGCCTCTGTGTCTGCGGTGTCTGCCGTGAGTCTACTCTGCTGCTGCTGCTGCTGCTGCTGTGTGTGTTCACATGCAGAGAGGAGGCAGGGCTGCAGCCGGTGTCCTCCTCCACCCACCCCTCTGCTATTGCAGTGATTTACACCGCGGACCACTCTGCTGTCAGCGCTCCTCGTACACGTTGCTGTCAGAGGTTGCAACCCAGTCTCCGCCCTCACTAAAGCCTCAGTGCGTGTTTGAATGATGCGCGTTCACTTTGAGGATGACCCGCGTTGGGATATTTTCGTAAAAAAAAATTAAATAATAATAGAATAGGGCTAATAATTATTTTTTATTTTTTAAATCGAATAATCACCATGCAGGTTTCAAGCTAACTTAAGCAATTTTTTTTTCAGTTATTTTTGGGGTGGAATTTTATATAATAACAAGGCACTGCATTTATTAAATGTTAAATACAAATGTCATAGGTTCTTGCATTTGCATGCAATCAATCAATATAGTTTCATATCATTAGAGCTATGTGTGTGATACTACTGATGTTGGGTCCAAAAGGATCCCAAGGTCAGAAGAAAAAGAATAGGCAAGGAAATATGGAATCTTTGCTGAGGGTGTAGTAAGACAATTCCATGTAATGACAATGAAATGGATAGCAACTAGCCATGCCACCAGACAGCAGTTAATTGTACCTTGAAGTCAGCTGATAGGGTCAACACCTCATGTAAACATAAGAGTGTATAAAGTAGTAATGTTGTCTTTGTATGTCACCGAATCTGGGGTGTAATCTTTCTTACTGATAAGGTCCACACACCTCCCAATAAACAACCCATAACTAAGAAACTTGAATTCAGCTTCTCTACATCAGAAGGATCTCCCTCTCACACAGTGACGAGCTGAGTTCAGGGTTTGGTTACACAGAGCTATTGATGTGTTATATTGAGTAGCTTAGACAGTGCGCACTTCTGCCAGAGGGTGGATTATGGTGACTGTTATCTGGAGAGGTGCTAGTAACTACATAGAGTGCCATGTCAGTCAGTGCGTTTCCATGGCACAACTAGATTGGATTACGACATCTACCGAACTAGACACTCGAACGGACCGTGTCACTAGTCTGAGTATACATGATTTGACATGATGATCGTTTGAGGGACCCACTCCACACAGAATTATCCACTTATGAACATCAATTAAGTGTGGGCCGAAGACCACCTAATGGGTAATTTGAATATTTTTCTTTGAAAATCATCACAGCAGAGTCATGCTTTCATAGGCCTATAGGCTACATCTTGCAAGAATAAGGAGTTGGCCCAGGACACATCTTGTTTCTTGGTTATCAGCATTTTACAAAATGGTTCAACTTGATGCAAACAATTACTTTATCATGTGGCTTTTATCCAGCTGGCCTGCTGAAGGCATAATACACTTATCCTTAAAGTTTGGAAGGTTATTTAAAAATGCCAAACGTGTGATTTGTTGAAAAGTATAGGCCTAATCTTTCTTGCAACTTTAACAACTTTTAGATGTATCTCAATGTTTAATTTAGTGGAACATTTATGTGTTTTCAAATATGTCTTTGTTTGACCTTCCTTGGAGTCTACAAATGAAGTCTATACTCTGTAAATATTCCACTTCAAAGCTTATGGATATATGATTTTTCTCGTGCAAATTTACAGTGAATATTTGCAGGTAAACCTTCAAATATCATCAGATGTATGATAATAGTATGATTAGCAAATCGGTCCAATCACATGATTCAAGGTAAGATCCTGATATGCTGATACTGATTGCAAATTAGTGAAAAGGACTACAAAAAATGTGCAATAGATCATCAGACACTCAACACTTTGACTTGTGTAAACCATAATATGTACTGTGAATCATCAGTTTTGAATATAAAGTATCTAGTGTTGTATTTGTAGTTGACGAGACCGGAAAAATTAAAACAATTCTTTGTTTTTAGATTTTTACATGATATTGTTGTTCGATGGTGTCAAGGCAGCGCTGCCTGGAAGGCCCTAACCTTAACCCTAGTCGTCAACTTAAAGAGGACCTATGATACTTTTCGACTTTTATGACCTATAAACGTTGTTATAATGATTTATAGTCATGTTTAACCATACTAGCGTATCAAATAATTACGTACATGTATTTAGACGTATTCCCTGCTTACCGTCTGGGGTGGCTATGCAGAGCACTAAACACTAGGGCAGCCGGTCGAGAATTCACTTGTTCAAATTTCGAGTATCGTGCCCGGATGTTTCCATGTATGGTAATGCTGCTCAGGCAAGCTCCGGCCATGCCCCCACCTTCCTCTCTCAGAAATCTCCCCGCGCGCTCCCACATTCCTCTCTCAGAAGTCTCCCCGCGCGCTGCTGGAAATGTTCCGGAAGGAAGGTAACCTATCACAACATAGTGGGGTTTGCAGGAGGGTGGAGGGGCGGAGAAGCTCAAAGCAGTGTGTGGAGCAGACCGCTGTGCTCGCTAGGATGAGAGGAAGAGTGTCCCGAAAATCTACATGGTTTTTTGTGATGTGATTCGTGTCAGGTTGCTCTATAGCAGTTTTTAACAAGAAATTAAGACCAGAAAAGTAGTATAATAGGAGATCTTTAATGAATTAAATTAAATGAAAATAGCCCAAAAATGTACTGGTTTGCTGTGAAAAGTCAATCTATTTCTTTTCATCCCAAAATCAAATCCTAGAGGGAGATAGCAACCCTACCTTACCCTAGGCCTCAACTAAATGAATGGAATTCAATGTATTTAGCCCAAAGATGGACTGGCTTGCTGTGAAAAGCACCCCATCCTGGGATAAGAAGTTTCAGATAACTGAATTGCATGTTTTTCAGTTTGAGTTTGTCAACATAGTATTTCATTTCAGATCATGTCTAAGGGAAGATGCACACCGCAGAAGTTCTCAAAAAAAGTTAATCAGTTTATCACAATAACAAATCCTCAGATCATGGATCCAATGCTTCCTCCAGCTGATGGCCTGACCACAGAGCAAGCCCCGCCAATATGTTGGACAAATTTGCTGTTCCCCGGGGACAAATGCTGCCAGTGTGCCAGTATCAATTTCTCTCTGCCTCTTTTCGGCCAGTGGAAAAAGAAAGAATGAACTCGTCCTCTACATTCATGAACCCCACTTGGTGTAGTATAACAGTACGGGATGTCACTCTTAGCCTGATTTATCCTGTTGCTCTCCCATCAGTACATGTTGGCCAAACCTTTAGCCCTTAAACAAACAGATGAAAAAAACTCAATCAAACCTCCAGTAGAAAAAAAGTTCCATCGATTCACTTCTGGTTTACCCAACTAATAGTAGGGCCTATTTCAGCAGTAGACTTTACAAACAAACAACAACCACTCCCAACGTCTATGTTTCAAAGTGAAACTTCTAGTTGGGATGACCTGACACTTGAGAATGGAAACCAGTCGGTGTCAGATGCTCTGTGTCATTCAAGACTCCTCCAGGAGAGAGACCTCTGTAGCAGTAGTCTTTTGAGGGACAGTCCACGGGATGCAGTCAGTTAATTTTGTCTGGATTTGCTGTTGGAAGCCAAAGGTAACTTGTGCTTCCCCAATGTTAATGTTGTAAACCCTGATCTTTCACCTTAAACATGGTCCAATTAACTTAAATGGTTGGGGGTGTGTCTTACTAATGATTCACTTAATAAAACAATCATAGTTTGATTGGGAAAATAATAGAGAAATTGATTTTTTTTATTTCTACATGCAATTTGGGTTTTCAGTCCATGCAATAGGCCTATATGTTTATATACTCTATGTTGTAGGTCATTATTGCCAACAAATGAGTAAGTCTGATGTCTGTGTGCAGTATATAGTACAAGCCCTCTATAAATACATTTTCTTTTACAGTTACACATGTCAATGGATCTTTTATGTTTCAATAGAACGTTGTTTCTCTGAAATAATGTGAATTCATTTTGATGAATTGTGCAATCAAATGACAAATTGGAATCTTAGTTGAATGTTTTTTCTGAATTTAAAAACATTGAATTTAAAATGTAATTATATAAACATAATCCGTCATCAATAGGTTGTGTTCTTCATTTCTGAAGTTTTCCTTATTCCGAATATTTAATGCTGAATTTCACAGAGCAAATATTTCAAGCTCAGAGGATGAGAAATGTATTTCCTTTTTATAAAAAAAAAAAAGCATAAACCGTAAGGCTAAGGCAAAGCCCACCCTCTACAGGCTACTCATTTTATTTAAGCCTATTATCAGTAGCTTTAACATGCTCAGAAACCTCCCAGAGCCATTGATATAGATTTGATTCGAAAAGTTACTTTGACACATAAGAAGTATTCAGTAATGTTATGATATAGGTTAATAATAAATAGTGTACATAAATAATATCAATAATAGCTAAATAACAGATACCAGTAAAATAGCCTATACAATTGAATTGTACAGATAGGCTTACATTATCAAACCAAAGACTGTATCAGATTGATGGTTACAGTGTACTACTTTTTAAAGCTAAGGTCACCATATAAAACAGAAGTTGCTGCCTTTTGCTTTGGTATGACACAGTTCGTTTTTGGAAGCTTTGCAAAGGAAGAATACAGCAAAGAAGGCTCAAATGTCAAATCAGAGGTCAGGATTAATATGTAGAAAGAATAACCTAATATAAAACTAAAAAATGGCCTACAGTGCCCCCAATTCTTTACTAGCAAGGTGTGCCTAATTAATTGACCAGTGTATATAATAAAGTATATATATAAATCATAAACCTGTAATACAGTATAATAATGAGTAAGGCACAAACGCTGGTCATCAGCATGTTATAACACAAACATCCAATAGATGGAGGCATTAGGCCGAGAGAGTTAAGGCAGTGTTAACTATATTTATAACACAACTGCCCTGATCTTAACACAGAGCAAAAACTATTTCCTGAAATCTTCAGAATTATAAAACACTGAATCTTTTATTTCTTTCAACGCTTTATTTTTCCAGCAAAGTTTTAGTATTTCAGGTGGGAAACTGTAATGCACCAGTAATGTTGTCCTGTTGAGGTGAGACAGAACAGACAATTAAAAAAAAAAAAAAAAAAAAAAAGCTGCTTTGGAAAGAAAGTTGCACATTTTGAAATTCACATTTTTTTAAATGTTTAAAACACACAGATCTACATTCTTATATGAAATTGAATATGCCAATTAAGATTGTGAAGATATCTGGACAAAACTGAAATAAAGACAGCGCTGCAAATTGTACACATACAGTCAATTGTAGACCCTTCAGACTCGCATTGACATTTTAGTAACCCTCATTCAGACGGCAATAACTTAGTGTTCACATATTGAAGGTCTGACAATTGTGAAAAAAAGACAATAGACTTCAGTTTAACCAAACGTTACATTTTTGCATATCATTTGATATGTGCAGGCACAGTGAGCAGTGATGACCTCATTTTAAAACATGACAGTGGTCTGACAGTTTTATCTGAGATAATAATAAACATATAACATTTTTCATAATCAAATCAAAGAATACAAATTGCACTTAACCCACCAGGAAAAGAACTCAAACACACATACTCCAGTGTCAAGTCAACAACAATTCATTGTTTTTAGTACAAAGAGTAGTTAAATTGGTACCTTCTAAGTGAAAATACCTGACTGTTACAGTGTGTCAATATGTATCATATACCGTACATCTATAGCTAATGTTTCATTTGGTTTATATAATCTGATCTGTATTTATTTTGGTCCATCTAGCTCATTGTTATGAATATTAAAGTTGTATCAAACTCTAGAATATGCATATAACAGAAGTCAGCCTGTAAATATAGACCTTGATATATAAATAATGAATATTAAATATAGATTTATTTGTTAAAAGAATACAAATGATGCTTTAAGGCAATGCTGAGGGAATGGGACAGGGCACTAGCAGCTATTTGTAGGATTTCTCCACTTGCTTCCCGTTCTCTGGTTTTTCTGGAAGCTTGTAGTCTTCCAAAATGGCCTTGGCGGTCTGCTTGCCAGTCTTTTTCACCACAGCTTTGATCCCCAGGTTGTCAACATTGAAGGCAGTGAGGCCAACATTAATGGCAGAATTGACAGCGCTGTCTGTGGCTTGTCCTGCTGCATCTCCGTACCTTCATTAGAAATATGATTGGTCGGGAAGACAGAGCGAGAGGCGAGAAACAGAGGATTTGGGGAGAATTAATAAATTAATGAATTAATTAAAAGGATTGCAAAGATGTCATGCTGTATGTGCATTTGAATGTGAGGATTACAATCATTCAAGTTTGCAATATTGGATTAAACCATTCTGTAGAATCTGAATTTTGAATAAATGATCCATTATGAAGGTTGGGCAACATGCAATCATCTGTCATGGAATATAATAAAATGTTTTTCCCCCTTTCACAACACTATGCACATCTGAATTTAATTAAGACATCAATTTGCAGTGAATTAACGCAGTGAGAAGAGTTTAGAATGCTTTGTGCAAGGGCCAATTCTTTCATAAAACCCGTCATGCCTGTGATTAGTGGTGCAAAGAGTTAAAAAGGTGAGTATGATTAGGTAAAATTACATTTCTCCTCATTAGGTGGGTCAAAGATGTTTTGAAGACCCCTAAATCTGCAAAGCAAATTGAAAAGTGGGTGAGTGCACATTTTTGTTTGCCATGTATAATGCAGAAGATGTCATTTGCAGCATATACATTCGAACGTGTCTAGCAAGCAGTGTTGAGCAAACATTTGCATTTTCTTGTATTGAAGCAGTGACGGTGTTGTGACAAGCAATTTAAAAATATAAAAAAAGGAAAAACTTACTTGTGTTTAACTGTTGTGACTGTCTCTGATGCTACACTGGTAGTAATGTTCTTTGCTGCTACCTCCAAACCAGTCCACATGGTCGCAAATCCTGGGAAAATACACAGAAGCAGAGTTCAGTATTCTTCTTATGAACACCTTCCTCTTAGATAATATTTATGTATTTGACAGGGACAATGCCCAGCTCATTAGCATTACCAGCATTAGCTAGAAGTTAATTTTCATCTGTAGTCCCACCCACTCTACCTTGCACTCCACTGGCAGCCACTACCATGGCTCCGTCTATGTTGGAACGCCCGTCCTTATCTTTCTTCATCGACTCAGGGATCAGCTTGCCTCCGTGTTTTTTCACATGTGGAGCCAGCTCTCGACCCACGCAGCCCGCGACCATACACACCCCGTCCACTGCAGCAACACAGCATTACTCCATTAGAAAAAAAACTACACAAGTTCAGTAAAAACGTGCTGACAGGGACCGACTTAGTCACCTAGAAACTGGCTGACTTTGACCGCTCCCCCTGTTGCTTGCTTGGCCACATTGAGGCCTTTGGAGACCGTGGGGCTGACGTTGGCGGGCTTGTCCTCTGGAGTGATGTGTTCTCGGAGTTTAGACGCCCCTTTGTGAATGGCCTTGCCTGTGAACTCGGCTCCTTTCACCAGGCCCCAGCTTAGCCATGACGCACCTGAGAGGACAACAGGGTCAGAGCAGGGAGAGTAATGGAGTCTTTCCTAACTCACTAAAGCCTCTGGACACCTGGTCTAAAGTAGTAGAATCAATACAATACTGTATGATGTAAAAGTTGGGTGTCTCAGTAAGCTTTTACAAAACTCTGATTGAAAATAAATGTTCATAAATATTATAAAACATTTAAAAAATATCCAGCTTCAAACAGTCTCTATGGCAACTGTCGTTTTTATAGAAAGTTGGGGCAGAGAACTTTGTGTCTACAGGGGCTCTAGCAAACTAGATGAGATATTTCATAGGTTGGGAGATGGCCTCACCTGTCAGGATCCCCTGTGACACCTTCTCACTCCACTCAGGCAGATTTGGATCGTCCTCAGTCGCAGCAGGTGCAGTCTCCTCTGGGGAAAGGATGGGCACCTTCTGACTGAGATTAATGGAGTCTGCAGCTTCATCAGGATCCTGACCATATAGACACACATATGTTAGCTACTGTACGATGAAGACAGACAATGTGTGCTGACAATAAGGCCTACTTGTCAGTCAAACCCTACGGACAACTTGTCTGCTACAGTGTGTAGGTGGTACACATCTCCGTTCAAACGCTCCAAGTTACCCCACCAAAATCACACAATAGCTCCTCTTATTGTTCTGTGCTGCTCCTTACAATGCGCTATTTGTTTGCCACAAAGAGACGGCCATTTTAAAAAAGTCACTGTGCCAGTCGGAAAACAGTCTCCCTTTGTGCTGTAAATCTTTAATCTTCTGCTCGACCTCCCAAAAAATGAAAACAAGACAAATAGTGCCTACTTGCTGATAGGGAATCACCTCCATCAGAGAAAATAACTGGTTTGACTGCATACATGAGAAATGACCTTGATCAGTATCGATCCTCCATCATGGCTGAACTGGCACTTGTCTATTAGCTGAAGCTCTGATGTTGTTCTAACTGCTGCAGATAAGAGCATTAGAACCGATTAATTCTCCTCACCTGACTCACTCAAATCTCCACAATGCTGAGGCAGGAGTAACATGGAGAAGTGGACCAGAGCAAAAATAAGCAGGAGAGTTTCATGCCAGAAAAAAATTAAAAATTTGATAAACTTCTGAGTCTGCAGACTTAAAGCATTAGGGAGGCAGCAACTATACTCTGTCTTATGGGAGGAACAGATTTAATTAATATCTGCAGTGATTCCTGTGTTTGCACAATTTGATTTGTGGTTATGGAGGACTGACAGCTATTCAAATCACAAGCTTTAACAGTCTGCACTTTCAATTGCATTTGCTACAGAATGTAATCAAACAAAATTATCTTTATGTGCAAGGACAAATCCATTTTGGTGGCCACCCTGACCTATGAAGATTATTTTGCATGCAAACACTAATTTGTTAGGTCAACATTAGCAGCTGAAGCTCAGGCCTTTTACTCCTATACTAATATTGTGGAACAATTACCTGTACTGATTAGGGGTGTGAACGGTTACAAAAAATTGTAAACGGTTACACAACCCCTTTTTTTTCGTGTACACGGTTAACCGTGACGTCATTGTCCTCATGCCCCCGCCGTCTTGTAGGCGCGCGCGCGCGCACACACACACACACACATACGCGTTCGTTCGCCTGTAAACACACAATTGACATGAACTACGCTCGTTTACACACCTCTTATAATAGGTCCATGGTACACACACACACACACACACACACACACACACACACACACACACACACACACGTTCGCCGTCATAATCGCGCTTCATTCATTTCCTGATTAATATAGCCTATCGCTTTCTACATGTCCACGTTAAATGCATGTTGAACAGGTGTTATAAAGTTCGGGCTACTTACGAGCGTAGTTCACGTCAACCAGGTAACTTTAATCTTTAGGTTATCTTTCATCACTCTTCCGTGGCTGTGAGTCGAGCCCCAGCACGGCGACTCCCCGTGTGTGTGTGTGTGTGTGTGGCGATACACACACTCACTCACACACACTCGCCGAGGGACAGACAGATTCTCGGCAGACTAGCTTTTATCCTCGGCAATTAGTTTATTAGTGATGTAAAATCAATAAACGCGTGTCTCCAGAACATATTTAAAAACTTTGAAATTTGAAAAAAAAACAAAAAAAAAAACAGTTTTCGTTTATTGATTTTTCCTAAACGGTTATGATTTACTAAACGGTTACACGTGTACACGTGTACACGTGCACACCCCTAGTACTGATAAGTATATATTCACATATATAGAACCCAGATCTGACTGCACATCAACACTGACCTGAACTCTGAGATCTGTCATATGAGACAGCAGGTCCTGGAACGTCTGTCTGTTTGCAGCAGGCAGCTCCGAGGACAACACCACCCCCACGTAATAACCTGGAGCTGGTGCCATCATGTTCGGAAACATAAACACCCCAGTGTTACACAGCAACACTGGGGAGTCCATGGCCATGAGCGGGTAAAGCCAGTCACACACCTACCAGGAGGCAAACAAACATGAAGAGGAATAGGGAATCAAACAGCTGGAAAATGTGTCATCATCATTGTGTGCATCAGCAAAAAAATGTCCTGTTTATTTCTAAGCAATGTGCCCATAAGGTTAAAGGTGCAGTCAGCGATGCTAGTGAGTGCTTGTTGTCAAAATCACTTTGTCAAAATCGACAAATATCTCCTCTCAAAACGCTACCCGTTTGTACTGGTGTGCGCTGTGACAACAAAATCCATTTTAGACTCTGTAAACAGGCATGTTGCTAGCTATTGTGGGCCCCCTTTGTTAACTTACCCTTTGTTTACATACCACTTTACAGAGCCTAGGCTGTATATTAACACCTGGTTATTTTCAGCGCACATACAGTACGGAACTCAGGCAGATTGTGAGAAAAATATATCACTGATTTTATCATCAAGCATTCTACACAATTGCTGACTGCACCTTTAAGTCCATTGATTATTGAGTTTACATGCAAGTGAAATGTAAGAGGGGAAGAAAAGCTCCTGCTAAAGTATCTGTTTTCAAATCCGAGTTCATAATGACTGGCCTTACATGTCTAATGGTGGCAACACAGTGAACTGTCTTGTGTCCTCCAGGCCCGGAGGACACTGTCTCCCTCTGACTGCTGCATGTCTAACTGGATTATAGGGCAGCACAGTGTAAACAGGGTTTGGAGAATGACTTGGACTCATGTGAGTCACTGATGTCACACAGTGGCAATGGCACCTGGGAAATACCCCAATCAAGAGTCCCATGTCAGACCCATGATCCACCTGTGTCTGTGTATCTGCTGTTTTAGCAGATGGTGGGACAAAACACGGCAAGACAACTGGGTGGATACTGGATAATTGGACAAATTACATAAAATATGGATTCAGACCACCAGTCTAGTGGTTTAAAGGCCTGCTGCGCTGTACAATAGCATGGGATAAAGTAACAATGCACCTGAATGTGAGCTGATTCTGTTTTGTGCTTTTCATTGACTTAATACATCAACTGAAATATCTTTAGAACAAATCGGACTAAACTATGGGGTGTGTTTTTAGGAAAGTTAACATTTATGTGCAGTAATCTATCATAGATTATAGCACATGCATGTTAACATTCCTTAAAACACACAGAGGAACAATGCAAATTATAGTTTAACTGTTTAGTCTCTACTTTAGTAATCAGAAAAATAATATTGGAATATTGTAAAATATTGTCAACCTTAGAAAGAAACTTCATTTGCAGGGCATTACCTTCATGAAGAACTTAAGGGAAAAAGCATGTTCACCTAAACCCGATCTCTTTGGCACCAAGTAAACCTCATTCAAGAGAGTTGCATTTGTTGCATTTATTGCATCATTGCCAACTACTATAATAGCAACAGCAGAATCATAACAGTGTGCTACTAGGTGAAAAGACGACCTAGCATGACGATGCACTAGCTGCTTAGTGCTGCCCACCAACAGCAGAATTCTCATCAAGATCTGCTGTTGGTGGCATTTGTGTTTGAAGTGAGGTGCACAAAAATTTACCAAAGTTTGACATCATTTTGGAACATAGCCCTTTTAAAATTGAAATAAAAAATACCACTGAATAAATGGTATTAATTGAGTCTGATGTTGGATTTACCAGGAGGGTGACATCATATCCAGAAACCTGTTGGGATTAGGGGCACTGAGTAAACAACGCTCACATGATCCCGTCCAACAGGGCAAAGGATGAAATCATTAACGGGCCTATCTCCTCCTGCTGATGACTCACGGTCTGAGCAGTCTTGATGAGCCGAGCAAACACATTACAAAATCAGGCTAAAGGGCGACAGAAAGACGTAGGAGGGCAAGAGACTCTGCAGTGATGACATTTCATTTTTTGCTCTCATTGCATCGTATGGGAACTTTTCCAGGCATTTCAAGCTTTATAACAGAGAGGGTTTTAAATACTTATTTACCTGTAGAAATGCTGGTGGTCGGTTGGGCACTCTCTCAGAGTGTTCACTGGTAAACTTCACCAGTCGCAGGTAGCCTGGGTACGACGGGGCGCTCACATGCCCTTCAGGCGTGACAAAGAATATCTGTACACCATGGGGGATGTACAACAGCTCCTCTCCCTCTTCACTCACACTCTGCCGAGACGATGTGGAGGTAGATGTTTGACTGTAGAACTCATCGCCCACCAATGACATCTCCCCTGTGTCTGTTCCATACGAGATAGACAGGTGGCCGTCTGCCGCCTGAGGAGAGTAAGCTGGAGGCATTTCAGCTGGAACCACGGGCTGTTTGCTCGGTGAGAGGGGAAGACCCTCACTACAGCACCCAGGCATGCCACCTACAGCCCCTGCTACCAGCCCGTTAGTAGAGAGTAGGTTTGGTGGAGCTGGCCTTTCTGGCCTCTTGTCGGTGGGCAGTGTTGGGTAGAGACCTGCTGTGGACACATCTGTAGCACCAGGGCCAACCACGCTGCTAATGTCCATAGTGGGTGCAGATGCAGCGTCAGAGCTAGTGTCCAGAATGGCCAGTCGTGTGGTGATGTTGTTCAGCGTCTCCTGCATCTTCTGCTGCATCTGTCTGGCTGATTTCCAGGCGCTGCCGACACACTCGTCCCCCTGTGAAGGCACGCTGATGGCCCTGAGAAGGTGCTGGCGCCCCCGCTTGTAGAGCTCCAGGGCATGAGCCTTTTCCCCGGCTTCGTCTAAAGAGAGCCCTTCATTGATGCACTCGAAGGCCCTCGCATAGCCATCTTTGATCACTTCAAGTCTGGCATTGTTGAATGCATCTTCTTTAGCTTTCTCCATCCCCTCTGAAAAAATAAGAATACTTTAATTGATATATGTTCACACACACACACACACACACACACACACACACACACACACACAAGGAATTTGCTGTGGTCTGATATACACAGAAATATAAAAAGGCAAGTTTCAATAGAAAGTTTACAAGAAAAGCATTATAATAAAGGAGAAATATATGCACTAATCTATTTAAAAGCAGAGCTGTGCTACCGTGCAGGAGTGAGCATTAAAAGGTTTGGAGATGGATACGAATGTGTTACTGTACTACAGAGGATAATGAGCTTGATTCACATTGGGCTGTATTCATTCAAACAAACAAACAGACACATCACAAATGAGTTACAGCAATATCGATGAGGTAAACCCATGTAACGGTACAACAGGATAGGGCATATAGAGTTTGGCACACTTGATAATATCACACGAAACAGGTTATTACTTACTGGTTTAGTCTCGATAGTTAAAGTATCCACAATCAGAAGTCACTCAGTCATTAAACAGTGACACGTCATTGACTGATAAGATAACGTTACCTGATTCACTCAGTTGACTGCGTTGATTGTGAAAGCGGTCGCACAAACAGGCTAGTGTTGACGGTCAAAAGTTGCAACACAAACTAACAGCAGGTGAAGTCTCTGTTCGCACCTCTTAAACAACGCCCATGGTTCGCACGAGCCAAGCTGTTACGCCATGATGTCATTGTACCAAAACACGCGACATAAATGGCGTTATAATTATAACACATAACAGGATTGGCATTAGCAGGTTAGCATTAACTCCTTCATTTCCATGCTTACCCCAGGGAGCAGCTCAATTAGCCTGTTAGCTTTGAAGCTAGGAACGGCTGTTACGTCGTAGTCTTGTCAAAACAGATCCTTGTAGCTGTCGAAAACCGTTACTTCAACAAGCAACAGTCTCTGTAAAGTAAAGTTTTGGTCCGTCAGTGGTCTCTGATGAACCTTCACGCGACTTCCCAATGTGGAGTAGAGTGACGCACTGTTTACTATCCACAGTTTGGACTTTTCAAAGCAAAAGTATCGTGACAGGATGTACCGTCACGTAACAATAACGTGCCCTCCTCATACATATGCACGCCCCGAGCGTAAAGACGCTTTTGTTTTATTTTGAAAATAACTACAGGAAGTAGGAGTATGCGCTAATGACTGCATCAACGTTAGCTTGACTTATTGTATGAGTTGCAGTTCACCACTGTGACCACTGGATGGCAGTAAACGCTCATTCTCGACCTCGACCACACAGGTCTTGAAGCTGGCTGTAAATTCCAGTTAATTGGTCATGAGTTTTGACTGCCATCTAGTGGCCACAGCAGTGATCTGCAATACGTTCAAAATAGTCAAGTGGACGTCAATGCACAAATAATAGCATATTAACACTTCCTACTGTAAACTGTCAAAATAAATAAGTAGATAGATAGACAAACGAGTTACACAAATCAAGATGAATAAACAGAATATGATTTTATTTTTATTTTTTCAAATGTCTTATTTCTATGAGAATGTGAATTCAACAGGGTCAAGATGTCAAATACCCCGAAATAGTTGGTGGCGATATACACCTGGAAGTTGGTTTGTAGGCCAGGCTGCTAGCCCGCTATTAAAGAAGAAGAAAAAGAAGGGTCGACTGAGAATGTAGGCTACAGTAGCCTAATTATAATATTACCAGATTTTGACTCTAGCATCTACAGTTCATTGTTTGCATGTGGATCCAAGTAATGTATGTTTATTTGTGCACATTATTCAGTGGGTTGCCATGACGACTAGGCCTATAGGCTGTGGCTAATATTGATGCTAACGATGCTAACGTTAGTTACTTGGTTTGTAAGGTGCGAATTTATGAAGCAAAGTTGAAGATCCACCATAAAGACACACTTTTTTGGCATAAAATGAATTTATTTATTTTCTCTCGTCTGAGACATTAACAGATTAGATGACTAATGGCGCCCTTATCTGCTGCCAGAGTTAGCCTACATAGTCCTGAAAGATACATGACCGGGGCGCTCTGTGAAAATGGGACGAACACCATTATCCATTATTATTGTAGGCTACTACTAGACTGACTTTGAAACTGTCGAAAGACTACATATTGTTGCTTTAAAACTAATATGCTAAAATACAAAAGTTTGTTCAGATCCATGCAGAGCCGGAGTGGGACTCATTTTCAGCCCTGGAGTTTCATGCCTCAGACCGGCCCATTTTAGTTCACGACCAACATTATTAATATAATGTAATAACAACCTTAATATGTACGTCTGCAAAAGTGCACTGTTCTCTGCACCCTTGTAATTCTGTGTTTTTAGACTGTGTGGACTCAAATGCTCCTGTGTAGCCTAGCCTATAGGTGGCTGCCATGGTGCTACTATGTGCAGTAGGAGTGTGCGGAGACGTCATTATCTGTATCTGTTCAACAAACACAATTATCTGTATCTGTATTAGGATATGACACCGGAAGTGGGCTGGGCTTATGTCTGAATATTTTTTCACCAACAATTATTGTCCCTTCAGAGCCTCAAATTGATTTAATATTGGCATATTATTAATAATGAGATATATTTTCCTCATACTGTAAGCTACTTCTCATCTGTTTCTCTCTCTCATTATAAGTTATGAACTGTCTGAGCCCCTACACGTTTGACTGGGGGACATCTAACATTCAGAGTCTGAAACAGTAGGCCTATTACATCACAGTAAATCATAAACTTGCGCACTCTTTTTATTTTTAACTATAGTTGTATGATCCATCGATCTAGATAAGATTTATTTTTCCCGTTTACAGCAAAATCCAAAGTGTTAATTTAACTCTCATAGAGTCAAATTTAACACTTTCTTGGTGTTTATATAAAGCTCACCAAGTTGGAGTTAAAGTAACACTTTTGAAAGTGTTAATATTTTAACTCTTAAATAGTGTTAAATATTTAACACCCACAGTGTTGTTTTTTAACACTTTACAGTGTGTTTTTAACACTATATGGTGTTACTCACTAACACTACGAGTGTTGATTTATTACACATTAAAGTGTGTTTTTAACACTATATGGTGTTACTCACTAACACTACGAGTGTTTCTAACTTCCAGTTAATCATTTACACCAAGTTTGAAATGCTTCTATATTCAATTGTAAGAAAAAACACATTGCTACAGTATAATAAATCATTAAAACAAACTATTATCATTATTTTTTTTATTCAACATTGCAGCTCACAAACAATATTGCACACAAGATCCAGGCATCAAACACATTGGCAGATAATGTCTCTCCTCCACTCTTCTCTCTAATGAACCACTCCAGTGTGGATATGAGTAAGGTGAAAATAGGCCCAAATAAATATATTTACACATTTCAGAAAATGACATACAACACAACTGTATGCACATGAAAACAGTTACAGTTGACCAGAACAACCAGTGCGTGAGGAATAGGATATGTACACAACATATGCACATTTAAAATGAAAACAAAGGCACAATATATTGGCTCTCATCTCTACCATAGGCATTTTGTAAGGCAAAGGGCTTATACATTTCAAGACTGTCTGCTTTTATAACATCTTTGTCATCACTTTCAAATACTTGGTAGGCATGAAAATGTTCACTGAAATGATCAACCACAAGTTTTGTCACTAGGAAGTAGATAACACTGTCAACTAAAAGGATCTTTTGTATTCTGCAAAACACTGGCATTTCACGTTCAATCTCTCTGCAAACGACTAGTCCTGTCCTGTACTCTGTCCCACTGATTCTAACCCAGTTAGCCGAGAAGATGTCTTTTGGTACAGCATGAAGGGTTTGAGCAAACCTCTCACTATCATCATCAAAATGAAATGGTTTCAAAGGTCCATACTCAATACGGTTTAAAGGTGATGTCTCCCAATGATATCCTATAGACATTTGATGTTTTTTGGCAAGAGATTTGGTGATGTTCTTGAAGTTTTTAAGAGTGTTCTTGAATACTTTGTGTTTTGCTTCAAATCTCATGCTCCACATATGAAGTAGAGGCCCTATTTTTCTTATGCAAGCTGGGTAGTGTATCATGAAATGATGTTTTGGGATCAGGTTTCTGTGCGGATACAGCTGTTTGAACAAGTCATGATGTTCCATTATTAGATGTTTTAAAAGTACAGTCATGCCTAGTGTAACAGAAGGAGAAAATATGATGTTGATAATCTGCAGTAAAATCAACAGCAAAAGCCAGTTTTTGTTTCCTTCTGGCACAATGTCACCAAAAAGTAAAGGAATGTTCCTCACGAGACAAAGAGTCTGAATGGAATTGAGGCCAATGTTATTGCCAATACTGTCCAAGTTAATCCTTGTAGGACGGTTTTTTCGCTCCAAGTACCCATAGTCAAAAGCATAAATTCTAGATAACAGATCAGGCTTTGACAGAACATTTTCTGAGAGATATTCCAAAAGTAACTTTATCTCATACTGAGCCACCCCTTCAAGAATGTCGTGCATTATGTCCAAAGAAAAATTGTGGCTAACATGAAAGAACTGTAGGCCATTAAGAGTTGAATTCCTTTTTAAACCAAACACTGATAACTTCTGTGGGTCTGATTGCAACTCATTGCAGTGCATTTCAAAAAGTTCTTTTCCACGCAAGATTATCTTTGGGTGGTCTTCACTGTAAACATTCTGGGCATCACCTTTTTCAATCAAACATAAACGACAGTAGTAACGTCCATTAAAAGACTCCGTAAACCCTAGAATTGCATGCATTCCTAAGTTGTCCCCAGTTATCTGGCATATAGTGCCATGGACTTTTTCAGTGGAGAAGGGCAAGTCAAGACCGTGACTTTCCAGTGTTTTGATGTCATTTATCAAAGGCTGAAGAATAGGATCAAAGCCATATTTTTTCACATCTTCAGTGTGAAACAGTGCGACCAAATGGATGTTCATCACAGCTGAGTTAAACTTTGGTGGCAGATTTCTAAGGACAAAATAGAGAGCTCCCATTTTGTGAATACCGCGTTTTGAACCCAGTGGGTTAGCAGTTTCAAAGTCATCATAGTACATCTGAATTTGTAAAGAAGTCGGTTGTTTAGAGAACAATGCATGCGTCTTAAAATAACTACCATCACAAAAGTCTTCATATTTGTCAGTTTTGGATACAAAAGTTTCCCCAAGCAATTTACAAATATCAGAATTGCGGCACATGAATTGGATTGTTTCCAAAATTGGAACGTAAACAAAAGTGTCTTTCACTTGAACTTGATCATAAGTACCGGTTTGTTTATTTCGCCTTGTATCGAATCGATGTCCTAACATTATTTCTATAGGCTCAACAACACCCCATTTTTCGTTGAAATACCTTGTTCTTTTAGTTTCAGTATTAAAGCTAACAAATGGATTTTCAAAAGTATCAAGACCTTCTAATGTCGATCGGATAGGATTGTCTTTAGGCACAGCAGATAGTATTTCTTGCTTAACTTGGGAGTGCAGTCCTGTAGCAAGTTCTTCCAAATCACTAACAATTGTTGAAACAAGACTATTTGCCATACCACTTTCTTGAAGTTTAGCAACAATTGAAGCACAGACATTTTTAGTATGTTCTTTGTTAAGACCAGATTCATTGTCCTCAATACAACCAGCCTCTAAGCTCTGTGGGACACCTGTTTCACCAACTTCTGAAGTACCTTGGACACTGCGATGGATAGCTTGAAAGGACTCCGGGTTTGCTGCAACACCACTTTGACAAAAATTCTCCTCATGAACTCTCATTAAATGTTTTTTGAAACCGGCATATGACAAAAACTGACGCCTACAACAATCTTGTGCACAAACCAACTTAAACCTGCTGCTAGGATAGAAACTGTGATCAATTCTTAAATGGGTTACCAAGGATTGGACAGCCTGGTGTACAGCTTCACATATGAAACACTTATACATGTTTTAATCCTAGTTCAGGAGTTTTGCCCGCAACTCACGGATTCTTGGAGTCTCATCTGTTGTTGTGACATCGATGTTGTAGACTGTTGTCTGCACAAATGTGTAGAGCTGGACCAGGGACTCCTCGTATGAGAGGTTGAACACGTAGTGCGATTTGAACAGTTCATCAAAAGCACCTAAGGAGCTGGTGGCTTGGCAGGGGATGAGCTGTTTGTCAACGACGATATAGAAGGTGTCAATCTTGTTCTGGGTGCGACCAGCAGCAAGGATGTACGGTTGTTGACCCTTTCTCCCACGCAGGTGTTCATCAATGCTGCAGCACGACTGAAAAACAGAATAAGATGAACACCTTAATGTTAGTGCTCCCCCTTTTACAATGTTATTCAATATCGTGTTTGACAAATATCACAATTATTTATTTATTTATTTTCTATTTCATGAATCAATTCTGAAAAATTAATCTAAAGCATGTTAATGGCAAAGAGGGCCTTGTACATTAAATCATAAAGTCCATGAAATAATGGAATTACTTTTTTTAAATGATACCCAAATATTAACTGTATTTTTATATTTTAATAATTACAGATTGCTGGAAGGAAACAAGCAGGTGCTAAATGCTGTTGTTAAGTGCACTACTTTGATTTTTTACTTGTGCAATTATTTACAAATCTTTATCCAAGGAGAATGTATCTACCTACATAAGAGAGACAATGCACATTTTTAATTTTCAAATATTTTATCTACCATTTATTCATTAAATGTGTTTTTATCAAATGCAAAAGTCTGCTTTGTATATGGGCCTTTGGCCTACCTGCTCACTAAGCGATAGGCATCAGCCTTTGAAAAACCCATATTGGTCAACTGCCAACTAGATTAGTTCTCTCTTTTGTTGCTGGGGAAAGAACAGATGAGACATCCATACCTTGTGAAAGTGAACCATTTTGTCCACTGCATCACTGGCACTGATTTTGCTCCTCTTCCGTCCAGCTGCGGGTGGCAAGAGATGGAGGAGCAGCAGCAGAGAAGCCATGTCACTGTCCCAGCCTATCAGGGGGAAACAACACAAAACAAGTCATCAGTATCTACTTGGAAGGCACACAGTAAAGAGCACTAGCTATTTGGAATGAAAATCAACCCTGCACACTTACTGGCGTCATCATTCTCTCTAGGTTTCTCAGCAGCATTCAGAAGTCGGCACAGCTCTTTTGACTGAGTCAGTTGTTTGGCCTCTTTGATGACCTTGTCCTTGAATGCCGTGTCCCACTTCTCAAGCATCTTGGATGCTGTTTCACCACCAAACAGCAGCAGGAAGTCTTGATTCAGCTGTTGATCACACACAAATGTAAATACATTACGCTAATAGTCAGAGCATAGTTAACTACTGGAACCCAACCAAATTAAAGACTGGATTTTAAATAAAATTCACAACTCACTAGTCCTTTGACATCTAAAAAACGTGGAAATGTTTTGAAGACGTCGGCCGATCTCTGCGCGTCACGCACTAGGTCTTGGCGATGTTGCAAGGTCAACTTCATCTTCTCAAACACACTTGCTTCATCAGGAGAGTGAACAAGAAAAGAAATAGCCTCCCTGCAAGCATCTCCATCAAGCTGCTGAGGCTCTGTGGCTGCTGGTCTTTGGCGCTTTGGTGCCTGTAGTTGAGGCTCTGTGGCTGCCTGTGGACTGCCCGTCGCCCGGTTCTTCCTTGACATGGTCCTGAGGCGCCATGATAAATATCCTGTGTTTTTCAGCCCATCGTAGAAGTGCTCCTGTGAAGATGTTTTCAAAAACTATTACAAAGGCCTATCACTAATTGATCTTAAGTTATTTTTCGTCTTCATGCTATCTTCATGGTCGAGTCAAACTTTGCTCAGTGGTACTATGGTGTGCATCTTTTAAATCAGTAGAAGTTAACAGTGCATTCAATCATGTAAGCTAAACCCCAAAGCTCTTGTCTGTAAAACTTTATTGGAAAGTAACCTTTTTTTTTTAACTTACATATCCCTTTGGAGCAAAAGGATCCTTCAGCGAGGGAAAGAGTGTAATGATTCCCAGGGCATACTTCTCTTTTTGCTGACGTGAAGGAATCCTCCTTTAGAGAAAAAAACAATTCAACATGAAAATCCAAATGCTGACTATAGCAACACAACTGTTACTTCAAAATGCATTACATTCCTTCTTAATAAACCATTTCTAAACAGAAAAGTTTGTTAATAAAATGTATTGAAGAACCACGTACCCATGCATTTCAGTCATGTGGCTAGCCAGAATGTTAACAAGGTGTCTCCGGGTGCTGTGCTTCAACGTATTTTCTGACTTGTACTCTTCCAGGACATCCTCACCTCCAGGTTTCCTTAGCAAGGCCTTCTCTACCATCTTCTCACATAAGAGAAATAGATCAGTGTTCATTTCAGTCTTCTGTGATAAAATAATTTGAACAATAACGTGCCTGTTCCAATTTACTTTCCTCACTAAATTCTAATTCATGCACCATTCTAAATGTCAAAATACTGATTGGTGAAAATCTCAATTGAAATGACACTGTATATGTTTGCAAGTGACAACTATTGCTCAATACCTCTTTCGCTGCCTCTGACCCTGAGCCCTCTGTGGTAGATCTGTTGGATATATTTCTGTCTGTGGGAATCCCCCATTCTCTTCGACTGGAGAGGTCATTATCACTCGAAGAAGGTGACATGGTATCCGTGAGGGAAGATGGTGATGAATGATCTAAAGGAGAGAAAACTTTAAAAACAAGAAAATCTGCTATTGTGGGGGTGTCACAGTCAGAAGTAGAAATCATTTTTGATATGGTTATGATTAAAAAAACAAAAAAAACATTGATTGTCATTTTTGACACAGCAAACTGACCCAGTGTAACATGCTTAGAACAATAACACAATTGGCAAATGGATGCTGATCCATAGTTTGCTAAAATGTGTTTATTTCTTAACCAAGTTTGTCTCCATTACAATCTGTACCGCAGTAAAAACGTACCGGGAATGCTGTTACATAATGTCAGGCAAAAGTCAGGATTGGCCTCTATCATTTCATGAAGCTTGTCTTCATCCACTGTTGGCAATATGTTTGTTGACATAACAAACTGACCTTGTATAAGACAGACATGGGATAATCAAAACCCAACCCACATTTTCAAACTGTTTTGGAAAGTGAATGCTGATCTGCATTTTGCTTAAATATTTTTCGGTTCAGCTACTTTGTCACACTATGTGTAGTGTGTCAGACATACAGCAGTCTATCTCTACCATTTTGTTCAGCAAAAACAGCAGATAGGCCTACCTTCAACTGAAAAGCTGTCACATACTGTCAGGCATAAGTCAGGATTGGACTCTATCAGTTCAAGAAGGATGTCGTCATCCACTGCTGTGTCGGTGTCATCAAAGATTTGAAGTTCAGTCACATCAGGAAGACCAAACTTGCTTTTGACTATGGGAAAGATTAGCATGACACCAGATAATACCTGAAGCAGGTTTTCAACTGAAAATATTTTGATGACTGATCAAGCAAGTTATGCCAAATCTACACCACATTCTAAACCGTGTACCTGTGAGCAAAATAAGGGAATTTGAAAACAGTTGTTAAAGTAGGCACTACTAGCCATATTTAATGGTTCCCTCTATTTTGAATGTAAAAAAAAAAAAAAAGGCTTGCACCAAGAAGCATATTGTCATCTGCAGCCTAAAACTGATAATGCAATTAACTGTCATAAGGGTTAATGATCCATGTCCAACAAACTATTCATACCAACAACACAGAAAAATACAGTAATAGTTTGTTTTTTGTAAAGGCGGCAATATATTGTTACACAAGATGGTTACTCACCTTCATTGATGAATTCCAAATAGGTGAAGCCTGACTGCAATCTGATGTACTTCTTGGTACCCTGGTATTTCACCTTCAACAACATGATGCCTCATCTAAAAAAAAAAAACAGTGGAGATAATGTTAAAGTTTTAATTATTCCTTTGCCAGGAGTTATAAACCAAAATTGCAAGTTGTGTGGCCATTAGCAAAACAATACACTACATGCATATTTTATCAGTAACTTACGGAAAGAAACCTCCAGACCTCAGGCCTGTTACTCTCCTGTAGAAAACAGTTACCATAGCTAATTTAACCAGTATAGCCAGCTAAATAGCCAATTGGTTATTTTGTTCACAACGTTGACACTAAATTAAACTGGTAAAAATGGAAAAAAGGAGACCATTCATTTGCTAATATACTGTCAAAAGATTCGCTGCTTAATTGATAATGATTGATGGTTAATTTTGACCTCACCACATGCCTTACACTCCTGTAGCAAACACTCTTAGCACAGTAAATTGACCTACTTCAATAGTTTAAGATATACTAAACCACTCATTAAAAAATTCGGCCAAGCCATAACATGCATATTGTATCGATCTAACTTTGCAGTTACTTACCGAAAAAAACTTTTCAAGCACCTTCCGGAACCCACCACGTGTTACACTTCTGTAGAACAGACATTAGCATAGATAATTTACCCAGCCTGGCTAGCTAATTAGCTACAGCTTGCTTTAGCTCTGCTAAGTCGGTCTTATTGCTTAAAACTTTATCGTTAGCACTAAATAAAACGAGTACAAATAAATACATAAAAAGAGCCAGTTCATTAACGGATGAAATTGCGAAACATTCACCCATTAATTGGTGCTAGTTAGCTAATGTAGCCAAAGCAAAATTAGCATTAATATCCCCACCAGCTTCAACACATTTGCGGCACATAGGCTAATGTATGAACACTCATTTTGATATAAAGAGTAACTTGCTAAATAATTAAATATATCTGGTCCTTACCTTTTCAAATAGCTGGGCTTTCTCCGGCTTTCTCTACCAAGCCTGCAATGGCCGCGTTCAAGAAAAAGAGCGCCTTAAAACCGGATATGGAATTAACTCTGAGATTAACTCCGTTGAGGGTGCATTCAATCAACTCTCTTAAACAACACCAGGCACAGAGCTATTTTAGCACTGCAAGTGTTAAAGTAACACCAAAATCAACACTAAGCAACTCGAAATAATTAACACTGAAATATTAACACTATTTAACACTGCAGATTTTGCTGTGTTTCCCTCTTCTCTCTCCCTCTCTCTCCCTCTGTCTCTCTATAGACCTATCTCTGTCGCGCTATCTCTCTCCCTATGTTTTTTAATTTCTAACTTAGTTCAATGAATAATTACTTTGGACTAGGAAACAGCGTTTTATAATCTAGTGATGTAAGTGATCAACGCACAAAAACTAAACTTTGTTTGAGCAAATCTCTTAGTTATAAACAGATTGTATGAACTAAACAGGCGAATTCTTTGCAGATCAAATATTTAAAGATCGATTTTATTAAATGAATTACACGGCCCGTTGCCATTAGAGAGACGCGGTTCACGTTCAGAGATTTGAAATAAATTAAAGTCAGGAGGGACTGAAGGTGAGTCGGGGTCAGAAACTTCCAGCGGAATGGAGAGAGACCGCGGCTCACGGGGCCATGCATAAATGCAGCCGGTCTTTCTCTTCTAAGCCACGGCAGCGGAGATGTACAGCTGATAGGTGCGACTCAAGTTAAGGCAGAACGCGCTGCGTCAATTTAGTGCATGATAGGCAAAATAAATAAATAGTTGTTTCCCGAATGATTCGGGAAGTAAAAATATTCGGATCGATCTCATTATCCGTGCTCATCGGAATAAATGTTCGGATTCGGGCTCATCCCAGTGCAGCCGACGCTCCAGTCGCCATTGTCCCGAGCATAGGCCTACATTGAAAATAAATGACTGGGGGCTGGCACTAACTTTTATGAAGCCTTTGGTATGAGTGCAGAATTACAAGTTATCTTCTTTCACCGCGTAGTCCGACATGAAAGACATGCTGCTAGTGAGAGACACGCAGCAGGGCTAGGAGTCCTTAGTTCCTGTTTCTGCTTCAAAATAAAAGTCATCTCACGTTACGCCAGTTAGATGCTTTTAATGTGAAACTGAAGCTGTATGAAATGGTCAGTTTCCATTAGCAGTAACTTAACTGCGGACTAATAATATGATTTTTAATGCACCAATAGGTATAATGATATTTTAACCCAGTGCCATGACTGGGCCGGCCCTCGCAGCCCAAAAACCAGAGCGGCCCACCGGGAATGCTCCCGGTTCTCCCGATTAGCCACTCCGGGCCTGGATCCATGTGAAGTTGCAACAAGTATGAAGGCTTGCAACCCAATCCTGCTTAGGGCCCCCAAAAGTCTAGGGCTAGCCCTGCCTTTTAACCAAACCACTAATAATAAAAAATTACTAAAGAATTTTCTAACACTTTGTTTTTGAAATCCTGTTGTTAAATGTGTATTTACTATACCAAGCTGTAATTGTCCTGACCTCAAATACAACCCAGCTGTTCTTTGAGTTGGACCCGACACCACCCTGATTCATTGGTCCACAGGAAGTGGCCACTTTGCTCAAAAAGTTGAGATATTATATGGTTGTTTGATGGTATTACCACGTTTTAAACAATCTTTGCCACTATGGTTAACATAAATAAATGAGCGATCTATTACACACATTACTCTTTAGATTCATAGTTCTCAGAATCAGAGCTCGGAGAAGAAAGTCAATTAAAAGAAAAAAAAATCTGTGGTTCTTTCAAATTTATTTTAGCAAATGCAGATTAATGTGGAACACTTCTGACTCATTGTGAAAAGTCAGAATTGATCTATTAGGCAAAACGGATTTGCTACAGATCTGGAAAACATAGCAGGACATGTTGGATGGAGACATTATTAAACTTCTTCTAATGTAGCCTACTATAGCCTACACTACACATGCACTAAACAGTACACAAGTTGAACAATTTAATAGTGTAAAAAATGAATCCAGCACACTTCTCATATTTTATTCTTTGCCGTTTTAATTACAATAAACACAAAGTCATATTAAAGTAAAAGTTATTTATTTTTTTAGGTTTTTGCCTCACTCTCCTGCTCAAGAAAAGGTGACAGAAACAGGTCCTGTAACTGTGCATACATTTTGATATAGAAATGGGCAAAGGTCCCTCATTCAGGTTAGCTTAGCTCAAACACTGGTAGTCATGGAGAGCAGGTCAAAAGATTAACTTTACAACATCACTAAAGCTCCTATTTGCTTGTTGGGATTTGTTTATTCATCAAGCTATGTTGTGCTCTATATATTTTTTTTTTTACAAGTTATGTTATTTTATAATCACTTCCGGGTTTCCTTCCAGAATGTGTTTATATTACATAACCTGTAAAAATATAGAGCATACAAAAAGTTGAACATTTACCTCCACTTACTTTTCGTGAAGCTCTAAAAACAATTATATCCAAGGACCATTAACATAAAGTAGTAAAACACAGGTTTCAGGTAAATGTAAACTTGCTTGTTTACATCCAAAGAAATGGATAGCACGACAGTGCAGTCTTTGCAAGCGTCACAATTATGTAAATATTCTAAATCTGTCAGTAGATTTATTCAAACTGTCTATAAATACTTGTATCAATACAATACAGATGGGTCTAACGAGGCGAGTTCTGATAGATGAGGACTATAACCTGCAGAGGGCGCCAAATCCAGTGAGACATGCCTCCTAAAATGATATATGGAACTGGAAAAGACAGAGTGGTATTTATACTACTGTGGGTTCCCAGTTCATCTAAACCTTTTATTAGCATTTTCTACGCACATGGAAAAGATTAGATGGTCGGTTTGGTATAAATGCGTGCACTAATGACCATTATATTGACTTTTTTTCAGGAAATGGAAGAAAGCCAGAAAAGGCTCCACTCATTAAAAGTCAGCAGGCAAATCAACTAGCATAATTAACTAAGACGTAGCTTTTTCACAATCTTTCATGTCCCAGTTTTACTATTCAGACGGCAGACGAGAGAGTCCACACAGTCGCTGTGGGCCTAAAGAAAGGCATGCGATAAACATCAGTCTCATTACCACTTTGACAGTTTCCTAGAATACATCATACACACAGACACCACAGCACAAGGACCCGACTGGACACGCTTTCCATACATATGGAGATGGTCCTGTTCAACTATGGCATACCCCCATACCCAAAGATATGTTTGTTTTCCATCACAAGCATAGTGAGTTTAAGCTCCTGCCTTTAAGATTATATTGGCTTTTAGTTCCTTAATTACCATGGTTACTATGCCTATTATCACAATTATAGTCTAAGCGAGTAAAAGTGAATTTGTCAATGATTCCCCTTGCAATGCATTGGCAATAAATACACCACAGAGTTCTCTCTCTCTCTCTCTCTCTCTCTCTCTCTCTTTATATATTTTTTTATTTTTTTAATATTTTAAGTATTTATGTTTGTACCTCTCGTGTTCATGCACAAGATGCATTATGTGTCTACCAAATCCCTCTACTCTTTTGTTGTACCTTTCGTCAAGCATGGACGTGAGTGCATCGGATGAACTGCAATAATGCATGTCTCCATACTGTAGATTATTTTGCCAGCTGGAGCTCCATAAGGAAGTAGTAAATTAACTTTGTCTTTTCCCTCATGGTGAGTTCAACAACTGCAAATGTCTGCAACTTAAACAGAATCATGATATACGTTTTTGGTCTTTCGTGTGTGTGTGCGCCATTCATCATGGAAGAAGGATTGCTTTTAAATCTATGGAATGTGGTTTTGGTCAGAGCAATAATTTGTCGACATGACATCAAAACAGTAATTTAGCTTCTTGGAAAAAAGTGTTAAAGAAAGCGAGAACAGCCCCTAATGATAGTTTAAACTACACTGGTATTAGTCAGAATGATACTATGGCTGCTTTATCCACGGGTTGTATTGCTGTTATTGTTCTGTTGTTATTCTTCAGCAACAGTTGCCACAAACACTAAAATCTGATTTCATGTTACCTAAAACAGCCTGTCAACATTCTTTGTACAGAACTCCAGTGTGTCATTTTTCTCTGAGCTGTTGACGTTGACTCAATGATACATGAGGAATGATAACAGTCAAATTATACGCACATGATCCGTGAAACAAGTGAGAAGAAAAATACATTTTAAATGGTTTGTTGGCTTCTTAGATCCTCGGCTATTTCAGTCATTTGAATCCAATGAGCTGTATTTTCATTGGGTTTCAATTTTATTTCAGTTTCCTTCTCAATTTTGTTCCATGAACATCAAATACATGCAATTAAACAGCTGGAAATGGTAATAATCCATGGAAGAGTTCAGCAGAATATAAATAAAGATTTCTGTCAGCTACAATGTTACTGAGAACAATATTATATCGAACTATAATCATGTCTTCTTTGCATCAGCTGCAGTGGTCACTTTTGATTATTGCTGCCATTAACAACATAATAGCTCCTTGGGTAAGCCAATTAAAAAAACTGTCCACATTATCAGGACGCGTACACTGCAATGCCATATGAAGTGTATTAATAAGACATGACAAGCAAATACTTGTTTTGAAATCAGTATAGAACAACGTATGCTGTCAGCATTTAAAAGAAAAGTGTGATCAATTGAATAACATGTTTCATGTTCATGACTAACACAGGTTTATTTAAGGTGATGGAACCAAAACAGAACTATACTGCCAAAATGGAATGGAAATACGCAAGCAGGTCAGAGGGGGCCACAGATAACACATGATTCCAGTTATGAGTCAAAACCCGTGTTGTCTCCCTTTTCCTAGCCAATCTGTACAAACAAAACTGACAAAAAACAGGGCAGCTGTGTCCTCGGTCCCACATTGGATATTGTGAGGACACAAATGCATACTGCGCATAATCAGACCCATGTGTACTAATGCAGTTGTTCCCAACTACCCAAAGCTTAAGTCACAGTCCCCCCACCCACCCGCTGAGGCTCATAATATGGTAAGTTATTGTCCCCACATTGGAGTATAAAGTGGTTAACAACAAAAATGTGCTTTAGTTTCAAGAAAAGTGATTCTAAGCCAAATGTTCACAAAAACTACAATAAAATCCAGTTTCACAGAAAATTCCAGTATTTGTTTTTGATGATTTTTCATTTGTTTGTATAATTACAAACTGACTCACCGCAGGAACCCATGCATGGACTGGCGGACTAAAGCGCTCTGTAGTGAGAAAAAAAACAGAAGGATTTTAGATCATATCTGAAAGCCCTATGAGTTTGGTCTATATGAGCCTACACTCTAGTACTGTAACTACGTTAGAGGACACTGAAATATTATGACAAATGTTTTTATCAAAGTGTATATGTCTCTGTTCTCTTTTTTTGTAAACATATTTTCATTGTTCTCAGATAACATTTCCATCCGTTACAGGAGCCCGATTTAAAAAATAAATAAAAGTTGAATAAAACGTGACTGGATAACAGTTCGTAAACCTTCACCAACCCCATGATTTATGGGTAGAGAGATCCAGCTCCTGATCCAAAATGCTGCAGATTCTTGAACCTTTGTACTCGAGTTGAAACAAGGCTTCAACAGTATTTGGAAAAACACTCTGTCCCCAGTTTAATCTCTGTCTCTGGTTTGAAGTGAGCGAGGAAAAAGGGATGGAGCACAGCTAACCTTAAACAATCTTATTGTGGGAGTGATCAAGTTTAACATGAAGTTAAACCCATGAGTGCACGCTCATAATACATTTAAAAATAGTGTCTTCAATGAATCACTCGACTGTTTGAAAAAGTTATTAGATTTACCAGAGGCTATAGTAACTCTTTCCTGACAGCGCATCATGCATGAGCTCTGTACCTCAGGAGAAATGACGTCATTTGCACTAAACCATGTTTCCCATAAACTTCAACTCGGAGAGCTTGTTTTGCCTGGACATAGAATGGGGTTAAGACATTTCCCCTCTGTAAAAAATCAAATTAAAGTTGAGTTTTTACCCTGTTGCTTCTTGTTCTGTAATTATGTTAAAAATTATTGAAGAGAGAGAGACAGTTTTTAATTTTGGCTGTGCACGGCTCAAATAGTAAATTGTGTTTTTGTGGTTGTGGATTTCTCCCGGGCAAAATCACAGTAAGTAGTGTTGTATAATTGCAGCTACATAATATTTATCTAATATCTAACGGTCTGTTTATACTTTCAGTCCACATTGCAGCCAGAGCATTTTGACTTACCAGTTAAAGAGTTTTCTACTCCACTTAAAAAATGCCCATTATGGTTTACATATTGTATACTTCTTTTTGCCAGAATTTGAACTGCACAAGCACAGTCACATGTACAGTGATTGCTTTGCTTCATGCGAGTCAAGTGAACCAAATTGCCATATCAAAACAAAAATAAAAAATGTCCTGAAATCATTACAATAATATCCTTGCAGCAAATATTAGTGTGTGTGCTTATGAGTGACATGCTGTCTTTGTTATAGGCATGTGATAGTCATGGCTGATCTGCTATTCATCATGAACAGGCTTCGGGGGTCTTGGTCAGGTCAAATGTGTTTTGCCATATTTTTATATTGAATATCTAGAGTGTGAACCTTAAGTCAATGACTATATTTAAACAATATCAAGTAGATGAGCAATATGAATGACAAAACCAGCTATGGAAGATTCACAAACACATGCAAACATCATTGGTGCGGTTTCCCAAGACAGTAAAATATCATTGGCAAGAGAGCATAGGAGGAAGGCCAAACATATTTGGTCTGCTACATCAACATCAAAACACCCAGCAGCCGATCTAAGAGATAGAAAAATAAGAAACGTATGGATAAATTTGCTTGCACATAAGATTTTTAAAATCTGTAGATTTAGATTTGTATTTAGATGTAAATAACTTTTTAAATTCATTAATCCTTTCTTATAAGATGCAGAGTATGGTCAAATGTGGAAAACAGATGATTGAACTAGAAGGACTAAGTCTAAGTATTCCTTAGAGATAGCATCCCTAACAGAGAAAATACACTGCATTTATCATTACAATTGACGGGTTTATGAAGTGAGTGTTGAGAAGAAGCATGGTCATAATCAGTAACACTGTGCAATGGTTGAAACAACAATGCTAAGGAGAACGGAGTGTTTGCATATAAAGCCATCCTCTAAGTATACAGCGTGATTCAGTTGTAAGGATTTGTTTACAGCGATAAATCCACCAAAGCAATGCCAGTAAAATAGCACCATCATGATAAAGGTATCAAAACAGTTTTTGACACTAAATGGATATCATATAAAAAGAGGGACAATAACAGTAATGCTGGTGTAAGACAGCCCACAATGAAGGTAATAAACCCATACAGATCCTGTTGCCTCAGCACACCATGTCATGACTTGCCAGCAAAGATGGAGGAATTCATCAGCTGTACTTAGGTGTGGCTCTGCTATATTGTCTTCTGTCAAGACTGAGACAATCAATTCTCATCTCAAGATCTTAAACGTGGCATTTAAAAATGTGATAAATCCTGAGTAATTATGTATGAGTAACATGGCAGGGTCTGATGTAAAGGTATTCAAATCCAGTATTTGCCCTGCAAGCTAATGAGACAACTTTACTCTTCAGATTTCCATATTTTAACACTAGAAGGCTGTTAACAAAACTGGCTGACACGGGGAAAGTTTCTCTGTGCTCACCTTAAGTCATAAATCGTACAATAATGTATAGGCCTATACAAGCAGGATTTAGTTTGGCACCGAATCACAGTCCAAGATAAAACTTATATTAGAGTGATGGGCAAACGTCAAGTAAACAGACCATTTTGCATAGTAGAAAACATATTGGCCCTCATTTATCAATCTTGCGTAGACCAGAAAAATGGGTGTACGTACATTTCCACGCAAATCTCGGCATTTATCAATATGGACGTGAGCGTAGGGTACGCTCAAATCCCACGCCAGCTCTCAGCTCGTGTACGCAAATTTGAAAACAGCTTGGACTCGCAGTGCAGGCTGTGCCGGGTAGCCGATGACTTTGTTGGACAATTATTAGAAGATAATACAAATGCAGTGCAAATAAGACCGAAATAAAGATATTAATCACTTAAAAATTAGCAGCTTATTATGGTGTGCAACTGAGTAGGAGCTGATTCAATAGTGCGCACACCGGCCACTTAGGAGGGCTCTCCGTCTTGGAGCAGCTGGGGGGACACTGAGGCACGGGGGCTGCATTCATTCAAAATGTTAGCCTAAGTATTAAATATGTAGTAGGCCTACACTGCTCTTTAGGATAAAAAAAATACACGGCACAACATTCAGCTTAAAATTGTATTTATTTGACGCACTTTGTAGATGTTAGTTCCTCTTTTAATGTGTCATTGATGCTAAAGCGAGCGATTTATTTCCACCGTTAACCGGCACGTTGTTCCTATCTGCTGGTGGAGCAGGACGGTGGGCGCTCTCACAGCTGATCGCTGCCGGGTCGGCTTGTGCAGCTGACGGCCGGGCTGACCACTCGTGCCAAGCGCATGCTGTCAGTAGGCCTATAACGCAAAATGTGTTATTTTTAGTTTTTAAAACCCTTTTGAATAGTGCTATCTAAAAGGGCCAATACATTCTAATCATTTAAATCTCTGCAGACGTGTATTTATTTTATGGGGACCATTATCGGACAGTTGGTGCGTCTTTTTCTCCTCCACCACTTATATTATGCCCGCAGCCCCGCACCCCCAGTTGGTTGCATTTCAGAACAGCAACACGCTTTTTTTAGTGGCGATTTTGAGTCAACACCATGACGCTGTTGACCGCAGCAGTTATTTCCTTCCTAACTGCTGCCTTCTGTCGTTCTTTGATGCTGCTTGTAGGCTAATGCTCCGAAATTAAACTCTTTTTTTTCTACTTTCGCTGTTATTCTGTCAATTTCTACTTCAGGGAAATGCCGTATTGCGCATATCCATGTCGTAAAACCTCTGGGCGAGGCCTCTAAACTGAGAAAATATAGGGGCGTGATACGCTCGTTTTCATCCGCCGCATTTATCAATATATGGCCTGGCGTACACTGAGATTGGCGAGATACGCCTGTTTGATAAATCCCACGCGATACCTGGCGTAGGGAGGTATTTGCGCCAGAATCTGCACCAGTTTCCACGCAAAATTGATAAATGAGGGCCATTATATCCAGCAATTACAGTAGCAAATGTAAAGTTTCTGTCATTCTAGTATATGGAATTTTAAGAATGTTTAAGCTTTTATGTAAGCCTTAGCCTACAGTAAAAACCATAACAGATACAAATAATCTTAAAGTAAAGAACGTTCATACATCTTAAAACAAAAGGAACTCATTCCATATTTTATAATGTCTGCTCAGTTTAGCAAATACAATACAGATTTTCAGTCATCTGTTTTTATGGACTTCACCGTTACATCACATGGGACATTTAAAACGTGTCATGTGCCTCACTTTATAAACATTTTCCTGGAAATTAGCTCAATATAATTTTGGGTTTAAACCATTCGTGACATGAATATGTTATTATTGACTGCAATGAGATTAGGAGGTTGTGTCAGGCATGGCCTTCATGAAATCTTTGTCTGTATAAATTAGATTTACGTGCATGTGAAAAATCACCTTCTTTCACTTAAGCTGTTCTTCCAGAACAAAACAATTTATATGGAAATTCTTACAAAAAATACCTTGCGTTGTGAAGTCTAACCAATTATTCAATTAGTTGGCTTCAAAAGAACATTACATTGTGCACATTTGTTGTGTTCCTGTGAAATCCCTGTAGTGACATGGAAATACTGAGCTAAGTCCCAGACCAACCCACCATCACTGGCTGAACAGAGAGGAAACGACAGACTGGAAATCTGGATCATGAAAGGCCAGGGAATCCCATCTACGTGGCTCATGACTCCCAGAGACTTCTGGGAAAGGGGGAGGGTTGTTGGCCATGAGCTAACTGATCTTGAAGGAAAAAAGTGAAATATAGTCGGCCCACTCCTGTAACCAGGAGCACAAACACAACTCTTAGAAAGTATGTAGCCTAATGATCAATGATTAGACAGTGCATATCTTTGCTGTTGGTTGAAGTATGAACCCACATGCAGTGAATAGTCTCTAATATAAGCCCCTTTTACACAGCCAGTGAAACCGGGAATATGCCGGCCTTTCGGCCCTCCGCCCTGATGTATAAATGCGACCGTTGCGGAACGAGGGAAGAAAGGTGCGAGAGATTGTTCCGGGAATTTTACTACCTCGGGGGGTAGTAAGATTCCCGACACAATCAGTTCCGCCTCTCTGTTTAAATGCTCCAGCTTGTTGTTGCGGAACAGGGGAGCGTTTGACGTTCCATAGCCTACGTTCTAAACATGCGACCATGTTAGCAGTTGAAGGACGTGTGTTTAACATTAATCACGGCGGCCTGATGTCCCGTAAAAATCACCAAATAAAAGGAACGGCGTATAATCTATCTGATCATAAGGTCCGTTGCTCAATCCAAACCCCCGCGCTTCATTTTGCAGAGTGTATGAGTCTATTTCTGCCCAGGAGAAGTTGTACAATGGGAAAGCTAGGCTAGGCTAAGCTAGGGATAAAGTATAGCGAACAGGTCACTTGCTAGAAATAAAGACCGACAAGCTGAAGCAGGAGCCCGACTCGCAGCTAGGGATGCACCGATCCACTATTTTTAGTCCCGATCCGATTCCGATATCTGGGTTTTGGATATCGGCCGATACCGATACTGTCGGATACGATATCATAATTGTTATAAAAAAATTTGATGGTGGTGATGTTATGTGTAAAGCTAGGAAGGCTTAAGCAATTCTAATATAAAAGAGCAAGAAATATACACAAATGCATATAGGCAGAATTATAGTCATACAAAAAAAATCCTTCTCAATGATCACTTCTGTCCCACTAGAATATGTGGTGGTCTGTTTGTTTGAACATTCTTCCTCTCTCTGGCTGTATTTTACATAGTAGAATTTGTCACAGTGCAGAAGCCTCTCCACTTCCTTGACTTGGATTAGCTTTGGTTAGCTCACTGGCTAACAAACTGACATGTACTGTATGTCAAATTAGAAAGTGGTGTCCTCTCTCCCTCCACCGAACGTCGGCGCATGCTCGCACGGCTCGTTCGCTCTTTCATTTATTTATTTTTTTTAATATCGGAGCTGTCAGTCCGATATCCGATACGCAGATTTCGGCCATATCGGACCCGATACCGATACTGGATCGGATCGGCCCCATCCCTACTCGCAGCTCCTATTTACTTGTTACGCCAGTAAATAGGAACGACCAAGGATACGACCTAGTAACGGGGGAATAGTCTGCTCGCCCCGCTAGACTGTCTGCTTCAGCTGACTGAAGGCTCCGGCTCAGCTGTTAGCCACAGAGCTACTGTTTTGCTAACACAACTCAAGACTCGCACACTCTATAAATAATAATTCTAATCGGCCAA
Source organism: Ammodytes marinus (assembly GCF_949987685.1). Lineage (NCBI taxonomy): Eukaryota > Metazoa > Chordata > Actinopteri > Uranoscopiformes > Ammodytidae > Ammodytes > Ammodytes marinus. Next base: position 16,409,795 of record NC_137232.1, on the reverse strand, counting down.
TATGTTTAACAAGAGCTCCATCTAGCTAACAAAGATGTATCAGGAGAGCAGGGAACACAGGAGTCATGGTTAATGTCCGACAGGAATCCAGTCCTGATTCCTGTCGGACAGATGTTGGACTCAGCGCGAAGCGAGATCAACCGGCACATCGTGGGGACAGTAAAATACGGCCCTCTTACTGCAAGCTCCAGCACTTCTGCTCTCAATTCACCGGCCAGTGTTGTTGTTGTAAAGCAGCTGACCGGTGCGGCGCTAAATGTTTACGTCACACCTGACGCTGTTTACAAGCACCTCTTTCATGCCGGAGCGCTGTGTAAAAGGAGCTACTGATGCGCCAGCAGGCCGGCGTTGCTTGGTTCTGTGTAAATAACACAGAAGCAAGCAAAGCCGGCATACTTAACTCCTGGGAGAGTTAAGTAGCCTAGTTTTCGTTGGATATATATTTTTGTATTGTGTGTTTGTAGCGTTGTTAATTAATTGTATTTTAATTAGACGCAGCAGTACAGGGGACCGAGTGGGGAGGTAGTAGGGGAAGACCGCTCGTCCAGTGCGCTACAGGGGGGCTCTGACGCCACGGGTTGCTGTGTAGAGGGTTGCAGTGTAAGTTTGACGTGCAGTGCCCTAAGGGGTTTGGTGTGGCTGCAGAGCAGCATTTGTGTGCCGTGCCCTTTTTCTGGGGGTTTGTGTGGGTGGTTATATGCCCTTAATGCCCGAGAAGTGCTACTAAAAGAGGGTCTAACCGAAAGATTCATTCACCTCTGTTCCCGTCCCGTTGTCTCCTGTTTAATGTTGTTAAATAAAGATAATTGATTGTGATTCTTCAGTGTCCTCCTCGTTTTGTTTCCTTACACAATTGTTAAAGCTCCCATATTATACACTTTTCGGTACTATTATACACCATATTATATGGTCTTAGTGGTCCCTAATACATTTTTCTTTAATTGTTTGCTGAAAAAAACTTTCAGATAATTTATTGTACTATGCTGATGTTCAGCTAATCTCACAATGGCCTAATTTTTAAAGAGAGCTGCAGCTCCCCTCGTAAATATACAATCTTTGAGCTCCCCCTCCCCCTGTCCGGAAGCGAAGCCAGATACGCCTCGCCCTCTGTCTGTCGGGGCCGTGGACCAATAAGAAATAGGGGTGTGGGCTGCACAATGGAAGCTTCTGGCTTTCCAGTTTGTGAGGTCAGAAACGAGGAGAATTCTGACTGGAGTATATTGGGGGGAGGGGTGGGGGTTTCAGAAAGGGGTAGAGTGAGAAAAGGAGAGATTGTTATTTTTTTTAATATTTTGGCAGTCTCTAGGCACACCGTGGACCCATGGATATGTCAGAACACATTTAAAAAGTGCATTTAGCATAATATGTGACCTTTAAGGTGCTCTCTATCTCCTCTAACCCAGAGGCAAGGTTTATTACAATGTCATTCTACGAAAACGTGCCATTTTGTGTCCCTGACACAAAATCTACCCCAATAAACTGTATTAACAACACAATTTAAAAAAAATTAATTGGTATGATATGGTAAACAAACAATCTTCATTTAAAATCTTCATTAAATACTCATACATTTACAATTGTATATCTGTTAAATATGGTAAAAATGGCTTGTCCCTCGGTTAAATTTTTCTATGACAAGCAGCTTTTAGAGAGGATAAAATCAAATTATCTGAAAACAACTTTAATTTGTGAAAAGCCTTAATTGTTAGTTAACAGATAATGCTTTTATTTTATTCTTGACCTTTTTGGAATATTGAAAAAAATTACATTTTGTCCCTATGTGTTACATCAAATGCGTTACTTTGGATAAACACGCCCCCAGGGACAATGCACTATCCCATAAGTGACATCATTTTCAGGAAGTGTCATCATCTGCCTTTTATCAGGATGCTGCCAAAGAGACAAGAAAGTGCTCCTCTATTTTAATGAATTTTCATTGAGTTGTTTTTAATTTGACTGAAGGGGACGGTCATAGTGTGTCAAACTGCGTTACCATTATATCATGTATTAAAAAGTTAAACATTTTAAATTAAAATGTACATATAAAAACACATTTTAACATCTTTAGAATGCACACCATGTGGTGTCATGGTGTCAACCACATGGCTAGTAATGGCTGCCAAAAGGATATTTTGTCAAACCTGTTACTATTAACCCTTTCCCCGCCATGACCCCAATTTATTGTGTGTCCAAACCAGAATAATTTATACAATACATGATTATAAATGTTATTTATATTAAGAATAGGATGTTTTGTCCCTAAATATAGTGTCACTTCATTACTTATTTAATACAAGTTGGTGTTGGTAATGCGATTGACAAAGCACATGTCCATGTTGATTATTTTATGGAAATAAAAAATAAATGAAAATAGCCTGAGATGGCACCACATATTTTTCTTACAGGTAAGGGTCTACTTTAACCAAATTAGTCCTTAAACACAATAAAAATAATACTTTGAAAATCTGATTTTCAGAGAGGGAAATGGCACGTTTTCGTAGAATGACCCATTTGTCAATAGAGGGGGTGTCTTTCCAGAAATTCTAGGATTTACGTCTTTATTGATTGGTGCACACCTCATGATTTATATCCAGTGGCACTGTCAAACAAGTATTGTACCCCGTGTACAGTACAGTGAGGCAAAGAGTAAGAATGTGCATGAGTGTGTAGTACATCAGACTTCCAGACAGGAGACAGGAGTTTGCATCTAGGGCAAGGTAACCTAATAGGTTCACTACTCAAGTTGAACAGGGCCCCCAGATCTATTTGCTAGTTTTTCCCAATTGACAAAACATTTTGGTATCGAAAAGATGATTTTTTTCCGATTTCTGCAAATCAGGCATTTTACACAGAAGTTAATTCGATAGTTACGTATGTAACTACGGTTCTATGAGTTCCGGATGACCGCCAGAGGCGGTGCTTATAGCACTGGATGTTCCATCGCGCGCATGCGCAGGTCGAGATCTTTATACCAACAAAGTCACCTGTGACACCTGGGTGACTCCGGGAATGTATATATTCCGGAAGTCACCAGAGGTTCTGTTCCACTGGATCTTCTCGCGGTGTCTGAGAAGTCTGAGTGACAGAGAACTCTGGCGGTCATCCGGAACTCATAGAACCGTAGTTACATACGTAACTATCGTTCTATTTCGTTCCTACTGACCGCCAGAGGCGGTGCTTATAGCACTGGATGACTTATACCAAAAAGGTCACGAAGAGTACTCATCAATTAAGGGCTTGCAGCCATCAACAAGACAGCTGTCATCCCACCGGATGAGGTGCAGCAACATTTACTCTGTAGAGCCGCGCAACGTACATGATGAAGACCATGTAGCCGTGGCGCAAATGTCCTGCCGTGAAATCCGCTTCAAGGCAGCCCATGATGTAGCCATACTCCTGGTAGAGTGGCACTCAACGGCCAAGGCATGGGGAGCCCCTGTGCTCTATATGCATACAAGACCACACCCACAAGTCAGTGGGAGTGTCTCTGTTTGGACAGGGCAGCCCCCTCCCTGCGGCTCCCATAGCAGACAAAAAGGTATTTGTCTTACGCAAGCTGGTTGTTGCCACAACCTATGCCCTAAGCGCCCGCACCGGGCACAGTGGGTCTGACATTCTTTCTGCACCCCCTGGTGAGCCCAGGGGATTGAAAGCAGCCAACTCGATCGATTGGTTTACATGGTGGGGAGACAATCGTTTGGATAGGAAGGATGGAGTTGGCGAGAGCACCACTCCTGACCCTTCTACATGCCAGCGCAAGCACGCCTGGCTTACTGACAAGGCCTGGAGTTCACCGACCGATTGCAGCCGCAATGGCAAGGAGGAATGCCGTCTTCATAGACAGCCGCGTCAGGTCTGCCTGACTCAGCGGCCCAAAATGGGGGTAGTCCTAAGGCCCTCAGGACTACTTGCAAGTCCCATGATGGTGCCCTCAGGGGTCATGGTGGCTGAATGAAGCCTCTGGCCTGACTAGGTAGTGGGACCCTACCGTCTGGTTGTCCACCCCTGCATGTGCGGCCGATATCGCAGCCACCTAGACGCACAGGGTGGAAGCAGCTGTCCTGCTGCCCAACACAGACTGCAGAAAGTGTAGTATCACTACCACTGACAAGTCCATGGGACTTCGCCATGTGCCATGCACCACTGTGAAAACAACTTCCACCTGTCTGCATAGCGCCATGTAGTGGCGAGTGCCCCTGAAGTTAAAACGGTATGGACCTCTGACTGGTCGCAATACGTCAACAGTGGGTCCTGGCTACCAGGAGCCCCACGCACAGCTGCAGGCGCCCCGAGTTCGGGTGCCACATGTGTACGCCTACCTGAGACAGAAGGTCCTGTCTCCCTGGAAGGCACCAAGGCTCTCCTTGAGGAGTTTAGTAACGCTGGGACCCATGGCCTTCCTGGCCAATGTGGAGCCACCAAACGTAGGCTGTAACTGCAATGCTGGACCCCATCCAGTGTTGTCAGTAACAAAGCTACACACATAGTGTGTGGCACGGCTCATGCACTGGCAAGCAATAAGTAAGCTATGCACGCAAGGCTTAGGTGAGAGCCCACGCTGGTGGGACACAGCTCAATACACAGTGAAAGCGACTTCTGCCCGAAGCCGCCCACTTGACGAGCAAATTAGTAGCCTATGCAACCGCTCTAGGCGACAATGCTACAAATACTGTGGCGGTGGCTTGGCTCACCCCAAGCCACTCGCTGTCGATTAAATCAAAGTAAGCAACCGGTCTAGGCGAACTTAGCACCCGACCACAGTGCAACAATGCTAGAAAGACAATACATTCGAGCATACAATTAGCAACCGGGCTTTTAGTGAAAAACACACAAGCAACGGTGCGAAGGAAATGCACAAAGCAGGATGACTGGCCAAGCATTAGCCAGAGCATCCTGCCTTAGGGGACTGGTCCTCTCCATCTAGGAGAACCCAGGGGGACAGTGGGTCATCTCTTCGGAAGCAAAGAGATATGCCACTGCCCTGCCATACTTGTCCCAATCATGCCCACCACCTCCGGATGGAGTCTCCACTCCCCGGGGGTGGCCCTTTTCTATCGCTGCGTTCCGGACACCTGGAACTTGGACAGCTTGGATAATGATAATTAGATTATGCTGAGGTCAGCATACTTATCAGTCGAAGGAAGAGGCTGTACTCCAGCAGCCTCCATTGCATGGAGTGCTGTAGTAGCTGCTGAACGGTAGCTACGCGCTATGGAGAAAGGCAGGCTCGCATGGCCGCCGACTCGAGCACCAGCTGAGCTGTAATGGTGGCAGGGATGCTGCCACACACTGTTTAATATCCGCAGAGCCAGGGACGGCCCAAACGGAGGAACCCTGAACTGGTACACCCTGCCCAGAAATGCAAAGGGGAGGACCACCTGTGACATTGGGCAGTAGGGACTTGAAAGTAGCATCTTTCAGGGCTATGACACAACCAGTCCGCCTGAGCGATAGACTGGAGGACCCCTGCAACACGCAGCATGGGGAAGGAAGAATCGTGAGGCCCTGATTCCGCCGTCTTAGTCCAGAACGGGGCGACCCCGCCCCAACTCCTGGTACCTGAACTTCGGTTGAGTAGAACCTACCGAGCATCGAGTAGCACCCCCAAGGACTCTGGGGGAGGGCGGAGGCTGGACGCCGACCTCCTGGCGCCTGAAATACAGCTGTAGCGCAGTGTTACGGCACTGTACAGAATGTGCTGGGAAGCACTGGCCCCTTGATTGTCCACCTGAACGTGGTTGAAGCTATTGGCACGGGGTACCACAGAGGTTCCCGGCCTGGATCAGGCAGAGGTGCACGTCGCAGCGTGCAACTACTGTCTAGCCTGGTCAACCTGGACACTTCGCACCGGGCCTGAAGAGCAGCTGGCCGAACGTCTGGCCTGGGATCACTGGAAGAGAATGGAGGGTCTGTCGACACACCTCCGACTGGGACGACGCCACAGTTGACATCAACCTGCCTAGCTCCCTAAGTCATAATGCAAAGTCTGCAGTGAAGCATCACTGAGGGTCCATGCTGAGTGACCAGCACCTGACCCCTGTATGGTTTGCGACCGAGCCAAGACTGTGTGAGAAGCAAATTCCCAGATGGCCCACACAGGCAGCAATGTCGTAACTCCTAGTAAGGAGGTCGCCTGAAATCCGGCACTGGGGCCGAGGGCAGCGCACATCGGCTCTCAGAGCCTCGTCTGGGGAGACAACCAGGGATGCTATAGCAGGCTCAATTGGAGCTAACCAGTCCAAGCCCTAACTATCAGCATTGTGCATGGCTGCCAGAGCTCTGCTGTCACTAGTGTGATGGGAGAGAGCCCTTAAATCTGGCCAGCATCTACGGAGCTCCGTGGAATAAGGCTCAGAGGGCATTCGTGGGTGCAGATGAAACCAGAGCTTCATCTAACCCCATACTTGGGAAGTCACGGACGGACACTGACCCTCTAGCCGAGCTGCCCACCTGTATAACGTTACAGGACGCAGCTGTGGACAGCATGTCATCCCCTGAGTAGGAAGGATGCACAGCCGCAAGGCTACTCACTGCCGCTGGCACCCTGAGCTGGTTGGAGGCTAGCAGGAGAGCTTCTACCTAGCAAGCCTCAGTGCCTGCGGCATGAAACTACGGTTCATGCATGGGTTATCTGACAGTGCTTTCCTCAGGTGCTCACCCCGAGACCTGCAGGGCACTTCTCATGGCCATACTCCACTGTAGGGAGGCCATGAAGGCGTCACAATTACTGGTTGTTTAGCATGTCAGCAATTTAGCAGGCTAGGCTAAATGAATTAGTAGCCTACTCAACCGAGCTTCAGGTGCAAGCACCAGAGCAACGGAGCGACACCCTTAAGTAACAGTGACGGCGACCTTAGGAGGCCTACGAGAGCAACCGAATAATACAGTGGCAGCGCTAAACTATGCCGCCCACTTGCGAGCAAATACAGTAGCCTGCGCAGACACGACAACTGTGTGACAGCTACAATAACACAGTGAAGGCGACCTTTGGAAACATAAGACGCTCACTGGCTAGCAACTAATGTATGCAACCGGGCTTTAGGCGAGAGCAACCGAGCCTCGGTGCAACACCGCTAGAATAATACAGTGGTGGTGTAAACTATGCCGCCCACTGGCGAGCAAGTTACAGTAGCCTGCACAGACACGACAACCGTGTGACAGCTAAAATAACACAGTGAAGGCGACTCTTGGAAACCCAAGACGCTCCCTGGCGAGCAACCAACGTATGCAACCGGGCTTTAGGCGAGAGCAACCGAGCCTCGGTGCGACACCCATGGACTCTCTATATAAGAAGGGCGATACCGTTAGAATAATACAGTGGCGGCGTACAACTACGCCCACTGGTGAGCAAGTTACAGTAAACATGCTAGAATTTAGCCAAAAGTCGAGCCATCGCTAAAATATGCATCCGACTAAGGCATGCAACCGGGCCCCAGGCGAGAGCAACCGAGCCACGGTGCAACACCGCTAGAATAGCACATTGGCAGTGTAACCCTGCCGCCCACTGGCGAGCAAGTTACAGTAGGCTAGGCAATCGAGCTCTAGGCGAGAGCACACCCAAGCAACGACGCGACCTGTCGAGCCAATTAAAATATGTAATCCGAATAAGGTATGCAACCGGGCTTCAAGCGAGAGCAACCGAACCACGGTGCGACACCGCTAGAATAATACAGTGGCGGTGTAAAACTATCCCGCCCACTGGCGAGCAAGTTACAGTAGGCTAGGCAATCGAGCTCTAGGCGAGAGCACCCAAGCCGAGAGCGCACCCACACAGTTCAAATTAATTCAGTTTACTTAAGAAGGGGACAGTGCAAATCAATAAACCACATGATCATACATGGGTTAAAAAAATGCTAGAATTAGCCAATTAAGCTATTCTCTATCTGTAGTCCCCTGGCAGTGTCAGCGGCTCTTGGTAACCCCAGCCGCCCACTGGAGAGCAATCACTATAGGCACTGTGGACAGCATGTCATTGAGCCTTAGGCGAGAGCCCAAGCAATAACGCGCCTTAATAACACAGTGACGGCCGCATGAGCTACCGCAACGGTGCGACACGGCTATAATAACACAGCTCTCGGTGTGAAACTAAGCTGCCAACTGGCGCCACACTACAGCAGCCTACACACGAGCAACAGTGTGACACGGCTAAATAACACGGTGAAGGCGATTTAGGAAACTAATTCGTCCACCGGCGAGCAATACAGCAGCATACAGTGTATACAACAGCATACCAGTGTGTGGCACGCACACGATTGGTGCGACACAGCTCAAATACAACAGTGAAAGAGACTTCTGCACCCGAAGCCGCCCACCTGACGAGCAAATTAAGTAGCCCATGCAACCGCTCTAGGCTACTCACAGCGACAATGCTACAAAGTAGGCTACTGTGGCGGCGGCTTGGAGCTTCCCAAGCCGCTCGCTGTCGATTAAATCAAAGTAAGCAACCGGTCTAGGCGAACTTATCACCCGATCAACAGTGCAACAATGCTAGAAAGACAACAGCCTACATTCGAGCATACAATTAGCAACCGGGCTTAGCGAAAAACACGCAAGCAACGGTGCGAACACAGTGAAAGAGGCTTCTGACCCGAAGCCGCACCTGACGAGCAAATTAAGTAGCCTATGCAGCCGCTCTAGGCTACTCAGCAGCCGAGCAACAGTGCGACAATGCTACAAAGTACTGTGGCGGCGGCTTGGTACCCCAAGCCGCTCGCTGTCGATTAAATCAGAGTAGGCAACCGGTCGGGGCGAACGTAGCACCCGATCAACAGTGCACAATGCTAGAAAGACAATACATTCGAGCATACAATTAGCAACCGGGCTTAGCGAAACACACAAGCAACGGTGCGAACGAAAGAATAACACGGCGACTGTGAACCCAGCCGCCGCCTGATCTAATCAAAGCAAGGTGGAAAGGTGATATTAGCTTCCGCGGTAGCCTCGGGCTACGCGTAGCCTTCACACTTTACTCACCCCTACCGGCCGCAGCCAAGTCGAACGAATTGCAAGTCGCAGCCCTTGGTGGTCGAAGTCAAATCGAAGCACCAACCCTTAGGTACGAGCTACTTGCGACAAGCTAATGGTATATTAGCACACAACAATGTGTGCGACCTGCTAGTCCGCGAGAAAATAGAGGAACAGAACCTCTGGTGACTTCCGGAATATATACATTCCCGGAGTCACCCAGGTGTCACAGGTGACTTTGTTGGTATAAAGATCTCGACCTGCGCATGCGCGCGATGGAACATCTAGTGCTATAAGCACCGCCTCTGGCGGTCAGTAGGAACGAAATAGAACCCCAATTCCCTACCGCCAGTCAATCATGTCGATTTGTTTCTTTCTGTAAACCCCACATTAAAAGGCTCAATTTCTGTGTTTTTCAACCTTATTTCGAAGTTGCATAGCCCCTCATTAGCAGCTATAAGAACCCTGTGGGAGCAGGACCTAGGTTCTGCCTTCACAGATCACATGTGGGATTCAGTCCTGGATCGGATACACTCTACCTCCATGTGCGCCCGACATGCTCTTGTGCAATTTAAAGTAGTACATCATATCCACATATCTAAAACTAAATTAGCTCGTATGTTCCCCGATGTAGACCCGACCTGTGATAGCTGTAAGAGCGCATGCACCGGCATCACTCTTTCACGTGTACTGGTTGTGTCCCACCTTGACTGAGTTCTGGACATCAGTTTTTCAAACAATTTATGAAGTACTTCAGCATCAAATTGAGCCGAACCCTTTCACTGCAATTTTTGGCATTGCTCCCAATTCAGGCTTGCCTAAAGTGAAGCTAAAGGTACTGGCCTTCACCTCTTTACTTGCTCGTAGGGCTATCTTACTTAAATGGAAAGATCCTGCTCCTCCTTCCCACTCACATTGGATTAGAGACATTATGTCATGTATGAATCTGGAGAAAATTTGTTGCACTACCCAGGGATCTGAGACTAAATTTCATAAAATATGGCGCCCCTTCCTAAACTATTTTAAGAAACCGACCACAATAATTGAAGAGTAGCTACCCCCTCCCCTGTTTTATTTGATTCAATTTTATTTCTTTGTTTTTTGCTTCATATTGGTTGTTTGTTTTTGTTTTTGTTTCTTGAAGTGTGTGTTTCTGTTTGGTTTCTGCTATTTTTAACATTATGTATTTTTTTTTTGTACTAATTTCTTAATGCAGAATTGTTTGTGATTGGGTGTGAGGGTGGGGTATGGGTGGGGTATGTTCGGGGGGGAAAAAAAGGGGAAAAAATTTATAATCCATTGTACTGCAGTTGCTTTGCTACTTTGCGATTTAATAAAAAAACCTTTGAAAGAACAGGGCCCCCAGTTACAAAGGGGCCCCACCTCCTATTTATATCAAAGTGGGTGTCAATTTTCACAACTTTGATAAGGAAGATAAACCAAAAAAATGTAAAAGGCAAAACCATTATTATTCTTAGTCTGTCAGACATAGGAAACTGTTTTAGAAGGTGGGAGGATTATGGTCAGAGCACTGGTAGTGTGACTGTGTAGCAGATGTTTAACATGGCTCTGGGGTCATGTAGGGAGGCCTCCTCAGCAGAACATCGCTCAGGGTCCAAGGAAGGTCAGGACTGGCTCCGTCTTCAACACATACTGTACCAGCATTTAAAATGTGTTTTGCATAATGAGAAGTTGCACTCCCCGACTTCATAATAACTGCTTTCTAAAGAATTTAAAGTGTTACTTTTATAACCTTACTGAAATTGGGTTGGTAGTACCAAAAAGCTAAACATTGTGATAAATTATATTGTGAGCAGTTATATCACTGAGCTGCGTTACAGCGAACTTTACACTATTTGGATACTTGAGCACCATGCTGCATGTCCTCCTTTGGCACTTTGGAAAATCTCAAGGTTCTTGAGATTGAGTTCTAAAAAAAAACACAAATGAAGCCAAACGTGCGCATGGTCTGTTCGTTATATTGTCCAATTAAACCGATATTGCACATTTGCTCAATAATATTAAATATTCCCCCGGCTGTGCCTTAAGCCAAGAGCCCTCAAGTAAATATCCAGTAAAAATAAAGTGTGGTATGACACCACTGTCCAATATATGAATGTGTGCAATATAGTACGATGGTGCTCCTGAGGATAGCAAAATGCTCTTTTTAACGTCATACTACACTGTCTAAACTCATTTTAGACAAGTAAGCACATTTCTCTTGGAAGCACTACAATTGCACTAAAAAGCATTTCCTATCAGTTTCACTTGTTTCTGGGTTGAAAAGGACAAATAACCAGTAAATATATACACACAAAGACACAATGTTGCCAGACTGCCATTCAATTTTGTAGAATTGACTGTTGGTAGTACAGTACAAACATATTACTATATACAGACAGAATATACATACCAGTTCTCCATCTCCTTTACAGTAAGCTGTTGCAGGGTTCTGAAAGAGTTAAAATCATCAGAGTGTAAAGCAAGGTGTTTTGCAAGCCAGGGCTCATGATAAGTAAAGCTGTGTTTGTGTTGGACCGGATAATGAAAGGTGTTGATCCTGAAGGCGATAAATTACTTATGAATGATTTCATGCCTGTATCCTCATGTGCCCTTTCATCTTCTGTCGGGGTGGAGTTCAAAACAAGTCATCAGGTCAAATGCACAACTGCAAAGTACAGCATACAGCAGACATGCTTTAAAGGTCACATATTATGCTAAATGCACTTTTTAAATGTGTTCTAACATATCCATGGGTCCACGGTGTGCCTAGAGACTGCCAAAATATTAAAAAAAATAACAATCTCTCCTTTTCTCACTCTCCCCCTTTCTGAAACCCCCACCCCTCCCCCCCAATATACTCCAGTAAGAATTCTCCTCGTTTCTGACCTCAAAAACTGGAAAGCCAGAAGCTTCCACTGTGCAGCCCACACCCCTATTTCTTATTGGTCCACGGCCCTGACAGACAGAGGGCGAGGCGTATCTGGCTTCGCTTCCGGACAGGGGGCGGGGGGAGCTCAAAGATTGTATATTTACGAGGGGAGCTGCAGCTCTTTTAAAAAAAATAGGCCATTGTGAGATTAGCTGAACATCAGCATAGTACAATAAATTATCTGAAAGTTTTTTTCAGCAAACAATTAAAGAAAAACGTATTAGGGCAACCCGATCTCAGGTCATCCTGGTCATCCCCGATGACCAGGGCGTGTGAGTTACACGTGCACCTCCCGTAGTCAAGATGGCCGCCGCGGTCGCGCACCTCCCGTAGTCAAGATGGCCGCCGCTGTGTTCCGTCAATGTTCTATCTATATTCTAACCTCTCCCTGTCCCCTTGCCCTAACCCTAACCACCCACGCCAGGGTGTTTGTCTGCGGGGCTGCAGCTGGATAGTATTGAAATGCTGGGAGAACATGTCGGCCCCTGTTGGTGCTATTCCTCCGTTCATTTAGACGGGCGGGGGGCCACGTGTAACTCACACGCCCTGGTCAGGCAAGGCGTGAGATAGACACGCCGGTCCATGCGTGTCTAACGCCGGTCCATGCGTGTCTATCTCACGCCTCGGCGTGATACCGGGTTGATTAGGGACCACTAAGACCATATAATATGGTGTATAATAGTACCGAAAAGTGTATAATATGGGAGCTTTAAAGCTCCCATATTATAGTGTATAGAAAAGTGTATAATATGGGAGCTTTAACAGAGAACTTAACAAACAAGATTGATTTTCTGTCAGTGATGTGATTGCATTGATTTTTGTATTCTAATATTTTACAAAGTAATAATAAACGTCCTGTATTTTAAAGTTCTTATAATCTGGGAGCTGTATGTTTTTTCTACAAAAAATAATGTTAGGCCTACCAATTCTTTTCCATCCACCTGCATGTGTTTAGACACGCTTTTTGGGAAGTTGTTGCCCGCTGTTGATCCTTCTTGTGCTTTTGGGCCAGACTTGGAGTCCGGGTAAAAGACGAGACTGCAGCTGCTGTTGTTCAAGCTGTCCATAATGTCTGTGTAATAGTGATCTTAGTGTTGAGATATAAAATGATAGAATGTATTAATGTGAGACGTTGCCCAGTGATATATAGCAGGAAACTGTGACATCTTCAAAATAAATTTAAAGCAGATGAGCCTTGAGTTGGAAACTACAGTTTAGGGGAAAAGATGTGCGGGATAAAGATGAACCGTGTATGGATGAAAGGCTCAGTTTCAGGAAAGATAGATCACTGTCACAATTTTCTGTGAAAGGTAAAAACACTAAATTTACAATTCCAAGGAAACATCAGGGTTACAGCACTGAAAACACACTGAAATGACCAATACGTTCATATCAGCATGTTGTGTTATCAGTGATTAGTGTATGTCACAACATCTCATGACGCATAAATACTCCGCTTCCTGTGATTAGTGCGGATGGGGTTCACACCAGTGATGATCCGCTCCAGAATTCACTTGCAAGCTGCCCGAGACAGGTTTTTCACTGCGCACCAGAGTCTCTGACTGCGTTCAAACCAACCAAAATGAATCGCACCAAGTGGTTAAATGCTCCTGGGTTGGTTTAAATCGTAATAAACAAAGCTGGTGTGAACACGCATACTGTATGGACCTATAGGTCATTTGAGATTCTACACAAAGTATGATAAAAGTACATAAAACAATGTGTGTAAAAACCTGTTTTTATACAAATGGCTCCCCCCAACCAACTCACAAAAGCTACTGTATTTGGAGGAATCATTATCAGGGGCCGTTTAACAGTCTGATAGCATTAAGCTAATAACCTTAACATGCTGTTGGATAATATTCACAGATAGTCACACCACACCTCTGAATTGCTGCCTAAATCTTTCATTTAGTTATATAAGCAGTTTGTCCACTCAGATTGAATATCAGGTTTGTCCGTATCAAATATCGTCCGTTGAATGAATGCCATAGTGAATTCCCCATTTGTTACAGATATTACATCACCTGTTCCCTATTTACCACTGCTGTGAACATTTTGCTTTTCTACTGCGTTACATTTCTAAGTTAACTTTGCCAGGTGGAAGCCTTAGGAGATTTGTGGGTAAATAAAGTGTTTATCTGTCAGAATCCCTCTATTATTAAATCCAAATGTGTTTTTTATTGTTTCTTGTGTAACTGGAGCCAAATTATCGGTATTTTGGATCTGCTTGCTTGGATATAGTAGGGGAGACCGGGGCTAGTAGGCACACTTTTTACTTTTTAGGGCATGATTCCCAAGTTAGCCTGAGTGTTATTTATCATTGGAGACAGTTTTCAACACATTTCATTCAGTCCTTCTAGTTGCAGAGTTTGCTCGTGTTAGGCTAGCGCACGGGATTGGGGTCAAGCAGAGCTGCTACTAAAACAGTCTTACCCACTCCACAGTACACCCGAGGCTAATCAATAATAACGCTAGACTACAGATGTAAATGTCTGTGTTGATAGAATCATTTTAGAAATAAAAACAACCTCGCATTTCATGAATTATCGCATTTTGAGGGACTACTTTCTCAGCAGAAGCGGAATTTTACTTTGCTATGTAACCGCACTACTGTAATCACTACAGCAGAAAGTAAACAGAGCAGCGTGGGACAGAAACTGAAACGAACGACTAGGCAACATGGTAAAACAAAGATGCTCATATACAACAGCAATGTAAAGTCTGTTCTTCTGTACGGTGCAGAGAGCTGGAGAGTTGTCAAAACAGACATGAGGAGAATGGAAGTGTTCCATAATGGATGCCTCAGACGAATATGCCAGATCTTTTGGCCTAATAAGATCTCCAACATTGACCTTCACAAAAAAACGGGAAGCCGGAGCATCACCAAGGAGATTACCCACAGACGCCTGAGATGGCTAGGACATGTGTTGAGGATGGAGCAGGACCGCATCACAAAAGTCGCCTTAAGATGGACACCACCAGGCAAAAGAAAACCTGGGAGGCCAAAAACCACCTGGCGCAGAACTGTAACAAAAGAGCTGGAACAGATGAACCTGTCATGGGGAGAGGCCCAACATGCTGCCAGGGACCGAATGCAATGGAGAGTGCTCATTGAAGCCTTATGTCCCATAGGGGACGAAGAGGAGTAAGTAAGTAAGTAAGGCAACATGGTGCGTCAGTGTGCATTCAGGAATTGTACAAATAAACCCTACAGATGGACACCACAAAGTTTCCACAAATTTCCAGTGCGAGATCCAGAAAGGAAGCAACTGTGGCTTGTTGCTGCTGGCTTGGACATCAATACACCGGCGGAAACTGTTCACGAACGGTGTATTTGTAGCGATCATTTCAGACCGGACGACTTCGAGAAAACCCGCAATAAGAAATCCCTGAAAACGAATGCGGTGCCATCCGTCTTTTCAGATGCACCAACAGGCACTGATGAACAGGTAATAACTTTTGGTAGGCTACACTAGCTAATAAAGCTAGCCCCTTTCATAATCTTAGCCTACTGATAGATTGATGATGACATGCATTTTGGAGAGTGACAACGTTAGCTAATGGTATAGCTACAGGTACCTGGCTGGGCTAATAGCAAACTCCCGTTGTTCTGTCCCGGTCCTCTACTGCAGCTCCAGCGGGGGCTGTCTCTATAGACGCTCTTTCTCTTTCTGCCCTTTGAGCATCCATCTCTCTCAGTTCTTCATCAGTGTATTCCGGCTCGTACAGGTACGGTTCGGTGGATACAACAAATTCCTCATAATCATCTTCAAAAGCAGACGCATCGCTAAGTCCTCCAAACGTGGCCATATCTTGTTAATTGAATAGGCTAATAAAATTCCTTTGTGCACTGTAGGCTACTCTGCGTCTGTAGCAATGACAGTGGCAGGTGAAATACCTATTATAGATCCGGTAACCTAGGTATCAGTCCGCCGCTGCCGCGTACAAACACTGCTGTTGAGACACAGCAAGTCTCTCAAAATGCAATATGCAAGGTTGTTTTTATTTCTAAAATTATTCTATCAACACAGACATTTACATCTGTAGTCTAGCGTTATTATTGATTAGCCTCGGGTGTACTGTGGAGTGGGTAAGACTGTTTTAGTAGCAGCTCTGCTTGACCCCAATCCCGTGCGCTAGCCTAGCACGAGCAAACTCTGTAACTAGAAGGACTGAATGAAATGTGTTGAAAACTGTCTCCAATGATAAATAACACTCAAGCTAACTTGGGAATCATGCCCTATGTCCAAAATTCCAAACTATCCCTTTAATGGGAATAATCTTTAAAAAAAGGCAAGAAAGCAGAACTAAATTTGAAAGTTTAATTGCATTGTCAATTTGACAAGGCCTACATAACTTACTGTTTCTTCTTCTCCAGCTGGGGTGGAGTGCACTGGGGTGCAGTAGCCTTTGCAGCTGATCTAGTTTGGGATGCACTGGGTTGTTTTGATTGTGTTGCCCTTTTTTCTTTTGCATGCTAGCTGCCTTTTCCTGCTCGATACTTTACTTCTTTGGGGTGTCATTGAGGATACAGTTTGACAATTTCTTTCGTTATTGGTTTCCTTTTCTGGCTGCAGCCTTTGGATAACATGTGACAACCAACCCCCCAACTTGAATTTCTTGCTAGCATCAAGGCCAACAACCATCTGACAACTAATTATACCCTGCCCTTCACACTTTTTTAGAGTAACAAGTGTTATAAACCTATTGTGTAAAAGCCTAAAAAAAAGCTAAATATTTTCAATTTGACATGGAAAACACAAACAGTCCTCTCACCTCGAATTCAGCAGTCTAACTCCAAGGAAGACTATGTAGGTGACCTCTGATCCCCATTCTGGATATTTACATACCAAAATTTCACAGACAGCGCCTTCTGGTTCTAAGATATAACGATTGTGACAACCAACCCGTTTGACATATAACCCTGTTCTCCCCAAATATGAAACATAATGATTGTGTAGTGGATTTTGAATGGCTGATACCAGAGTTTGCTGGGCAAAGGCCTTTATATGTTAGAGGTCACTGTGAGAGACGAAAACACCCTTTTAATAGATAAACATCATCTGTTGCTGGGACCTGTGATATGACACCATATGCCTATTTTAGGGAGTACCAGCATGCTAAGGTTTTGATATAAGACTGCTCACAGGTGTATACAGCTAGCCTTGAGGGGACAGCCCTCGTTGCTCATGCTACCACCAAGTCCTCTGTATGTCTGATGGAAACTCCTGAAATAAACCTGAAACATCGAATTGTCCAGCCTCGCCTTTGTCTTTGTCAGCATGGGGGAGATTCGGTCACCACACGACAATTGTCCGTCTGTTTCTCACAAGATAATTATATTCACTCCATCGAAAAACAGCACAAATGTTGAAATATACTGATACTGATCTATTTACCAGTTCAAACATGGGTAAGAAACCATTGCGAGAAGCAGTATGACTAATAATCATGCTATTTCTAATCATAACTACGACATTTGGGTGTGGAAGAACATAAGGGCATACTTTACGTGCAAACCCTTCTTGAAATATTCCACATAGCAATGCAGTAAATAAAGCATTTGGCAAAAGATGTTCAATAAATTGTCTTATTTGAATATAGAGGACATTATTTATTGGTCTCCTTTTATGCCTCTGTGCAATAATTCCTGGCAGTCATTCATATTATGTAACTTTTGAATCTGCTGCCTACCACACAGAGATGTAAAAATAAGGGTGTGAGCTTTATGGATCTTCATCAACTATGTTAAAGGTGAAGTAAGCAATTTATTTATGTTAATATAAGTGTTAAATCGCTCTTCATTCATACAGTGATCACTTACATAATGTGCGCGTTTCATAAAGCCGATCTCTCAGTCAGCTGCTCTGCATGTAATCGGCTAATAAACTTTTCGGGGGATCCCGAAATGAATATCCAATCACAAGAGAGAACGCTACAAACCGACACCCGTCTCACTCATGCTCTCACTGCTGGTGCACGCCAGAGCGACATATGGGTGAATGTTCATGCGCCTACAATGGCGTAGCAGGTAAAAATCCTTCCCAATGTCTGTTTTGATGGTTTTTATCATGTGTTATCACACTTATGGATCTGAGATGATGCTAGATAACTCGCTGCTTGAAGACTGCAGTGCATTAATGTGGTGACGTAGGGACGAGCGAGGGGACTGCTAACTGCAGTAACTGACAGGAAGTTAGCTAAAAGAACCATTCCGCTTACAGCACCTTTAAATGTCAAATTACCTTACATTAGGCTACATTTAAAGGTTTTATTGATAATTGTCCTTCAAACTTACTACAATCATTAATTTCTGAGAAACAGTAAAGTTGATCTAAATGTTTGTGGAAAGTATGCATTTTGATGATGGAAAATAAATGTATTTTTGAGAATGTATAGTCCCTGAGTATATAGGTCACTGTGAAGCAACAACACAGACAGATTAGGGTGTTAATTTAGCAAAAAATTGAAAAAAATTTAAGGGAAGTCGAAGTGTCTAGTGAACAGGCAATACATCACAGTGGATTTAAGAGTGGAAATGGGAGCAACTGGAAAGTGAGTTTTTCAAAGGTAAAAATGTGGTGCCTGAGGCCTGTCTCAAAACAAGTTAAGGGTTGTCAGGCTATCAATAAAGGTGGAGTCAGCGATTCTGAAGAATGCTTGTTGGCAACATTTATTTTGTCAAAATCAGTGTATATCTTCTCACGATCCACTACCGCTCGGTACTGTGTGTGTGCTGAAAAATAAAAATCCAGTGTTGATAGAAAGCCTAGGCTCTGTAACTAGTTATATGCTCGTTCAGAGTCTAGGCTGTGTGTTAACACAGGATCGTATATCATATATTATTCACTGCTTGTGACAACAAGTGATTTTGACAACAACCATCTTCAGAATAGCTGACTCCACCTTTAAGGCTTCACAAGAACTAATATCAGTGTTACCGTGATTACCCAAAGCTGATCATATGGCTCTGGGAGAATTTCGATCCTGGCTACATGTACATTCATATCACTAGAGTGGTATACAGAAACAAAATGGAAATAGAAAGGATATGGTCCTAAAATTGAGCCCATGCAGAACCATTATTCAGAAGTTAGTCATATTTAGAAGTAGTAGGCCTACTGATACACTACTGACAAACAATGTTACATTTTTGTGTGTGTTACAATGCCTAACTCACATACAACCAAATAAATATTTCTATCATATGCATTTTGAAAGTCATCTTGTCAGTTTCAGTGACTCGTGTTAGTTTTGCAGTCATGTAGTCTGTCAGTCAGAATGCAGCGGGAGGATATTCATTCATGTCTGCAATTTTAAACATGCTTTACTGCAATCACACTTCCAATATTATGTGGATAAGGACAGATTTTATTTGATTGTGGCCAAGTCTATACATGATGGCACTGCAGTGGAAACTCATCCTTGAGTGAACACACACACCACCGTGCCAGGAACATGTCAGCTCTTTGGATTCAATGGTACATCCAGATTTGAAGTCATTTTCACACAGCTGCATCGAAGGCATTCGCAGGCATATTGACTGGGACAAAGAGTTCTGTTATGCTTATATAATTGGATTGGGATAATTAAAAACAGACTGAAACCATACCTGAACTCCCACATTTGTAGGTCAGAGGACATATACTTGGGGATACATCAGAAACATCATACTATGCATCATTCTTTCCTAAATGCAAAAGTAAGCATCCTGCATTTTGGAATTTGACTTTTTAAGTATACTTTATCACTGCTGAGTACAGTGTGGAAGAAAATAAAACCTACAGGATCCTCCAACAGATTTTTTCTCGATTCTCAGACAATGTTCTAAATGTATAAAATATTGGCAGTTGGGATTCTGACTGCCAAATGTACTGTATTTATTCTCCCTGTAGCAAGATTAGCATGTGCCAAAAGGTCATCTCTGATGGAAAATCTACTGTAACAGTGAGTGATAAAGTCTAAGTATAGACTAAGTATATTCTCCTGGGAATTTAGTGAAGACAGTGATATAATACAAAGAACAAACAGCAAGATCATTGATTTCTTAAATGGTTGTGGAGACTTGATTTCTGGCCTACCCCAAGCGATACAATCTTCCTTCTGCCATACAGTTCGCAGCTGGGAATGTTTAACTGAAACTTAATCTCGGTCAGTCAAAAGCATCATAACCCCGAATTACGCAGGCCGAGCCGCCAAATGTCCTTGGAACAAACACAGATGTTTCAAACTTCTTCTTGAGATAATATGTCTCCCTTTTCTTTGTGTACAACCATTTAATAACGTGAGTATAGATGCATGTTTTTTTCTTCAAGATGTGAGAAAAATATGTCATCGAGATGTACATATACTGACAAGATACAAGGTTGATAAACTTATGTTTTCATTGAATGCATTTCAGTTAATGAAGCCTGTAATCTCTACTTTTGTTATTGAGAGATGTATAAAGTGGTGGAGTGTTAGCAAGTACATTACATTATTAATTAAAAACACAGATATTTTGAATGTGAAGGTTTATTTATGCAAAGTAGAGGGTTTAAGGGATATCATCTATTTTTTGCCATTCATATCTTTTGGGTATTCGGTATAGTAAACAATAAAGTCTTATATTTTTGTAGACAACCGATACTAAATGTGTCACTCGTTAAATAACAGCATTTATGATAATTTAATCACTTCAAGCAGCAGTTAACCAGCTGCCTGGCTCAATAAAGCCTGTTATTGCATGCCATAAATTATTCTTATCGTAAAAGTACAGATCAACAAAATACTTCTCTTAACATGTTGCCATGTTTGAGCTTTTGTTGCTCAGATCTTTCTCCATTTTTCATCCAAGAGGCCTTGAAGTGCATTAAAAGGTTTTGCACACGAGCCAAAATTACAGAGAAGCTGGGCCTGATCCATAAATCTGCTCACACCCTGCATGCTATAGGGGCAATATATAACAGCAACGTATATATATGATTAACACATACATCATAGTGCTAAACATATAGCATTTTTGTTTATTTCAAAATACCTTGCATAAATAAATAAATCCTAATAATTGATGATTGTTTTCCCAATATGCATCTTATATAGGTGATTTGTATTGTGTAAGTGTCTGTATGGAGATATATACTATTCATGAGGAATGGAGTTTTTTTAATTGAGTAAAACGATGAGACAGAAATTGTGCTTGTAATTTAACGACTTGTAGTTGGAAATACAGAACACAGTCAGGAAGCCCTCTGTAAGTTCAATAAGGAAGACTTTCATGCTTATTCTTTTCATTATTTTGTCTCTGTTTCTGCGTCAGTCCCCACTTACAACAAAATCAGCCAGCTGACTGAAAGCCTTCTCTCTTTCAATTAAACAAAAAAAATCAGATTTTGCCATGACCTCTGTGAGCCAATTATCTAGTTGCCATCAAACTTTAAAAGCGTACCTTTCTCTGCTGCCGTAAGCTGTTATTTCAGTGTCAGATCGATAACATCGATACCCCCACCCATTTACCTCCATCCCCACCAGTCTTCCCAGGGATCTTTAGAAGAAGTTTCGCTCCATTTTTCATCCATCCAGATCTTCAGCATTCCTTTTCACCCTTTCATCACCATGACCAGTGTCATCGGGGGGAGACACTTCCTTTACAGCTCATGGAATCACCATCACCTCAAAATATGACATTGAACATCAAAACATTTCTGATTCTTCAAGTGTCTCTTTGCATATTCTCTACCAATTTAAATTATATTTATATTCTTTTTTTCTCCAATGTTGACCAATTAAGAGCCAAACAAGCACTTACCATGCACTTTTCAACTCGGCACGTTTACATAAAAGAACTCACTTTATTTCAAGATGTTTAGAAAAATTAAAAGGAGAAACCTGCATTTTGATACATTTTTCCAAATGATACACAGCTGGAAAAAAAATTAAATTAAACCTTAAATAACTTACAGCAAGAGAAATAAGAAGAATTTAACAAATAAAGTTTGAAAACACGCATTTATTTAAAAATATTTATCATGCTGAGATTTATCAATCTTCTCAAACAGCCTGTAAAATATCCTTGCTTTACCCGTCACCTCTAGAAATGACTTAGAGAAGTTGAAAATTGGAATGTTACCACCTTATATGGCTTGGTTTTAAAAGATGTTCTTGCCACCCTGATTCGTCTTTAAAGTCATGCCAAAATGTTCATTTGCACCCTGTCTACAATCTACATATGCGGAACCAAGAGAATTGGACATAGCAAATTCGTAATAGTTATACTGTACATTCAAAGAACCATTAAATTGTTTAAGAGAGTAGCTTTATTTCTGTTAGTTATACCTATTACAGTATATTTGAAATCAAGGATGGTTTTAAGTCTTCTCCCATGTATTAAGCACCAGTTGCAACCGCTGGGTATGATGTGTGTCTCTGCCTTTACAACGTTGATCGTTCTCATCCGTCCATCTGCTCAGTCCCTTCCCTGCCTCCTGCCGCCAGCTGGTAAAAAAAGGGAAAAGGAAGGAACCATGAATAAATGTCAGTCAGTCATGTGGAATAGTATGTACTGTGTTGAAGTCGTAGCGTGTAGGCTCTGATTTCACCTCTCCCGACAAGGAAACACAAAGCTCAGCACAGAGTGAGAGAGTGGGGAGTAATCACTTATAGACTCCCAAGTCCTACAGGTGGATGATGTGGCACATTTTGGGCCCATGAAATGTGATACAGAATGAACAGCAGCTGCAGCGGCGTTAACACCAAGTGTCAGCATAGCTTAAACGTTGTGGCAGCAAGCTTGGCAGCAAAGTTTGCAGCACTTAGTCCGCTTTAAGAAATAGTTAGACAATAGACATTTAAGGAAGTACGTTTGTTTGCTTTCTCGCTAAAGGTTAGGTGACAACATGAACACCTTCATTAGAATGGTAACCAACTTCTCATCTAACTCTCAGCAAGAAACTAAGCATATTTCCCAAAATGTCAGATTATTCCTTAAAGTACACCCGCCATGACTGAAGGGGTTGCGTTGGTTAGAAGAAGTATGCCATGTGAACGTAGCAGAGGACTGCCTGATCTAGCTCACAGGTTATGCTGCATACTGCATACAAGTGCAGGATTTTCTTTTATCTTTTACCTAAAACTTTACGGCGACCGGTTCTTCTCGTAGGACTGCCTTCTACAACGGCAAATAAACATATCAAGTCACACATTATTCATGATTTATTCTTTCCCAGTCACTCAGACGTAGAGACTGAGAAAACTCACCTTTGATTATTTGGCTTAGTCTGTCAGTGTCCAAATTAGCATTTGCTTCAAATTCTGAAACGTCAACTCCTGAAGGAAAAAGAACATCCATAAGGTGAACTTTATATACTTACTCATATACTTTATGAGCCTTAATATACCAATTATAAGAATCATTTTTTTAAACATTTACATTAACATTGTATCTACACATGTGTTTAAACAGCTGTCATTGTATAATATTTACATTATATCTCTTTTGAGACTATTTGATCATCTATTTGTATTAATTACATTAATTTTAAAAGTCACTTGAATTTAACTCATATAATTTTATATTCATAACTCGGAAAAATATCGCTACACATCAAAGTATATTTACCACTGGGAGGCTGATGTACAGAAAAGTGAAAAGTATGACTTTAGACACCCTTGATCATTATACTAAAAAAAAGAAATGAGACAATAAAAAAAATAAAAATTATTTGAATGATCAAAATAAGTTTCACTGACCATCCAGGGCAATGTTGCTGGTGCTACTGCTGACTGACTGAGGTCCTGTAGAAGACAGAAGCATTCATGAGTCTTAAAGAAAAAAAAACATCTACAGTATAGAGTGACTGATATATGAATGAGAGTGAGATATATTTACCTTGGACAACCCTGGTGACTTTGGTGATGGTGGGTTGACCTTCAATGACTCTGGTAACCTTGGTGATGGTGGGTTGACTTTCAATGACCCTGGTAACCTTGGTGATGGAGGGTTCACCCTCAATGACCCTTGTCACTTTGGTCACCTGAGGAGCTGTACATGCAAAGAAGGCACGGTTCATTTCATGGTTCATTGAAATTACAAACAGCACTGCACTCTGTATTAAGAGTTGTGTGTATGTGTGTATGTGTGTGTGTGTGTGTGTGTGTGTGTGTGTGTGTGTGTGTGTGTGTGTGTGTGTGTGTGTGTGTGTGTGTGTGTGTGTGTGTGTGTGTGTGAGATGAAAAGGGTCAATCACTGGTCAATACATGTTTCAACTCAACAGCCAGTATAGCCTACCTATTTGTTTTAGCTAACTGTATGCATGCAACTGTTTCATTAATCAAACTTAAGTCACACTTTACTGATTAGGAATCAGATGATGATGATTATTATTACTGTACCTTCCTGGATGACACGTGTGATGATCCTCTCTAAAAACAACAGGAGATATAAAGTCATTAATGACAGCAAGGAATGCCTCTACGGAGATTCAAAATACTATAATTCGATAAATAAAACAACAAGATAACAATAACAACAATATCCATTATTATTTTGCTAGTACTTACTCATGAATGTCAGGGGAATTTCCTGATACCTGAATCCTGAAATGTACTGTGAAAAGGGTAAAAATCATATAGAATAGTTATAGGATATTACACATTAACAAAATGTCACTCTTGTCAAAACAACTTAAATATCTGCAACGCTGGTTTTCAAGACAGGTATTTTGGCAACCATAGGACTAAATAAGAAACCTGCACACAGAAAACTGCACCTTGCACTTTGGCCTGGCAACTTCAATAACAAGAAATCTATTTTTAAGATGACACCTTGATTTGCATGTAGCTGACAAGCCTCTTCAATAGTGCGAGGAGATCCTGGCTTCCAACAGGCATATCTGGAAAAAAGTGCAGGGCATTATTAACAGCAGCTGGTCCTTTACAACGGCCATAAACAACAGTGCACCCTTTGACAGATTTATAAAAAGGAAAGGGAATTTTAACAAAGGCAACAGTTCAAAGCTGTACCTGCGGGATACAAGACTTGGTCAACAAAGTGAACCACTCCATTTGTGGCCATGATGTCCGACTCAGGGACTGTGACAGAATTCACTTGCATAGTGTTGTTTGCCTGAGGGAGACAGTTATAAACCATTACAGACAAGAAAACCACAAAATGAGGAGCTTGAACCAAGCTGGGTTTTATAATATGAGCAATGAACTCTGTCTTAATTAAGCTTATTAAAGTCATTGAGTTCAAATTGAGAATAGTATTTGATTAGATAATGATGGTTGACACTACAACCATCATTTTACTAAATAATTGAATTATAATTGTCATACCAATGTCAGATTTAATAGTTAAAGATGATGAATGGTATAAAACTTGATTTGCTCCAGGTATAGTGTATTTTCCTAAGATAAGAAATGTTAAGACTTGCTGCACTGAATACTTACAAACATCACTTTGAGGTTGCTGCCCTGGAAAGACTTGAGAAGGTTTGTCACCCCAGCTTCCAAACCACCACCAATGAAGATACCATTATTCATGTGATACAGAAGAATGGTTCTGAGAGCGTTTATGTCACCTTAAATAAAAAAGGCAAACGTATAAACTATAATTAATAAACTTGTGTCTATGATTTTGAAGTAGCCATGCTAAAAACGGAACATTTAGAAAGGGAGTCCTACTCTTCAACAATGTCATATCACTGTCGCTCAGACCAGCGAAAGCCTTATCACTTGGGGCAAACAGAGTGAAGTCTCCCTCCTGTTTCAAAGCATCAGTCAAGCCAGCAGTTTCCATCAGAGACAAAAAGATCCTGCAGCATAGAGAAGAAAACAGTAAGTTGGCTGTGAAAGGAACCACGAGGGCTAAGCCTACATATTGCAACAACAGCACTTTCCCATTCCCATTCCCATATGTGCCATGTGGATTTAATGGGGGTTTAAGCGCTGCATTTTAATTCCACAGTGCATTTTGACTAACATTGCTCTGCACTTACTTGAAACTTCCATTTTCGGTCAGAATCTCGAACAAAGATTTTTCCGCTGGTTTCAACAGAGTCGTCATGAGATGAAGGGCCCCGTTGCTCCCTTCTTTACTGCCTCTCAGTAGACAGGAATTCTCAATGCACACAGCCTGCAGAAATAACCCACAAATTGAAGGCAAGGGGATTAATGTTACGTCTCAGTGATACGAGGATTGATGGTCGAATGAAAGGAGTAATTCATATAGTGTGTGTTTGGTGGCACCAAGCCACCATTTCAGAGAACTCCAGAGAAAAGGGACGCACTGTGCGATAGATGAAGACCCTCAGGAATTTTCCACCAATGGTCTCTAGCCGCTGGCCATTGTACAGCTGTCCCAGGCCAATCTTAGTCTTCACGATGTGGTTCTCCAGAATGACTTTGAGGATACTCTGATCAATGGCCATCACTTCGTCTGTAGAGGAAACAATTGTGTTACATTTCAAGAATAAACAATCAAACATACCAGCAATATTGTACATGTACATCAAATTAATTAACCTTAGAAACAGAAATGTCATTTATATATTCTTTTTTTCTATTATTATGGCCAAAATTTCCAAAAAGCAGCAGCCACAACTCCAACTGTGAGCAAAACTATATTTGCTATCACTGGCTTGATTTAGTGCACAGTTTTGAAGGTGAACCATGTGCAGTCACTGGAATAATTTACAGTTTGAATGTAAAGCTCATATAACATCCAGCCGTTGCCGCCTTTTGCATTCCTTACACCCCTTTAAAAGCGTTAAGCCTATAAAGATAAAAGTATCCTGCCTGGATACACAATCCTGTTGCAGAAACAAAACATCTCTCCTCCCTTTGGCTGAAATCCAGGAATGTTCGCCGGGCAAGTGTGTTTTTGATCTTTCGTGGCATAAAATGGCTGCATTTTATGTATAATCTCCCTGATGCTCCATATATGTGCATACATATTCATTTTTCTAGGCTACATGAGTTAGCATGCAAGGGGACATAAAAAATATGGCTTTTTATTTAATTGTGGAGCAGCCAGGGATCATGTTCAACCAACTACAGAGAGGAAAAGAAAGGTACCATGCATGATGTTATGATTAGTAAATGACTCACCAGTGAAGACATCGTTGAGGGGAGCCAGCAAAGTGTACTCAGCATCTTGACTCATCTCAGCAGTAAGTCCCAGCTCGGACACCATGTCGCCAAAGGTTGACTGAGAACTTCCCACCAGTTCCATCACCTGTTTAGCTTAAAGGGCACAGAAAATCCCAAAACCATTGAAAAATACATGACAGAGAAATACTAACCACCTGGCAAAATGTAGTAAACCAGGTACATTTAAACTACTGGGAAAGAAGAAATTGGGGGTCCAACCTGAGTCTGGCATGAGCACTTTGTCGATAAGGTGGATGACACCGTTGGAAGTGACAATGTCCTTCTTCTTCACCATTTTGATATCATTGACTGTTAAGCTATCACCATCACAGCCGATCTGAATGCTGTTACCCTCCAATGTCTCATAAGAGGTGCCAGTCATGATGGCCTCAGAGCACTGGACTGAGTCCAGGATGTGGAAATTAAGAAGAGCTAAACAAGGGAGACAAAAACATTTAAATGAAAATGTGGTGCAGTATGAGTTGAGGTTTATTTGAATACGGAGTAAGTTGGCTACATGGGCTGTTTTTATGTTCTTTCTTATAAACTGCAGCTGAGGATATATCAGCCTGGGAACCTTTAGACCCCTTGGATCCCTTTGGTCCTTGAGTGAGAAGTCTTGATTTCTTCACAGCTCTGTTGAACTTTGTGTGGAATGGTCTGATCGAACATCACAGGGTTAGCTATGGGCTAATAAAAATAGTTTGGGTGGCTGCCAATTTGACCAGTTTGCTCAACGAAGCAGCTGTTTCCTGCCTCTATGTTCGGAAACAAAATATGCCAATGTTATTGTGGTACAATAGGCTACTTGCAAATGTCCTACTCACAGTATACATAACTGTAGGAAAATGAAAATGAAAAAATATTATCTAAGTGTCAAATGATGTATTCCACCCAAAATGTCATGCATGATTTTTTTTACTCTCAGACACAACTTTGTTACGTACAACTTGCCAAACGTGTGTAAGTTCCAGACATTGTGGCTTCATCTGTTTTGAATTGCAAGAAGTTGAACGTGTGAAAAAAATCCCTTTTACGGGTGACTTAGTCCAACAGATGTGCCGCCAGGGAATCACGGTATTTATTTTCCTGAACCTTCGTCATGAAATGTAAATATGGTCCTAGTTTGCTACAGTTGATAGCTTAGTCTCCGCTGCAATGTTTATAGAGGCCTTTAGTGAACTTTAGAGTATTAAGGAACAGCAGCGGCAGTCTAACAATAAAAGTCTGTTTTACCTTTGAGGACGTCTTTGTCGCTCTGAAGTCTCTCCAACACGTCGCTGCCCAGACTCTCAAAGGCTTCATTGGTGGGGGCAAAGACAGTGTAATGTCCTGGCTGACCCAGCTTCTCCAATATTCCAGAGCTTTGAGCAATATCCTATATGGTGATTTCACCAGCAGAATTAGGTTTAGTTAACAGAAATAACAATAAAGTATAGTAGTAACATCTGCAGAGGATAGATATAATAAAGTTCCAAATCAGTGCAAACTCTGAATGTGCTTTTCAATTCCCTTAGATGCCTGCACATCAAACTCCCATACAACCCAGCATGACCCATCTGTGCATAATATTTGCTATTATTTCAGAGTCCTTGACTTTAAGGTGTTAACATTATTTCTATCCTTGAATTTATGTACTCACACTCAGAGTCGTCAGGTCATCGTTTACTTCGATGACATCCTGGATAGTGTTTCCAACCGCGCTGATAACACGGTCAATGACATGAACAACTCCGTTGGTTGAAACCTGGTTGCCATAGATAATCCTGGCACAGTTCACTGTCACTACCTGCGTATAATATGCAATTCAATGTAACACCATTGAAATTATTTTTGAACACTTGAGATTGCTATGGTAATATTGAATGATATTACTCACCCCATTGGAGTAATGGTTAATGTGGAGACCAAGGTCATTGTACATGGAGGTGACTGTCAATCCATTCCTTAAATCTTTGGTCAGAAGGCGTTTGTTGGCCATGTGGTAGTGCAGAGCGTTGTACAGTTCAATGTTGACATTACTGACTAGTGCACCCCTCATTTCCTTTTAGGTGAGAAAAATAAGATTAGAAAACCTCACAGATAGAGAGGTTTCTACAGTTATTTTATTGTTTATGACTCACATCATCCAAAAGGTCCCAAGCCTCGTTGCTGGGGGCAAAGAAGGTGTAGGATCCAGATCCCTCAATCTCAGGCCTTAGCTTAGAAATGTCGGCGTATTTTTGGGTTGAGGTGGCCTTCACAAGACCCAAGGTGCCATACACATGGTCGATTGGAGCCACTAAGAAATACATGTATAATAAGCATTATTCAATTTAAGCCTGTCCTCTTTAAAAAAATAAAAAAATATATATTTTAAATATTTGGGGCTTGAAAAGGAAAAGACTCAACATGTGTTGACAATATGCTTAAGTATCCTCTTGTAGTTTATTTGGTCTGATTTCAAAGATAGCACACAGCTGCTGTGCAGTTGGTTGATATGGCCTCATTTAACCTTTTTACAATATACATTGAACATATTGTAGCACACTGTACCTGCAGGGCAACCACGCATGCCCTCCATCTTCATGTACCCTGGGCAGCACTCATAAAGCACAGTTCTGCAGAACACAAAGATCACAAAAGTTGTCACCACCCCAAATAGATAGCACATCCTTTGAAATACTATTTACAAGAACATTTCAACAAAGATGTTTAAGAAATCTATACATGTTCTGGTTGCCACGTTTGTAGATGAATCATCATTCGCTGGTTGGTGTTTTTGGTGTTATGATTCAGTGTTGAGATGTCACTTATAATTTCCTTCATTACACCAACAAACGATGTGATCCAACAGTATAGGCCAAAACCTAATGGAAAAGGTCCCTCAAGGACTCTGCTACCATTAGAGTAGTGGATTTATGTTACCAAGACCGTCTCTTTGAAGCAACAAACTTACTTTGGACTCTACTGTACTTGGCATTTGGTTAACCTCAGAAACATTAATACTTTGCCCTTGAAAAACTGCAGTGTAATTAGAGTTGAGTTGTAGGACATTTTGGTTGATACATGGAACATTCAAAGCGTTTAGTGGTCTGTATGGAAACATTTGACCCAATTTGAGTTTTTACAGACTTTTACAATTTAGAGATTGACCAGTGTGATTTCTGTTTGGATAAATCAGATACAAATGAGGAATGTTTACTTGCGGTTGGGCAACCATGTGAGAAGTAGTGTGTCCTCCCCACTTACTGTAAACAGTGCTAAATATCATAGCCTGAGGAGGGTAGTAAAATTCAAAGTTCAGCTGCTACATATAAACTTGACTAAACCAATTGTCAGCAAGTTTCAACATATTGGAACAATAGAATTGTTTCCAGCTCTTGGAAGACCAGACAGTTGGAGATGTACACCTGACCTCAAGTAACCAATGGGAATGCAACAATGAAAAGGCCCACAAGACATAAAGAACACCTACATGGATCAAACCACATGCTTCCACATGCTTCCAGAGTCTGCTGGGGAGTTCATTACTGTAGACTACACCGTTTTTATTGTCTAACAGGAAAGCCCCCCATCCCCAACCATTTTTCAGATTAAAATAATGATGCCAAATAGTAACAACATCATCCAGGCATCCAGTTATAATCACTGTACAAATATACAACATACAAGAAATACATTATGTGGATTGCCTGTGATCCCTAGCCATCCATGACTTAATAATAGTAGTTAACTTAGTTGGAGAGTTGTTTTTGTTAGTGGGTTGTTCACAGCTGTTATCAACTGTTGATGTCTAACATAGGGTACAAAGTGAGGCTTGTGGGTCATGGCTAACTGCACCCTTTTAACAGCTGTATTTGAATCAACTTTGATGGAGTTGGAGGGCTTAGGATGAGATCACACAAGCCCCATTGGGGCAGAGTCAGCAAAACGCTCGCTACATTGGCCTCCCACACAGAGGGATCATGTCTGGCCATGCAGTTGGAAATTTTTAACTTGTCAGCATCTCTATAAAAGAACAGTCCCGCTAAGACTTTGATAACCTTGTCAAACATAATTGTGTCGGTGTGTGTCTTTATTCCAACTTAGCCCATCACTTGTAAGTTTAGTTTAACAAAGCATCTTGGAGACAAAGTTGTGCTAGAAGCAGAAATACTTTTATTTAGTTGAATAAAACCTCTGTGGGTTAAGACAAGTATAGAAAAGTAAGACTGAGCAACAATTGAGAGGGGCTATAGTAAAACTGGAAGCTTAGGCCACATTAGATAGTTTTGGTCATTTAGCCTGAATTAATTTAAAGGCTATTAAAATGGTTACTTACACTGTTACTTATAGGAACAGTGGGATATGTCTTATTGTATTGTGTCTTATAGTTTTCCCTTAATTCCAGTTGTAGTCCTAATCGGTTTTAATCAGTTTGGTACAGTGTCACTGATGTCAAAATTGTTTGTTCATGTTGTCAATTATGATACACGCCCAATTTACAGCTGATTCATTGGGAAACTGTTTGCCTTTATATCAGCTCCACTGAATGTTATGCTGACTGGAACAACTACAAGTGTATGTACAGTATAAAACAATAGTAAGTAAGTAAGTAAGACTTATTATTCAGCTTGTGAACTGCTGAGAAACCTCTGCTGAGCTTTTTGAAGACATGGTTTGGAATTGCTTGTGAATTCCGTGAATCAGAAACCAATTTAATGAACATTTAAAAAAATATATACTTTGTCCTTAATTAATCTTCCAATGTAAGTTAAGTCCATTATTTACTATCTATGGTTAAGTCATGTGCAGCTCTGCTCCAAATAAATAATTGTGGAAACTGGAATACACAATACTACGTAGTTGTACAGAGTGCTTTCATAAGAGCTTGAATGAGCATATGCGAATCAATTAACTATGTGAATGAAGCTTTGGTCAAGGTATTTTGATCGATTCTATAGAACCATTTCAGACTTATTAAAGGTGCACTATGCAGTTTCAAAGGAGGGGGATTCGTTTACATTTGCAGAGCCTGCAGTTAGTTCACAAAACTCATTTTCTCTACATGTGATTGTCATTATTGAAAAATTATATCATCATTAGTCGATGCAAAATAATTTTAAGACACCTGCAACCCAACATAAGACTTAAAAATGTTTGTTAACTAATCTGTGGGCCCTGCCACTGTAAACAACAACAGTGAAACTTTTAAGAAGTAACTTTTAAGGTAGCTTACTTCATACATGATTCCCGGGGTCCCATTTTCCTGTGAGGAAAGTTTGTTTATTCAGTTTTGAGAATATACCTTGGAAAATGTTCACATCTCAGACACACCCAAAGTTACATAGTGCACCTTTTAAATAGATCAAATTATTTGGCTGTTACACATAATATCATTTGCCAAGTTCAGTCTCCAGTGTGTATTCACCATGAAGAGTGAAGCATATTTAGAGACTAACACAGGATTTAGGCATAATGCAAGCATAGAGGGCAAGCTGAACACGTGTGTGTGTGTGTGTGTGTGTGTGTGTGTGTGTGTGTGTGTGTGTGTGTGTGTGTGTGTGTGTGTGTGTGTGTGTGTGTGTGTGTGTGTGTGTGTGCATGAAGAGAGAGGGGAAAGATTGTAAAATAGGCCTGGCTTCGATCCATGTATAAACACAAAAGTGCTGAGAGGGCTGGAACAATAAGAGAAAAGGGGGTTGTTCATAATGATTGAGTTAAACGCTTTTCCATTCAAGAATACAGTCAACATTTTGCAGCCACATCATATCCTGGAATCAGTGGTTCACCACTGTGGCGTCCAACAGCGACCAGGCTTCCTAAGTTATGAAAAGCCTGACTTTCAGTTTATAGGATCAAACAGGACAGTATTCAATACAAAGGATTTAGGGCTGCATGCTTAAATGTGTTTTTCGTTTTAAGCTGTAGTTCAACCCAAAGTAAGATAACAGATGTCCGTCTCTATGGAAACGTTCAAGTTTCCATGCAAGAAACCCCCTCAGAGCAGAAGCAATAAGAAAAAGAAGAAGAAGAAGCAGACACTGAAGAGAAATGCTAGATTTTCAAAAAAACGCACATGACTGACGCTCAGGTTAAACATTTGAGTCATTGGATTTGCTTGTAATATTCATCTCTAAACAGGAGAAAGGTGAAAAAACACTTACGCTTTCTTTCCACAGATGGCCCCTTGGTACCAATTACGACAAGTACTAAAGTACTTTTTCTTGGTCCCCATGACTTGTTGGAGTGCGCAGACATTAGGTCTGTTGAGAATTGAGTAAAATGGGAATGAAGCATTAATCACTAGGTTTCTATGGAAACCCTGAAATTATTCACATTTCAATTATTATGTAACAGCCCTGCTGGCTAAGACTCCAGAGAGTGAAGTGTGAATAATTATTTCGGCAACTACCCCTGCTGCTTCTGAAATCTGTCAGTCCAATATGAATAGTGAAAAGTCTGCTGGATATGAAATTGATTTGTCAGATTTGATGTATGGATCGAAAACTATTACTCTGCTGGTTTACACCTTTTCTAACTGAAATATAGCATTTCATGGCAGATGCCATCAATAAGTAATTTGTAAAACAATTCTGACTACAAAACAATATGTCAGATTTTATAAACAAAAAAATATATAGAAATGTGCATAAATTGTAAGAAATACCGATGCCTGTAATTATCAAGGCTCAATCTACTGCATGCACAATGAAAAGAACATTGCATCACAAGGGTGTAAAAGACAAACTCCAAAATAATCATGAAAGAAATATTGATTAGCTTACCCTTCTTTTCTTGCCCTGATGCGACTGTGGTGGACTATTTTGTCATAAGCTGAAGAGTCAGCCTTGTCAAATGTAGACACCGCAAAGAGTGTAAAGGCAGCCACAAAAAGAAGCTTCATCCTTGATTGCTTTAGCTAGCCCCTCCAGACCCAGAGTAACGGGAGAAGACTCGGAGTGGGAGCTTATATACCACAAGTCTTAGACCCCCCCTCAAGAGGGAAGGCAACTTTTCATGCATGTGGACCACCTAGAACCAGTCAAAAACATATTTATATGCATAAATATACTGGGCTTGTTTGTGTGATGAATTATGATGAATTATAATTGGGATCTTTTTATATTTTTAATTATTTCAGGATCATTACAGAAATATTCTCATATTTTGGGTGTGACCAACACCACATTAACAAAAGGTTTTGTAATATTTGCCATTACTCTTTTATGCAGATTTATAGGTGCATACATTTGTGATGCAATCCTCACTGTAAGATTAATGTAAACACGTTCTAGACTTCTTCATTTTACTTGTGTCAGTCACATTACAGCTCCAGCATGAAAACAGAGTTATCTTAATACTAATTATTTGAAATCAGTATATCTTGATTGAATTGCATTGAAAACAGGTAATATTACCTGGACACATTGGCACACTTTTTGTTCTAAAAAACAACAACTCAATAATAAGTTTTTAGAATATTTGCACATGTCAATATACTTTACAGTGTACCGCTACAACATAGCTTAACATATTTCTAGAGCTCTGAGGCTGAGCAGACCATTATGAGACATTTATATTGATCAGATGGAATCCAGCTTTATCTTTTCTGTAAAAGTATAATTTATTTGGACCATAAACAAATACACTTTCATAATCTCTGCTCTCAATAAATGCCACTATGCACTAGTTGCATACATCTTTGAGATGCACATGTGGTTTGCCCCACCTAGTGGTAGGAGGGAGTGCAGCCAGTGAGTCAGAGGGAATACATACTGTGATAAATCCTCATATAAAGTGCGACAGACTTCCCATTAAGCCAAGAACCAGACAAACCTACTTTTTTCCAGTTCGAAATCTGGACAACAGTATTCCTACTTAATTAAACTGGTTAACTGTCCAACTGCTCTTATCATATTGTTAAATACTCATTGATCTTCACCAGACTTTTAAAGAGTAAAATATGTATCTTTATCTCCAACTGATTGGCAAGTTTTATTTAAACACAAAAGCTAACATGAAACAGACATTTTTACTTACATGGTAACAGTAGTGTCCTGGCTACAACTACAGACACATTAAACACTTTGAACATAATTGTGTGTCTGTGAAACAGGCACAGGATTTCAAAAGCACAAAGTGAACTCCCAGAATTGTTAAAAGGAAATGATAATAGGCTCCAAACTATAAACACCATTACACATGTGTCACACATATTAAAACAGCTACTTTATGATGTGGTGTACAATCTTTTTTTGGTCTCTTTAGTTTTTTGGTTTGGTTATTTTAAAAAAAGTAAAGTCAATTACTCCTTACTAATAAGAAAAATTACCTTGCCATCGGTTGATTACATTTAGAAGACTGTATCCATTCATTCAGGCCAACCAGACAGATTAGTGATTAGTGAAGCTGTTGTTAAACTTTACAAGTTGTTACTCCCAGCATACCCAAGTGGCATCACTTACACCATTTATTCTGCCACATGTTGTTCCACCTCCTGGCTGGCCAGATGTTCCAAATGTGAATGGGAAAGTCATTTCCTCCTGGCCTGCTAAATCAATGGATTGTAAAAAAAGAAAAAAAAAAAAAAAAAAAAAAGAGGAAAAGACACAGCCCATAATCCAATTCTGCACAGATTTGTGACCAACACCCAGAGGCCTCATAAGATTGCATATTAGTTGTGCATATTATTATTATTATATTATCCATCTAGCAAAACAAATGTCGATTTAA
This sequence comes from Ammodytes marinus, assembly GCF_949987685.1. NCBI lineage: Eukaryota > Metazoa > Chordata > Actinopteri > Uranoscopiformes > Ammodytidae > Ammodytes > Ammodytes marinus. The sequence goes on along the minus strand of NC_137232.1, from coordinate 16,374,070 downwards.
AAGATGACACTTTATCAGTCACTTGAAAGGCCTTTAAAAAGCAGATAAGGATTAAATGGCCGGGGACTACAGCTGGAAATTAGCCAAATAGGCTAAAGCTGCTCCTTCTCAAAGGGGACTGTCCACGAAACTATAAACAAATAAACTAAACTAAATAAACTAAAACTAAATCCTAACTCGGTTTCATCCTTCCTATAGTCCCAAAAACTGGAAAACATTCATTTTACAATCTCTACATTCCAAAGGGCAGACAGTTTTCAAAGTAAAGGGTTTACTTGGTTGCATGAAAAACTAATTGCATCCATTAACCCACTACATTGATTATCAAATGCATAATGGATTTTTTAACCTTGAATCAGGACACTCTCAAAGACACTGACACACAAATAAACAAATGCTGTTTATCAGAAAGAAAATAGTACGTAGTACAGTTTCCTCTCTTTGTAACTTGCTATTAAGCCTATTTTAATAATGGAAACACTTTTTCATCAAGCATGAGCTTCAGATATGGAACAAAGACCAAATAATCTGCTAATTGGCTTACTAAAGCAAATATGAGTATCGCTATACAATTCTAAACCTTCATATTATATCACTTATATAACTGAAAACGAATTGTACTACTCTCCATTTCTGTAATATTAGCATAATCTGTAATTACTGTGCATCAAACAACTCTAGTCGATGTTAGTGATTGCATATAATGGATAAAGGTCCTTTTATGTATCCATATACAGTATGTTGGGCCTGTGTGTGTGTGTGTGTGTGTGTCAAACAAAAGAGAAATAATTTATTTTAAACAGTTGTTTCCAGAAGAGGCCAAGCTGGTTAGTGAGTCTTATTAACTCTCAGTGGTGTGTTTTCAGCAAATGGACATGATGCAAAAGCACTCATGAAGAATGGCCCCTTTGGGAGTTGGTTTACATTATTGCATCATTACTAATAGTGATGCATTAACATGTAAGCATCATTTTAATGTTGTCGGTGGTCAAGATGAAGCAAGCTTTAAGAAATGCATTTACTTTTGAGCAACTTAATCTGTAGAAATGCATCATATTTTATGCATTATTGTCTGTTTGGAATTTTATTATGCACTAAATTAGCATTTATTCTGCAAATACAAGAGTGCAACAGAACCATAAGCAGTGTTGGGACACAAAGTTCGAGAGAAACATCTCTCAGGAGGATGTCCGTGTAAACTGTTAGAGTGGTCGCTGTATATACAGCCAGAGAGAAGGTAAACTATTTTCTGGAATCTTTACTCCAGTAAACAAGTTGGGAAAGAACATTTTAGCAGTAACACAAATTGAGAAAAAGGCCGATTTATGCAATGTTGTGTCATTTAGTCTCCATCTTCGTGTAAGAAAAGGCAGTATATGGAGGGGAAATATAGCAAGCTGAAAAAAGGGGATACACATGTTGTGATGTAAATTAGTCAACAAAAAAGCTAGAAATGCTGCTTTGAATTATCATTCTTTATTATTTAATCGAATTGTAATTTCATTGCATTACAAGTTACAAACACAGGGCCTCTGTTTTATAATAGATGGTGCACATGGTTGAGCAATACATCCTTCAAAACCATCTCAACTAGAGTGCATTGTATGCATCTTCTGGTCCAACAACGGAATTAATAGTAAAACGTTCTCTTGCCCTAAACAGGTAAGTAAAGTAATGGTGGTGTAAAAGAGAAACTGACCCAAATCTCTAGCTTTTGAATCTGTTATTTGGTCCGAATTCAATTTAAAATGTGCACAGGTCTTCAAACACAAATTATATTGTTTACTTTTTTGCACTATATTTATATTGAGCAAAAATGAAAATAATTGCGGCATATGAGGAGTAATAGTACTTTCTGTATATAGAGATTTTAAATACCTTGGCATCTCACAGTAATAAGACAGTTGAAGGTAGAAGAGGAAAGGATAGGCAGCAGGGCGCGAGGGCTCTCTGGATTAAAATGCTCAAGGTGAATCACCAACTTGCTTCATAATTCCCAGAGCATTAAGACGGCACTCAGGGTGTCAGTCCTTACTCTCTATTGTTTACATCTGATATCAGAGCTGAATGCATGTTAGATAATGAGATGACATTCAATTATTATATCATTATATACATTACAAGACACACTGTTATTTAAACTGAATGTATAATTTAACCATATAACTGTTTAAATTGGATTATAAATTTGTTTCATTCAACTTTTTGTATGGAGGACGGATGCAAAAATGACAAATATATCCAGAAAAGGTTTGAAACAAACATGATTCGCACCTCCCACTTTATAAAGACAGATCAATTTTTATATCTTTTTTGGCCCATTTCCCACTTTCTCTGAGTTTTCTTTGCAAGAATGTTCAATCTCCTGAATGGCCTTCTGCACATTCTGCAACACTTCCACAGTAACATTCTCAGTATGGAGTTTCTTTGTTTTTTTTCCACTAGGTCTCGACATATCTTCCTCTGACAATGCATATATTTCATCACATTGCTGAGAGGGGAGTCCCATTTGTCTCTGTATGGACCCAGCATCTGAGACATCCTTGGATAGCTCATTCTGTGGCTGTCCTGTACCGGATGTAACAACTGAACCATTGGCTTGCCTGTTGAAGTCCACAGAGCTGGTGGGGTTGGCAGCTCTGGTCCCATCGAAGGGACTCAGATTCTGTTGAGGCTCCTCATTGAGGAATTTGGGGGAATATATGAAGGAGGCTCCAGGATAAGCCAATGTTGAGCTTACAACTTGACCCCCAACCCCGCCTCCTTGTGGTTTACCCTTCATCATTCCCAGGACTTCATACCGGAAGCTAGAGATATCCTGCTTGAGCTCCTATCAATTATTGAGAAATCAGAGATTAAACAACTGCAGAGATTACACAGAAAGAAACAAACTGTGATAATTGAGGTTCCAGTGTTGAACCTTGAAATTCTCTTCTGTCAACCCTTGCTCCGTCTTGGCATCTCTGATATTTGCAGCCACATACCGCTTCACGAGGTTCCTCATAACTTCCTTTAAAAAAGACACATTATTTTTTAAGACAAAACTATGATGGTTTACTCTTTTAAAAGCAAAACATCAAATATTTGCAGTATATTATGGAAAAATTACCTGATACTGATGGTTCATTCGAACATTTTCGGCTGCACGTCTCTACAATTAAAGAAGAGAAACAGTCCATGAACAAAGCAACACATGTTATTTCTGCTTTCAACGTTAGGGTGAACGGTTCTATCTTTACAAATCATTTCTTAATAGGAATTCTTATGACATGCATGAACCTAGTGCCTAATGAATTTCTGAAGTGAACAGGTATACTCATTTACTCCTAATGCTTTTGGAGCCATTGCAATAAGGGCATAATACCAAACAGGCAGAAAACCGCTGAAAACATAGATATCAAGAAAATCTCTGGACACTCCTTACCCCCACAGATTGGAAGGTTTCAAGCCTTTGTAAGCTTCTTCCCTTAACCAAATACATCTTGATCCATCCAATTATATAATAAATTGACTTTGGACTGGGTATTATGTTGAATGGAGAAGGCAAAGTTCCCCCTTCTTCAAAATAGCTCATCCATAATTTTGTTCTTGCAAATTTCCACTCTATATCCGCATGATCCTGAAAAGGAGCACAAAAAGCAATTTACAAACAAGACAAATTAGTGGGGTAACTGTAAAATAGGTAAGAGGCTACACCACTCACAGCAATGTGCTGGTAGGAGTTGTTCATCATTGCAATTAGCATGTTCAGAAGCACTACCAGGGAGATGATATTGTACGTGCCAAACATGGTAGAGCCCACAAACTCAGTGAATTCATGGGCTGGTTCCACATTGGTCACGTAGAGGGAAATCAGGCCAAATATAGACCAAAATAACGACTGCAGTGTCTCAAACAGCCTGAAAAGCAAGCAACCATAAATCACATTAAGCGATGGTGAAAAACAAACATATTAATTATCAACACTGCATCTTTGACAATATTTAACTTGCGTTGAGAAGGCGTTGTTTTGTTCATTGCAGCGAATTCCCTTGCAATTTTTGACCCCATCTGTTTCATAATAAAAGTAGAGTTGGTTGAGGCCATTGGCAAAGGCCACCAGCACTAGACAGTAGATGAAGAGAAACTTGAGGATGTCCAAGAGCATGCGGCCCAGTGAGATCTGTAAGGGGCCTAGATGGGAGTTGGCAGTGAAAAGGCAGATGAGGCGCAAGGAGCTGAAGATATTGGCAATGGCAAACAATGCCTCTGCCACCAAAGTTGGGTGCAACTCTTCCCAGCTTTCTCTGGGTTTGGGCCCACTGTACTGTGAAAAATAAAATAAAAAATAGAATAGAAATACATTATTCTATCACGAGAAATGAATGCTTCAAAATGTCACAATTTCCAGCACAGTTGACTTTTCTACAAAGAAATATGAGAATAGATATACATTATACAATTTATGCTTAGGAAAGATTTGATTCAGATTGCAGCTCAATGAAAATGCTGGGATGTTTAACTAGATAATCATATCAAAATACAATTAGAATCCATGGCTGTCAAGTATATCTTACTGTGTAAATGTACAGTACCTTTGCATAGGCAACAATCTTCAGAGAAATCGTTGAAAGGTACAACATGTTCATAACAAAGTCCATTAGGTTCCACCAGTCATCCATGTAGTCTTCTAAACCACTATCCCACATCTGTTTGATCTCAGTCCAAATAAATCCTTGGAGAGATGAACAAACAACACATGTCATTTTCATTTGTAACACTGTCACACAACAGTAAGAGCCTTAGTTTGACGTTCTTCAAATGGGTGTGACTTCAGGGTACAGATGTACAGTAAAAAGAGCAAAGCGTTAAGTGTGTGTTTGTGTGTGTCGATTATTACCAAGAATCCAGGGCAGGATCATCCATTCCACCGTAGTGGGTGCTGGGCCCTGATAGTCGGCGTTTGCAGACGCTATGTGCTGTGAGGCCAAGAGGAGCAGGAAGAGGAAGGTCAAGTAGGAAGCAGTGTGACAGATGAACTTGATGAAGGGCTTACGGATGAATAAGCCATAGCGGCTCTTTGGACAGATCAGGTAAAAGAAAGATAACAGAGGGAATAGCAGGCCAATGAAAATACACGTGATGAACTTCACTGCCCAGTGACGCCTCCTCCATCCAGGGAACTCATCATACCAACGAGACGCCAGCAGCTGCTGACAGTTAGGCTGAGCAACAAACTGAAAGAAAGAGGGAGAGACATGAGAGAAAGAGATATTTACTAAACTTATAGCTATCCTTTATATAGAGGATCTTAGAAATCCATTCAGATAAGGATGGACACAGTAGGAATAAAGGCCATTAAACGTAAAATTGCTCAATTATTCCCGTCCACAACAGCCAAACAGTACACAAAAACAAAATGATGGACAAAGCAAAACAACAAACAAACAAACTTTCAAGACAGTAAGTGCTGTAATCAAAATGTCAGTGACAGGATGTGCACTGCACTACATATTATCAGTGCCCTATGTTGGCATCCCCTAAAAACTAAATAAATATGTAAAGTCTGGATAGCACTGATATTTTTAAATATAAACAAGCATATGTCATTTTTAGACATCTGTAGCTTCATCTTAGTTTTATGAAGTCTAAACTGAAATTAAACCACTAGTATAATAACCTCAGACCATGATTGTTATGATTTTCAGTTGCTAATCAAAAACAACAGCCCTAATCAGGTACATTGTAAGGCTGCACAGAGCATTTGGAAAATATGCACATGTAATTCGTACAGGGAGTACCAGCAGAAATCTGGGAAATATTTGGACCAAACAACTCTCCACATATAACATAGCTGTCCTGCTACTAACCACAGCCAAGGGCAACGAGAGATGGAGAAAACATGCTTCAACAGTCTTCTCCCCGTTGGACAGAAAGAGAGAGGCAAGAAACTAAAGAAAGAAAAAGAAAATAACAGACAGCATGCAAGACAAGAGTCCAATCATCTGTTAAGACGTGAATGTTAAATCTTTTTCCCAAACACATTTTTTCTCTGCCCTGTGAGATTTGATATATCTGATGGAAGTTAATTTCAATTTAACCAAATTACAGCCAAATGGATTCCCATTATGCCATTATATAGCATTACTTTGTGGGTGATGAGGTCGTCTATCAATGCATAATCTGACATTTTTAATGTTTCCTATCCGTCTATATGTGATATGTTGACTTGCCTTATTATGACTGGAGGCTATTGGGGGCATCTGGCCTGGCCAGATTTTATCTGTGGACATTTTTGGAAGGTCAAATTTGCTCCATCTACATTTCACACCATTCCCCCCCTTCAAAAACAAGTATTCATTCTGTCCTAAGGCACATTCATAATGATGGCATACTGCGTAGTGTTAATTAATGAAGCTAATAGTGAACATTCGGAAGATAGCACTTTCATTCAGTAGTAAACAGCAGAAAAACATAAGACTTCTCAGGTTATATGGCATCCTGTGTATTTTTGTGAGTTAGGATTTTTAATTCCACTTCGAAATTTTCCTATGATGAAATTAAACTACACAATCATTGTGTTGTGTTCGGACAAAAAAGGTAATACAGCTAATAGTCCAAAATGGTAACCCAGTTTCTGTTATTTCTGTAGTTGTATTTCTGGTCAAATGGATGTTAAATGGTAACTTAGGCTCAGGAGGTATTACGGGTCATACAATATTAGCCTGGTTCGATACCAACATGGCCAGGTGTGGTATGCTTAAGCAAGACAAATTGCTGGTGTGTAGGGCAGCCCCCTGCTTGGTAGCTCACTGCTGTGAGTTTGTGCATGGATGATGAATGAGAAGCAAAAACCTGAAATATAGCCATTTATATAGGGTTAATACTTAAATACAAAAAATGGATGGCACAGCTGTACATTGCCTGCACTTTTTGTATTATTGGAAAATGATTTAACTGGTTCAAAACCTCTTAATTTTTCTGTTTTCAAAGTCAAATTAAGTAATTAAGGCTTATACTAAAGTTATTATCAAACTTTAGTAGAATGAAGCAATCCAAAACTGTGTAGGTTTGTTCAGTTTTCTGATTTCTTGGCCATATTGCCTATATTTTTGTAATTTGGCCAGCAGTAGTAGTGGTAGAAGAAGTAGTAGATGATCAATTTAAAATGTATGTTTGTATTGACCAAAGAAATCAACACTTATCTATGATAAAAACCAATAGCCACTGAGACATTGAAGTTCACAATTGTTGACACCAATTGTTGCATATAGAGTTGCTAAAAGTCACACACATGGTCTTTCCAACCTCCTCATCAAATTAAAACAGATATGTCACAATACCTCATTCATGTACTAAAGCCTGAAGACACAATTTGAATTTAGTAGATGAGCAGTGCTGCACAGGTTGTATCAGGCTTTGACTATTTGACTGAATAATGCACAACTTCTTTATACAAACAAGACCCAAAGTTTAGAGATTGGTACAAATAAAAGACACAGCTAAAGGCTGCCATATATACTGTATTCCCAGTGTGCAGAGAAATACAGACATTAAATTGTTTAGAAATGTGATGAAGACCAAAAGTGTTCTTAAACCAGTTTATACTTTCACCTGCTGTGTTGAGCAAACATCCATGATGTGTTGTGTGTGTGTGTTTATAGATATATATACTGGATAATCCATTATAAACTTCAACAATACTACTTAAATATCTTAAATATTCTAACTGGTACAGTCTAATGACAATGTGTCCATTGTTGTGTAGCTTTCACAACAAATGACAAAAGAAAGAGCGCATCCATTCAGGGAAAAAAATACTCCAAAGACGTTAAAAGACAGTAAAAGGTTCCCTCCCTAATTAAAATATTATGAGTATGTATTTCAGGGAAATGGCCATCACTTATAACATCATTATCCCTAATTATCCTATTGTCATGGGACTGCCTAAGAGGGCTACTGTAATGCATTGCTAAGTGCCAGCCTGGCAATTACATGTTGATCAAAACTTCCTTCCCATCTCCACCCATCTCAGACCATGTATGGCTCATCTTGGCACTGTTCATGTTATCCAGTGCATGTTGATAATCAAATATTATAGCCTACTTATGCCATGTTGTTCTTTTCTTTTTCTTTTTAAGAAGTGTCAATATGTATGAAGTTGTACATGTACTGTCAGTTCACAATATGTCTGTTTGTGTACCTATGCTGTGTGTTTGATGTTTTTCCACTGTACTGCACTGTGCTGGCCATAGCGCTCATGTGACAAAGAGCCTATCAAAACCAACAGAGAGCTTACCTCTTTTTGGCAAAATTTGATGGCCAGTTTCAGTCGGGACAAATCATTAGCATTCTCATCCAGCAGAGGGTTGATGTCATCACTGTAGTTGAGGATTATTTCCAACTCTCTAGAGCTTCGGGTCTGGTCCAAGAGGTCCTTTGCAAATTGTTTAGACCTTCGAGACAGCTCCTCGTACTCTGCCTTAAACTCATTCTCCACTTTGCTGAGCTCCTTCAGCTCCCAGCTCAGCTGAAAGGCCGTGAGGAAGGGATCCTCGCTGGAGATGGCGATGAGTGACGGGCTGGCCAGGGCCTTGTAGATGTTGATACGAGATCGCGAGTGACGCAGGCCATCCACGTCTGAACTGGACACGCACTCCACACAGTTGCAGCGCACAGCATGTGGCTGAGGTATAGAAACCCCTCGCTGAACCAGAAGTTTGATGATCTCATAGTTGTTAGTGTGGGCTGCGAGGATGATTGGAGTGATGTCTGGGGTAAAATCTGAAAACTGTTTGTCCCGCAGCATTGGTGGGACCTTTTCAAAAAGTCAAGAGAGGAAAACACAAATGAACATATGGAAATGTACAGTACATGATTATTTACCCAATAGTTCCTAAAGAAACATTGCAGTTCACAGGGACTGAAACAGCTGGTTGGATTTGGTCTAAATTGATGTGTCTCAGGGCTTTGCCTCTGACAATACCAAACACACAGCTAATGGCTTGTGGTTCATCTGGCCTCAAAGTATCTTCCTAGTTGGAAGGAACTGCACTCAACCTTTTTTTCTTTCTTCACAGAATACACCCAGTCCATTACAGCGAGATCCAGCAGTGATAAATAACAACTGGAGGCTGTATCAAACTGCCTTATGCACACACTGTGGACAATGTTTAGCAGAAAATAAAAGAGTTTGATTCCTAAAGTAAACAAAGCTGGATTGGATTGGATTTACTTTATTGATCCAACTGGTTCGCCACCATGGTCTGTACAACAGAGCATAAAATACATACAGTAACAACATAACACAAGCATGGTCACAGCCAACGGGGGTACAATCAACTACCATAGTAAAAATTGAAGGTTAAAAATAGGGAATAAATAACAATATTAGGATGTGCAAATGAGCAATGTGCAAAAATCAAATCAGTAGTCATGATTAAAAAGCCTAGCTGCTGGAACAAAATATCTCCTTAATCTCTCTGTAGAGCTATTCCTAAACTAAATGAGAAAGGAAAGCACATATTTCATATCTCTTAGATATACATCAAATCCTCTGACATAGGCCGTACTGTGCTGGTTCTTTAAATTGGTAGGGACATAATTTTAATAATATAATTCATATCTATATATCTTTTTTTGAAGGGAATGATGAAAACAAGCCTAACTGAAGTGCATCATAAAATAGTTTTGAAAGTTTGGCAAATTGTTTCGTGAATAAGGAAATAAATAATGCAAAATCAAATCCCATTGAAGCAGATTAGAGGAACTTCACGGTGTTGCTTTGCCCACTGACCCATTTATTTTGGAATTTGTAGCTAACAATGACGCACGACGATGAGACTTCTGCTGCCCAAACAAGCATGCATCTACAGTACCTGTTTTTCCCCTCGTGGCTTCTTGTGGTTCAGTAGCAGCTCCACGGCCCCCACCACTTCTTTGCGGATGGCATGCAGCAGGGCATCACCTATATACACATTAAAGCTAAGCAGCAGCTCAATGATTTCCAGGTTCTCATTTTCAATAGCAATAAGCAGCGCCGTGCGTCCCAGGGGGTCGATGCAGTTGATGTTGATCCTGAAGTAGATCTCAGCCTCCTCAAGGGCTTGTTTGACGCTCGCATAGTCCCCCTTCTCCACTGCCCACAGGAAGGCCCTCTCCAGGGCAGAGAGCTCAGACTCGGCCCGCACGATCCTAAGAGGGATGCGGTCCCTGTATGACGAGTTGTCAGTATTCTTGTAATACAGCTGTGACATGTTAACTGCTGCAGCGCAACAGTGAGAATGGATGAGAAATAACAAGACGGGGAATATGAGATCAAGTGACAGTGTAAGCTTTGATGTTTCAGACAGCGGAAAAAAAATGTTAAAACTGTAGTAACAACTTTAACATTTGACAGATATTTTTTTTATTTTTCAGTTCATAGGAAATGACCGATAAAAAAATATATACTTTCGTTGTATCGTTAACACTCATTAAAGATAATCTGAAAATTGCTAAATGTTTTGCGTAATAAAGAAATCCATTACATCAATAGCAGATGACACAAACAGACACTTTCAGAAACGTGACTTAAATAACCATTCACCAGAGAGACACGAAACTTTACCTTCTTTCCCGTTGATTTTCAGTTGTGATATAAAACTCAAGAACCGTTCGACGGAGAAGCAGATTTTGCGTCTGTCAAAAAGAAAGCTTGCGTGTTCGGATCCTCATCGTATCACCGAAGTCTCCACTGGAGACACTGTAACTTAATGGCATGTAATGCAATCCCCTTTCACTCTCTCGTCTTTAGCCATCACCGCCCCTTCACCCTGTTTGCTGCATCTCAGTGTAACAAGTGTTGATGTTGGTTTTGTTTCCCATCAAGTAGGGTACACCAGTTGCACGCTGTCATGCTAAAGTAATACCATTACTTCTCAATACCCGTAAAGTCAGTCATGCCAAGCACAATGTGGCATCGTTTTTTTTACAGATTTTGTGGGCTTATATTATGCAACAATTGTCAAGTGTCTTTATTTATCAAATGGACCAAAAATACAGGCTCAGTCGATGGTAATGGATTTCTTTAATCTCAAGTTCCCAACAATGCAACATACAAGAATAACCAATGTCTTAAGAACACACAAGAGAATCTAAGACAAAGAGATAAGACAATGATGCAATACAATAGTGAAAAATACATAGAATGTAAGAATGAAGATTAATATATATAGCTATATATATATATATATATACACACACACACACACACACACACACACACACACACACACACACACACACCCACACACACACACACACAGTATATAATATAATAAGATTAATTTAATTTAAAATGAAATACGGTGCATTAGAATTGCATACTGTGTATGTGTGGGGAGGTACGACAGGTGGTATAAACAGATGTAGTCTACGTAAACGTTGTGTTGGCATAAGGCAAGAGAGAGGGTGCGTGCTGTAATGCAGGTGAGCTTGACTCCAGATAGAATGCCATAAGGAATACTTTACATGTGATGTTTGTTGGAAACTACAATGAAGACAGAAAGATCATCGTAGAGAATATCATGAGGATATGAGAAAAAAACACAGATGCCCTTTTGACTCTCAGAACAAACATGATGATCTGATACTGAAGCATATACAACGTTAGTAACAGATTTTCACATGAAAAGTGTAACTTCCTAAGGACTTTTTTGGGTTATTTAATAATGTTCCCAAGAGTCTGCGTGGCAAAGCTAGTCCTTAAAAGTATATTAAATAACTGTATTCCCTTAATGTTTTAATTTTGCTCTAAAAGGGTGACTCTCAAAATGCAAAGAAGGCAGATAGTTGAAAGGAAGACAAAATAATTAAAGATGAAAAACTGACTTACAAAGTGAACAACTACGACAATCGTCACACGGCAGGGTAACTAAACATATGATTCCACAACAAATGAAGGCAGACAGGGACTTAAATACTCTAGGACAGGGGTTTTCAAAGTGTGAGAGAGTGAGCCCCCCCTCAGAGAACAAATTTCAGCTGAGCCCCCCCAATTTTTTTTCAAGATCCCTGTGTGTTTTGAAAGATCTTTTCATTATTTTACACACTTTAAACATATTTTTGAAACATTTTAACATTTTATCGAAGTATGTTTTTGTTTTGCTTTTTTAAAATACACTTGAACATCTTAATCCAGTGGTTTAATCCTGCTTCCTTTAAGCATGGATAGTAGTGACTGAGTGTGCAGTGGAGTGACAAAGATAGGCAGAAAGACTTGCCCAAATGATTGACTACTTTTAAATGTCATTCCCATGCCCAGTGTTTTTTTGCTAGTGTCCTGCTGGGTGAAAATAGTAGCCAGCAGAGAACCAGACCCTCCTAGGGGGGTCCGGGGGTATGCCCCCCCCGGGAGTTTTTTTTTTACCTTTTTAAAGTGAAATGCATGAATCTGGTGCACTTTGAGAGGAAAATTAAGAGGCTAAATCTGAGGAATTTTGTGTGAACAAATAATTTGGAGACACTAGGTCGGATGAATTAGAAGCTATTGAAGAAAGATACATGAATTTTCCATACAAATATGAATTTAAAATAAAATATTATGCAGGGTCCTCTGGGTTGGGCTTGGAGCTCTTTTTCTTTAACGAGACATATTTCTCTGTAATATAGTGAATGCATTTAAATGCAGTGAGAGGAACAAAGCAGAAGAACTCTGTTGTCCAGCTATCTTTATTTCCACAGAAGAGGCTGAAATAGGCTATAGACTATACACAGTGCATGGGCAACTGAGGGCAGCCCCATTTCCAAATGTTTTAAAATAAACTCAAAACACACTGTGCATGGACGTGAACGTGACGTGATCAGTTAACCTCAGATTACCTCCCAGATGATCTGATTCAATTAATAGGCTATTAACTATCTAGACCAAAACATTGTATTCCTTTTTTTGTATAATAATTCACATTTACATAATATGATGTTGATATCAAACACACAAACACAAACACATTTTTTTTTTTCACATATTCATCCGCGCCCCCCCCCCCCCCCCCCCCCTGCCATAACTCTGCGCCCCCGCCCCACAGTTTGAAAACCACCGCTCTAGGACAGGGTAGACAATGAGACACAGGTGAAACACATTAGGGCGGGGCCAGTAATCAATGAGGATGGAAACTTGACAGGACTTTGGGTCAAACAAGACAAGTTACCAAAATAAAACAAGATATATTGGGAAACATGAAAAAACAGTGACAGAACACAGGGAGATTGACGGGTTGTGACCTATAGTGAACTCACCTAAACAAACGTAACAGGGTAAAACACTCAGAACTGAGTTTTTTTCTATATATTTAGATGTTATAGTAATTCTTCTGAGAAATTACTTTAGTGCTGCAGATTTTTTTTGTGTGTCCAGCACAGGAGTGCTGTTCCGAGGATAACAGCTCACTTTTATCAGTATGAAGACACTGTAGTGAAGAACTTTTTTTTAAGTCTTTATTGACCATAAAAACCACAAAATAAAACGAATGAGCAGTAAAAAAGGAAATAAATAAATAAAAAAAAAATAAATAAGTGGGATCCTCAGGATCCTAAGCAACAAATACATAACTCAGTTCACAGTCAACATCTCCTAATTTTCCTTGCAGCCATTGTAAATAGCATGCGTGAGGCTCTGAATAATTGTGAGTTCATTGACATTGTTTGTGTGAGAGAACAAAGTCTATAATAAGTTAAATGCCCTTATCCCTGAATCAACACAATCTTTCGCTTAGAAGTCTTTTGGCCATGGTCATGGTATGTTCAACACAGCAGCTACAGTATTATCTCATCACACTCTCTCCAAGACATCTCCAAGGAAATGTGATTTGTGCACTTACCAATACAATTATATCAGCAACATCTTATCCAGAAGTACAGTGAGAGAATATGTTATGAAGAGGCACACTATTGAAGTGGACTTTTCGCATACATTATTAATGCATTGTGAAACCTCTTTACAAATTATATGCTGGTCATGGGAATTTGTGGTTTTGAGTTGGAAGTAGGAACAAATGGCTCTAATCGACCCAATCTGCTTTGCACAACATCACTTTACAACACAACTCACCCATTCCATTTTGTTGCTTGATGAAAAGTAAACATTTGTCACAGCCTGTCATAAAGAGAACAAAAATAGGGGATATGATGTCAGTTCTAACTTAGAAATGGTCTAAAACACAAGAACAAACTTCATGCAATTGGGACAAGTTAATGGCAACCTCAAGATCATGTGAAAAAATTAAGAATGAAAAATTAATCTTGAGAATAATAAGACATAAAAGCTTCCTGCTTTCATGCTCTTTAAGCTGTGGTTTAGTTCTAAATGGTTCTACTCAAAGCTAACATTCATATTTTATGTCAATTAAAACCAGATTTTGACAGCTAAACAGGCTTATCGGACCAGTCAGTATTGGCAACCTCACCCATTGAAGAGTACACTCATTTTAATTGTTGGTGTTGTGTCCGTCTTGAAGAGTATAATAAAATGACATAATAAACAAAACATTGTTTACCGTTTGTGTTGTGTCTCCTGTATGTTTAGTTAGTCTGTAACTTTGTGTTGCTGCTGATGTCTACCTGAACAGGTCTCTCTTGTAAATGAGACCCTGGGTCTCAATGAGATTTTACCTGTATAAATAAAGGTTAATAAAAATAAATAAATTAGATTGGGCATAAAACAATTTTCGAGGAAAAAATGTACATTTAGATAGTAAAAATAAAAAATCATTAGGGTTCACGAGGGGCATTTTAAAAGATCTGTTACAATATGAGCAAATGTTATATCTTTCATTTTTGTCCCTCAGTATTGCAGAACACTGTGGAGGCAGCTGCTGTACAGCCTTTGCCCCAAGGAGCCTTTTCTATTTCTTCCCTCTGAAATGTGACTGCCCTGATGCGGCCACCAATCGAATATTATCTGTTTTATTTTTAGAGTTTCCTGGTTGAAGTGGCTGCCATAACACTGTGCTGTCAAATTAAATTAAGGTCACACTGTATGAGAAGCTCTTGTGCTAGATGTTGATGTTTTTGCAGGGGAGAACTGTTGATGGGATTATCTGAACCCCTACTGATGTGACCTGTGCTGTCATTCATTTCCTCTTCCTGGTCTCGACAATATGCAATGAACAAATATACATATATCTGTTATTTTTGGGTGTGGCAGCGCTTTGGCAAAGCTCTGATAATGACACAGACCTGCACAGCTGGCATTGTTGCAAGTGATTGACAGTTGATATTATTATATATAGTGAACCTACGAAACCTAAGCTATATTTATAACCTTTATGTTGTTATATTGGCTCACAGTAGTAGGAACTATGGTGGGATTTATTTTTAAGTCATACTTTTTACTTATATTTCAGTACAAATTCAAACATCTGCTTGAGCGTTAACTAACTCAGTAACTGTATTGAGCTCGCTGGCCACTAGAGGGCAGAAAGAGATTTCTAATCCTGCCAAAATCCGGGTGAGCCTTATCTGGTGCATATATTTTTAGGGCTGTCAAACTAGTAATCCCATTTTATTTTCTATGTCTTCAGGTCTCATCTGCTCTTTGGTGACAACCATGTACTTGAGAACTGGAAAAACCCCTGACTGTGTTCCCTTAAGAAGGTTTCCGTTGAGTGAATCACAGGGAATGGGTTTGAGAAACATGTAAACTTCCTTTTAACGTTTATGTTCGGTGAGGGTTTGCAAATCTGGGCCAACTGTTTGTTAAATATATGTGCTTTCCAAAGAGTCCTCTGACCCAGTTTCTGGCACAGTGATTACTGCTTTCACTTTTCTTAAGTACTGTATATGCAATGAGGCTCACTGTGTTGTGCCAGCACTTTGGGTTTATTACCTGAACACAATGTATAATGTTAACTGTACACACTTACTGAATATGTGAGTTCCCAGTGTTAAACTTTAGATCAGTTTTCAGATGCCCATCTGCTTGCAGTTACTGAAGACGTTTGCATCACCATTCAAATAAATACATTGGAAAATGCAGGCAGAATGATTCATGATAATTCTGTCCATTCAAATTAATAGTTCTTTTTTTAGTATCCCAAATAATTTTTCTTAATCCCATGTTTAAACCCTTACGTTAAATAACATGGGGCTGCCAGCACTCTGATTGTGACACATGAAATAAATTCAGACTATCCATTATGTTTTAGCTGGCTTTGTGTCTTCCGAGCTGAACGTTTGCTTAAACAGAATTCTATTCAATTTGTGTGCACTCGTAAAAAATAAATTGCAAACTTTCTGAGAAAGAGGCCAACATTTAATGGTGAAATCAATGCATTTTCAATAATGAGCATTGAAGGTTACGCATGGCTGGTTTGACTTCACAGGAAGGCATCAGTCTTTGCTGTGCAAGCTGATGTAGAACAAAACTGGCAGTGCAGTTCAGCTCTCTGTCAATTAGATGCAGTGTGTATCGGCCAGGGTTCGACCTTGCTTCTAAGAATGAACATTGATGCAATAGTCAAGCTGGCAGCAGAAGTTCAAAGTCATTAGATGAGGTCTAATTAGGACTGCCAGTCTTTCAGTAGTGAGAAAACACAGCTATAGTATTTGTCTTGACATACACGTAGAACCAAACTGGAGTCACCTGATCAAGTTACCTACAAATATGGCATTATTGTTAAATAATGCTTACAGTTGCAGACCTGTTTGCAATCAGGTTATTAGGAAGTTTAGAGTTTATTTGAATGAAAATGTAAGTTATCTCTATTTTTAGCTTGACAATTCTGGTTATTTATTTAACCAAAGCATTAATTGTTTACATAGTAGTTTACGTTATATCTATATCAGAAATTAATCTTAACAGACCTGGATTTAAAAATGCATAACTAATTCACCAGTTTTTGCAAAGTTAATGATTATTCTTAATTTTCCTCACAATATGTAACTGTCGTTATAATCTAATATGATGCAAAACTCTATATGGTGAATACTTCATAACTCACCAGATGTATAATGTGATGTTGCCATCTTCTGGCAGTGACAGTGAAGTATAAGGTACATGGTCTTAGGAGCGGTTGGATATTTGATGGTATGCAAAAAATGTATACGACTAACAATAGCTTGCTTTCTGAGAAGTAAAATAATAAATGTTGCTTTTTCACATTATACAGTATTTGTAGAAGTAATTAGGATTGTGTTTGCAGGCATCTGTTATCTGTGCTTGCTGAGGGGTAAATATGTGTAGAGGTTATAGGTTCTGTTTATGTCTGCACGGGTATT
The DNA here is from genome assembly GCF_949987685.1 of Ammodytes marinus. Lineage (NCBI taxonomy): Eukaryota > Metazoa > Chordata > Actinopteri > Uranoscopiformes > Ammodytidae > Ammodytes > Ammodytes marinus. The sequence continues at coordinate 16,356,835 of NC_137232.1, read as the reverse complement.
TACCAAACTCTGTAAGATCAGCAACACAGCATTTCTTGACAAAAATGAGCAAAGGTTTTTGAGTTTGTGTGCCTGTGCTTATTAGAACTGTCAGCAAGGGATGTGTGTGTGTGTGTGTTTGAGTGTGGTACTATATGTGTGTGTGTGTGTGTGTGTGTGTGTGTGTGTGTGTGTGTGTGTGTGTGTGTGTGTGTGTGTGTGTGTGTGTGTGTGTGTGTGTGCAGTGTTTGGGGTTAGGGGGTTAAAAATCACCCATAAGTCTCATTGCCAAATCTGCCATCTATCAGGAAGCCTAAAAAGCACCTTGTTACAACAGTTAACTCTAACAGATGACAGCTGACTTTGGTGACTTGGGGCTAATGGAAAGATTAAGTCAATTACAGCTTGGCAGGGGACTTCGGAAATATTTGAGACATTCCCCAGAATATTGGAACAATAGGCATCCACACAGACGCTGTCACTCGGTGGCAGCACAGTGTGTTATGTTGGAGTAAATCCAACAAAATGTACTTGGTACTTTTTCTTAAAAAATAAATCTTGATAGTAATATAACGGTGAAATGTAATCCAGGAGACAGAAGTACTGTGCCCACATGTGCTGTGTGTGCAGCTTTTTCATGAGCATCTAGTGAATGCACTGTTTCATCTCGATGATATTGTTGCTGACTTAGTCCCCAACTTTAGATCAAACACAGCTGAAAGATAATACATTCAGCTCAGCACAAACTCCAAACTCAGAAAGGGTTGAGACGAAAATAATGCAGCAGAGAGTAATGGCCAAAACGGCAGCTGTAAAGTCCACCACACAGGAAGATAAATTCCTCAAATGTATGGAAACATACACACTAGAATTATATTGTTTGTGTGATGTTTGTTGCTGGAGGTTTTTGGAAATAAAAGCAATTTCCTCTGCAAATGGTAGGTTAGGTTACACAGTTGGCAGTTTAGTAGTTTACCATTAATCACATTAAAAACAACTCTTGATTGATTTTTTTTTCTGCAGATGATGTGACAATGAGCAGATTTCACACAGTGACTCCCACAGCTGAATTCTCATTCCACTTTCCTTTTGCGTACTATAAATGAGTTGAGCCCACAGGGTGGGCATACATGTTAAGTGCCTCTCAGCTTTAAAACTCATCAGGAAAAGGAAAGCCTGCAGGGTATCTAGCAGCAATCCGATTAAATGATGTAACCTTTGGCCTGTAGGCGACCAAACCTCCACAGGAAGCCCAGTATTTTGAGTCTTTAATAACATTAACCATTCTGAAGTCAAAGACACAGTTTTCTGTTCTGGATGAATGAATACTTCTGCTGGTTGGCCTTAAAGTATGGCCTTAACTGCCACCGTATCATTTGGCTAAGTTAGAATATAATAAATGCAGTTTTGACAGTGCCCCGGTGCCCCTACAACTGTTAGCACTGTTTGAGGCTTTTGGGCACAGCATTACACATCCTACTTCATTAAAATCTCTCTGTAACCTGGTGTCCTTACAAGAGTGCAGCAAAAACAAGCAGACAGAAACCATGAGTACCAGACTTGAGTGACTTGAGTTACACAACTTGTTAAGTTGCGGCAGACACTAGATTTGTGAAAAACAACACATACTGGATTCAGGCCTAATTAAATCGATATTTCTTTTGTTCTAGAGAACACATGTAAATACGATTTTTGTCAATTTTAAAGCCGGAATGATTGCTTTTAAAAAAAAAGTATATATGCATTATACAGAAACCACTATGGAGAATCCCAGTAATTTATTTTTCCTGTTGTCATCCTTGGATTTGCCTTACCTCCAATATACCTTACCTCCAATTTATTCTGGCAGTTTTGTGGCAGTTCTTGTATAATTCATACTTTCTTTTTATATAAATAAAATTAGTTAAAAGCATTTCGATTTAAAGCCTACTGAAACAATATTGTCTTGCTGGATTTCCACTGTGTTTGGAAACACTATTATTCCAATTATGATTAAAATCTACATTTATAAATTGATTATCACTTGACAATTAGGTATGCATAGTTCTATTATTAACTACACCTGTTAACCATTTAGTTACTGGATTTAAAATTCCATTTCTACCACAAGCAACTGTTTATGAGGTCTGAAATGGGAAGTCAGTTGAATCCTATTCTGCTTAAATGCTAATACATTAGTCACATTAACACCACTTCATTCAGGGGTTTTACTTTCCATTCTGAAGATACGCCTCAAAGTTCCGAGGTTATGCCCTGCTTTAGATCAACACAATCTGGTCAGAGAGCCTTGACATAAACATACTTCTACATTGTATTCACACATAAATATATATAGATAAATACATACATTGTTTTGATTGTATGTGGATTTCATCTATTTTTGTCTTTGTTTTCTGCAGAGCACAACAATGAACGTTAATGTTGAAGGCATGCTGTAATTAAAGCTAACTTGGCTTCTTTTGTAAGCAGTATGATTGCCCAGCCATACGTTAAAGTCATAATATTTGTGTCCATGCACGCCTAGGGAATTTAGGAGCACATATAAATAATATGATAAAACCTAACTGGTTCTGCTGCCTTTCTGGTTCTGTGGAATCCCAATAGTAACATAAATTAGGGAAGATGGATTTGGCTGCCGCTTGGCTGTGCATTGCATTTCTTCATTTTTTTTTAACAGATTTACGTTTGTAGGGAAGGAGAGTAGCTGCTGCCTGCCATCATTCAAGCTTCAAGCATTAAAAGAATTCTCTCTGACAGAGACGTAATGAACCAAAATAGCCTTAATGAGATCAGTGAGGCCTGGGTTTGTATTGTCTCTAGGGAATTACCACCATCAAAAATAGTCCTGATAAGTCCAAGCAATTGTTAGAGTGGAGTCACTTTAGCAACACTGAAACAAACAGTGGGGAGACAGCATACTGGGCAATTATCAAAAGCATTTTTTAGACAGACGGACACTGCTTTCACAATGTAGGGGAGAACGGGGTAAGTAGGCACACTTTTTACTCTAGTGAGAATTGCTCATCACCAAAACATCTGTCAATAGCCATTCCTACATTAAATTGAAGCTTAAGGTGTTGGCTAGAAATGTGTGTCTCTCTTTTTTTCCAACTTATTGTAATGAAGAAGTAATTTACCATCAAAGACACTCTGACACATTGTGACAACCAACCCCATCAAGGGGTCGGTTGTCGCACACTATGGGGTTGTTTGTCACAATGTTATCTTAATGGGAAAAATCTTAAAAAGAAGGCAAGGAGGCAGAACCAAATTTGAATGTTTAATTGCATTGTCAAGTTGACAAATAGGCCTACATAACGTTCTGTAGCCTTGGCAGCTGGTCTAGTTTGGGATGCACTGGGTTGTTTTGATTTTGTTGCCCTTTTTTCTTTTGCTTGCTAGCTGCCTTTTCCTGCTCTATTCTTTCCTTCTCTGGGGTGTCAGTGAGGATACAGCTTGACAATTTCTTTCGTTATTGGGTTCCTTTTCTGGCTGCAGCCTTGAGATAACATGTGACAACCAACCCCCCAAAAAATTTGACGGCCAACCCCAACTTGAATTTCTTGCTAGCATCAAGGCCAACAACCATCTGACAACTAATTAGCTTGCTAACCACAATCTAAACTATAGTTTACCCTTCACACTTTCTGAGGGTAACAAGTGTTTTGTTATAAACCCATTGTGTAAAAGCCCAGAAGAAAAATACTGAGAAGCAAAATATTTTGAATTTGACATGAAAAACACAAAACATCCTCTCACCTGAAATGCAGCTGTCTTCCTCCAAGGAAGTCTATGTATGTGACCTATGATCCCAATTCTGGACCTTTTTTATATCAACATTTCAGAGCTAGCGCGCTCTGGTGGCGAGATATAACGAATGTGACATCCAACCCATGTGACAAATTACCCCGTTCTCCCCTACAGAGAAAACTAAAACAAAAATATTAATATCAACCCTCGGTGAAGCTTTGCATTATGGCTAAAGCATAAATCAGATTCTCCAATTCCCTGACTTTACAAATGTATTAACTTTATTAATTATTGATACATTTACCAGGGACAGTCCACACTGGGGCTACTTTCCAGTGACGATTCCAAAGTGTCATAGTCACCCTTAAATAGTAGAACATACTGAAATACTTTGTGATACAAGCATGCGAGCAATAAAGTAGTTGTTAATGTAAACAAAGACCCTGCATAGATTAGCAAACAAAACAATGATTGTTCAGAGTTTACCAGATTTTGTCTCAAACTGAACACACAGATGGTCCATCCTGCCAGACCTCATTATCCGTGCACCAGGCTGACTCAATGATGTCACGTCTCAGAAGTGAAGGCACCTTACACGATGTGTATCTCTGTTAACATGGTTTCAATAACAGTGGTGTCACTGACAGCAGGGAATGTAAGCCCTCCAGTGTTTGGCCTGTCAGTGTGTGTGTAGTGATGACAAGACGGCATTCAACATTCAGCATTCAGAGGAAATTGAAAGTTAGCCCTGCTGTAAACTAACGTATATGTCTTATTGTTTTCTTCTTAGCAGTCACCAGAGTCATCACAAATCAAACTGACTTTCTGGGTGCTAGCAGCCACAAAGAAAAGCTAGATGAGCTCCTGAACAAGCACATTTCAAACTGCAATTATATTGTTGTTGTTTTTGTTATATTCTCATTTAAAGTTTTCTCCGCAGTGAGAAAACTTTAAATGAAAGAGAAAACAAAAATAATTTATTTTTATCCTTGTGCATATTTATAAATGTCAATTCCAAAAAAGTGAGCTAAACTGCAGTATTTCACCCTACACCCTACCTGCATCATGTACAATAAATCATCTGCACATAGGGATTGTCATCTTTAACTTAAGAGAGTGACAGTTCTATCTACTATGAAGGATTGGTCATTTACAATAAATCTGATATAAATGTGATGTGACAGAATATCATCAAACTTCCCCTTGCCTCAAAAATAAACCTAAAGGTTTTGGTATGATCCAATTCCCTCTTTGCAATTGCTGCTGTCATAAAGTTCTATTCATCTGCTTTTTCATTTTCTCTTGTAACTAGAAGCTGTCAAGGCCTGGGGGCTTTGCCTTGCAGTTTGCTTGGCTGTATTTATAATTGGACCCTGTCAACAGTGTCCAGTGGTACTCAACTGTACGGTTTGTTATGGCAGCTACTGTGTACCGATTTCAACACATCGTTGCTGTGAGATGGTTCGTATGTCATTAATGTGCAACTATGTAGGTGCGGACACAATTGGCTGCACTTACGACTTTGTGGATGGAATGAAAATCCTCTAAAAGGGATCAAAAGGGGCCTGAGCACAGTTGAAGTCAAATTCTTCAGGCAACATAAAGCTCTAGGGATGCTATGCATTGAGAGGGGAGCAGGTATGTGTATACAGCTAATATATACAAAGGCTGTGGGGCAAATCAAACATACAGAACAGCTGTGCCTGTAGCATTGTAATAGATACCACAGTAGTGTTGGGGAAATCAGATTTTCTTTTTTGAAATTTACTAAAATTTAAGTTAATGTGAAAACAGTACAAAAACAATACAGGAGGCACCATCTTCTGTCAACATATCCAGACTTCCCCATAGACTCACATCTTAACCTATTCTAAAATATATGTGACTCTATTAAAGTGGTGCTCACTGTGCCGAAATCAAACTTACTTGTATTATAATAGTCATTTTTGACCTGTTCTTCTGTGCTGCATAATATCTGTGTGGGTGTCATCTTCAGCAACCCTGGCTCTTTAGATGAGTAGTGCAGAGAGAGGCCGGATCATGACAGGACTTGCCAGGAGTCAGACAAGAAAATCCTCTGCCGGGGGAACCCTCAGACACATGGAGGACCTGTGTGATGAGAGCAGCAGCATTACAGGAAATAGTAGGAACAATAACTCTAGTAAATACAACTTTTGACTCTCTCTTTAAGACTGGAGTGTGGGCTATTTTATTTTGCAAGGTGAAATCTTTCAAAAGGATTAGCTGTATTATGGCCACATCGACAGTGGACACAGTCCAATTCTTGCAACCCACCCTTGCAGTTTCTCCTACATCAGCTCTGGTGTGTATGATTACATAGGCTACACACCTACCACCCCACCTATTCAAAAGGACTTTACTCCTTGATTTGTTCCTTGTCAAACAATACACAAAGCACTCACTGCATAGCCCACTGTATAGGCACTGCCCTTGCAAGGCAGAACCTGTTTTACCTGATAGTTTTATGACAGACCTGGTTTTCATTATGGAGGGAAAACGGTGTAAAATGTCCATAGTATCGAACGTAGTTTGATCTCTCTGCTGGTAATCAAAAGGTGTGCAGTGCATCAGCCTCCCTCCTCAACAGCACAACACCGCGAGAGGGAGACAAAGCTTTTTCCTACTCAGATCATCAGTGAAGACTGTTTTATACAACTACTTCTGATTGCTTTCCCCGGCATTAAGGAATAGGATGCGGTGTGTACATTGCTTTGTTTATTGAACAAATGCACATCATTTCAAAACATCTAACATATAGTATATTCGTTCTGCTTTAGGCGTGTACAATTAAGTATTTCGAACATAATATCCCTGTTGTGGTACCCTGCTGCAGATTATACATCGTTCCTTGTGCCCAAACATCGCTTTATTCGTCTAATATGTCTCACCTTCTCCAACCTGATGAGGTCCAGCCCACGCGGGATCGTTTTGTCTGTCCAGAATGACACAAGCCACGTCCATTTAAAAGCTGACAAACGCATTCCAGCTGAGATATTTGCCAATCGGAAGAGAGGAGGGCGTAACTCTCCTTACTCCGGCAAAGCAGGAGTATGAAGTTTAGGTTATCAGTGTGCAGCTGCTGTGAGAGAATGGTGCACCTTTGTGCCCATAGGTGCGTGATATTATCCAACTCCGATTTAATTTTATTGCAACTTTAACCGCCATAGACTTACTTAGTTACTAGAGTGTACGCAAAGTTTAACGTGTGTTCTCTGCTGTTCAACACTACAAATGGCTTGGATTTCCCCCCCGCAGCTGCACGGGACTGGTGCTGCCTTTATTGTGCTTGCGGTGATTCTGACAGGTGATGCAGTAGCGCAGGTTTTTGACAGCTATGGATTATCATATGGCTTAAGGTCGGAGCTGTCGGAGGACACGATATTGGTTGCCAATAATGGGATCCGCGTGCCTTTCGGGAGATCAGTCTTCATTGATCCAATCAACGATTTGGTTATCCAAGTTCAGCCCGAGGATAGATGCAGCATAACAGTTCTGGACAATGACCCCTTGTCTCAAAGACCTGGACACCTGTCTCCGAAAAAGTTTCCGTGTGAATTTGGCCCCAACGACGTGAAGTATTCTCACTTTGGCTCGAGGAGTCCTCCGAGGGATAGAGTGAGATTACAACTCAGGTATGACACCCAAACGGATACCATTATAATACCTTTTATGATGGAGGTTGAAGTCATTTTCACACAGCTAGAAGTGCTTACCAAAAACATGCCACTCACTGTTGAGAGATTGCTCGGCATAAGTAACCCTATCGATAGAAGAATTTTAGAATTCACCTATGATAACAGTGCACAACAATGCAAAATAGCCTCTCTATCCAGTGGCAGCGTTCTGCCCAGGTATGGGAAACTTGTGGATGAGAACAGCCTGGGAACAATGGTAGACTGTGATGAATTTATTAAAATGAATATCCGTTATCAGCACACTTTTGCTTTGAAGTCACCAAACAGAGATTACATCCCAATGCTTGTGGAGTTACATGATAAGGAAGGCAATTTGCTCAAACAGGAATTTTTCCAAATTTTGGTAAGGATTAAAAATGGGGAGGAGAACACAGCTCCTAAACCCAGCTTTGTTGCCATGATGATGATGGAAATAGACCAGTTTGTAATGTCAGCGATAACTATTGACATGCTGGCTGCAGAGGATGTTGAGTCTAATCCTGACGAATTAATTTTCAACATCACATCCACCTTGTCCTTTGAGGAGGGCTACATAGTGAGCACAGATGATAGGAATTTACCAATAACCTCATTCTACCAAGGAGACCTCAAAGACTTGAAAATTGCCTACAAGCCCCCTGCTGTGGATTCAGACACTGAGCGGATTTTCCAGATTGAGTTTGAGGTGGTGGACTCAGAGGGGGCTGTGTCAGACCCTTTTGCTTTCATGATTGTTGTTAAGCCTATGAACACGTTGGCCCCTGTGGTGACAAGAAATACTGGCCAGTTACTGTATGAGGGTCAGTCCAGGCCGCTGTCCAGTTCACAGAATCTGGAAATCAGTGATGAGGACAATTTAGACAAAGTTACAATCACTGTTATTGATGGGCTGAGGCATGGAGAATTAACTGTTCTTGGCTCAAGGAGGACATTTTTCACCCCGACTGACCTCGACACAGGAGTAGTCATTTATCAACATGATGGCAGTGACACATACAGTGACAATATTATTTTCAGGATGACTGATGGCACAAATGAGGTGGAGTTTCTGTTTCCAATTACTGTTGTGCCAACTGATGATGAGGCTCCCATAATCAATGCAAACACTGGCATAGTTTTATTTAAAAACCAAATGATGCCAGTTTCCTCACTAATGCTCAGTGCGGCAGACATTGACTCTGAGGATTCTTCAATAAAATTCACAATAGAGCCTCCCTTTTCCACAATTGGGCAGGTGTTGCTGCGCCAGTCTGAGGCACCGGAGGACCCATCCACATGGAAGTTTAATACAGAGGATGAATTGTATGAGAAAGTAGTTTCTGAATGGCTGCAGCAGGATATTACTGATGGTAAATTGTTTTACAAGCATATTGGACCTCATAGTACCAGCACAGTCATGGATCAGTTTGTGTTCAGAGTTCAAGATGACAATGACCCACCAAACCAATCAGGGGAGAGCTCATTCATTATCAAAATTCTCCCAGTTGATGACCTCCCACCTGAACTGTACCCTGAAACGACTTTGCAAATGACTGTGCATGAGTATCAAATTACATACTTTCGGAGAAAATTCCTCCGTTACACTGACCTGGACTCAGAGGATCGGGATCTCAAATACACTGTCATCCAGCCACCGACAGATACAGACGAGAATAACCCTGTAGTATTAGGAGCTCTGATATTAACTGAAAAGCCAAACACTGAAGTCACAACATTTACTCAGGCACAAATTAACCACCATAAAATAGCTTACAAACCACCTGATCTTGAGCTTGGAATTACCTCTCACATTTTGCAGTTTAGGTACATTGTGGAGGATACTTCTGGAAATATCGTAGAAGGAGATTTCACTATCTTTTTAAAACCTGTGGATAATAAGCCACCACAAATTACGAACTCTGGATTTACCGTGCTTGAACGCGGTACACATTTCATAACTAGTGCTGAGCTGGACACCTCAGACACCGATACAGACAGCAAACAGATATCCTTCACTATTATTCAGCCTCCACTGCATGGCCATATCCAGTTTACATTCATTGAAATGACAAAAGGAGACAGTTTCAGCCTGGAGGATATTGGAAGTGGCAGAATTTCATACATCCATAATGGAGATGAATCAACGGTTGATTCGATACAAGTAGATGTCAGCGATGGGGTTCACGTTGTCTCAATTACTATAAAGATTAGCGTGAAGCCAATTGATGATGAAATTCCAACCATCATTCTCCCAGCTGGTATTATTGGCTCTTACATAGATGTACTGGAAAACGGAGCAACAGAAATCACTAGTAATGTCATTCAGGGAAGAGATGAGGATACGGATGACCTCCGTTTGACCTTCATTGTGGAGGACCCGCCATCATTAGGTGAAATTCTGGTAAGAGGTGTCCCGTCTGGCACATTCACCCAAGCTGATATCATTAATGGACTGGTGGTCTATACTCATACCAGTGGGGAAATAGGCTTGACCACAAAGGATGACTTTTTCAATCTCACATTGACGGACATGTCGGATGAGTGGACTGTTGGAGGAAATAAGATCACAGGTGTCAGAGTTCACGTAACAATTCTTCCCCTGGACAGCCAGGCTCCGGAGGTCTTTGTGGGGCCACAGTTCACTGTTGTTGAGGGAGAGAAGAGTGTCATTCAAATTCTTCATATTAGCACTGATGATGTCGACACCCCCAGCGATGACCTCCTCTGTACAATCATTGTACAGCCGACCTCAGGTTATGTGGAAAATATCTCCCCAGCCCCAGGCTCTGAGAAATCCAGGTCCGGGACAGCTATTAGTGCTTTCACCATAAAGGACATCAGACAGAATCACATTTACTATGTTCAAAGCATTCACAAAGGAGTCGAGCCAGTGGAGGACAGGTTTACGTTCAGGTGCTCTGATGGCATCAATTTCTCTGAAAGGCACTTTTTCCCTATCTCCATAATCCCCTCTAATGATGAAAAGCCTGAGATTTACATGAGAGAGTTTGTAGTTATGGAGGGCATGAACATAGTCATCGACACTCCCATCCTGAATGGTGTGGATGCAGATCTCCCCTCTGATCAGCTCACATTCATTATCACCAATCCCCCCAAGCATGGATTTATTCTCAATCAGCTCACTACCGGCACTGTCCCTGTCTCTAACTTCACCTTGGATCAGATCAGGGAGACCTCCAGCATTGTGTATGAACATGATGACTCAGAGACCACAGAGGACAGCTTTGATATTGTGCTCACAGACGGAAAGTTTAGTGTAGAGAAGACAGTTATAGTTATGATTATCCCTGTGGATGATGAGACCCCGAGGATGGCAATAAATGATGGCCTTGAAATTGAGATTGGTGATGTGAAAGTCATAAACAGCAATGTTTTAAAAGCTACTGATCTAGACTCTGAGGATAAAACACTGACTTACATAATTCGCTATGCCCCTGGTCAGGGGTATTTGCAAAGGACAACCCCCTCTGGGGAGTTGCAAAATATCACCATTGGAATGAACTTTACACAGAATGAAGTGGATTTGGATTTAATTTTATACATCCATAACGGGCAAGAAGGGATTCGTGACCTCATCAAATTTGACGTAACAGATGGCATCAACCCTTTGATCGACAGATACTTTTACGTCACAGTGGGTGGAATTGACATGGTTTTCCCGGATGTGACCAGTAAAGGTGTATCACTTAAAGAGGGTGGCAGGGTTACTCTAACAACAGACCTGCTCAGCACCAGTGACCACAACAGCCCAGATGAACACTTGGTTTTCACAATTACCAGAGCTCCAATGAGAGGACACTTGGAGTGCACAGACACACCGGGGATGCCCATTTCATCCTTCACTCAGCTCCAGCTGGCTGGAAACAAAGTCTACTACATCCACACTGCTGACGATGAAGTAAAAATGGATAGCTTTGAATTTGAAGTAACTGATGGCTATAACCCTGTGTTCCGCACTTTCCGCATCTCCATCACTGATGTGGACAATAAAAAGCCTGTGGTGACAATACACGGGCTGGTGGTGACAGAGGGAGAGAACAAACTCATCACGCCTTTTGAACTAACCGTGGAGGACAGAGACACCGTTGACCGCCTCTTAAAGTTCACAGTTACTCAAATCCCAGTTCATGGTCGCCTGCTCTTTAACAACACCCGGCCTGTCACCTCCTTCACAAAGCAGGACCTGAATGAAAACATGATCAGCTACAAGCATGATGGCACAGAGAGTGCAGAGGACAGCTTCTCCTTCACTGTCACCGATAGCACTCACACAGACTTCTACATCTTCCCTGACACAGTATATGAGACTCGCAGACCCCAAGTGATGAAGATTACTGTCCTCCCAGTGGATAATGGGACACCACAGATTGTGGTGAACAAGGGAGCCCCAACACTGCAGGTTCTGGAGACCGGTCACTTGGGTTTTGTGATCACCAGTAAAACCCTTAAAGCAGAGGACAGAGACAGCATTCAGAATTCTGTGACCTTTACAATAACTGTTGCCCCAGAACATGGATACCTGATCAACATCGGCAAAGGAAATTCCACAATCACTGTCTTCACACAAGGTAAGAGAGCTGTTTCTTTATAACTCTGTGACATTCTGTACGATTTGTAATATACTGCAAAGACACGCAGCGTGGACAGTTTTTAATTCTCTTGAGCTCACTCTCAAACTCATTTTACATTTACTGTCTTCTCACTGCTAAACGTGTTCTCTCTCATGCCTAAATACAAACGCTTTTGGTTTAACTCAAGAGACTGTCTATTTACAGAGATAAAGTATTCCAGTGCCTCAGGCTTACAAGATCTCACCACAGGAGAGTCTTTTTTAAACAGTGCCTAATGCATTTTACTTTGGGAAAGAAATGATGGTGATTTGTAATACCAGACTAATATTTGTCTAACAGAGGACGAGGGGATTACATGGGTGGTGGTTGTTGTAGTCTGTCTCCAGAAAACTGGCTTTGCACACAAGAAGACAGAAGTTGTATTTCAAGCATACCAGAGGGGTGTCTTGGTAAATGCCAAATATCAGGGTAGCGGGTAGCAGCATCAGCATCAAAGTATTGTATTTACTTAGTCACTCTGAGATGCTTTCCCCATGAGGCCTGTTCACTATTTCAAAAGTGCTCACCAGAGTAAACAGGCAGTAAATAAAGACTCAATCTCGTGAGCATTTAGAAAATCTGGCTATGCATTTTATGCCTTGGTCTCGTCTATTGAAGGGAAATCTTTCCTCATCAAATACTGAAGACAGCAAGGATTTTAATTTAAAAAATCATAATGATCCAGGGTTTCAAAGAATCCTGACTGAATCCTGTGAAGTAGCCCTAACAATCAAGCTATTCTTAATATTCTTTGTCATTCAAGAGTCTGATGGCTCTTGTTACAAGAAGTTTATCTTTTCAGATTCCCTCGATACTTTTCAGTGTGCACAATTCATAGCCTCAGCCTCTAATAATACAAGGGCTCAGAAGTTGTTAGTACTGACCAATAAATAGTCCATCAGGAACATATTGGACTTATTTTTTTCACTTGAACTTTAAGCCATGTAACTTATGTTACCTGTTATCAGCAGGATATGATGGACACTTGTGAAATTATTCTCATTATCTTTTTCAGCTGAAATTGATGAGATGAACATTTGCTATGTTCTAAGGAATAGCGACAATGCTACGAATGACATCTTCTATTTTTCCATTGAGGACAATGGTAAGTTACTCTATTTAAACATCCCCTTTTCAAAAATGTGTTCACAATTAAGATTGCAATGATTAATGCCAAATTTCCGAGGATGAAATATGGAATATTTTTTACACTGTCTGAAGGAACATGGTTTTATGTAAGAAAGGACAGTATGAAAAAGCCTGCATGCACTTGATAATGTTCCCAATTTGGCAGAGTAACTTAGCAAAGGCTGGGTGCACAGATGGGAGATATTGCCAGAATAACAGTTTACACGATTTCTTACTTCAGCATAAGACAATACAGTGAATAAGAAGGAAAGGAAAATGTGTTATTTATAGACAACTTTTGTTTATAATATGCTCTATTGATCTGCAGTCTACCAGTAGTTCTGCCAAAAAGTGTGAATTTCACAGCTTTCACACTTATTAAACATTTATCTGAGCATCATTTTTACTGCATGTCTTACTATGTCCCACACATTTATTTTCACGCAAGGGCCTCCTGATTTAGATGGTAAGTATATAGTAGAACAATTAGTGAAGATCTTCCTTCCACTGTAGTTGAATAATCAGGCACAAGCTCTGTGAGTGGTTTGAGGCAATCATGTTGGTGTTGCCGATTAGCAGAAGCAGCGTGCCTGACAGTCTGTCCTTTTTGCTACCCTTCAGCCGTGATAAGTGAGCACAAAGGACCTCTCTAATAGGGGCCCTATTTTCCCACAAGCACCTCAGTGGGCCCCTGTACACATTTTTCTCATCTCTCAACTCAGGACTAGACTGTGGCTTCAGTTGAATAATAGCCAGGTTAACATCAATGCCAACAGGTGGATGATGTGCAAATGAGTGATGACTATAATGCAGGGGACATGACTGAAAGTGATTTACCTGAGCTTTCTGGCATGTACTAAGTATATGCAGAGCTCTTGTGTGGTTAAGTGAAGTTTAGCTTGTCTGTTTGTTCCTTTCTCAATTGGGTTATTTGTCATGGTTTTCTTTGGACTGCTCTGTCTGTCACTTTCTTTCTCTTTTTGGCTTGCTTGATGACATACTTGTATCCAACAGAGGTAGTTTATTTTCCAAAACTGCAAATTATATTCCCCCTTTTTCAGCCCTTTCTACAATATCTGTCTTTACTTTTACACTTGAAAAGAGGATTCAAAACAACATGTCTTTTTCTGTCCTCAATCATAGTTATGAGCTCAAACAAAACAGAACAGAAAAATAACAATGCAATCCAGACACATCACACATCTCTGGGAATTGTGCTTTATAGTTGCACCTAAAGTGCCTGGCAAATTGATGAAGAGTGTTGTATGGATGGACTCAACACTTACTGCACTGCAGCTTGAGAGGCAGTCAGTGAACATTTTTTAATACAATTTAAGCTGTACTGGTGGCTGCCCTAAATCCCCAGACGGAGCCTCCAGCTCTATGAACAGGCGTGTTGGGGAGGAGCTGAATAGTGTACACTTGCACACAGCTGCACTCTGTCATGTTCAGCAGTGTAAAGAAAATATTCTCATCTTTCCAAGTTCATTGGGAAATTAAACAACTGCATTTAGCAATTATTTTAGGCTGAAACATGACTTAAAATACCACAGCTGCTCGTTGGGATTCCAAGATTTGTCTTATAGATGAGTCAAATAAGTATTTCTGCTCTAGCTTTGGCCAATTAAATTACCTGTTGTCCTGTTGTTTACTTTGCTTTTGCTCAAAGATGAATGCCCCACACAACTGATTGTTATAAGATCTGTCGGCTCCATTATCAAAAATACTAACAACTTGCACTCATTACAGGGCAGGGCACTTATTTACTCTTGGCATGTTTTTCTGCAACAGTAGACATATTGGAAAGTATCTAGCCATTTAGGACACTCAATCTAAATACTTAAAGAGGTTTGACATCCGACCACAAAGTGTGTTTTTTTTAGCTGTTGAAACTGAGATGATATTATCTCTGATGATCTATGTATATATGTATATAGGGCAGGGCACAGTCTTCTTGACTTTCTTAAATTGAGCTGCCAGGGGGCTTAGTTCTTGGCATTTAAGCATCTGCTGCTTGATGCGTCATGTAAACATGAATGGAGTATTCTGATCCCAAATTTAAATCTGCGTTAAACATGACCAGCTCTCACACTGAAAAAATTACCTTTGCTTTAAAGGTCGAGCAAGTGATTCTGGAGAACGCTTGTTGTCAAAATCACTTTTTGTCAAAATCAGTGAATACTCTATATCCTCACGACCGCTACCTGTTCGTACTGTCTGTGCGCTGAAAAGTAATCTGGTGTTAATACTTAGGTGGAATAATCTTCCAAATAAAACTGAAATCCAAAAATAAGCACACATTCTTTAAATTCCTTTTAATAGTTTATTACTTTATAATCATCAAACATTTGTGGACTGCATGCAGGGCTGCTGCTACGCTTTTGGGTGCCCTAAGCAGAAATTGTCAGTGATGCCCCCCCCCCCCCCCACCTCCCCAAAAAAAAAAAAAAACCCAGAAGCTCGCGTCCGCAGGGCGCGAGCAAATTTTTTTTGCCCTTGCAAGATCTCTGCGACTGCTTTTTGGCACATTTGCCAGCATTTACTAACAGAAAGAACAGCTTAACTTGTGAAAAAACTGCCTTTGCAAAGGAATTGAGTGATAGGATCATAGACTGATTATGAGATAATGGGCCCCTGGGCTTACACTCTTAAAGGGCCCCCCACTTGTCCCTATCCAGTCAGGTACACTGAATTTTCTACACGGATACATACAATTAATGGCAAAAACATATTAAGGAAGTCAGTGTTTCCCACAGGATTTTGGGGTATTGTTGGGGGGTGGGTGGAATTTTTTTTTACCTTTTGAAAGTAAAATGCATCAATCTGGTGCACTTTGTGAGGAAATTTTAGAGACTAGAGAGATATCAAATCCTGAGATGCAGAAGGAACATTATTTTTCAGATTTTTCTTAAACAGGTAGCACTCTTTACTCTGCAACTGTAAAAACAGTAGATTGGTCTGCAGACCCATGTTCTATGATGGAGGGGCCCATTTCAACAGATAAAGGGTGGATATGAACAATTTAGAATTCACACATATAAAGTTTATTTGTGTATGTGTGAGGGGGCCTTCAACCCCCTTAGACAGAGCTACTAATGCTGTTGTTTTTAACTTTCTTTTGTATTTCTCCCCTACTAGTTGAGGGGCCCATGATGATTTCTATCTTGTTACATTTTAATGAGTATTTATATTTAGGCTATTCCTTTTTGGACCCTGTTATTGACATGAGTGACTGAGCTCTTTGACTATGCAACATGAAAAGTTACTATCAGTATCTCTGGCTAAGGGCCCCCCTGAGCCCTTGGGCCCCTGGGCCTGTGCCCGGTGTGCCTGTGCAGTAATCCACCCCTGGATAGGTTACACAATTAAGAAAAAACAACGATGGGCCTGTTCATAACTAATTTATATATTGTTTGTAATGTAATGATCATGAACTTTAAAAAATAAACTATTTTGGGGGGGCCCCCGGACCATCTCTTTTTCCTTTTTAATTAAAAAAAAAAAAAAAAAAAAAAATTATAATTTTTTTTTTTTTTGGGGTGCCCCTCCCAGGAACTTGGTGCCCTACGCAGTCTGCGTACTCTGCGTATAGGGAGCGGCGGCCCTGACTGCATGTGTCATTTTCTCCTCTGTTTTTAGTTCAGAAAGTTGCCACCATGCCTTCACAGCTGTACCTTGCCAAAAAGGAGATGACAGAGTTTGTTTTCTCATAGCACTTGTGTGTCACGCTATTTGTCAAGCTTTTGAAACCTTTGAATGAATATTCCTAGGACTGAAGTTACAAATATTTAATCTATGGGTTTTTACTTTTTTGGAGAAACATCACACCTGAATAGCAAAATCATAGACAGATGCTTGGGCCAGAAACCTCTTTAATTTCTAGGAAAATGTCTTGTTTTGAACAAGATTGGTATCTGGATGTTTGTTTATCCGTGCGTGTGTTGGGAAGTGGGCTTCTCCTGTCATTCTAAGTCAGCTAATTGCTGTATTTCGGGGGGTTGACTCTAGCCCTCGCCTTGTCTCCTAAGGATTCGAGTGCATTCAGGTGAGCTTACCTGAACACACAAGCCCTGGCATTCCCAAGCTGTTGTTTGTGGAGCTCAATCCCTGTCTCCCTACAGCTAGTTAGTAAGCATCAAGGATGTACCTACTGACAGACACACTGCTATGCCCTTTGTTCTTCCATCCAGGCACTCACAGCCAACACTCGTTTTTTTTCTTTCACATAGATACAAAGAGGCAGAAAAAGATCATCGATTTTTCAGTTTGCAAAAATGTGCTAATTCTTAGTGAGCCGTTTACTATGTAAAGTACGTCGAGTGTGAAAATCAATCATTCAGATATGGAGTGAAATGGATATTCACAGTAGAGCACACAGCAAATACCTGGAGAGAGGAATGTTTTTTTCTTTCCGGTTTTAAGTGCAAGTCTGCAGTGGCCATCTTTTTTTTTCTGCTTCATATGACAAGATGACTTCACAACAGTGTGTGAGTCCAAGGACCTAATATATTCGCTGAACCATTGCGGCCTGCAGTAACAAATGCCGTGTAAATCTTATCGGTGTGTAATCGCTTAAGACACTGAGTGCATACTTGAACACATCTCCCTTGTCTCCTTGCCTGTCTAATCCCAGGTTAGGAGGGATTATCTTTCTCCCCATAGCGTGCTAGAGCGCAACAAAAATAAGGGGGGGAACATGCACTCACATGCAGTTGTGAGGTTAATATAGACTTTGTATTATTCCCATCTCAGTGCAAGTGATGACTCTGCAGTTTCTCTGTGTGTTTCTACCCTGTTATTAATGCAATTGTCTCACCTACTCTTTTCTTGGGGGGTATAACATTCCTTTGTCCTTGGCACCTGTAGTATGAATCGCAGTATGCTGTAAACTTCTTCAAATTACATAGCTGGTCCTGTTGCTGTGTGTTGAAGAGATTTCAGGGTGTTAAGTTTTCCTCACAGTCCATCTGTGCTGTAGCTAATAAAATATTAGGTAGTCATTTATTGTTAAGGAAAACTATTTTGTGAGGAAACATCTGGGAGTTGATTAGAGGAGCTACTCCTGGGTAACATCTGCTTCACTTTTGGGTTTAAAAAAACTGAATTACAGAGATAATTAAGGTTAGATGGAGAGTGAGTTACGTGACTTACTGGTTCCCTTATGTCCCTAACTTTGAGTCTGCATTGCAATTATACAGTATTTGCAATGTTTAATATGCAAGTACCAGTCTCTATTCAACACAACATAACACTATGTATCTGCAAATGTATTTTCCTTCAAAGTGTTTGAAGAACAAAGAAGACTCAAGTAAAAGCACATCAGGATAGTGCTGCAGTGCGTAACCAAACAATTGAAGAACCTGTGCTCATCGGTGCAGAAATGAAACATTCATTTCTAATCAAATAGACTTCAGCCAAGGTAATTATTCAAGCAAGTCAAAACATTTTGATGAGAGGATTCATTCATATATAATGAAGTGTTCATTTAGTCAGCCAATGAAGGCGTTGCTGTCTTTTCCCCTGGGTGTCCTTGGCTCAAGTTAGTTGTCACTAACTTATCACTCACAGCATGATGTTTCTAAGTTTCATGCTTCTTTTTCCTTTTCCATTGTAGCTTATACTCAAACAGTCCATGCTTACTAAGAAAAGCGATTCCTGCTGTCTTAGATGTGTCTGCTGAGACATATAAGAGAGCCCTAGATGCATTAATGATAGACAGTGATTTAGAATAAGGACACAAATGTCTTATAGATGTGATATAAAATCTGACAGTGATTGTATATCACATAGAATTTGGATGAAGCATGGCTAAGGCGTCTAGAGAGCCTCTCACGCTGAGGTGCCCTCATTTTCCCTCTGTAAAATAGAAGGGAAACCCTGCTTGATGATTCCCTTCGTCCGTCTTAATATGCTGCCAAAGTAAATGTGTGGAGCCAAGGTTAACAAAGCACAGGAAAATTCCCTAAAGTATAGAAAGCCCAGGCCCAGGCTTGTTCCCTGGAGGATGATATGTGTCGTCATACCTGCCTTAGGATATCAGTCTAGCAGAACTGGGGTTGTTCAAGCACTACGTTTGTAGAAGATCCTTTTTTCTTTTGTGGAAAAAGCTTGTATGCTGCAGTTTTTGTTATCAGTTTGGGGTTTTGGCAGTCCCACAAGATTCCCATCAACTCTAGAAACCCTGATGTATACAGTACATGTATTGTATACAAACATTTCTACCACTGGCAACAGGAGGAGATAAAAAGAAAATTGTAAAATGGAATAAAAAACTGAAATATTCAGCAGAAATGAAATTGAGTCGTTTCGCAACTATATTGAAATAAAAATGTAATCCAAGACCTTTAGGTTAGCATTCCATTTGTGTCTTCTTTACATTTTGAATTTTAGTCAAATGCTTTGATCAGACTGTTTTGAAAAACAGCGGGACCTCTCAGAGTGACTGGTGCTACCGCCGCTGCTGTGACATCTCTCTTTTCACAGTAGCCAAGCTTTTGTTAAATTCTGCTAAATCATTTTGGATAATGTGTTTTTGGCCCCAGCATCCCAGCAGTGGGCCCGGAGCTGCTCCTCTCAGCTCAGCTGCATGATAAGCCTTTGACAGCTGGGTTAAGGCTGTAGTGACACAGCGCTCTCCATCTGAGCCTGGGTTGCAAGAATGCAGCCTGATGAGGGGTGCACTTCTTTAAAACACACTTTTTATGCAGACACACACACACACACACACACACACACACACACACACACACACACACACACACACACACACACACACACACAAAGGATCCACTATCTATCCATATGGGGGCCAGCTGCCTGATCCCTTAATCAGAGATGAAGCTGGCACTGCTAAAACGTTGCATCAACTTCAGTTTAATTGATATCTGCTCTGTCTTTGATTTCAAGCTGTTGTCTCTTTTGATTGGAGTGCTATGATGTATGCCAGAAGAAAAAAACGCATGCTGCTTTTATTTTGATACAATCAGCATATCAGTGTGCCAAGAAATGATATACAGAAGTGGGGAGTTGAAAATATTACAGTGGGAAGCAGACTCTCTTGAGAAGGTTTGCATTTTATGCCATCCCCAAGAACACTGTGGGAGTGTGTCTTGAGAGTAACGGGGTTCTGATCTAATTAAAGGTTGTGGATGAAACCCTTTTCGCATTCTGTCTGTGGATCAAACTCCCTCTCACAGCCACCTGCTTTTCTCCATAAGTGTAGCCTGATAGGCAGGATGTGAGAAGGCATCTAGTTGAGATGTGGGAGGGACCAGCAGTCAGAGGAGATGAAAGATAGAAGTGCTCTGTTGGTCCCAGCATACGTGGGGGCAAGGCATATAGCTGCTTCCTGTCGCCTGTAGCGATAAGATAGATGTGCTGATGTGCAGTCCACTCTCTTAAGCACCGTCTGTGTTGGCATGTTTTGAGGGCTCTGTTGTAGTAGTTGAGCTCTGCAGGTATGCAGCTTCATCTACATATGAATAGAAATATTTTGACAATCGATTAGTCTGCGGAAAATACTGTATAGATACATCTTCTTCTTTTTTGCTCCATGTTGCCTTGATAAACAAAAAACTCCTTTTATATGTCTGGCATTACCAGGCAATTTCCCAGAGCTCAGAACGACCCTTCCCCCATTAAGAATACTAAGGAATGTCTTGCTGCCTGAAATTTACTAGACCATGCCTGGGCTTAACTTGGTTTTCCAGGCCATGGGCTCGGAGTGAACAGTTACATATTAGCGAGCAAATGGGATGAGGGAAACAAAGAAAGGCCACAGGGTGCAGAGGACATGTGAAATCAGATACAGCGGTAACATTTAGCCCCCTTAAATCCCCAAGTAATTGGCCGAAGCTATTACAATAACCGAAAAATAAATGTCTGTAATACTTTAAAGGTCGTATCACCGGCCAATATGCAAAAACACTTTTGGTCAGCTAACTGATTTAATGTGTACTTAACTTACCTTCTAAAGAGTGTTGATCATTTTTTAAAGGTCATTCAGTGCGCGTGAGTAAAAATGTCACATAGATTATATAGAGCTTCATGCTAAAATGCAAACTTCTTCACCCCTCTCATGTTTATCCCTTGTGGCATTTAGCTGTTGTCCTTGTAATATTGTTCTGTGTCTGAAATAGAACTAACCTTATCTAATTACTTTATTTCATTCTTTTGACGTGCAGGAGTTGTCCTCCTTACACAAGCCATTCATCTTTGTGTTTGCTGTGTTCACACTCCAATATTGTTTTTTAAAGTAGTTATAATTGTGCCATAGTAATATAGTGCATGTACATAATGACGGAAGAAGCCTAGTTCCATATTATTCTTTGTGGTATACTGTGTGTTCATACAATCCCTGCACACAAATATGTTTTAACTGTTTCTACTTTATGCAGAAAGTCCCATAATTCCTCCCTGCAAATACTGGAGTGTCTCTGACTTTGTGTGAAATTTTGCAAGCATTATTAAGTCATCTCTTTTAACAAACCTGCTCATATTTTTGACCCACTTGTTTGTTCCGCTGCACATACTAATCTGCAGTCCAATATTACAGTATAAGAAGGAGACTATAACAACACTTAATCCTTAGACATTTCCTCACCTCTTTTCATGAATGCAGACTAGCAAGCTTATCTTTAACATGCAGGTTTTTACAGTTCTACTTGAAGGCTCCTTTTTACCAGTCATAAACAAACTAGAACTACAGAAAAAGTAGTTCAATACTTCTTTAGGAATTACCATTTCAGCTTTTCAGGGAGCCTTTTCCTCTCACTCTGGCGAAAGCCTTTCAACATGTGAGGATTTGCAAGTAACAACTGTGAAATGCCGCTGAAACATGTTGTTATGAATGAAGCCGTTGAAGGCAGGCCCTAAGAACAGCTCTGACAAACGCCAGACTCAATTAGTATGGAGCTCATGATTCTGTGGGGCTGGAATGGGGTTTTATATTCTATGGCCTCACACTGCTGCTTTCGGCAAACAGTCCACCATTATTCGGTCTGACAAGAGAGCAAACACTGTGCATTGAAGGGTCAAGAAAAAGCACGTCCCCCTCTCTTTGTCAAGTCCCTTCATCCTGCGTCCTTATGTTGCTTTGTTTTTCTCTCACCCATTTTCACACTCGCCCTTGTATCTCTGTGTTATTTCACTACCTTTTTGTTATTTTGTATTCATTCACCAGCTGCAGTGAAGAGTTGAGGACCGAGGTACATTTAACACATGCACTTCTAACAGTGCAAGTCTTTCAGCTCCTGGGAGAGGGCCCTATTTTTGTGCATGAGCTCATCCCTTCTGTCAAGAAGTGTGTCATGTGACTTTTGTGTTTGTTTTCCAAGATTAGCTAAAATGGAGGGTAGCATTTTTTTATTTATTTTGAATTTTTTAAACTTACCATTCAGATTGAGTTCATATGTGGTGGATGCAGTTTTATTATGGTTCACACTATATAGCTTACTTTATCTTTTTCAGCCGGTCACAGATTTGCCAAAGCCACTTTGGTGACTTTGGCCTCTTGGCGGTCAGGGCCTCCGTACTGTACATAATTGACTGGTAATGAGTGAGAAAACTCTTGGGTTTAAATCCACAGTGACCGTGAATGCCGAAGAAAGCCGTGCAGCTGCTAATTCAGCCTTTTGTTGTTATTTCCCCTGCTATTGAGAGTTCAGGCTTAACTGTTAATTAAGACACTCAAGGCTGTGTCCTCTTTGACGGACAGGAATGCCATTCAAGGGCACTCAAGGAAAACGTTGTCTGATCTCACCTTCAAAATAAAACAAAGACCTCAAAGACTGTTATACCTCCCTTTTTTTTAGAATGGATTCCGAAAGCCAATGTTGGTTAATTGATTGTTTTATTATCATATACAAAGATACAGGAGGATTACATTTTTCATTCTTTTCAGTTTTCAGATGCAATACTCAATACCCTGCCAGACAAAAAAAATATCATTAATGCACTTTTGTATTTAACGATGAGTTGAAGATTTGTTTTAAATCCTTTCAAAGCTGATCTTGTTAACGATCGCAGCTTAACCAAAAATGAGGAAAGACTTTTAAATAATTTGTGCCCACCCAAGTCTGGACAGTCTGTTTTTTCTAGCCCTAATGATGTTGCCATGATCAGGGATAAGTCCTGACCTTGGGTGTTTGGCAGAACACCCTGTGCCCTTGGTTTGGAAATAAGCATCCCACGATATTTTGCAAGAGGTGTGCATCCCGAGTTAACCCCTTTGCTAATCTTTTAGGTGGAAAGATTCTGTTTCAAGTAATATTTCCAAGCGAGGCTAATGGGATTATACTTAAGAACGCAAGATGTTTGCACGTATTGGATGCCAGTTATATTTAGACACAGATAACATGTGTCCCTAGCAAATATTCAGCTGAATATTTGAATATTCTCAACAACAACAAAAAATAATCCCAATGTGTAGGTTCATTGTGAAGTGTTTCCTATGACGGTTGAAAAATGACATCATTTGTGGGAGTGCGTGAGGGCAGTAGAGCATTAAGCTGACTCCCAGGACAGGAGTGTCCTCCCACTTCAATCACATTGTACAGTGTTTCCTGGCACATTTCTCCACTGGGCCGCACATAAGCCACATCTGAAATAAGAGCTTGGGGAATTCCTCACTGCCTTTCCACACAGGCAGGCGAGGGTGCTGGTCCTACTCTGTGACCCAGGAAGAAAGTTATTGGGCAGTTTTCACAAGACCCTTATGCTGCAATTTGGACTCAATAACAGAAAGTGTGGGAACATGATGAATGTTGTTTCGCTTGAAAGGTTTCTTGCAGTCAATCATACAACATTTAAAAGAACACTGAAGCAGATTTTTTTCTGATTTACAGACGGCATATTTAAATAAATAAACAAATTACTTAAGTGCTTTACCTTTAATGACTTTCCGTGAATGTTGGTTGACGTTGCAGCGTTTGGAAATCACGCTCTTGTTCAAATCAGCTATTCCATTTCTGTGCTCAGCCAACCATCACCATTATGTACTGACTCTGAACAGCTGAAGTAATAGTTTGTCAATCAAAAGTTTCACGCTTTGACTGCCAAAGCCTGAAACAGGGAAATAATATAAACATTTATGTGATTTACTTCTTCAACCAAAATGTGGTAAATATTTGATTCCAAAAACCCGCTATATTTTTATTTTAGTGTCATTACAGCCAAAATAGCGAGATAACTATGTTCCCATGGAAATGAAGAAAATGTCACGCAGAGATGTTTTACATAAACACTTTTCTTTGCATTTCCAAACACCTTCTGAAGAGCTTTATGACATGTTTATTCATGATATGTTTACTGAGAATTTAAGACAAGAAAGGAATTTTTAAATTTGGAAAGAGCACTACGAGTGGAATCACCTCGAAAGTTTTGGTTCAGATGTTAATCTCAAAGAACTCTCCCTGCTGAGAGCAAAGACTTACTTGCTTTAAGCTTTGCATGGCTCTCTGACCCAACACTTTTGTTCAGATGGTGCCTTTGGCCTTTCTTTCAAATGTCGCCTGAGAGTGACCACTCTGTCAGAGTGGACACAGAGGCAAGCCAGACAGCCACACTATATCTTGCGGACCGGTTAAATTTATGGCAGACCAGTTCCCTGGTGTTGCTTCTTGCAAGGGGTTTGCCTCTGAGCCTGTGAAATAATAGTCCTAAGTCTTTCAAGCAATGGCCAACTCGTTACTGCTGATACAAGGCTTAGGGTGATTAGACCATATCTCTCTCTTGCCTCTGCCATGTGCTTTCTTTCTTTCAACAGGATTATCATATCCCCTTTCCCTTAATTGGACAGATGAAAAGTACACTGGCATAGTCTGGTATACGGCATGGAACACAAAGAAATCTCATTTTATAGAATACATGCAAATTGGGATGATAGAAGATGTTTACTTTCCATCTCAAAAGTGAAGCTTTATCAAATATTTCCTTTTGATGGTATTTTTCTATTGAATATTCAACGACTGTGATGTCAGTTTGACCAGTTTCTCTTTCATTTCATTTCCTGGAAGTAGCACACGAGTTAAAAATGTAAAGCGTAAAGTTTTTGCTGGGGTTGGTGCTAGAGTCATGAATCATGGAGATCTTAACATTATTTTTTGACATACAGTAGGATTAATCCGGATTAATACAAAGCTTTATGGCAGCCTGGTCAGTAATTGGTGCAATATCTTTCTAAGGGTCAAAATGTTTGATAGACAGAACAGTGACTGAATCCCCCTCTTTGGACCCTGGTGCTCAGGTTTAGGAACCAAAACGAGCTAATTATTTTTTGCTAACAAATTACTTTTTGCTCTTTAGTTTTGTTCAAATGTGTGAGAGTAAATGTGCTTGAAGGAATTGCTTGCATCTGCTTCATTACACTGTGTTGTTTCGGGTGCAGGTACAAAAACTCCCTTTTATCCACATTATTCAATATTTGTAGGCGTGTGAAAAAAATGAAGTATAGAGAAATCAATGCTCCTGAAAGGCATATTTTCACCGTTGTGTAAGGATTTAGTATTTATATAATTTAATGAGTAAACTTTCACTTTAAAAGATAATCTTGTTTTGACATTAGAGCCCACTGTTGATCCTAAAAGCACTCTGCTTACAGACTTTAGCTGTGTCTTGATTCAGAGACCACGCACTTGGTAGGACGCAGTCTCGCGGTCTATGAAGGCTATAGCCTATGAAGGCCGATTTTAAGGCCGGTTTTAAGGCCAACGAGCCTTGTTAAACGAGACGGTCTCCGCAGGTCTCCGTTTACGAGCATTTCCGGTTTACGTAACAAGCCGTTACCTTGCGTGACGACTCGCCGCTCCTGTGCTGCCTAGCAACCCTGATTGCTGCCAACGGAGACAGCCCTGTCAGCGGAGGAAAAAAGAAAAATAAGTTGTCTACCAGACGAAAAGAAAAAAAAGTACAAGAAAAAAAGAAAGGAAGATAAAAGTTAAGAAGATGGAGCAACACGTTGCTGTTTTGTTATTTTTTATTTTATTTTATGCACTCTCTGAAAAAAACGCAATGAATCTTGGGATATGTTGGGCCACGAAGGATACATCTGATGCAGCCTTCAAAACTGCTTCAAAACCGTGAAACGAAGGCTGCATTTCACGACTGCATATGAGGAGCCTTGCAAGGAGCCTTGCAAATGGGACAGCCTTTGCGCGCCGCTATGACGCAATCGGTCTTCAAATGCAGCCTACGAGGCCGGTTCCAAGACCGCAACCCCTGAATCAAGACACAGCCTATGTGATTTGCAGCCTTTAAGAGTTTAGCTAACGATAGAATTGGGTTATACTTCACCAGCATTCAGATTCAACACAGTTATCATTAAATAAATACATGGTAAAATAGAAGGCTCCCATGGCTCTTTGCCTTCCTGTTTTAAAAGCAAAATGAAAAACTAAACTAAAACTAAACTCAAATGTCTGGCCTGGGAGCAAATTGCTGGTCCTGTGCATATCTCTGTAGTATGTTTGGCTACTTTTAAATGCTGAAGTAGATTATAGTTTTTGCGGATCATGGACTTTGTTACATGAAATGTGCAGTATTTGATCATTAAGTATTTTTAGAGGATTGTGTCTATTGAACAGGATTCACAGGCTAGTCCCAATTTATCCGGCCTAATCACTGTAGTGTAGGCTCCCTGGGCGAGGGGCCGCCTGTCTGTCTGCCTGGCTGAATGAACAGAAGATGGTCCATGGGGCATCGTGGCCCCACAATGCTTGACGGTGGCCAAATAAGGGCTGTCTACAACATGTATGCAGGGAGGAGACAGGGGCACTAAGTTGGCACAGTTCAGACTCTCACATTCTTTGGCCTCTTTTAAAAGGCTTCTGTCCCTCAACACAAATCCACTGTGTGAGTGGGCAGAACTTGTGTATCAAAGTGCAGCTACGTGAACTCTACAAGGCTTTTGTGAAAAGGTTAATGTACAATGCTGGTTATGATTAAGTGGTTAAAATTGCAGGGTGCTGACAGATTGTTTGTTACCTTATTTGTAAGAGAGACTTGCACAAACTGGATGAAAAAGCTCAAAAAGAATATGACTAGCACTGCAATTACATGGATAATATTACATTTATATAGCATAATTCATACACAAGGCAATTCTAAGAGCTTTACAGGGGCATTAAATACATTAAAATGAAGACAGAAGAACATATTGAGATTGCATTTTAGAGAAAATAAAACAAACGTGAAAAAGGCAGACTTACAGACCATTCACCTGTTATGATGAGTAGCTCATGCGATTCACTCTACATCGCATGACAAGAGACACCAGTATTGTTCACTAGATTCTGTCTCAGTGCTTTGAATTCTGGTTAAAGATTAACTGTGGTGTTTTCCGTGGGGCCTCTTTGAAGTGGACTTATAGTCCAGGCAAAATAGCGTTTTTCATAGAATAAATTGTAAAAGAATTTTTTTCAGCTCAGATAATTTCTATGAGGTGTCCAGAACAACATACTAAAAGTCCTAAGAAATCCTAGTTGGGAAATATGTTTAATTCTCATCAATCCGAGATGTGTGCCAATAAGGCGAGACACCAATAAATCCCAATGGGGCTATTTTTTTCCTTTAGTCCTATCAAAATGAAACTTTACACAATGAAAGTATCCATGAAAATTTAAATGTTTTGTATTACAAGTTTCTTTGAAAATGTATTTTAATGTGCAAATGAGCTATACACTAATCGTACACGCCCAAAATAAACCCAAATAGGCTTAATTTTTTCCTTTACTCCTACCACAATAAAACTTTACATAGTAAAAGTATACTTGAAAAGTAAAACATTTTGTATTACAAGTTTCTTTTTAAATGAATTTGAATATGCACATGAGCTCCACACTTATTGAATATCCAATCATCGTACTGCCAATGGGTGATGGCGATGCTGCTTTTAGACTGGCCTCTATCCTGAAAAACTGGCTTACTTATAACAGGTGCCTCTCATGAATTAGATCCCCCCCCCCCCCCCCCAGCTAGTGTAATTTTTTACTTTTTTCAGTGCCATTCCCTTTCCAATGCCAAATAGACGAGACGTAGAATCACAGCCTGAAATGGCATGGAGAAAGAGGAGATTGTCACACACCTTGGGACCAATTAACTCGCCTTTTGGAATTTTATTTATTTTGACTATCATTAATTAATTTTGATCAATACCAGTATTTTTTATATGAAATAACAGATTTTTGTTTATCAATTCCACATTTTTCTTTACCGGAAATCAATTGTTAAAACTGATAAAAAATAAATTATTTGACAACTTTTGTATGTGCAAAAGTTTGTGAACCCTAAGCTGCATTGCTTAAATGGAGCAGGTAAACACAATCAGATGGGCCAAATTGAGTGATGAAATGGACCAATGTAATGAGAGATCTTTAGGGAAGTAATTGGGCGGCACCAGATAAAACAGAGATAAAACCAGGTCAGTGTAGGCCCACCAAAGTGAACCCATACAGATCAGACTTGCCAAAAGGGAAAGACAATCTCAGAGGATCTCAGGAAGAGAGATGTGATGTTGCACATTTGTCTGGGGACAGCTATACATTAATTTATTTGGTTCTTGTGCCATAAACAGCTTGTGTGCATTCAGATCAGTATGATGCAACAAGAGTACTAACAAGTCTGTGTCATCACCTACTGAGACTGTGTCTTTTGTTCTGGCAGAGGCAATGGCAGTTTGGACAATGAGCACATCTGCATCGTGCTTTGCATGGTTTGTGATACACCATTTTTTGTCTTACAAGTTTCTTTGAAAATGAATTTTAATATGCAAATGAGCTATGCACTAATCAAATATAGGCTACCCAAAATATATCTGCATAGGCTTCATTTTTACCTTTACTCCTACCACATTAAAACTTTACACAATGAAAGTCTAAATGAAAAGTAAAACATTTGTATTAGAAGTTAACTTATAATGGTCAAGGCTTTCCAGAAGGGGTTGGTCGAACGTCAGAACAGGGGTCACATCATACTGCAGAGCTTGAGTTGCCACAAACCTCAATGTTGAGTATATGCAGGATTCATCACTGGGATCAAGATCAATCATTGGAAGGAATGTTACTGAAGCTCTCCCAGGGTGTTCATCTAGAAGATGCAGGATCTGCATCATACCAGACCATGATGGCCTTTGAGAGTGAAGGAGTAGGGATGTCTTCCACAAAACATCCAGCTGTGATGTTTTGTTATCTGCTGGCAACAGAGCCAGTGGCTGATACACAATAGGTTCACGTATAGGAGGAATCATAAAGTACTGAATGTGTATGCAACCAACCGCAGCAATATCTGCAGCAGTCACTTGGATCTTTAAAGGAAAAAATTAAGCCTATGCGGATATATTTTGGGTAGCCTATATTTGATTAGAGTATAGCTAATTTGCATATTAAAATTCATTTTCAAAGAAACTTGTAAGATAAAAATGGTGTATAACAAACCATGCAAAGCACGATGCAGATGTGCTCATTGTCCAAACTGCCATTACCTCTGCCAGAACAAAAGACACAGTCTCAGTAGGTGATGACACAGACTTGCTAGTACTCTTGTTGCATCATGCTGATCTGAATGCACACAAGCTGTTTCTGGCACCAGAACCAAAGAAAGCAACAAAAACAAGACGGATATGGTTCATAAAGTAGACAAAGGAGTTACTTGGTCCCAAGGTGTGTGACAATCTCCTCTTTCTCCATGCCATTTCAGGCTGTGATTCTACATCTCGTCTATTTGGCATAGGAAAGGGAATGGCACTGGCCTGGAACTCCAGACCTGCCACTAGGCGCTGGCAAATTAAATGTGCTGCGCCTGTTGGTCTGGGCACTCTCCATTGAAGCTCATTAAATATGTCAAGAAATCCTGAGCTGCGTTTTAATTGGTTCTATCTGATATGGGCGGGCCAGAGCCCTATGTATGGTGCTCTGGGGCCTCGACCCTTTACAATTTGGAAGACGGCACTCAAATCTTTCATTAGCAAGTAAGAGGAATGTTCTGTTTTGCCGACCGACCACGGCAAAAGTTCAATTTAACAGTTAACCCCGCTGTTCGCTAAACGAACAGGGCTTAATACGTCACATTGTTCATTGCTCTGATTGGATGTAGTGCTATCAAATTGCGTGCAGTGGTATTTGAAGAGACAAATCTAATTCATGAGAGGCACCTGTTATACCCCTGGCAGGTAAGCCAGGCAGTTTTTCAGGTTAGAGGCCAATCTAAAAGCAGCATTGCCATCACCCATTGGCAATAAGTGTGGAGCTCATGTGCATATTCAAATTCATTTAAAAAGAAACTTGTAATACAAAATGTTTTACTTTTCAAGTATACTTTTACTATGTAAAGTTTTATTGTGGTAGGAGTAAAGGAAAAAATTAAGCCTATTTGGGTTTATTTTGGGCGTGTATGATTAGTGTATAGCTCATTTGCATATTAAAATAAATTTTCAAAGAAACTTGTAATACAAAACATTTACATTTTCATGGATACTTTCATTGTGTAAAGTTTCATTTTGATAGGACTAAAGGAAAAAAATGCCCCATTGGGATTTATTGGTGTCTCGCCTTATTGGCACACATCTCGGATTGATGAGAATTAAACATATTTCCCCAACTAGGATTTCTTAGGACTTTTAGTATGTTGTTCTGGACACCTCATAGAAATTATCTGAGCTGAAAAAAATTCTTTTACAATTTATTCTATTTTTGGCCCCAAAATGCCTTACTTTGCCTGGCCTATTACTCAAACCTCTGCTTATCTTAATTAGAAAGAAATCCAGTGGAGTGAAGTGGTCCTCTAGAAATGAGCACCTTGCTGAGGGCTACAATGCAGCTTTACCAGGACTCCTAAACACAATATATGAACTATTACTCATGATGGAATTGTATATAGTAAAATCTGTGAACATAGTTTGTTTGTTGTTGTATCCTCCTCAGACCTGCTGGATATGAACAATGAATAATTGATAGAGCCACTTTATGTTCGTGAGTACTGTTTAAAGGCTAACAGGTATTTAGTGTGATTCATCTTGAAAGGGAGAGCTGCCTCTTTGAGGCTTAGCTGGATGTAGCCAGTGTGCTCACTGTAAACAATTATTCAAAACACATAACCACTTAATGTTGCTATTGAAATGTATGAAGTATACTTGTGATAAATCCTACTGTTAAATGATTCTAGATGTTCCTTGCCAGAGTGTTTGATTATAGAGACAGGCAAGTAGATGCATTTTATCTATATTCACCATTTTCTAGAATTACGCCTGAGATCAAGAGTATCGGCCGTGTCGTAACTACTATATACAAGTCTGTGCCAACTTGTGAAGTCAGACAACATGCCAAGACCTTCTCTGTTTCCATTACCGCAGTGGAGGATGGGCTCCTTCACGACTCAGAGATCACACATGCAGTTTACCGGTGGCATGCGTGCCATGCTGCTGGCTTTAATCCAAATGGAGTAGGGAGGTCCTGTCATACACAGGTCGCCTGTCTCCAGGAGAAGGATGTGGAACACACAGGAAGCCTAAATCCTACACTGTGGGATACCTCAAGAATGTATCAGTGATACAATTTTATTAAAAAAACAAAACAAAACAAAAAACATGTTTTGTCTTTATTAGCAGTTGATGAAATACAATAGTGAGTCAAACTTTACATTTGCAGTATGTGTTGCTGTAATCACACAGTGTTCTATCAAAAGTAAGTTATGCTACAGTAAGAAGTTTTACATTTTATTGTTTTTTATCGCAACAGATATCTTGCCTAAATATATCTTAGGTAAAGTCATGTTTCATTGACTTTTCACTTCTTTCTTAGTTTTTAACAACTTTACTTCCTATCTGGTAGAAAACATTGAAGTTCCTACATGTGTTCATTAGGGATTAATGAACGTTATTCAACTAAGCGATTCAAATGAGTTGTTGGTTTTATATGAGACAGGGAAAAAAGAGCACTTTGGGCTCCTTGTTGTCCTTGTTAGTTGCTCCGTATTTGTCCTCAAGTCCCAGTTATGTCTCCATATTGTCAAAAGGAATTGATGTCAGGGGCATTAAGACCCTATATTTTGCTCTGTGTGAGGAAATATGTACACTATTAGACCAATGGAAAAAGCTCTGAACAGGTGCAGATAACTTTTCACATTTGCACACACACACACACACACACACACACACACACACACACACACACACACACACACACACACACACACACTCACACTCACACTCACACTCAGACACACAAACTCG
Organism: Ammodytes marinus; assembly: GCF_949987685.1. Taxonomy (NCBI): domain Eukaryota; kingdom Metazoa; phylum Chordata; class Actinopteri; order Uranoscopiformes; family Ammodytidae; genus Ammodytes; species Ammodytes marinus. Next base: position 16,324,454 of record NC_137232.1, on the reverse strand, counting down.
TAAATGCATGCACCCTCACACATAATAAAACCCCCTGGGGTGGTGTGTATAGGTCTCACCGTGTCCATCCAGGAAGTAAATGGACACAGTGGAGTAGCCAGCAGGACGCACCAGATTTACTGACCATAACACCCAGGGTGGGGTGGGGTAGAGACTCTCAGTCATGCTGAACACAAAGAACAGCAACACTGTGAAACCGGTGAACAATGTCCCTGCCCCCTTCTGGCACTTTCACTTTTATTCCACCACGTTTAGAACTAGCAGATGTTAAATGGCTTGGTCATCTGTAGCTCACCAACCCAATTCCAGAATAGCAGCAGACAGTAGCTCCCACTGTTTGATGCATGCTGATTTTTAGGAACCGGTTGGTAATTATCTAGACTGCTAGTCGCTGCTTTAGAAATTACACCATTAAAGAGTGGTGTGGTTTCTTTGTGAGTGTGCATCTTTGCGTGTGTGTGTGTGTGTGTGTGTGTGTGTGTGTGTGTGTGTGTGTGTGTGTGTGTGTGTGTGTGTGTGTGTGTGTGTGTGTGTGTGTGTGTGTGTGTGTGTGTGCGTGTGTGTGTGTGTGTGTGGTCAAATGTGAGCAGTGATGCCCTCCAGGACTGCAGCATTGGCCTTTGAATCCAACTTCAAAAAGGCAAGGATAAAATAAACCAGTTCAGACAGGAAACACCTTTTATCTTAATTAGAATTGAAGCAATTAAACGGGCATAAATTCTATGCATTTTGCATAAGGGCTGTGCAACACTCATACCACCCACTGAGCGCTGGCTGTAGTAGTTTCAAAGTCAAGTCCTGAAGGTATCCAAGAAATCATTCTAATAAAGGGTATTGGAAATTCAAGTGCCCTCCCAAAACAAATAGCCTGGTTATTTTTCCCAAAAATGTTTTGTATCTAAGTCATTGTCTTTTCTTCCTGTGTTTTTCCTTACTGTTTGATGATTTATATGAAGACATGCTTTTCTTTAACATAGCAATCAACTGTATTCGTTTACAGGAGGCAACAAACTGAAGAACCAGCAGTTCCGTCTGAACTGGGCTTGGATTTCTTTAGAGAAGGAACACTACGTGGTGGATGAAGAGGTCAAGTTCCTCGAGGTGGTGTTGAAACGTCGGGGCTACTTGGGGGAGACCTCCTTCGTTAGTAAGTCACTTCTAATTATCATTTTAACGAAAGTGTCAAAGTATATCAGTGATTATTGAGAAGTGGGACAAAACAGGGTGCAATGTTGAAAAAATACAAACCCTATGTTTCGGGAAATTAAATTACATGTACTGTATGTATCCAACATATACTAAGCTACTGAGCTAAGCTTTGACACAACCTCCCAGCTTTTTTTTTTTTACCGTCATTGGCCTTTCACCACCGCCAAAACATGAATGTGTTGTAGAAAAACTGTTTTTATTGATATGAGAGATTATTTAGTGTTGCTTTTGATGAAAAAAGCTCTTTTTAATCATTAAAGTATATTTTTAATAGGTTTGATTGCATATGAAAGATTGAAACCTTCTCTGAGGACACACTGTTTTGGACGTCGTGAGAAGATAACAAGTGTCATATATTTGACATAATAATGATAAAATTAAATTTAAGGGGATAAATGTGCTCCAGACATTCTATTCTTAATCCCTAATAACATCTACAATTTTAAATATTTTTAGTTTTAAAAGCCACTTTTTACATTTGCTCCTCTCTAAGGGAGCTAAAATGATTTATCACTCAAATTTACACATTTTCCATTAATTCAGGATGTTTCCTAGAAATGGGCATTAGCAGAATTTTTTCAAGACAAAGGGCAGTGAAAATATGATTGTTTTAAAAAAAGTTGTCATGTGGCTCACTTTACCCCAGCTGTGGGGTAAACTGATCCACTTACTTTTTCCACTCTGAAACTACCATAACAACACATATTGTAACAGTAAGAATCCTGAAAGCTAGCCACACATTCCAGAACTAATGTCGGACTAGTAAAATAATGATGGGGTTTGGTCAATTAAGCAAAGCAAATTTTCTAAACACTTGAAAGTAACTCTGAACAAAATCAAATACAACATATTATAATTCAAAAGGTTTTAATAAGATTAAAACGAAAGATAGAACCAGTTAGATTAGAACACAGTCTGGGGGTCAGAACACAGGACCCTTAGAGCCAGCTAGTGTCTGGGGGTCAAAGCATAGGAAAATCAGAACCAGCGAGAACAGCCTGGAACTCAGAACACATGAGAAGACCCAACTGGATTATAACATCAGCCTGTCATACTCTACAACTAGGCCTACTCTACATTCTAGCCCTGAAGGTTACAGGGAAAGATGAGAAGGTGCTCTTTCTGTGTGGTTGCCCCAGGTCGTCTTCCTGGTGTATTTCCTTGGTATGATGGCTTTTCTACAATGTGTATGACACATTTTAAAATAAAACATATGTCATGTAATATTACATTAAAATATGTTTAAGACTAAACTTAACTTGTGCCTCATGGTGGGGGAAAGTGAGACAGTGGCTCACTTTCCCCAACAGCATTTGGCTCACTTTCCCCCACCACCACAATTTGAGAAAAAACTACCTCTCTTAGCATTTCAGGCTAATCTTTAGTTATCAGCATCACATGGTTTCATATGTTGGTAGTTCATCAACACGTATGATAGAAGTTTTTCTACGTGAATACATTTGCTTTGGCACAACAGTTGATTAAGTTGACAGCAAGAAAATTTACTTTTACATGCAAAATACCTATTTTGGTGAAAAAAACATGCTTACCACAGCACCGTGAGGTCCTCTCTTTCAGGGCCATGGGGAAATGAGAGGGGCTTGAAAACACATATCTCACATGACCACACATGTTTTCCGTTGCCTAGATACAGGGGGTGGCTCACATTACCCGATGCCTCAGATTCCCCCGTTCTCCCCTACTTGATATTTCCCAGATCCACACCACAAAATACTCACTTTTTGTTTTACTCAAGGACTAACTTACCACCAAACTTTATAGATACAGCTGATATCTAATATTCAAGCAGATAAGAAAGATATTATTTGGGATTCCTTCAAGAATTTTTTTTCTTCTTTTTAAACACCTACCTAAGGCAGGCCACTGTATTGATTAGCAGGGTTCTCAACTTTTGGAAATTGTTTAGAGTGAGACAGAATTTTTCCATGCGAGCGCGTGATGCGCGCGAGCGAAATTTTATTGTGTTTATTTATTAATTTAAAGCATAATAATGGTTTTTAACACAAGTTCAGTTCAATATAATTTCTTTGTTTTAGTTAAAATATAGCCTATTGTAGTAATTTTATGATGAAAGTATAACTGGATTAATACCAAATGCCAGACTAGTGAGATGGGTGTAGGCCTAGGGTAGTTGTTCGGGGTAGTTATTTCAGTAAAACTCTTAGTTCAGTTCAGCAAATATGGATACTGGATATTACTGATGCTCGCTGTTGTAGCTTCGAGTGGCAGATTTTGAGGCCTTCAGGATAGGGGTTTTCTGGCTCCCACTTGAAGCACTGTGGCTCCACACCAGCCATTTAGACCATCATAATGGAGGACAATGTTCCTTCTAGGGCTAGTCTGTTTCTGGTGCTGGTGAAGACCAACCATGGAGAAGACTCTTTCGGCGTCCGCATTTGAATGTGGGAGCACTAAAACCAACTTGGCCCCTCAACTAGTAGGTGAAAAATCAAAAAGCAAGTGCAAAACAAAAGCATTATTAGCTATGTCTTATGGGCTTCATGAGGGGACTCTAAGGCCCCCACACACATACAGGAATAAACTTTCTACATGTAAATTATATACTGTTCATAAAAAGTAGCTCCATCATATAACATGGGTCTGCAGACCAATCTTCTGAAATGTTTTTACAGTTGCAGAGTAAAGAGTGCTGCCTGTTTAAGAAAAATAATGTTCCTTCTGCAGCTCAAGATTTGATTTAAATCTAAATTTTCCAGATTGATTTTTCAGATTGATGCATTTTACTTTAAAACTGTACCAATTTTCTTCCAGGGGGGCATGCCCCCGGACCCCCCAACAAGGTACAGGATATCTCCCACAGTATCCCAACATCCTGTGGGAAACACTGACTCCCTTAATATGTTTATGCCAGTAAACGTATGTATCTTTGCGGAAAAGTCAATGTAACTGACTGGATAGGGAGGGGGGCGGGGGGGCTTTAAGAGTCTGGGCCTATTATCTCATAATCCGTCTATGAACCAACTAGTTTCCACAATCTTTTTTATTTTTGCGGGGAGCATGCACAAGCATTATTCATAGAAGAAAATAAAAAATAAATGTGGGGGGCCCCACACAGGGTCTTGAAACGGGCCCCGAGATCGTTAGGACCGCCCCTGCACGCTTGTCGTGTAGCCTGACGAAACGCTGCGCCTTCTCTCTGCCCGCTCGGCTCTCGCAGAATGCATTAGTGGGCGCAACAAACGCCACGGCCCGTGTGAAACGGCCTTAACTACTGAACGAAGGAAATCAAATTAGTTTTCCCCCAAAAAAACAAATGAGTTTTTCCCCAAAAAACGGGACAAATTGTGTCCCGGGAGAGATTTTTCTTTCCTCTGGACAGCTGGTGAAAAAATAGAACAATTTCGGGAAAAACGGGACGGGTGGCAACCATAGATAGTATAAATAAGGTGGCAACACTAGGTGATGGTGGTGAAGGCCAGGATTTATCGAAGCTATAGGCTATATATAAAAAAAATTGTTTGGCAGAGTTATAATTTGCGTGAGAAATGCAAGGTGTGGCGTGGAGCGTGTGAATTGCCTGAAATGCGTGTGTCTCACTCTCATTGGGTGAGGGTTGAGAACCCTGGATTAGACTAACACTCACATCACACAGACACTGCTAGGTAGGCACACCGGAGATAGACACACACACACACACACACACACACACACACAAACACACACACACTTTCTTGTTTTATGACCACTCTGAAGCTGGCAGACATTCTTAAGGTTCATACAGGTCATGACCTGTCTCCAGTATTTACGTTGCAATAACACAATAGTACAGGACAATACCTCAGGGACTGCATGCACACTTAAGAGAGCTCACTCAAAGTTGGTGGCAGAGGAAAGGCGCCGCTCCAAATGTTAGTCCAGGCAATTTACCGGCTGGAACCAAACGTACAATAACTTCAAAAAGGATTTATGGTCTCTAAGGATTTATGTGTGCGGGAATTCTTACTGCTGGCACCAATGGCTTTTGTTGATTCAAATGACCTAATGTTAAAGGTCAAATCCAAGGATCATTCACTCTACCATTGTCAGTATCTTTGTATGCCTAAATGCGACAGACTAATGGAACATCTCTGAGGTAATGTGCAAATCCTGCTGACCTTTATAGTGCCTCACACTGCACAGTATGTCAGTTTTTTTAAGGCAGATCATAGTATACTGTACAGATATGCAGTCAGATATAGTAAATGATAATCTACAGTAAGATATGGAGAGAAAACAAGAATAAACTTAAATGTAGTTGTTCACGATGTTAATAATGTAGAAGAAAAAAAGAACAGAACATGAGAAAATGTACTGGAATGCCCCATGGGGACCTTTTTGCAAATTAATATTAAACAACTAAATATATCCTGTATACAGAGCATAGGCAGACAATCAAACAATTGTCCCTTGTTTGGCTTTTCTGGAGCATCACTACTATTTTATTAATGGTTCCATTATAATTTAAAGAAGCGCTATTTTGAACTTTGGATGCACTGTGTTTATTGCCCAGAGAACACAGGCCCTGCATTCTCATATTGTCCAACATTACTGTTGTGTGGTTACAAGTCCCAACCATGTATTTTTCACTATGCAGTTTTCTTATGATTTAACCAGCACATAATGGGATGATAATGCATGATGGAGAATTATTTACTTTTTAAATCAAAATAATTTTGTGTTACAATGCCTCCAAAGTACCAATAGCAATACGTTTCAAAAGAAAACATTTATTTCTGCGTGCATACAGTAGCTGGTGAAACCTTTTATGTTGTCCACTTTTCATTACATGAAGTGATTCTTTAAACATACACCTCTGTACTTTTTCAGTCCTATAAAAAGCCTTGGAAATATTTATTTTCAGGCTAAAAAAATAAAATAAATTAAAAGTGCATGTTAGGCAGCAATAACTAACTTTGATATTGGCACCCAAGAATTATGGTATATGTTTCAAAAGCAGCAATCCATTTAGATTTACGTGCATCAACAGGCCACCAGAGCAGACTGACGATACAAGTCACCCATCTGCCTCAGTGTTGCGATAAGAAAGTGACTGATCCGAGGCCAGTGCCTTCTCATGAAGACTGGGGATATGTATTCTTGCCCAGCCCTGCCTGATTGAACAGTGATCAGAGGAGCCTATTGGTAGGCTAGTGCTTCACTGGTTCTATGTGCACGGTGCAGGTGGCACCAGTTTGGAAGCTTCGGCGAGCCCACCTGCCATGAAGCCTCAGAGTGACTGCTGTGATCAGTGCCACTCACACATGCATTGTGCAGGAGATAGAGTAAGGAGAAAATCCTACTCTCTCCACTCCTAGCTACTCTTTGAAGACTGCTGATTTTTCAAGCTCCATCGAGCTTGACCATTTTATCTCAACACATATGTGCCGGGTCCTTTTCCGTCTGTCTGTACTCGCAAATCAAAGCCCACTTTTTTTATTTTCATCAAAGAACAGAATGGTAATTTTCTAAAAAGCTCGTTCTCATGCATTTCATAATCTGTGGTCTTTTGAAGATCTTGTGTGTAGTCCTGATGCGATATTTCAGTTTTTCTCTTCTCTTTCTTCCTCTCTCACTTGTAAACAAATAGTTTTTTTCTGGTAGTCCAGTGCTCCATTTATCCAGTCATTTCTTGTTTGCTGCATTTTTGGCAGCCTACGGGTTTGTTTGGGCTTTGGGCAATGCAGCCACGTTCTTTCTATTTACTGCAAGACCCCTGCTGTGTGTTGTGTGGCCATTTAACAAAGACAATGGAGAGGCTATGTGACATTTCACCGGCTGCTCAACAGGACTCTCTGCCAGTGTCACAGCACTAGTGGCTACAGGCCTCATCACATGCTGAAGGTCAGACAATGCAAGTTAGCTGTCAGCCACTGCTGCTGGGACCAGGCTGACATAAGGGGTAATTGGCTACATTCCCTCCATGGTCATTTGAAAAAACTGGGGGTGGGAAGCTGTACCCAGCAAGCCAGATATTGTAATGTAAGAGCAACTCGGACATTGTATTGTCCACAGATGAAGAAAAATAATAGTCTAACAGTGTTTTTTTATTTATTGAGAATATCTGCATAAATATAACCATTCATAGTTAAACATATCAGGATTCACACGGTGCACATACATTGACAAGACATTAGTTAATTAAAAAGTAGAAACATTTATATTAAGGGTTGCAGCTCATAACGTCTATCTATTACATGCCTGATGTAAATCGTATTTGCACAGGTTTAGCAGAAGTTACCTAATAACGATAATAATAACCCATTTCTCCATGTCCTTCCTAAGGTATAGGCACAAAGGATGGCACTGCAGAAAAGGACAAAGATTTCCGAGGGAAAGCTCAGAAACAGGTGCAGTTCAACCCGGGCCAGACCACATCCATCTGGAGGGTGAGGATCCTGTCAGATAGCGAGTACGAAGTGTCAGAGACGTTCCAGATTGTTCTGTCTGAGCCGGTGATGGCAGCCCTTGAATTCCCAGAAATTGCTACTGTGGAGATCCTGGACCCGGATGATGGTCAGTAAAGGTTATACTTTCATGGACCGTATATTAATGAAAATGTATACATTTCAGTGGGATTAAATAAGATCCTTCTTAACTATAATTATAAACAAAAAACAAACAATGGCAATGTATGTTGTGTGCCGTGTGTGCCTAACATGACGTGCCTAACAATGCAGTGGAGCTATACGATTGAAAGCAGAACATTTTACTGCCATAGGAAATATCATTAAGTGCTTGATGTCATGTGTCTTCAATCAAAGATCAAAAATCAAAGATATAAGACACATTACACATTGTTTTGCATAGAAGTTATATTTCGAATAAGGTTCACAGCCTCAATGACCGGCACCCCCATGACGAACTAGTTGAATGCTTTGAGTGCAAGCAACAAAATAACACAGTACATGTGCTTTCAGTGTGGGCTAGAAAATAACAATGTAATAACATTTTTTTAAAGATGGCAACACCTTTGCTTATCGTAACAATGAATGATGAACATTTCACTAAAGTTGGCTTAAAAGCATGTAATACACTGAATTTAACACATCAACGTTGGAGTAAATAAAGCAGAGATCACGGTCTAGTTCCAGGAAACCTCAAGCCCTCATCTGAGTTATATTCATAATGCAGGGAAATGCTTCTGTCCATTTGCCTGAGGGCATCAGAGCACACAATACTTTAAATTCAAAATTATTTTGCATGAAGTGAAAGCTGAGAGGAACTAACAACATCCCTGAACCCATACAGACAAAGCCAACAATCTGTAATGAGTAAAAGCAAACTGCATTCATAGTCTTCATAGCCAAGGTCAAAAGGATACAGAGATAACCACACTGGCCTCCCTCACAAGAGGTATGAGCCCTTCATGAACAGATGAACAGTGTTTCTGGAAACAGCTTGACTGTGATAGAGCTGAGATAGAGAGCTGCATATTATGAATATGGATAATGCCTCTTCTCATCACACTGGGCTTGAATTTGTGAAAAGGAAAGAGTTTGCTGTCAACAATTTATGCTAATTACCATGTTTTAGTTAACATTTTGTTTCACACAACATCAGTCTCTGGAGGGCAATCAACACTTGCAGCTGATCTAACTCCGCAAGAATTTAAATTCTATTTGTTTATGCCTTAAACAGACATTGTCTTCTTACGGCCATATGGCCATTATCATATCTATATACTGTTTATAATATTTAATGTATTTTTGCCTCTCAAGGTCAAATTAACTTTAAAGGCTTATAAAAAGGTATTTTATTCTTTGTTGAAAAATGGAATAGCCCAGAGGCTGCCACCATGAGACTTTGAAAAATAGACTATTTTACACCAGACAGGCTGGAGTGGCTCAGAGGGCACACAGCTTGAGTGTTAGAAAGCAGAAATGATGAGTGAACACATCAACTTATGAAACTGTTTGTATGGTCTTCAGCATAGTAAGAGGTAATGTTTTGTTTGCCTCACCTTCTTAGTATGGTTGAAGAATACAAAAGCTTCCCTCTGTGCTCTGTGGATTTCATGGCCGAAACATTGCAAGCTAATCACCTTCCTAAATTATCATGTGCAGCTCAGAGAAGAAGGGAGACAAAGAGATGGAGAGCTGCCAATAAAACGGTTGAGTAAAACAAACAAACACATAGTTTAACGGGTCTCTGCTCGCAAACAGAATGAGCTCACCTCTTTATTCCAGCCAATTAAGGGTGGGTAACCAACAATAGACAATAATTATTTAAAGGATGCCTTAATCATTTACTTTACAGCCTTATTTTATGTATAACAGTTTTCATCATCCATTTGTATCACTTACATGGTAGATAACCAGCGCTGTCTCTCTGTGTTATTCTCCCCGTCAGTGTAAGCAGGCTCTAGGTTGAAATATTTACTGCAGATAAATAAACAGTAAGTGGTGGGTTTTGATTACACATTGTGGAAGCACCTTCAGCTGAGCTGTAATGAGATCTGTCTGTGGTCCCAGTGAGGATGCTGTAAGCCTTTGTGTCAAAGGTTTTTGAAATGTAAATAATGCCTTGTATCAATTCATGTTTTAGCATTTCGTCATCTCCTATCATTCCGTTCCATTCACTTGATTCAATCTATCACATTCCATTTGAAAGAGAACGTACGCAATTGAATCACTCCTATTCAACTCAAATAATACCACACGCTATTTCCTCCCACACACAACAGAGTCAACAGTGTTCATACCGTCAGCTGCATACAACATAGAGGAAGACATTGGTGAGCTGCTTATCCCAGTGCACAGGAGTGGTGATGCCAGTCAGGAGCTCATGGTCATCTGCTACACCCAGCAAGGTAACACAAAAACTATGTGTTGAAAAGATATGATAAAGTGACAATGAGCAACACGTTTTTTGAGTGAACAAATGCTTAGTTAGTCTAGTCGCCCTCCCGCTGAGTTAAACCATAATTTTTTTTCACATCTTGATCTAGTCCTTCCTTAAAAATGGACTGAGGCTTACATACTATAACTGGTTTAACTTTACATCTGTAAAGGCCACTGTGTGTTGAAGCAGTAGATTGCCAAGCATTGACTTTTGCACTAGTTTTAACCTTAAAAAAGGTTTCCTTCTTGCACATCAAGTGTGTAGGTGTAAAGTGTCAGTTAATCAATGTACATATAAAGTAAGAAGCCTGCTTGTTATTTGAGAACAAACTTAGGTAACATATGAAGTGTATATAACTTAAACAAAAGAAAGTAAATAACAGGGTTAGGGAAAGAAAATTATTCGCATATCATCCCTAATTTCCGTGATATAAAAATTGTTTGTGTAAAAACGTTTTCAGGGAAAAGGGTATCGTAGTTATGTATTGATTTTTTTTTATGTGGGAAAAAGTATACTGTCTTGTGGGCGTTTGGAACCTTAACTTTTTTTTGCTTTCTGTGATTTTGTTTTTCTGCCCACTCAGTTTCGGCCACGGGCACCATCCCCACCACAGTGCTGTCCTACTCTGATTACATCTCCAGGCCCGAGGACCATCACAGCATCCTGCGCTTCGACAAGGGAGAGGTGGAGAAGTCCTGCCGGGTCGTGATCATTGATGACTCGCTGTATGAGGACGAGGAAAGCTTCAATGTCATCCTCAGCATGCCCATGGGCGGACGCCTGGGCTCAGACTTCCCCGCGGCCAAAATCACAATCATTCCTGATATGGAGGACGGTAAGAAGATGACATTTCACGGATCTTTAAATTTGAAACGGAATGCAATACAGCGTCAACTAGTCTGGGGAGAAGATACCACATAACAAAAGGGCTTTTGATTATTGAATCACTTTGTGGCATTTAGAGACAAGTTGTTGTGTCCCTTTTCCTTTAACCTTTAAAGGTTTTTCAGCTTTGATTAATGCCTCAAGAAAAGGCAATGTGAATTATTAATTTATACTCATTATGTAATGGATAGGCACGTTGACGGGAGCTGACACATTTGTTGGAAATCATTTTTTGTAAATTTTCGGCTGCATACATTCATCAAAGGAGAGACATCCAAAGCTAGTGGGCAGACAGATGTGCAAGTGAAATGTGTGTTGAATTCAAGTGAAATTTGAATATTTCTTTCTGTGTGTGTTCGTGCTTATCTGACAATATCTCAGACTGAAAGCATTTGAGTGTGTGAGCCTCTTTCCTGGAGGTGAAGTGTTTATCTCATATCTGTGGGCTTAGACTGGAGGGCCCATATCTCCCTGGCACCTCTTTGTTCCCAAACACCTGACGGCCATGTCTCAGTTCCCTATCAGTCTGATAATCTCCGGAAGCACTGCTGTGTGGAGTCAAGACGGTGTGATTGCAGGGAGGGCAGGCAACACTGGAACTGAAAACCCCAGCATGATTGCAGAAAAGTATTTTTTTTCTCATTCAAACAAAACCCATTCGAAGCTGGATAAATGAGATTATTATGCAGGATTTAATTAATAATTCCATCTAATTGCTTGGTTTAGGCAGCCAAAAAACCATGGCCGTTGGTAAATTAGTCATTGTTTTGCACAAAAATTAAGTATGTTAGCTTTACTGTGATTTATTTTAAACTTCTTCAACTGTTCAAATTACTCAAAAATAGGGGTTTTGGTCAGTGACAATTGTCCCACTCTCCGCACCTTTTCCCTCAGCACGACAACTTCTGAGACAGTAACAATCATTAATGTGAGAATGTCAGTGCAACATAGGCATATCCAGACTTTTATTTCCCTCTCTCAAGAAATGTATTCATCGAATTGTAGTTTTTAGATCATTGCCAAAATTAGCTATCGATGTGACTCACCTGTCCGTGAACCTGTGGTGAAGAGGTCTTGTCTTTGAAGCTCCTGCTGCAGTAGTTTTCAGACAGTGTAACAGGTTTTACTCCCCTTTTATTGCCCGAGAGACTTGAGGCAGACACACTTCCAGTAAATATGTGATTTGTTTGACCTGTTCGAGGACGGAGGAGGTTCTGTTGTTGAAGTGTTTTTCTTACTGTAGCAGTATCCGGTGTAACCTGAGAAAGTGAGTACACAGCCTATTGACCTCTGTTTCTCCTCGGTATTGACTCCAGACCGAGGACCAAGGCAGCTGCTGAGACACACACGTTTTTTAATAGAATGTACAACAGTTCGGTCCTCACGGCATTCACGCTGCTTCACAAAGAAGTGTTTTGCCACTAGAGGTATTACATTTCCAAACAGTGTCACGGTCTTTAGGGATGGCTCTGAATCTAACACAGTGAAGCGCGTCTTTACAACTGCCAGAGAGCTTATTTTAATGGAGAGACATTATTGATTCATCTCTCACAATAACTGTCTCACTCATTCACGTACGGTTGCTTGCCATTTACATTCAGTATGAGAGTCAAGGATTTTTTTAAGAAACAGGGAGGCTGATAAATAATGCACATATATTTTAGGAAGTACTAGAAAGAATAATAGGGTAAGCCAACTTGGAGGTTGCTTTGGAAGTGGTCTCAGGAAAACAAAGGCAAAGCATTAATGGCCAAAGAAAGTTCTCCTTTTTAAGAGTTTCCTGTTAATGATAAATAGCATGTTCATGTTTACGCATTAATGCTTTTTGTTGTGGAATGCAAACTCCATTTAAAGTGGCTACGAGGAACTTTCAGTTTGTGTTAACTCTAGCGGTATTGTTTTTATGACACCAGCTGTTGTTTCTGGGTGAGCGTATACCCGGACAAAGGCATTAAATGAAAATATATAAAAATAGCATTGTTTTCACTGATGGTCTCGTTTGCTGTTACATGTCATTTATAATCATCAGAGGAAAAATGTAACTGTTATAAGATAAGATAAGGGGAATTTGTCTTGCACTTTGGAACATAAAAAAAACATATAAGCACAAGCAGCATAAGCACACATACATACAGACTCAGACAATGATAGACAGGATGACAGACTAATAAAAACAGATTCAAACATATTTAAAAGTTCCTCATAGCTACGTTAATGATTGCCCCTGGTTTTTAGAGAGTCATGTGGCGTTTCAATGTTATAAACAATGACCTGTCCAATGGATCTAATTGTTGTAGTTTGAATAGTCACCATACCAAGAAATATTCTCACTCTACAGATTTGAGACTTCCCGGCTTAGCCTCCATTAGAGGTCCTCAGTGTATTATCACACAGAAACAGGAGAGAAATAGGCCTGGTGCATAGTAGGATTTACTTGACTCAAACTGACAAGCAGTGTTAAAAGCCTGTACTCAGGTTCATTCTGGCTAGTTCCTTGCCTCAGATTCATCAGGGTGGCTAATTGACAATCAGAATCTCCCAATGCATACATAATCAGTTGTCAGAAAGAGCCAAACACAAGGCTTCCCTATACAGCATGATTGTAAGGGTCAGACTACAGCCTGCTTTTCGTTTTATTGTTATTCCCAAATTATTTCGTCAAGACTTTCAGTTTGACGTGAAGAGAAACAATGCCTGGAGCTATTGTCTGACTTCTTGGCTGCTCATTATAATGACTGGAGTACCTGACATTAGATCGACTGCCTGCACACACATATACACTCAAAGACAAGAGCGTGCACACACAATGTGTAAAGTTGGCGCAGCAACACATTCAAAGTATAATTTAAATTAGGAGCCGATGGTGTTAAGGTTGCAGGCATCCACTGAATAAATGGAACGCAAAGAGCCGTAAGAAATAAGACGGTGTCAAACCTTCATATCTCCCTGAAGGAGGTGATAATGAAATTGCTTGAGAACTGATGTTGCAATAAATGGTAAATAGCTTTGAGGCAAGCAGAACAAGCAAGCCCCCTGTTTGGAGGAATAGCAAGGCAGCAGGAGAGTCACTCCCATTTAAAGTTTAGCCATCCATGTTTTGTTTTAAATTAAAGTCTATAATCCAGGCTTTTCCGAACTTCACTATTATTTATGGAAGGGAGGCAAATGAGGACATTGCATCCTTCTCTGTCGCCTCACTTTTAGCAGTAGCTTTCCAGTGGGTGTTGTTCATAGGCGGAAGGAATCAGCCTGGACGAGCACCTGTGTCTGCCCATAAAAGGTTTGATTTTCAGCTTCTGCACTAAGTTGTGGGCTCAAATCGTTCTGAGTAACACACACTATTGCTATCAGCAAAAATGTATGTCAGCAATATGTCCTCTTTTCAAATAGCACAATATGATGAAAATTAGAAGCGGCAGGGTACCAATTTATGCACCCCCTGCTTTGTGCAAACTCACAGTCTTGGTCACGTAGTTATCCACATAAGTGCAGTAGGAGGTGGAGCAGGTATTGGCTGCCAAGGGTCTGATGTTAATCTGATAATTTATGGGAATCTAAATTGAGAATGCTTAAAGCTTTTACACCTTAATGAGTTGGAGTTTACTGCACTAATAACCAGGTATGTGGACCTGTGCCATGGAAGAGAAGGCACGTTTTCCTCTCCAACCAAAAAACTAATTTCACTAATTAGCACACCTGCACCCGCAGAGAGAGAGAGAGAGAGAGAGAGAGAGAGAGAGAGAGAGAGAGAAATGAAAATCATCTTTTTTTAGAGTGAAACCCATCAGAGTCTTACATGGCATTGATTACATTTCTGCCTCAAAGGACTGTGTTGGCAACTGAGGTCAGACTGAAAGACCGGAGACCACTTAAAAGTAAAATAATCAGTTGAATATGTTTCGCTGATCAAAATCCAAAAATCATGATCCACACATTGATGCAAAAAACGATTATGCAAATGTATTTATATCACATCCAGCAATAATTGTATATACACCTAGATATTAAAGGAATGTTTTACCTTGGTGTTTATGGTATATTTTCATTTTGGATGGATGACATAGGTGTCTTAATGGCAAATGCTTTGATATCGGCAAACACGATGCAGTTGCTACATTGTCAATGCAAGTGAATACGTAGTTAGCAGCATGTTACTTTTCAAATAGTGGAAGGTTGAAATATTTGCTCACTGTCACAGAGCTGCCTGTAGATTCACCCCCCAGCAGCTGTGCTTCCAGCCCCTCCAGACTGTCCAGCAAACCCAAATGACTGTCTATACGGATGTGACAGTGGTGAGGGATCATTGTCTGCTCTGCTGATCCCAGCTGGTTACTGCAGGTTGTCTGTTCAGCAGGTGCATGTTCCGCTGTATCTTCCACCACGGGAAAAGTCCGTCATTTTTGGGCTTTTAGCTACACCGCCTTACATTCAAACTCTATGACCATATTGACCGGTTCAACCCGCGCCTCTACCAAAGTCCTTTAATATACAACCCCAATTCCGAAAAAGTTTGGACGTTACGTAAAACGTATATAACAAATTCAGAATGTGATCATCTGTTTATCCTTTTTCACATAAAATCAAGATAAATACAATACAAAGGCAATATATTTTATGTTTTACCCTATCTATTTCGTTGTTTATCGACCCAAAGTCCCAGACCTTGAAGGGATTCTGAAAAACTCAGATCCACTATGTGTCACCTGGTTTGTTGGATAAGATGCACCACTATGCCAAACTTTCAAAAGACACGAGAGTGTGTTCCAGCATACACAATGCACTGAAAGTGGGAGGAATGTGTTTGAAAGGCGGTAAGTATGTCACTATTAGCTCTGGGCCCCCTACCAGGTTAATCCAGTCATGATATCAGAGGAGACACATGAAAACCTAGACACTTATATGTAGATGTGGAAAATGGCATAAACAACTACCATGGCAAAGACAAAAAGGTAAAAAAAGGAAGAATAAAATAAAGAAACTCGTAGCCAACAGAAAAACAATAAAGAGGAGTACTCAATTAGAAAAGCTAAACAGAATCCAAAAACTACAAATAACAAGTAATGGCACAACAGCACTGGCAAACACAATTTAAATAACAGAGTAACTCCACTTTGAATGAAACAATAAACAAGAGGAGGTACAAACTGACACGGTCAATAAGAACATAAAAGGGACTGCGATAATTAGAGGGACACTGTGTGTGTATGTGTCCAAAAAGTTGTAACTAGTTTTTGTTTTAGATTGCTTTTGAGAGATCCAAACAAACAGCCCATTAGGCGTTTGTACTCGTGTTTCTGTCTTCTCATTACAACACACAAAGACCAAAGCCTCCAACTAATACACACAGACTGTTTTCTTTTTTTCTGCATGAAGTTAGATCTTGAGAACTTGGGGTTTAAGACTGTAACATTTAGAATATGTCCAGGCGCTTTACTGCAGCAAACCATCTGCACGTAAATAGTCACATCCTTACAGTTTCCACTCTGGCTTTGGGCTGTTATGGGTTTTGAGAACTTGTCCTTTCTTGCAGAGGTAATTGCTGTTTGATTTTGACTTTACATCCGGAAAAATGTTTTGGTGGTTGGGACTGTAAAGACATGAGAGTGCTTGCACAGCAGGACTTGACTCGTGTATTTATAGTCTTGTGTCAGTCGCCTGTAAATTTCACTCTGGTTCTGAAGCTATGATTATGAGCTGTTTTAAAGGAGCGCAGTATATCCTGGACGGGGATGAATCGAGGGGGAACCCACTCACCCTGTCATTACGTCTCACCTGGATTCCCATTCATTCTGATATAAACAGATGTCCAAAGTTCTTAAGCAAAGGAGGTGCTGACTTTAATCAACAGCCTTGAGACCATCAATCCAGATCCTTCTTTGTAAATTCAAGTGTTTCTCACAGTCGTCAACAGTTTAAGTTGTAGATAATTCTGAAGTGAATAGGCGGATGATTTTGTATGCTTTTGACACTGGAGAGAGAGATATGTTGAACACACAGTAGGCAGATGAGCATTTGCAAGGGCTCAATTGAATCTCACCATTAGAGAAGCCACTTAGCGCTGTGGGAATGTCATGCAAAGTTCAAGTGAAATCAAGCAGTCAGTGGGAGTGTAACAGTCCCCTTAGGGAAGCCTGTGTCTCTCCTTGTGTGCCTCTTATGTTATGTTATGTTCAAACATCAGTACCGTAAATATATTCCCTTTGTTTGGCTTTGTTATAGTTGGTTATAATGCACAATATATTGACGGCCATATTGATCAAACGTCACTTCTACTTAGAGACCGAGTGGCTGATTTATTTTTCATGATTTATGGACCAATAGTATTAATGACAATAGTAATAATAATTTCATAAAAGACTCGTAGAAATCAGATAAAAAAATGTATTTGAAAGTCTAGGCTCATCAATTTTACATGATTTGTGGGTTTTAATCCGTCTCATCTCCACTTACATCCAGGTAACCATATACAGTAGGTGCTGGGTGGCATAGAAGGCTGCTGCAGGTTGGTCTGATTGAGCCTATAGGAGCCAGTGGTTTACCTTTCAGTTAATGGGCCGTAACTCTTTGAAGCTCGCTGTGTGCCTGCTTCACAGACCTTATCTGATTACTGGGCCGGTACAACAGGGTCTGAGTTGCTGGCTGCCAACCTCAGGCTAGTAGATCTGATTACTCCTCCTGTTGGGGGACCCAGTGCAGGCAGCCAAAACCATCTTTGTTTAGTTTCTCTGTGGGGAGAGATTCTGGCAGCTGCAAACCTCTCGATACAGCACCCATTGTCCTGGCTATGCTCTCAGGACAGATTAAAGCGTACACGTTTTTCTCTCCTTTTCTTTGCTCTTAGGAGAAATATTATTTCAGCCACAGAGATGGCTCCTCTGCAATCACAAATCCCAAGTTCTGCCTAATTTCCCTTCTAGAACGTGTTTTATCTTGTCCATATAGATCGGATACTGCAAAACCAAAGTTCTTTAGAATATACAATAGCATCTGACACTCAGATTACTTGGAAAAACATGGATGTAGTGCAAAACAATAGGAAATAAATAATTACCACTTTTTTATGAACAGTTATTGTGCCTGGCAGCACAGTTGACTGACAGTTAATCTCTTTTTTTTCTGCTATTGTATTTGGTTTCATTAGATAACATAATCATCCAGCAGTAACAATATTATGGATTTGTTTTTGTTCGATGTATTTATCACTCAGCTCCACATCCCTGCTCTCTTTTTTCTTTGTGCCTCCGACTGTGTGATGAGAAACAGCTAAGTACCGTTTTGTAGGTGCAGACTTCCATTGTCATGGAAACCACAACTCTGCCCATGGCCATTGCAATTCACTTAATTTATTCATTATTTGGTCACAGTTGCTCTGAAAAGCACACTGTTTTTTACTGCTCAGTAGTGGCTTATTCCCGTTATTCATTATTACAATGATGTAGTTGATCAGTGAGGAGAATGTGTGCATTTTGAAAGTGAGAATTGTTTCTTTGGATCTGTTTCAGCTTCAGGCTGCTCTGGTTATTTCTGTTTTGCTCCAAAGGACTATGACTGGCTCCCTGCAGTGTAAGTCCATAAATAGTCCCTTGATGATGGCAATTCTTACAGCGTTACAGTGGATGACTGCGCCAGCCAAAGGAAACGTATTGAGGTCCAAGCCCTTAATCCATAGTTTCATCTCAGCAGCAAGACATGAACATTGTTGAGAGAAAACAGGGTCAGAAAGGGTTAAAAAGAATAATAGTGGGTGAGTTTGGCTGCAGTGGAATCTCAGCTCATAGAAAAACTAATTGCAGTCAGGCAGGCCTGGGCTGGCACATCGAGCTCTACATCCCCCAGACCTCCTGTCAGGCCTCCTGTCTGCCTCTAGACCCATCACTATCAAAGTCAGATCCACGCTCATAGAGAACAAAACAGGGAAATTTACTTCTGCCTTCAGGTTGCTTTTTTATTTTTATATAGTTGTCACAGATAAATCCCCCCCCAAAACATCATTCCAGGAAGTTGGAAATGCTGTTTAAGAGGGCCACAATTACAGTGTCGACTACCTGCTGGTGTTTTTTGATGGAGACATTCCCTCAATTTCTCCTGTAATCAGAAGTAGCTAGCTATTACAGATTCAACGCTGCAATTACAACAAGCCTTTAGGTATCCTGTTGTGAAACCTCTAAAATATGATTATGGATTACATCCTCCTGTGTGTTATTCTTCATGTTCGTCACTCCTTCCTATTTTGTTCTTTCCAGCTCCCATCTTCTACTTTGGCAACACAGACTACCACGTGGATGAGAGTGATAGCTTCCTGGATGTGCAAGTGTGGAGGACGGGGACTGATCTCTCCAAAGGAGGAACTGTCACAGTGCGCTCCAGAAAAACAGATCCTGTCTCAGCCGAGGGTATGTGCACCTGCGAGGCGCCTTTTCTGACAGCTTTAGCTGGTTAGCTCTTAGAGCAATTCAAACCACAGGAAACAATAGAATGAAGTCGTCACCCTGTCACCCTTTGTTTATCTGAGCTCAAGGGAGTCTAGGGATATGTTAACGCTGAATGTGTTGGGTGGATGACCTGGGGAATGTAAACATTGCTTTAGGTTAGGGGGAGAGAAGTCAGGGCTCTCATGTTGGGCCCTTGCCTTGTAGGCATCAGATATACACAGTGTTGGGAGGATAATGGTGGTTTGAGTGAAGACAGAACTTTAGGAATGCATACTGATTATTTTGCACATTGGTAAGTGCTTTGGACTTTTAGGACAGCTTGCTATCTCCTCAAGCCTTCCCTTACAGCCTATATTATCCCTGGGCCCCAGGCAGTCTTCTCTCCCTTGTAAAGATTCTTTACATCCCTGCTATTTCCAACGTTGTAACCGTAAAAATAACAAGCATCTAATCATATGCAGCATGGTAGAAATGCAAGCATGTAACTGGGTCACAAGTACATGAGAAAAGCCTGCAGGTAAAGGGGTGAGCTCTCAATACCCAGGCTCTTCAAAGAATGGCAAATGAATAACCTGTCTGAGCTTGGGGAGGTATCCGGTAAGGTTACCAGCACATCTTCTTCAATCACGGAACTAATTCCAACTGTTCATTGCTATCCAACACAAGATATACATTTTTAATATGTCAGCAATGCAGGTTATATCCTTTCATCTTATTGCGCCCTTCCTGACACTCAAAAAGGAATTGTGTAGGAAAAGAAGAACAGCTGACGAAAGCACTACAGTCCATTTCTGTTATGCCCGTAACGTTGTATCCCATAATCACTCTATTCTTCAAAACATGCCTGACCCACAGTATATTATTGTGTTGTGGAACAGCTGGTGTGGATTACGTTGGGATCAGTCGGAATCTGGACTTTGCACCGGGGGTCAACATGCAGACCTTTCGTGTGACCATCCTGGATGACTTGGGTCAGCCGGTGCTGGAGGGGCCCGAAAAGTTTGAACTGATACTCAGAATGCCTATGAACGGGATCCTCGGGGAGCCCAGCAAAGCTACTATCCTCATCAATGACTCTGTTTCAGACTGTGAGTGGAAAAGCTTGGTTGTAATCAAAATTCTTTCAAGTGGTTACACCTAGTAATTTATGATGTTTATACTCTAATGTTGATTTATGGGTTTAATTATTTTGTTTAGTGCCAAAGGTGCAGTTCCGTGATGCTGTGTATGTGGGCGATGAGAACTCTGGGCAGATCTCGGCTACTGTGTACCGCAGTGGGGATATCAGCTACAAGTCCACTGTCCGCTGTTACAGCAGGCAGGGGACAGCCCAGGTCATGATGGACTTCAATGAGAGACCCAACACAGATG
The DNA here is from genome assembly GCF_949987685.1 of Ammodytes marinus. Taxonomy (NCBI): domain Eukaryota; kingdom Metazoa; phylum Chordata; class Actinopteri; order Uranoscopiformes; family Ammodytidae; genus Ammodytes; species Ammodytes marinus. Next base: position 16,303,695 of record NC_137232.1, on the reverse strand, counting down.
CTTCCATCATCACCTTCTTACCAGGTGGTGTAGGAAAACCGAACATACACTGCTTTGCATGGTTTATGTTTAAAATAAATTACAAGGATATATGAAGTCGCTCGCGCTCAGTATCTCTTTCCTTTTCTTTTATTTCAGGAGAGATAGAAAAGCTTTGTTTACTTGTACTAGTCGATGACATAGAACACGAAGAAGATGAAGAGCTCCGTCTTGTGTTGGGAAGTCCCAAGAGTGACTCTCCATTCGGAGCGTCTATTGGAATCCAGAATGAAACGCTCATCAAGATAAAAGACGATGCTGACAGTAAGAAGGCTTCAGTTTTTTCTAACATGTTGTTTCTTGCAATATTTCTGTTCTAAGCCAAGACGTGCAGAATTAGCTTATGATTTATGACCTATTTTAATCCTGATGGCATAATTGTGTTTGTGGAAATAAGAAGATAATTAGTTTAGTCTGTGTTTTGCTTTAAGCCCATTCATCTCAGTTTGCCTAGTGTCATTTGAAATAAATTCAAATAAATCAGAAATGTATTAATCGGGCTTGAAAATGTCATACAATGTACATTGAGAATAATAGTTAACTATCACGATTGAATGCATTCTCAGAGGCGATCATCAGGTTTGGAGAAACCAAATTCAGTGTGACTGAGCCGAAGGGAAGTGGCCAAGTGTCTGTGGTGAAGATCTCAGTTCTGCGTGTTGGAGACACCTCCAAGGTCTCTATTGTCCGAGTTCACACTAAGGACGGATCTGCTACGTCTGGGGAGGACTACCATCCAATATCGGAGGGTAAATTATTATCCACAGGAACTATTTTTTACCAGGAAAGCATTTGTGTCAAATTGGCCAGTAAAACATTTGTCAAATCTCCCTTTCCTTCTGCAGAGATTGTGTTCAAAGAGGGTGACAGAGAGCACTATGTGGAGGTGGAGATTCTATACGACAGTGTCAGAGAAATGAGGGAGGCGTTCACTGTGCACCTGAAGCCTGATGAGAACATGGTGGCAGAGACAAAGGTACAAATTAAGCCAAATTACCATATCATTTAACTGTCAAGTGTGTACCTCACTGGCTGACTACCGCATTAGAAGGCAGCAGCAATTTGTTTAACATCCTTCTAATTGCCCTCTCTTGTCAATCAACAGATGAGCAAAGCCATAATCTACATCGAGGAGACGGACAGCATGGCGGATGTCACCTTCCCCTCTGTGCCCATAGTGGTTTCTCTGTTGCATTACGATGACATTGACAGGACCACGGACTCTCTCCCTGTGGCCGGATACCCTGTCATTTGTGTCACTGTATGTCCCACTACATACTTAGTCGCATACTTTTCAGTCATTTACTCTTGCTAATGATTTATTTAGTGAGGCCTTTTGTCAGTGCAGTTTTAAACAGGTCAATTCTGTTAATGAAGTGGTACTTAGATGTGCACTCTTTGCTCCATTATCGGCTACCTTGTGGGCTCATCAGGGGTATATATCGTAATGACTTTGGCTGCTGCGTGGAATTTCAAATGCCTTTCACTCACAAGCATAACTTATTTTCCCCTTTTCAGGCCTGTAACGCAAAGTACCCAGACTTTGACAGAACTGGCTCCATCTGTGTGAGTGAGAACATCAACAACACCCTAACTCGTTACCGTTGGCTCGTTAGCGCCCCCACCGGCTCTGATGGCGTCACCAGTTCTATGAGGGAGGTTGATTTTGACACGTTCTTCACTTCGTCCAAACTCATCACTCTGGACTCAGTCTACTTCCAGGCTGGTTCCAGAGTCCAGTGCGCTGCGAGGGGCGTGAACTCTAACGGGGACGAAGGTCTGGAGCTCAGTAGCCCCATTGTGTCCATCAGCGTATACGAGGGTGAGTGCAGTTATTTCCCTATAGCTTGAAACGTTTGGTCTCTATCCAATGGAAATGGCTCAACACGATAAGCAGCTGCTTGGCTGCATTTTGCCATCCCTAGTTTGCAGTACTTGCTGTCCTTTCTCTGATAGAAAGCTGAAACATAAAAATAATTTTCTGTGGGGGATCTTTTAGGGAAAACATAACGTTTGATGTTTGTTTGTTTACTGCACGGTTGCAGGCATGTGCCAGCCTCGTGCTGTAGGCACAGTGGGGGCCGAGCCCTTCTCTGCCAAGCTGCGGTACACTGGAACGGAAGACCCAGATCACCCCAACCTCATCAAACTAACTGTCACCATGCCTCACATTGATGGTGAGAACAGCAGATGGAATGTTGATCACTTAGAAGGTTGCTGATTTGTAACCACTCCTGATCTGGGGATGTCAAATCTTGGTTCCGTATGTCATTCAAACACATTATTTTAACAAGAAACTACTTGAGTTTTTTTTCCTTCATTTTGAGTTCCTATGCTTGCCCTCTCTAACTGCTTTGTGTGTACCCTCCCTCAGGTATGTTGCCTGTAGTGTCCACACGGCCCCTGTCCAACTTTGAGCTGACACTGAGCCCTGACGGAACCCGTGTTGGCAACCATCGCTGCTCCAATTTGTTGGACTACACCGAGGTCAAGACTCGCTACAGCTTCCTTACCGCTGCCACCAAAAATCCAGAAGTGATCGGCGAGACGGCCCCTTACCAATACAGCACTGCCATCAGGGGATCCAGTACACTACGATTCTACAGAAACCTCAACCTGGAGGCCTGTTTGTGGGAATTCAACAGCTACTACGACATGTCTGAGCTGCTCAGTGACTGTGGAGGCACCATCGGGACTGATGGACAGGTAAGCAGTCTTACCTTTGACCTCCAGTTCACCTCTGACCCCTTTATATCATTTCTAGACATGAGGGGCAAAGTGTCCGTTCACCCCAAGCAGCAGACCACCTTTAAGAGAGGAATGTGCACTCAGAAAGTTACTGATCTGTTCATTCTTATAACAAGTCTTGCCCACATTCATTTCAAAGTATTCCTGCATTTTCAATCCTAATTAATAATTTACAGGCATATCAAAACCTTACTTGCCTACTTGGTTTTCCTTTAGAGATCCTAAAGTAAATACTAGCCTGAGAAGTCATCCATTATTGTCTGGAGACCTATGTTAACCTCTGTAGTAATGACTAACCTGACACGCTGCTTCCTTCAACTCCTGGGAAGACCAGTTATTTGAATTGTCAAAGGGGCAAGTCAATATCCAGTGGTCTCTATATAAATCTATATATGTTTGTTTCTGCTAAGTGCACAATGTGCTGTTTGCAGCAGCAGCTGCTGTATGTGGAGATGAAAGGAGCAGGTCTCAAAGACCTCATATGCCTTGCAGCTTTCAACATTTGCATTCACCTTGGAAACCTACTGTTAGTTTACTTGCAGTTAATTAAGGTAGAGTGTTGATAAAGAAGGGCTGAAAGAGTGAAGAGGGCACGTCATGGTATAAAGCTCCACTACACTCCCTACCGGGGAATATTAATTAAATCCCTATAGTAATTGCAAATATATTTTGTCTGTGTATGTGTACTAGAGTGTACTGTATATTGGTTTGTAATTCTAATGGTGGTTTCTCATTTTACATGGCTTCAGGTTTATTTAATAACAAATGAATCACCCTGGTGATAACAGCCTCTGTCAACACGTCGAACTCTGCTGCCTGTGGGCATAATATCTACATGTGAATGTGCTGAAAATAAACATGTCTTGACAAGAAAGCAGGTTCTCTACCTATGATGTATACTTTACCTTGGCCAGCACTAATACTTTAATGTAAGAAATTTAAAATGCACATACTTTGTAGTCAATGGTGAGTAGAGTGGCTTTGTTGATCAGTGATCCAGCAGGTAATCCAGAAATTGATTTTGATTTTGACCCTCATCCTACTTAGACGGATATCTAGCAATCAAAACGCTATTGTTATCCCTATAGTCTTTCCACCAAGGGGGATTATGGTATACTACAGCTCTTGTTCAGCTCTGTATGTAGATTGTGTTGCTATGGTGACCGTTGAACAGAGCAGATGACGTTATTTAGATGCATAGACTGAGGCGTCACAGGTTCAGTTTCAGGATGTGGTGTCAATGGAAAAAAGCAGTGCCTTTGTTTGTGGGTGCCCTGTGACCCGAGTGCTCCTCTAAGTGGTCAGGAAGGCTGAGCTGAGCCAGTGTCATGTCCCAGTGTAGGGCTTAGTGCCCAGCTTAACAGGACCACAGGAGTCTATTAAGGCCCAGCAGGTTGTGTCAGAAGGCCATTCTGCAAATCATTTGCCTGAGCTCTCAGCGCCCAGAGGCGAAGGCACGTCTCCACATGAGCCCAGAGCCAGTGTAGGCAGGTTCCTCTCACAGGTCAAAGGAAAGTGCGGATACCAAAGAGCGCTCACTCTCAGGACTTCAGGACTTGGAACCCTCTGACCGGTTTAGGACAACTCTTTTAGAGAAGGGACATTTGGAGGAATTCAGTATCCTCCAAAAATATTGATATTTTTTTAATGAGTATTTCTTCTTTTTATGGCGAACTAAAATGAGAAATACATTTTGATTTGGACTATTGAGAATACATTCAGCCTTGCAGCTATAGAACATCAAGTGGACTTAATAATGCCAACAGAAAATGAACATTATGCGGGTGATTTCCCAGGAAAGTGTGCTTTAAGTCCCCTGTTATATGTTTTGCCAAGTCCAAATCAATATGTGTACTTAATGGAGCACTATTAACAACAGAACTTGCCAATACTTGCTGTTCTTTATCACCAACGGTATTGTACATGCACTTTATTCAGTGCCTTGATTTTTTCCTCCTGTTATCTCTGTAACAAGGTTAAGTATGAATTATTGTTTTGTTTGTTTTTTACTCTGACACACCATGTTGGTTTAACTGCAGGTGCTGAATCTGGTCCAGTCCTTTGTGACACTACGAGTCCCGCTCCATGTATCATATGTCTTCCACTCCCCTGTGGGAGCAGGAGGATGGCAGCACTTTGACTTACAGTCAGAGCTCAGACTCACATTCGTGTACGACACTGCCATCTTATGGAGGGATGGTATCGGTAGTCCACCAGAGGCTGAACTACAAGGTAGGATTTTACATTGAGGATTACTTAAAAATGTGGTATGTTCGATAGGGAAGGTATTAGTAAAAAATAAATATAAAATTGTTTTTACTGTCTTTGCAGGTGCTCTTTATCCAACCAGTATGCGTATAAATGGCCAAGGACGACTCGTAGTCAACTTCCGCACTGAGGCTCGATACAGAGGCTTATTTGTGTTTGGACACCCAGGTACAGCATGTCTCATAGAAGTGAAGTAGCAACAGTCTAAATTCTATGTAATATATTATACAGCTTTATAGCATGTTAAGATATTTTGCACACAACTTAAGTTAATGGTTAAGGAATATGTCTAGTGTAGAAGAGAATTACCTCAACCTTTTAACTGGTTACCTGTAACAATGCATTGAAAGCTTTACTTTAATTCTCATTTTTATAGCACATTTATTATAGTAAAAATACATTCTATTTGGTTCTGTTTTTTCAGTTCTGTTTTATTCTTGTTTGTTTTTGCAATATTTTAACTGGCAACACATTATGCTGTTTATATTGGGACATAATTTAGTCTATGTAATTCTCATCAGCTTCACCCCTAAGCTCCATGGTCATGTGTCCGGACCACCCTGGTTTGACCTTTAACCTCAGTCTTGTGAGGAATGAGCCAACCTACAACCAGCCCATACAACAGTGGACATTTGTCTCTGACTTTGCTGTAAGTCGACATGTTCTAGTCCAAGGAGCAGTTTAATGGTTTTATATGTTTTTACACCTAATTCTTACTGAACTTAATTTCCCTCTCAGGTGCGTGACTACTCTGGCACTTACACAGTGCGGCTGGTTCCCTGTACAACCCCTCCCGGTCTGGAGTACACCATCCCGCCTGTCTGCAATCCCAGAGAGCCTCTTACCTTCGACATGGACATCCGCTTTCAGCAGGTGACCTCATATTGTGTAAAATTAGATATTGAAAAAATTGGGAAATGTATTGATCCTTGTGGTTGAATTTAGTAAGCAAAACAAGGATTAAAGAAGAACTGGATGATCCGGTAGATAAACACATATAGGTCAAACAAAGCATTATTATATTCTAGAATTAGGACCATCATAGATTTCTTAGTTACAACATATATTATTATAGCTACACTGAAATGATACATTTAACAATAAGTATATTAAGTCACAAGTTGTACTTGAACTCACAACTGCTTGTTTGAATAGAGACCAATACTGTACAATTTTGAAAGTATTGCCTATACACCTTTTTGTGTCTGCCACATTTCTTGGTTGCTATACAGTCATTTATTTACTTGGCCCTCTCTGTTATCCCATCACCTGAATAATGTACGAGGAAACTCCCTCCTGGTTTACTCCATTTTATCAAGTATACATAAAACTGCAACTCTTCTCTCTTTGCCTGACAGGAACACATCTATAATCAACATCCCCTACTAATTGGTATAGCTAAACTTGCAGTATTATTTATTCGGCTCCAACACCAACATCTAAACACCCAGGCGTTAAAAGACCATCCATAGAGATAATCGCAAATTTCAGCAAATTCATTCATTATTTGGCTATAAATTACCAGAAATGATGACACATCCCCATCAAAATGTAGCCATGCTAAAAGGACATGTCTTGACATTGTGTTTGTATGTATACACATTTAAGTATTACACTGAGTATTGAGTATTACATTTACACTATTGAGCATTTTATCATATTTACATTTACAAGTCTACAAACGAACAGACAAACTGTGCTTATATACACATGTACTGTACATCATTGTTCACCTCTTGTTTATATAGTGAACTTTACTTGGCTTTGTCACTGAATATGGAGTTTGTGTTGTTTCTAGGTTAGCGATCCCGTTGCTGCTGAGTTCAGTCTGAACACGCAGATGATCTTACTCTCTAAACGGATGCTCTGGCTCTCAGACGGCTCCATGGGCTTTGGACAGGAAAGTGACACTGCATTCTCACAGGGTAAGGCAATAACATGCAGTGGTGAAATACCAACTGCTCTTGTAAGATTGTTTAAATCCCCCTGATATGAATATTTTGTTGATTTAGCAGAAATATTCCCCTTTATTTCCGGACTTAAAAGAATACAAATTAATAAAACATGGGGCCATCATGAATTGTTATTTTGACCACTTTCATGTGTTTTCCCATACTAAGCCAGTTGAAAGTCTTTGAAAAGCTGCTGTCAAGGGAGTGTGAAAAGTTGTTGTTGCCAAGAGTGAGAGAGTTGTTTCATATGGGCTGTTCTTCTCAATACTGTAGTCTGTGCAAAATAAAACTATTCGGGACAACTGCATCAGTGGATATAACATAACCCTTTTTAGTAAAAATAAATAAATACAATGAAATTAATTTAAAATAAAAATATTAAAACCACTTGTATGTGCTATGTTTTTATCTCACCACAGGGGATACAATTTATGGTCGAGTGATGGTGGATCCAGTGCAGAACTTGGGTGACTCCTTTATTTGTAGCATAGAGAAAGTGTTCCTATGTACTGGAGCTGATGGATACGTCCCTAAATACAACCCCATCGACTTTGAGTTTGGCTGTCTGGCTGATGCTCCGTCACTACTCCACAGATTCAAGATAATTGTAAGCAAAAAAAATATACTTATTTTTTCCTATCTTTTTTTTCATTTCACATGTGCTTTGTTTTGTCTGTTCAAATCTAAGTGTTCCTTTTTTGTGTGTCATATTCTCACACCAGGACAAAGCCCAGCCAGATACCCAGGCCCTGTCATTTGGGAATATAGCGTTCAATGCCTTCTTGGCAGTGGATGACTCAGACGCTTTAGCTTTAGTGAGACAACCTGGGTCAGATGGTTTCAGAATGGATTCCTCAGCTCTTTTCCAGGTGAGTGTAAATGTCAAAGTAAAAGAATCACATTAATTTCACACCCTTGAACAGTCCACCTTTTCATATTTCACCCATCTGTGATGAATTCCAGAGGTTCTTTTGTGCTGGAAGGTACATTTTTGTTACCCAGCTTGGCTTGTAACTTTCAGTGAACAGGTGTGAACTTGCGGCACCCTGCTGTGTAGAGAGCAATTGGAAAGAGTGAGATATAAATAAGCAACACTTTATAATAGTCACAAAGAGTGACCTTTTTAATAGCTTTTTCTTCCGAACAAGCCGAGAGAAAAGATTCAGTGACCTGACACTTCCCGTGTCCTCATGGAAACCTTGTCTTTTAACTGAACAATCTCATCGCTAAGTGGACTGGCCTTTATAGGGTCTCTGATGAAACCATCATGTGTATGACTACGACTGTCAACCTTTCATTGAGTCCAGATTGCTCCTTATGGTCAGGGAGTCTGAAAAGGTCGGTATCAGAATGTCTACAGGCCTAATGAGTATTTTCAAGTCGCTGAAAAACCTTTTTTCCTTTAAAATCTATTGTATGGTAATTGCCCTAGACTTAAGGTACTATATGTTTGAGGTCATATTGTTTACGTTTTTGGCCAGATTAACTGTACACTACAGAAAAAGTACCATAAGAAAAGTAAAATGGGTCCATGAATAAAAGTACAATTCAAAATAGATGTATTTGTTAATTGTATTTGATAGTGGATAGTACAAAGGTACTGGAGTTCTTCAGAATCGGTTCCATAAAAATCACCTACGCACATGTATTGCTTTTTTGAAAAATAATTCCTGTTGCTCTCTCCAGGTGTCTGCGGGGAGAGAGTGGTTCATTCACACCATCTACACCGTCCGCTCTCGGGACAACGCTAACCGCGGCATAGGGAAGAGAAGCCTGGAGTACCACGCCATGAGCAGTCACACACATCATCATCATCATCTGCTTCCAAAGAGTCCACATCGCGGCAGGAGATCGGCCGATGACGAGCCGGACATCATAGAGGAGATCGGTGTGAGCAATAACCGCGGCACCAACATCCTCCACATCTCACTGGACCGCAGCAGCCAGCGCAGGACCAGCCCGGAGAAAGAGATCTTCACCAAAGGGATCGTCCCCCATGAGCTCAACAGCAGAGACAGCAGTGATGACGGACTAGTGTTGATCATTGGTGTCTTTGTGGGACTGCTCCTCACGGTGCTCATAACCATCGTAGTGGTGTTACTGGTCCGGTCCAAGCGAGAGAAGAAAGACATGCCCAAGTGCTCCAGCAGCGCCGAGCATATGATGACACGAGTCGTCAATAACAGTGACAGCTCAGAGGTCTAGCACACACAGAGACGGATGATTGAGATCTTTTTTTTTTAAGTCAATATTTTTCTTTTTTTTTGCAAGTGCCTCACATTAAGATAAAGATTGAAGATTGTGCGTGAAGCAACACAAACTAACTGTACAAGAGCTTTTATTCTATTCATAAATCTACTTGAAATACTACATCATCGCTTCCACGGCCAAGGAGCGGTGGTGACACTGACTCGGAGATGGACGTTGTAAGCGAATGTTGCAAGGCACTTGTCAAGTATTCACTACTTACTTTTAGACTACTGATTTGCTTTTGATGCCACTTGATCCAAAAAAAATGTGTTATTACATTTCCAAAGGTGCTATAGAAGATGCCTCCTGACTTTGAATGGCATTTGGTGTTTTACTGAGTAGGTCAAGAGAAGGTGGATGTTTTCCATAATGTAGTAGTGCGAGCTTTGTTTGATTTGCTGCGTCAAGACACTACCCATGGTCTGCTTACACTGGTTCAACCTGTCTTTCTTATAGAGAATGATTTGTCCTTAGAAATCAGTGCGTGCCTAAGAAATTACAAGATTTTGAGGTTTTATATTGTGTGTTATGTTTGTCCTGTGATCCGTAAGATTTCCACACAAATGAAAACAATGTGCCACATCGTTTCGTGTGCTAATGTTTTTGCATGCATTTATTTTTTTTTTTAAGATGGTTTGGAATTGTAAAAAAGTCTAGATGCTGATTTAAATGGAAATTTTTAGACGTGCGTTTTATCTACTGCATTTCCACTGGTCTGTATTCAACAGCATGTCTCACAAGAAATTATCAGTGGCTAATTGTCACTTGTGAAATTGCTACACATATTTAGTTGTCAAAACATCATGATTGTAAGACATTTGAATTGACACATGGCACCAAATCAAATAAGAGAAGTAAAACTGTTATAGTCTGTAGTAATGAAGTGACAGCTGGTCTGCAATGTACAGTGTAGCATAGTAGTGGTTCCAAGTCCCCCATTTCCATCAGGAACTATCTTCACTCTTGGCACAACTGGTATGTTAAGTTTTTAAGTGGTGACTACTGTAGCTTAGAAGGGGATGGCTTTGACTCCAGATCCCTATCACAACACAGGTGATGTGTTGATTCTGCTGTTCATTTTTAAATATCGTCTAATAAGTCCGACTTCACTTAAAGGGAATGGAATGTGTTACCCTCAACTACTGTACTCTCCCTGATTCATTAGTTTTAAATGTATTTATTTATTTTTCAATGCTTGTTATTTAGTGCCGACCTAAATCATATACCTTTGCTGTCCCTTTTTTATTTTCTTTAAACCTTTCTTTTTTCACTGTAAGATGTATTTTGATTTCAATATACAAAACATATATACTGTATGTATATGTGCCATGTTTGCATTAAAACATTGTGCACATAAGATGAACATCCTTCAAGCTTTTAATGTTTCAGTGTTTTTTTCTCTCTCTTCCAGATCCAGGCACCGGATTGCCATCAATCTGATTACCTCATACTGCTGTATATCGTATGATAGTGTTAGGTTTATTGCAACTTTATTTTGAAATTTTAAACAATTCTATGCAACCTGTGATATCATACCTTCATGAAATGTTTACCCCAAGTATGATTTTTTTTAAGTGCACAATTTGCTTGCTAATCTAGGTTTGACACTGTATCAATGTACTGTGGTTATTTTATTCCACTATAATGCTTTGAGTGCATCAGTCCTGAGCTTTGTTTATGCACATGTATGTATGTATATACATATGTATTACCTATTAATATTCAATTTGGATGTTTTGGGAATGGTTATTGTTTAAAATGCATACTGTATGTGCTGTAAGTATTTGTAACAGACCAGAAGCACAGCATGGTCTGCAAATAAATAATTTTTCAAGAAAATATCATGAAGATATTTGTTTTATAATTCATAAAACATATGCTGTGTCTCTGAACCAAACCTTTCCTTTAAAAAGTTTGATATATTTATATTACAATTCATCCAATCCAATTGAGCTTCAGACCCTTTTTGGTCAAATATTAACCTAGGGCTGTTGAGAGATGCAAGGTGATACATAATTATAAACTTAACTACCACAGATAGTGGTTGCTCTCTTTTAATGTCAGGATTATGAAGATGTGGATCCACTGTGCCAACCTAAATCATAATATCCTTTTTTACTACCGTTCAGTGATTAAGTTTAATGCGCAATGTCGAACTCAGTGCAAGACAAACATAATAATGAGTGACATTAATTCACAACAACTCAGTAAACCATGTGCTTTTATTACCAGTGCGTATTCATAGAGAAAAAAACAATTGTTTATTTAGGTGTGACACAAACAGTGTTGGGTAAAATTCTTTAGTCAAAAGGTGAGCCTTATACTCTATAAATATGTCTGAGCTCCTGTTTGGCATCAAGTCACACAATAGATCAGGTGCATGAAAAACAGCAGCTTCCTGGTTGACTCAACTGGTGAAGTTGGGCCACATCTGGTAGCTACAGCAACTCTACACACTGGGAAGGGTGAATGTTGTATATATATATGTGTCAATAATAGAATATAATTAAGCACAGTACATTGAGTATGTGTGTCAGACCAGGAAGTTGCCTTCTCCCTGCACCGTCTCTCTGGCCGTGGCATCATTACACAGAATAGACACTAGGGGGGGCAAGAGCAGCAATAACTACGGGAATCGGTTTTTTCTTTAAGTAATGATTTGATGTAGTGCTTGAAAAAACTCAGATCTAACAGTGTTTTGTTAGATAGCTTAAAATAGTATTATAGGCAATAGTATTCTAAAGCATGGATGTGTTTGCTGGCAAATGTCTTCTAATAAATGATCGTACAATAATGTTGTAACTGTTCCTATTTGAAAGCCAAATAACCAAAAACCAGCTGTAAAACAGAAGTCATGTTCAATCCCAATACTTTCTGTAATCTTGAATCAAGGCTACGTTTGCAAAAATTCCCACAAAGCTTCCAATGTCCTTCAAAATCTGACACCATCAAAAGAAATACAAATATATAAAGTTGTCCCACTTACATTGTGATCTAATTTGAAAGGATTTCCTGAGATACGTGTAATCTTTTTTGTAACCATTATGACTTCAACCGAAAGAGGTCTTCAATTGTTGAAGGCAAAACAATCATTCTATGTGCTTATTTTATGAAAGAGAAGCTGAGAAAAACTTTATTTGATAGCATCCCAAATGAAAACAAAGATGGGTTTGTAGCTTTGGAAAAGAGTTGCACATGGGCACAAACATTTGTCTAATTTGTGTGGAGGGATACTGAATTCTGCTTTAAGAAGCGATTTGGCTTCAAGAGAAAGGGAAAGCATGAAGCTCCAAAGAAAAGGAAAAAAAATCAATTTAGAAAAATAATTTTTAAATGGTGAGCTAGCGTACAAAATAAATAAATTAGTTTTAATTAATTTAGATTTTTTCCCTTTAAAACAACATATAAACAAAAATGATAATTGTGCTGCTTACATTAGCAATAAATATGACACTCTTCTTTTAAGCATGTGGCAGATGTGTTTAAAAAGCACAATTTCTAACAGCTGCCATACACACATCTTTAAAATCCTGGAATCCTTTTCTGCTGCCGAAAAGCTGTGTGTTTCAAAATCATAGCACATACATACAGAGTGATCTAATATACACAATATACATTTATGTATATACAGTACATACATCAAATCAATGCACAGGTGGTGGCAACATTTTTATGAGAGATGTTTACATTTCATTGCTGGAGAAGCTAAGCACTGCTGAATTTCACTGTAAGCATTAACTATTTCATAAGAAAAGCAACCCATGGGTACACTGTGTTGTTGCCAAGGCATTGATATAAAGTAAGACGTCATGCATTTGGACAAGTTATGGCTCATTCAATCTTTTTCCTACCCTGTCCGGTGTCAAAGAAAGTGTGGCTTTATAATACTATTATTAGCAGGCTCTAAAACCAGTCCATAGCTATACGTCAATTACTTGTCCGAAGGATGCTAACAACAAACTTTAAAAACAACCTTCAATACACATCATAAAGAGGGTAAACTCAGGTTCAGCGCGGAATTATATCCGGGAGATTATCCGATGTGCACATCAAAAGGCTGGAATCAAAAGGTCATTGCACCCTGTGGAATACATTGGTTGTGTCGTTGTCAGTGCTTGCAGTGCTGGAGAATGGCTGTCTCAGGTCTTCTCTACTGCAGGTAGCGGTAGACCTTGAAGCAGTGGTTCCCAGAGTCTGCCACCGCCACATGCCCATCAGACGTTAGGGACAGGCCCTGTGGACCATAGAGGGGGTCCGCTGTTGTGTTGATGTAGGACAGGAAGGACCCTGAGCTGTCGAATACCTGGTAACACAGCACGGAGTAAAAGGTTGTGTAAGTGAGTGATATTCTTACAAATTGGTTATCTGGATTCAATGTTTTTTTTCTCAAGCTGACCTGGATCCGACTGTTGCCCCAATCAGCAACAATGATATTTCCATTGGCATCCACAGCCACGCCTGTTGGAGCATTAAACTGGCCGTTCCCCTCCCCATGGGAACCAAATTTAAACAGGAACTCCCCATCTGCATTGTACACCTGCAGGAAAAGATCCAACAAGAAAAAGAATTGGAGAATGACTCAGCTGTCACACACAACAATAGACATGATAAGCCAGTCAGGCACAACAGTTAACCTTTTATATTGTAAAATGGGATATATTCATTTTTAGTTTTTTTCTGGGGGTTTTTTTGTGTGTGTTTTGGTTGTTTCTGCCTTTTCTTGCATCATTCAAATAGAAGGATTTTAAATGACGATTTATTTGTATAATTTTATATGAAAGACACAAGCAACGTCACTATGAAACGTTTGCGGAAGTGCCGTCAGTATCATTAAAAATGACCTTAAAAAATAATAAGGGTAGCCATTACAAAGCAAAGAAGATTTGGGGATAGTTTTGCTATATATTTGTCAAGTTAAATTGATTCATATACATATATTTATATACAGTATATTCGTTATGTAAGCCAATTATTCCAAATACTTAAAATGGAGATATACTACAAAAAAGAACATACATGCATACTGTAGGCTACTTGCCAGTCTTACCTTGACTGAATGGTTATGGAAGTCTGTTACCACAATTTCATTTTTGTTATTTACGGCCACAAAGTGGGGACCTGTAAGCAGCAGAGGACACAGAGAGGGAAAGAGAGGAAGGATGAGTTCACTACTTTACAACATGGCGAGGAAATTCCACACTATTTTTGGACTTTGAAAACAAGACAAACAGTGGTCACAAAGAGACTCTGGTCACAAAGTTGACGTGGGACAATGCACGAGACATGACAGAGCTGATCCATCAACATTCACATCCACAGGAAATCATTACTTACTGAAAACAGGGCCAGATTTACTAAGCTTTTGCTCCAGTGCAATGTTTGCACCACTTTTTTCTAAAAGGAAAGAAAAGGTCCAAGTGAGAAATTAAATGGGAAGAACGGGTGAGGCTCAACGGTTGTTTCCGTGCAACAACTGGAGTCAAATCAACGAGGGATTTCAGGATGCAAGCCAACTGTATGAACAACAACTGTGTTGGAGTGAGAGGCAAACACAGATATATCGTCATCACATATACATTTCATGCATTAAGGTGCATTGTGCATTTTTGCCTCTGTAGAGCTTTGTCTTGTACTATGATGATGTGCGTTTTACAGTACAAGATTATTAAGGCAACAATAAGAATCATTAACTTTGTGTTAATGTCAATACTTGCACAAGCAGTTAAACATGCTTACCTTAGTTAAAGTGTGCATAGAAACATGCTGATCAATAAAGAAATAAATGGGATTCGTACAAATCAACAAGTATAAAACTAAACAAAATATGCCAATCTGTAAATCTGGCCCAACCGCATGCCCTGACACATGGAAGGAGTGCTCGCTGTGCATCTTGATTTCCCTATAAGAGACATCATTAATGAAATGGTCATAGGCTCTTGTAGCATTGAAGTAGCACACAGTACCTGCAAAGTGTCTGTCTGATGTTCCTCTGGCTCCGAACTTTGTCACCAGCTTCCCATTTGCTTGGAAGATGAAAACACAGCAGGCCTTGTTATCAACCGTGATGATGTGTCCATTCTTATCCACAGCCACACCTTTGGGTCCCATCAATCTTCCAGCACCGATTTTGTTCTGTTGTCAGCCAGAGGGACAGGGGTTTGGTCATTCATTGGACCATTTTGAATTCATGCAGTGAAAATGTTTTTTCCTATATCTGAGAACAATCACCTTGAACTTGCCATCCGATGAGAAGATGCTTATCCATCGGTTGTCATAGTCGGCAACTATTATGTCTCCGTTCACGTCCACTGTGACCCCCGTGGGGCGCTGCAGTTGCCCTGGTGAACGACCTCTGACCCCAAACCTCAGTTTAAACAGGCCGTCATTGGAGAATACCTAGAAAGAGAGACAATTCATTAATTACTACAAAACCTAAACAGCAGAATGATATGCATTGATTTGCAGTTCTAGACAATGACAGACACTGACCTGGATACACTGGTTGTTACTGTCCGCCACCACAATCCGTCCATTGCTTGAGGTCGAGATGCCTTGTAGGTTGGTGAATTCCCCTTTGTCTCGCCCCCTTGTTCCTGTCATTTCAACAAGACATCACACGTTTAAGTACTAAACATAATAAACAAAATGTACAGTTCTTCTGTACTTGGCTTGGAATATTTCTTTAACTGTAAATCTTTCACTAGGCGTTCAACTGTTTAAAGAGACATAGAAAACAATGTTGTTCCAGGAAAAGAGATTTAACAACTGAATGCTCTGCATCATCAGCTGCTCAAATTATCCAGGGAGACAACTGAGTGCGTGCTGGAGAGAGAAAAACATTAAACAGCTCAGTCAGCAGTTACCATCATTAACAGCAGAACTAGCCAGTTATTCACCCACCCACTCTGTAGATCAGATCATCCTCTATTGGGTTTTCCTTCTTCTTGGTGGTGCTGTACATGCTGGAGGGCCTGCGCACCGCCTTCTGTCTGACGTGGCCTCCTCCTCCACTGGGGGACTTGACTCTTCTCTTCACGTCGTCCGGTGACTGCAGGACATCTGACGGCTTGACGGCACGCAAGCGGTACGGACTGCCCCTCACAGGCTGCTCATACAGCAGCAAAGAGAAGGTGAATTCTCCCTCTGAGCGGATCGTATATCCAACCTCGTAGGTACCATTCTTGTTGTCCACCACCTCGGCTTCAGTGCACACTTTATCTCCAGAGAGGATCTCGGCCCTCAGAGCAGCGTTACCAGTCTTCACTAGCTCTCCATCCTTGTCTTTAGTGGTGACTGTGACAGTAGTGTGTTGGCCAACCAGTGCATGTCGCAGGCCTTCACCAGTGGCCACGCTGGTATGGCCCACGGCCCCCGTTGTGATCAGGACTCCCAGGTTCTGGATGGAGCGCCTCAGGCCGTCCGTCTCCACCTGGCATTCCAGATGTCCGTTGTCATGAGGCTGCTCAGGAAAGATATGTCGCGCCAGGGCACTGACCCGCTCACCCATCTGCTTCTGGACTAGCAGGACCTCGGTGGCGCTGCCGTGGCTCAAAGCCTGCTCCGTGAAGTTGCAGCTGCTTTGGATGTTCTCTTTGCCCTGGAGCAAGGAGGTCAGCTGGGTTTGAAGCACCTGAGAAATGTCAAAAGACATAGAGGTAAGACAGTCAGTGTGGTGCTCTTACTAAAATGTGGAACATAATAGCACATTTTCTTTGTCTCGCAATAAAACAAAAAGTCTGAAAGGACTCTGACCTTCTGCTTGGTGCTGCAGATGTTTTCCACCTCAGTAATGAGAGCGGTCTTGCGCTGGTGTAAGGCCTTCTCCAGCTCGTCGAAAGTGTTACTGATTTCAGTCACCGCCCCGTTCTTTCGGTCCGTAAGCTGCTTTGAGATCTCATTCACAAGCTCAATGGCAGCCGTCAACTGAGGAAGTCTGGCAAAAAAAAAAAAAAAAAAAAGGGATTAGCTCATAAACGGACTGTTCCAAGATTTTCCCAAATGCAAATTCCAATAAATCATTATGGATTTAAGCACTAAAATCATACCTGTTGCGCACAACATCCAGCTGATTTTTAAGCGCTGACTTATGCTGTTCCAGCACATCCCTCAGAGGAACCGTCACATGTTCCCGGTGTTCTCCCTCTGTACACTCCAGACACATGGCTGTTTCACATGACTCGCAGTAGAACTCCATCACCTGCAGGTGGTGCAGTGGAGCAGGAGACAACTCAACATCAGATTTTTCTGGGTACAATTTGCTCAACACAACACATGTAAGAGAAAAATCATGAAAATGATATGTTGCTGTGAACTTGTGATGGCTCTGACCCACTATATAACACCCTTGACCACACCCCCCTCCCCTCTCTTTAGCTTACCTTGCCCTCATGGTTGGGGCAGGAGAGGGGCTGACATGCTGTAGCTGCACTGGCTGTCTCCAGAACATTACAGGCCTCTGGTCGGCTGCACTCCGGATCTCGCTGTAACACCTCCATTAGGTTTGTGATGAAGAAGTTGTTCTGCAGGGCTGCCACGCCCTTCTCTGGCAAGATGGAGGTTTGTCTGCACACTGGGCAGGACAGTGTTAAAGACTGGGGGGGGATGTAGTTCTGGAGACATCTGCACAGAGACAGGATGTAAAAGAAATGAATTATAGGGCTGGAATTGCAATTTGGCACCCACATGGTGTAGAAAAATGCACAACATTTGTATGAGACTTCCTCACAAGATTCTGGTTCTTACAGTTAGCTCTTGATTATTAATAACTGTGCTATCTGGCCCACGTGGGAGCAGCAGTGAGAGCTGTGGAAATCAGTGCCATCTGCCAACAATGCATTGCAATGAAGAATGGTGTCTGTTTTTTGTGTGGCCAAGTTCAGAGTTATTGGTGACCTACATCAGAAGCCACAATGATGAGAGAACGGCTGGCATAAGTGGTGTGATTAGTGGCCATTACACATCATTTTGGAATTTCTACTAACATCCCTCTGATGCATCCCAGTTAAAGAAATGACTGCAGGCAGAAGGAATAAAAAAAACATATTATTATGCACTAAACTGTTTATGTGTTCTTTCTGAATTAAGCATAATAAAGCATACATTCCAAGAGCTTGTCTTGAAATGGTTTAAAGCTGTCTCATCTTTGAATTATGCTTAAAATTACATCATTTTTTCTTTGTATAATTTTTCTCTTAGATTGTCTCCCATTGTTTTGCTGTTTGTCGTACCAGTGTCATATAAATCTTGCCAGTGTGACAACTAATGTTTGATTTAATGATTCAGAACTTACTTCTCACAGAAGGTGTGTAGGCAGGGCAGGACCTTGGGGTTGTGATAATGATCCAAACAAATGCTGCAGACCAGGAACTGCTTGTCTATCTGCCTGACCACAGGACTGGTGCTGCCAGTCTCACGCTTCGCCATGGTGATAGACATTCAAAGAGGGCACAGCGACCACTTGACCTGAACACACACAGAGGGGAAACAGCAGGAGAAAGGTCAGGTCAAGAAAGAACGGAGGAAGTGGGGTGACAAAACCTCACCCAAGTCCTGTATTTATTTTTTTTGTTCTCCCTCCTTTATTAAACTGTGTCAGTAGGATGAGCTTTATTTTTTCACAAACACACACACACACACACATAGCCAGAGGTCGTTTGACTTCACAAGTGAAAAATCCAAATCAATCTCAGACAGTTGAAGCAAAATTAACACCGCAGGGAAAGCACTCTAATCTGTTATAACTATGCAGCCGGGGAGCCAACATGTCTGTGTCTACATTGGTGATAGAAGTGTAACATGTGTGAAATATAAAAAGGCTCTTAATAAAAAATGCTTAAATGCATCTTGTGCAATTGGTGGTGATATTTTACTATACATGATGTGCTCTCTTTCATTTTTTAAATTCCAGATGAGTGGATCGCCTTCTGGCTCTTGGTTTGAATGGCAGATGCTGTTACATGAAATAGTATCACTGGGTCACGCAGAGATTATCTCAGTGTCGTGTGCCAGGACATGTTGTACATCTGTCATATTATACATAAGCAAATAAAGGATTACATGAGCACTAACAACACAGGCACGAAACAGCATCAATCTGCATTTTTATGTAATATTAGGAACATTTCAGCCATTGGTCCAGTATTTTTGTCCAATTCAGCTGTAGCCTATTAGCCTGGTGCTACCAGACCATCGTACTTCATTTCATTTGTACAGAAGGTCTGGCAGTGCTGTAATTGGCAAACGTTCACTCATGGAGGCGGGTGTCTGTTAAAGTTTAAAACTATTGGATCTGCCCAGTGCCACTCTGGATTAGCCAACCAATCGCATAACCTTTGGTCGTCACGTGCGTCATGAGCCGGCTTCTGGCAACTGAAACTGGAGCGCGACTTCAACTTCATCGTTCTCAGCCACTCGCTCTGTTCGCTGATTGGACCGGCTGTCAAATCTCCGGCAAAACTGGGAAATGGGCTGTACACCCAGACTGACTACTGAAGGGAAAATAAAATTTGTCCGGAAGTAGGCGGGCGGGCGGAGCCAGGCTAGTAGCCTATACCATTAGAACACATGAAAAGCCCTCTGTTTAGGGGGGCGCCTTTAGCTCAGTTGGTAAGGCGTCCCCCTCCCGGGCCGGGCCCAGCAGCAGACCCGGGTTTGATTCCCACCCGCGGTCGTTCTCTGCATGTCACTCCCCTTTCTGCCCCATTTCACCTCTGTCTCTCTGCACTATCAAATAAAGCATAAAAATGCCCAAAAAAATATCTAATAAGCCCTCCGTTTCAGTTATTCCCCCAGAGATTAACTGTTTTCAAAGACACTTTTTGTATCAGGGAACTGGAACACAGAAACATTATAGGGATCATATCATTAGCCAGTAATGCTTTGTAATTATCACTTCATGATATGTTTGTTTTGGCGGGTTACTCCCTTCGGTCTCCTCTTTAGCAGGTAAAATGCATGCTCTATAGGGTTTAAGTCTGGCTATTGACTTGGCCAGTCTAAAACCTTCCATTTCTTGCCCCTGATGAACTCCTTTGTTGTTTTTGCAGTTTTTTTTTGGATCATTATCTTGCTGCATGATGGAGCATCTTCCAATCAGTTTGGTTGCATCTTTCTTTAAATTGGTAGACCGAATGTTTCTGTAGACTTCTAAGTTCATTTTGCTGTTGCCATCATGTGTTACTGTGTTGTTGTCAAGATGAACCTTTACCAAAGTGATGGAAAGGCTAAAGTTTGGAGAAAGAAAGGATCTACTCATGATCCCAAACATACAGGCTCATCTGTGAGACACGGTGGAGGCAATATCATGGCTTGGGCTTGCATGGCTTCTTCTGGGACGGGCTCATTATTCTTCATTGATGATGTAACACATGATGGCAACAGCAAAATTAACTCAGAAACATTTTGTCTGACAATTTAAGGAACAATTCAACCAAACTGATTGGAAGATCCTCCATCATGCAGCAAGATATTGACCCAAAACACAACAAAGGAGTTAATCAGGGGCAGGTTTTAGACTGGTTAAGTCAATCTCCAGACTTAAACGCTATAGAGCAAGCATTTTACCTGCTAAAGAGGAGACTTAAGAGAGTAACCCCCTAACACAAACAGCAACTGAATGAGGCTGCGGTGAAAGCCTGGAAAAGCATCACAAAAGAAGAATGCACAATTTTGGTGATGTCAATGGGTCACAGGCTTGATGCGGTTATTGCAAGCAAAGTATTTGCGACAAAATATTACGGTTTATTCACTTTAATTTATTTAAAGTCTATCTGTTCCAATACTTTTGCTTGCCTAAAAATGTGGTGTTCCTTTTCAAAAAATGCTATCTTTTCAGTTGTGTATCAGATCCAGATGTGAATACCTGGAAATTAAAGCTGAAATGTTGATCTATTGTCTCATATTCATCTTTTGGTGTCAAACTCAAATGTTTCCAGTCTACAGCAAAAATAAAGGAATTGGCCTCACTGTTCCGATACTTATGGAGTGGACTGTATATGACACTTTTATGCCTGTTTATAAACAACTGTAGGCCTATAGGCTACCGTTCGTCTGTCTCTCTCTCTCCGTCTCCTCCCCTCAGCCAGGCTTCTACATTAAATATATTTAGGAACTACTAGCGCCGAAAGAAAAAAACAAGCAGGCTAAATCTCTCTCACACACACACACACACACACACACACACACACACACACACACACACACACACACACACACACACACACACACACACACACACACACACACACACACACACACACACACACACACACACACACACACACACACACACACACACACACACACACACACACACACACACACACACACACACACACACACACACACACACACACACACACACACACACACACACACACACACACACACACACACACACACACACACACACACACACACACACACACACACACACACACACACACACACACACACACACACACACACACACACACACACACACACACAAAGGAGGAAAAAAGAAAAAAGACAGGCATATGCTAGGAAGAGTGAGAGGGGGCGGGTGTCCGTTGAGACGATCGCAACTAGCAAACAAAAGTGAGACACAAGGAAGATTGAGAGATGGGCCTACTGTTTTGAACCTACATTGTTAATTAGGCACCCACTAAATCAATAATGCACAGACACTGCGAGAATAACTTAAGACGTATTCCTACCTTCATGTTTATTTGCCCGGAGCAGCCCATAACATAGAGCCCTCGGCCCCTTTCCCCTGCTTCTTTTTTTACTCTTTAATCCCGTGCGAGCCGTGTCCGCAAGATATAGGTGCAGCTCCGCTATCATCTCACCTCTTTTGCATCGGGTCAAAGGGCAATATAGAAGTGCGATTAATCTGCGTTAATTTTTCTGTGATTAATTAATCGAAATTAACGCGTTAATTTGACAGCCCTAATTGCAATGTAATACACCTCAAGGACACAGGAATTCTAAATGGCCAGTGTTTACTGGACCCAGGCAACTGATAAATACTCACTATTACAGTAGTTTGAATGTTGCACAACTACAATAGTTAATATTCCAGTTATTAGCCATAGTCTAGATCAGTGGTTTTCAAACTGTGGGGCGCGCGCCCCCCTGGCAGGGGGGGGGGGGGGGGGGGGGGCGCGGATGAATATGTGAAAAAAATAAAATAAAAAAATTGAGTTTGTGTTTTTGATATTAACATCATATTAAGCAAATGTAACTTATCATACAAAAAAAGGAATACAATGCTTTGGTCTAGATAGTTAATAGCCTAATAATTTAATTAGATCATCATTCAGACTCACTGGACAACATAATTCCTTCCTAACTACATGGACCCCATTCCTGGATTACATTAACAATAGACAGTGACCTAGCATATTCCACAGAAAAGAAAAGAGAAGGGAAAAAAAAAATATATATATATATATAATTAAATAAACGAATAGAATAAAAATGGGTAAATAAATAGATAATAATAAAAAAGATTATAATAATGATAAATAAATTCAAGTGGATAAAATCTAGTCATAACTTAAGTGTACATTACTTACATTACTTACGTAATTTTTTCTTTTACTTATTTTCTTTTCATTGGAGTTTTTCTGTTTATTTATTTTTATTTTTTTATTTTTTTTGTATATTGCTAATTGTGTTCATTGTTTAAAGAGGAGGGGAAAGGGAGGGGGGTGGAGGGGAAAGGGAAAAAAAAAAAAAAAAAAAAAGTGTTGCAGGAAATGATACGCACGCATTGGGTAACATGGGGTTGAGTCGATGATTCCGAGAAAGTTTGTTTTCTAGATGTTTTTTTCTTTTTCGGTTGGGATCAGAGAATGTCTTCTTATGACCCAATACCTGTCCATAAGGTGGGTGTACTAAGGGGTTTACTGTTTACATGCCAGTCTGCAGAGCCTTGACCGTGCACTGACATTTGATTTATTATAATCTTTTTTTTTTTAATATATCTTTTGTTTCTTCTATGGAAACAACTACGGTGTGAATCTGTATAATACATTGGGAAGATCTGTATGTATGTGGACATGTGTGGATGTATGTATGTGTGTATATGTATGTATGGGTATATATATATATATGTATGTGTATTTGTATAGGTGTATATGCATGTAGATATGTGTAGACATATACCGATTGTATGCAACGATTCCCGCTTTGGAGGATATAAATTGCCTGTGACAATAAAAATATATAAATGCAAAAAAAAATTAGATCATCTGCCCAACCCAGAGGACCCTGCATAATATTTAATTTTAAATTAATATTTTTATGGAAAATTCATGTGTCTTTCTTCAATAGCTTAATCCGACTCAGTGTCTCCAAATTATTTGTTCACACAAAATTCCTCATATTTAGCCTCTTAATTTTCCTCTCAAAGTGCACCAGATTCATGCATTTCACTTTAAAAAGGTAAAAAAAAAAAGTCTCCCGGGGGGGCATACCCCCGGAACCCCCTAGGAGGGTCTGGTTCTCTGCTGGCTACTATTTTCACCCAGCAGGACATTGGAGGCACTAGCGAAAAAACACTGGGTGTGTGAAGGACATTTAACAATAATCAAATATTTGGGCAAGTCTGCCTATCTTTCTCACTCCGCTGCACACTCAGTCACTACAATCCATGCTTAAAGGAAGCAGGATTAAAACACTGGATTAAGATGTTCAAATGGATTTTAAAAAACAAAAACACACTTAGATAAAGATGTTAAAATTAAAAAAAAAAAAAAAAAAAAAAAAAAAAACGCACAAAGATGTTTAGAATGTTTCAAAAATGTTTAAAATGTGTAAAATAATTAAAAGATCTTTCAAAAACACACAGGGATTAAGACTTTTTTTTTGGGGGGGGGGGGCTCAGCTGAAATTTGTTCTCTGAGGGGGGGCTTACTCTCTCACACTTTGAAAACCCCTGGTCTAGATCTAGCCATGAAATTACACGCAAACCTTTCCTTATAAAGCAAAGCCAACTCACCCATCACCTCTGGATGCCTCACTGCCCTATGACTGCACAATTATTCAGCTTGGCCTTTTCTCTCATCCACTATTCCAACAGCAGGGTTTGTAATTTCCCCTTTGAAGTTGCATTTACACGACTGCTCTCTCAATCTGACCTGGGATAGGGCTAAATATTATGCCTGTACATCAGCTAGCATCAACAGCTAAAGCTTCTCACTCTGCCTTTTCTGCTCTGAGCACTTCTTTGACAAATATAGCTAGGCCTCTTTTCTTTGAGATTAAGGAGAGGGAAGAGGAAGCTTTAAAATGCCACTCCCCAAATTCCTCCTAGTTCCTTACCCTAAATCTCAGCAGGCTGAGTTCAGGCACCGTCTGTCTGTCTGTCTGTCTGTCTGTCTGTCTGTCTGTCTGTCTGTCTGTCTGTCTGTCTGTCTGTCTGTCTGTCTGTCTGTCTGTCTGTCTGTCTGTCTGTCTGTCTGTCTGTCTGTCTGTCTGTCTGTCTGTCTGTCCGTGGGGAGATGTGGGGTAAAATCAGGGTGAACTGGGAAGCCTGCATCACATGAGTAAGCAGCTGTCCCTCTCTGAAACACAGAGCGGCGAGCTCTAACAATGGCATTCCAGCTCTGCTCACAGCTCACCGCCCCACACCACTTCCCCTCCCTTCACCTATTTTCCTTCTCTCTATTGTCCTCTCCTTTTTTTCTCTTCTCTTCCTCATACATACGTGAACTCGTAGCATCAGCAGGCCTGAGCTAAGGATATCTTGCAAATGGGGGTGTTTTTCAGGGACACAGTAACAGACCCCATTGTTGCATTTTGCCAAATGATTACAAGGCCTACTGACTAAGCAGCCCTTTCACCGTACACACAAGCAGCCCCTTCCCCGACCTTCTTTTGCTCTCCCCCTCCCCTTGTCTCCCCTCTCGTGAGCCCTCCCCTGCCTGGGCTGTCTTCCCTTCACATGGTCTCCCATGAATTGCAGCAGCTGAATGATGACATCATGAGGAAGCTTGAGGAGCCAAAGGCCTCGGGCTCCTCCCCTTTCGGCCATAGCTGGTCGCTGCCTTTAGGGTTACAATATTCCCTCCCCGCCTTGCCTTCCATTCCCTTCCTCCCTTGCCTGTGTGTTCTCTCAAGCAGCCCTCCTCTGCTCAGTACCTCCCACTCGCCTCACGACAGCAAAAGGATCTTTCTTTGAAAACGGTCTCTGGGTAGCTGTGCATGTGCATAAAGAAAAGCTACTGGATAATAAACTGGAAAATGCATTAAAAAATAAGCAGAAAAGACAAAAACAACCTAAACTGTAACATTGCAGATGGTTTCAATGTTTTCAAGTATTTGTTGTGAGATATTAAAAATAGCCCTGATTGACAAATCAACAGTAATTGTGACCAGCGATACCAGGGTCTGCTGTACACTGTTTGAGGCTGCTTGTGACTAGATCCTCTTCAAGGCTCTATCACGGGAACTGCATAATCAGCACTTGATGCAATTGAGGTCAGCTATCCAAGTCAGTATGCAACTGTGTTTTCCTGTTGTGCATATTTCAGACTGGAACATGACGCCTGCAGAAAATTCACTGAATGTGAAAATATTTTTTTTTATATATTCAGCTGTTTTACTGCAAAGAATCACTTGCCACTGACTCTCACCCTGCATTACCCTTAAGTAGCTTGATGTCCTCATCCGGGGTTGGGCGCTGTCTGCCATCTGGATTATAGGTCTCCCAGACTGTGATGACACCATTAGCCAAGTCAACTCAAATCTGACTTAAACCCAATGCCTCTCACTTACTTAAATGTCCTTACTACCAGTTACAGTCATTACCTGTCCATTGACCAGTCCATTAGAACGTTCTGCTTGAGGTGAGATCTTTGTGTGCCAAATACTTCCTTCTTGGAGACATTGACGCCTAACATGAATGGTTTAATTGGATTTCAGCAACATGAGAGCACATTAAGAGTAAACATTGCACTCAGCTTAATCAGCTTGGCTCCCATCTGCTGCAGGAAGGCAGGTAGCCATGTCCCGCTCTCACCTGTACCATAAAGGGCTGCTTGTTGTTTTGTGGTTGCGAGTTGTTTTCTTGGACTGGAGAACCGTCATGCTTTCTGCAAGTTTGCCTATCACTTTGAGGCTTTTCTGTCCGCTATAATACAACATGTTATGACTCGTGTCAGCTTCAAATTCATCTCACTACCTAGAAATGGAGGTCTAATAGTGAAATAATTAAAATATACGTATATTATTTTAAGATTTTCTTTTCTTGTACTTTTTTGCCTTGACTTATTTTCCCTTTGGATGAAATAAGTGAAGTCATTCTTTGGGAATGAGAAAATGTTCCAATAAGGATATTGTAAAAAGTCAGACTGAGTAGATTTCCTCATCCCAGTAATCTAATATTTATAAGACCTTTTTTGGAAAGAACCTACAAAATATGACCAAGTGGGTGTGTCAGTCTACTGGTGCTGTGACTGTAAGTCAGTCTTTGCAAAGATCTTGATAACTTGGCCTATAAAACAAAATGTTTAGCTTGATATTGGGCCTGGATATGATAATTGATATCAATATTATAATGCCAAATTGATGTTATAAGCAATTAACTGTATTCTACTGTCATGCACGTCAATGACATAGTTTGATACACTAATTGTTGATAAATGAATAAATAAGTGGGAAATTGGCCCTTTAAACAGCCTGTATATTGTTATCACAATTTCTTGGTGACCACTCACGATCCCAGGATGTTTGCACTTCAAGGGCCATAAAAGTATCTTACCCTTCACTTCCTCTTACCCTGTTTGAGTAAAAGGCAAGCATAATTTCTTCCAACTGGAGCTGGTGTTTTGAGTCTGTGTTTCAGTATCATAGCTTGTGCATGTGTTCAATGAATGCACCATGATTTGGAATTCTATAACTTCCCAGTGATATCAGCTAAATGTGTCACGGCAGAGAGGACTTCAGACTAAAGAGTTTTCCAAGAGTGTGTTTCATCAGTCAGCTGTGTGCTTTACCGGTAAACATGACCAACAGTCTCAGTGACCTGAAGTAGGAAGTGCTGGCCCTCAATGATGTGCTAGTAGTTTATGTTTCCATCCACATCTGTTGTGTCCCTGCGCATGTGTCATTATGCTGTAATTGTTCCTGCGTACACTCGGCCTGAGCAGAAGGAAGCCTTGTTCCTATTTTCTAATAAACTCATCATTAGATTTAATAATTTTTAAGAAAGCTTGTAGATTGTAGTGTAGAAAAAGAAGTAATGTGTTTAAATGAGAGATATAGGAGTAAAGAGAGTAAACATGAGATAGGCAGGTACAGTCATATGAAAAAGTTTGGGAACCCCTCTCAGCCGGCATTATAATTGACTCTGCTTTCACAAAAAAAATATAAAAGTGGTATGTCTTTAATTTACCAGGAACAGCTAAGTACTGGGATGTTTTCCAAACAAAGATTTTTTGAAAAGCAGTATTTGGTTGTATGAAATAAAATAAAATGTGAAAAACTGGCTGTGCAAAAATATGGGAACCCTTGTGGTTTTGTTGATTTTAATGCCTGTAACAGCATGTAAAACTGATGATTTTAAACACAAAGTTGGTTGGATTATGTTGTTAAGCCTTGAACCTCATAGAATTGTCTGTTTAATCATGAGAAAATGTATTTTAGGTGCCTAAATGCAAGTTGCACTTCTCTTTGACTCTCTGCTGAAGTGAGACAGAATGGGATCATCAAAACAGCTCCCAAAAGATCTTAAAAACAAAGATTATTCGTTGTCATGGTTTAGGGGAAGGCTACAAGAAGCTTTCCCAAAGGTTTCAATTGTAAATTTCCACTGTAAGGAACGTTGTCAGGGAATGGAAGGACACAGGCACAGTTGCAGTTAAACCCAGGTCTAGCAGACCAAGAAAAGTACAAGAGCGGCATATGCGGCGGATTGTGAGAATGGTTGCACACAACCCAAAGATCCCCTCCAAAGACCTGCAAGAACATCTAGCTGCAGATTGTGTATCTGTACATGGTTCAACAATTCAGTGCAATTTGCACCAAAACATCTGTATGGCCGGGTGATGAGAAGGAAGCCCTTTCTGCGCCCACGCCACAGATACAGTTGCATGGAGTATGCAAAAGCTCATTTAGACAAGCCAGCTTCATATTGGAAGAAAATGCTTTGGACTGATGAGACAAAAATTAAGTTATTTGGTCTTTATAAAAAGCAGATGTTTTGGTGCAAATTGCGCTGAATTGTTGAACGATGTACCGATACACAACCTGCAGCCAGATGTTCTTGCAGGTCTTTGGAGGTGATCTGTGGGTTGTGTGCAACCATTCTCACAATCCTCCACCTATGCCGCTCCTGTTTTTTTCTTGGTCTGCCATGCCTGGGTTTAACTGCCACTATGCCTGTGTCCTTCCATTTCCTGACAACGTTCCCTACAGTCGAAATTGACAATTGAAACCTTTGGGAGAGCTTCTTGTAGCCTTCCCCTAAACCATGACAATGAACAATCTTTGTTTTTCAGATCTTTTGGGAGCTATTTTGATGATCCCATTCTGTCTCACTTCAGCAGAGAGTCAAAGAGAAGTGCAACTTGCATTTAGGCACCTAAAATACATTTTCTCATGATTGAACAGACAATTATATGAGGTTCAAGGCTTAACAACATAATCCAACCAACTTTGTGTTTAAAGTCATCAGTTTTACATGCTGTTACAGGCATTAAAATCAACAAAACCACAAGGGTACCCATATTTTTGCACAGCCAGTTTTTCACATTTTATTTTATTTCATACAACCAAATACTGCTTTTCAAAAAATCTTTGTTTGGAAAACATCCCAGTACTTAACTGTTCCTGGTAAATTAAAGACATACCACTTTTATATTTTTTTTGTGAAAGCAGAGTCAATTATAATGCCGGCTGAGAGGGGTTCCCAAACTTTTTCATATGACTGTATCTATCTACCATATCTATTTTTTTTTTTTATTCACTTTCCTAATGTGTTTTCTATACTTGATGTTTTTCATGACCCTGTGAAGCTATATAAATAAACTTGCCAAAGATCTGAACATAGTTTCACCACAGGGGCTCGTTACATACAGTAACACATTAAGTTGAACTTTTTTCCACATAACTGTGAATGTCATGTATCATCTGCATTGCTGTAAATATCTGTTTCAAACATATATAGTTTGAATTAGATTATTTGTTCAACAATTTGTTGCTGTCAAGCATGGCTTACTGTTTACAGGCTGATATTAACTTGAGACTGAGAATCCAGAGAATCTCACTTCTGAAAGTACATGTGTTTTGGAGAATGGTAATGGGCTGTTGTGGGGCCACTGGCCAGTGAAGGTCCCTGGTCCTATGATGCCTCATCAATACTTATTCACCCAACACAAACACTTCTGCTTCTCAAACTAACAAGCTCCCCCTTCCCCTTCACTGCATCAGATCAAGGAATCTGTCTCAATGCATCAGTATCTGCCATGTCAGACAGGTAGTGGTGGACATTGGGTTGCACATAATAAGGGGAAAACAGTCAGTGGACATAATGTATGAGGCTATATCCCATAATAAGGCTTTTGAGTGGAGCAGACTCATACGACACAACTAAGTGAACGACTGCTGTTTGTTTCATATTATATTGGTTTAATGGAGCTCTTCTGATCCATAACTGGGCTCACTATTTGCATTTATATGTTATGCCATGCCTTACTTCCTGAGTCAGATACAGTGAATACATTTGTATTTATAACAAATACTTATACAAAATATCCTGCCTATGTTTAAGCGTTAGTCACACATACAAACTGTGGAAATTGACTCTCGATGTAAAGTGAAATGAGTTACTGTGCTTCAAAAGACTGACAGACTGTGTAGCTGTCTTTCATCTGCCTTTGCCTGCAGAAATAAGATTGATAAAATAACAAGAGAAGATAATAGTGACCACAACATGTCAAGCACAGTAGTCAGCAGAATTTATATTCAAGGAAGTCAGGATACATCAGTGTCTCTCCCTGTGAGCCCACCGTCACAAAGGCTAAGATAATGCGGCATGCAGGCAGTGTGTCCGCAGGCCCAACATGCACTGCAGATTTTAGGAAAGGTCGATCAGTGCACAAGGACAGGCCCCCGCTGCGACCCTAACGCGCCCCACACACATCCTGCGTCTACCTCTGGAGCGCGTCGCCTTACCTTACTGCTGCCTCTCTCGGACTTTTCTCGGACACACATGCAACGTCTCAGCAGCTGCTGCTGCTTGTTGGAAGTTTTATTTTGAAGGGGACACACCAGGAAATGGTGAAACTACAGCGAAAGCTGCCAGTATGAAGTCAATATGACTCTCAGCAGAGTATTTCAAAAATCACTTTACTGATTTATACGGGAGAGAGAGAGGGGGGTGTGGTCGGGGAAGAAGAAGGCCGTAGACACAGATAGAGCAACGGAAAACTGTTGCGCTCATCATGATCTTTTTTTATTTCTTCACTATATTGGATCTCTATATGTGTCATTTATCCAAAAATGAAATGCCAGAACTAATTGAAAATTAGGTTTTGAATCCCTCGGATTTTGATTGCACAATTACATCGTGAAATAAAGGGATTATTTGCGTATACGACTGAGGGATGTTTTATTTTGAAATAAACACACCGGGTAAACGTGTAACTAGAGTGAATGCTGCTGGTATGACTGTCAGCAGAGTATTTCTCTATCAGTTAAAGCACAGAGACGTGAGAGAGACGCGCTGCTCTCAGAAAAAAATAGGCGAGCCTCCTGAGGTGAAGGGGAGCAGCGCTGCAGACGTGCCTCCGACGCGCCTCAGCAGTGCGTCTGAGGTTGGATGTGTGCTCGCTCTACGTTGATTTCACAGTCTGTGACCAAAAGTCAGACGCAGACGGGAGGTAGACGCGCAGTAGAGGTAGGATGTGTGTGGGGCGCGTTATGCACCTGCAGTAAGAGCTACAAAGTGACTGTGACGTTTCATACGCTGACTCAGAAGGCCATGTGATGTCTTGTACACGATCAGAGGCAGTGTGCACATTATGAAGAATGAGCTAACATAACAAATGAAAGTTCTGAACTTATGATGAACTTGCTGTAATTTTGGCATGTTGTTTTTCTTAGCAACACATGCTTAGCTGAATCAGTGTTGAGTGATGTCTACCAAGAATCTGCATCATAATAAAGAAAAAAAACTCAAAACTGTATGTGTGAATAGCCTCATTGTGTTAATTTTACTTTTTTGACTTAATAGTCAAGCTTCTATTGTGTTCTTCTGTGTTCTGAGCTTCAACATGGAAATGGTGCTAATGAAAATTAGCCATGAACAACAATCTTTCAGTGTGTATTGCTCTGCATGGGAAGTTTGCTTTCTACAGACCACCTGTTCAAAGATAATAAAGGTTAAGATAGCGGTATAAAGATCTAAAAATATTTACCAAATTAACCATATTTGGTTTGTACCAATTGTTTTCATGTTAAAAAATAACACCAAAAAAAGTCATAGGCCTCATTTAAAAGAGGGGGTGTAACCTGGATTAAGTCATGGACGATGAATGATCTGGGTCAAAGTATCCTGCTTGATCAAAATATCAATCAATCTTTATATCAATCTCTCTCGTCTTTTTTTTGTGTGGTTGCACAGACAGACCATGGATTTTGACAACAAGAGCGTCCAACTACATCTTTAATACTTCCACATGTCTGTATTCAAAAGGTAGTTTGTTACATCTAAGATAAAGATTTCTGACAGCCAACACTTGATCGTTAGCTCAAGATTTACAACGTTTTGAAACAATTCAGAATATATAGTGGTATGGTCAGAATAGCACCCTTGTTTGCAACACAATTTTTTTGCATGGTGCCAGGACCATCTATATAAAGAGCGCTGGACATTATCTGAGACTCCAAGCACATGTGTACAAACTGAATGAACCCTCAGACCTGTGATCTATCCCCTACTAAGTATCTGGCCAACATCCTGGACTATTGCAACCTTCCTATAACCCAGTGGAAGCAGCCAGCAGAGCAAAACCTACACTCATAAATATGTAACTTTTAAGATAGTTCTACACAAAGATTAGCCATTTTCCAGAACAAAAGGTCAATCAGGAACCTCTGAACCATCTGCTCATAGACCATGGGCCTGAAGTATTGAAATGATGCATTGGCGGCTGCTGCTGCTGCCGCTGCAGTACAATGCAACACAAGGACTCGCAGAATGATATAAGCAGAGAACACGCTGATTCAAATGTGGCTTATAAAGCTATACAGTCCATACAAATTTAGATCAGAAAACCAAACAAAAGATCACTAATCCTCTAAACAAAAGAGCATGTGTGCTTGATTACAGAGCCCAGCCCTCAGACTGCAGCAGAGATGCCCACCTGCTACAGAGCCCTAGGAGCTAAAATGGAGAAGTGTGTGGGCTCAGGCTGGTTGAGGAAGCAATAACAAACCAGAGCAGTGTTTTAGTGCAACAGTTGCTCTTTAACAAGGCTACAATAATCGTTTGCTTTATGTTTTTCATGACAAATGAATTCAAAAATAGAATATAACACACAAAAGACAGCATATAGGCTAATGATTAAGAAGTACAGTCCTTCTGTGATTTACCGATGCACATATGCTGGATAGGATGGAGTAATCAATTATTTATCTGTTCTCGTCCATATCTTATATTATTTAGGACCCCAGACAATGGCATAAACAGGATGAGAAAGCAGAAAAACGATACCATAAAAAGAGGTGAATGGCCAGATTGTACTCACATAAATTCCCAGTAGGAGGGAGTGGAGTGTCAGCATTGCAGGCCGTGGAGAAAGCTTCCCATTGTCAATGTCCCAAACCTCCACAACAATATCCACACAGACCGGCGCGACAGAAAGGAAAGGGCAGGGTCTTTCTGGAAGGAGAAGGGGACAGTAAGGAAGAGAGAGAAGCGAAAGGAGGAGATTAAGGGAGTGGTTTAACATGCATCATTGGTCAGATGGCTGATGGGAGGAGCTTAAGAACCCAATGGCAGCTGGAGGGGGGCAGGGAATATGCAAATTAGTTGAAATCTCAGGAACTGAGTGAGGGATTCAGTCTGTCTGGTGCAAAGGGGTTTGGCTTCATGAGATACCACCCAGTTCCCTAAAAAGGACAAAGAATAGCCCACAGTTTATAACCTTTAAGCTTTAAATTAAAAGGGTGCAAAGAATGTGTGTGGTATGAAGACACAATTATTATGCACTGACTAAAAAAGTCAGGCAATAATCCTGAAACCGATTTAAGTTCAATGTTTTACCGGTTTCATAATGCACTTCATGTTATATTTTCATGGATCTTGCCTCTTGAAGGCCTCAGATTCTTGCATTCTTGCATTCCTAAACGTGAACTGGAAAAATAGCTAATTACTACTAAGTGTCTATGACAGCAGTGAAATGAAAGGGTGCGGGGGAAGGCAGAGAGATGGGTGTGTGCAATCAGTGGGGAAGCCCTGCTTGTTCTAGTATGGATGATACAGTTATTTAGGTGGAGTCATGTGGTGGAATGGGGTTTGGGGTCATTGCCCTTAGTTATTCTATTGAAATGTGTCATTTATAGGCTATGTCTAGAAGGGTTAAAATTAGGTTTCCACTTTATAAGTGCAAGAAATGGGCATTTGAAGAACAAAGCAATTTTCTCAAGATTAATCTCATTGGATGCCATATTTTTTCCCCTAAATGTTTATTCTTAGACGAGTGGGGGATGGGTCCATAAATACTCTAGGTAAAGACTAAGGAGACAAGGGGTGACAGAGATGGATGAGAAAACGAAGGCACTGTGTGGTAATATGTATGTAG
This sequence comes from Ammodytes marinus, assembly GCF_949987685.1. NCBI lineage: Eukaryota > Metazoa > Chordata > Actinopteri > Uranoscopiformes > Ammodytidae > Ammodytes > Ammodytes marinus. Next base: position 16,269,647 of record NC_137232.1, on the reverse strand, counting down.
GCCTACACACTATGTGAGGCTGCTGAGGTGATGCAGGCCGTGTCGAGTCTGCTGGGGGTGGGGCTTGGGCTGAGAGGCAAACACAGTCATCTCTAGGTTTTATTCTGCAACGTGGTGTTGCCATGGAGACTGCTTCCATCGTAGTTTAGTCAAGATGGCTGCTGCAGTCTGGCAGCAGCAGCAGCATTGAACAGGTCACACACTGATCACTGTAGGTAACTCTCACCACAGAGACTGATTGACTCTTGCATCTTGTAACAGTTAAAATGCATTTTTCTTATATTCATCACCTATTTGTACATTTTAACACATGTACTCATTATAACATCATTGCAATATGTAATTTGGTAATTAAAAAAATGTAATTAGATTTTCTCCATTGCTGCATGTACCAACTGATAACTCCCATGTCCAGTTAACTGGTAATAGATACCTAAAGGTGTGTCACGTTTCAAGCAAATGATTTAACAATACAAATAGTCCTCTAACAATATCTTACATAGCCAGAACCAGAGCCATATTATTGCATCGATGATATAAAACAGGTCCACACCTGTAAAGCAAATTATGTAATTATGTTGGACCATTCCTCACATCAATGGTTTCCTTGTATT